>NC_091270.1:36130000-36755000 GCF_042477335.2 Ovis canadensis | reverse complement strand
GCCTCAGTAAATTTAATGTTTCAAATCATATCAAGTATCTTTTCCAACATAATGGTATGAAACTAAAAACCAACTGCATAAAAAAGCCAGAAAAATATCACAAATATGTGGAAACTGAACAATACACTACTGAACAACTATGGACTCAAAAGTAGAATTTTAAAAATGAAGACAAGTAAAAATGAGAATGTGATACCAAACTATGAGATACAGCTTAAGTGGCCTTAAGGGTGAAATGTATGGCTACATAGGCCTACTTCATGAAACAAGAAACACTAACAAACTTACACCTAAAGGAACCAGAAACAGAACCAAAAACAATAGCTAAAAAAAAAAAAAAAAAGCCTAGAGTTAGAAGGAAATAAGATGAGAGCAGAAACTAATGAAATAAAAACTAAGATCACAATAGAAAAGATCAATGAAACCTAAGTGCTGTTTCTTTGAAAAGGTAAAACTGACAGTTTTGACTAGACTCACTAAGAAAAAATTGAGAAAGCTCAGATAAATAAAAAATCTGAAACAGAAATTACAGTGGATACCACAGTAACATGAAAGATTATGAAGAATACTATGAACAACTATATACCAACAAATTGGGACAACCTAGGAGAAATGGGTAAGTTTGTTGTATCATACAAACTTCCAGAACTAAATAAAAAAGGAATAGAAAACTTGAATAGATCAATTACTAGTAAGGAGACTGAAATAGTAATCAAAACCTCCCAAAATAGTAAACTTCAAGATCAGGCAGCTTCACAGGTGAAATCTACCAAACATTCAGAGATTTATTAACCATCCTTCTCAAACACTTTCAAAAAACCTGAAGAGGAGTGAATGCCTCCTACTCAAATTACAAGGCCAATATTACCTTATAACAAAACCAAACAAAGACAACACAAACATGAACACTGATGCAAAAATCCCAAACAAAATTAGTGAACCAAGTACAATACTAAATTTAAAAGATTATAGCATGATCAAGTGGGGTTTATTCTAGGAATGTAAGAATGATTCAGCATTTACAAATCAACCAACATGATACCACGTTTTAAAAAAAAGGAAAACAAAAGCATATGATCATCTCAGTAATGCAAAAAAAAGCTTTTGACAAGATTCAAAGTCTATTTATGATTAAAAAACTCACAACAGGTATAGAAGAATACCTAAACATAACAAAGGCCATATACAACAAACCCACAGCTGTCACCATCAAGACGCCATCAAAAACACCACTAAAAATAATAAATGAATACGAAGTTGCTTGGTATAAAAATCAGTATACAAAAAGATGTTGCTTCTCTTCTAACAAAGAACTCACTGAAAAAGAAATTAAGAAAACAATCTCATTTACAATCACAGCAAAAGAATAAAATACCGAAAAGTCGAACAAAGGTGGTCAAACACCTGTACACTAAACACTGCAGAAAGATATTTTGTGCTCATGGATTGGAAGAATTAATGTTATGAAATTTCCATATTACCTGAAGCAATCTACAAATTCTATGAAATCCTTATCAAAATCCCAATGACAAATTTTATAGAAAAAAAATCCAAAAATTTGTATGGAACCACAAAAGACCTTGGAAAAAGGAATTCTGGGGGAAAAAAAAAAGAAAGGAGATATCGCACTCCCTGATTACAAATTATACTAAAAAGTTATAGCAAGCAATACAGCGCAGTATTGTCAAGAAACAGATGTAAAGATCAATGGAAGAGAATTTAGAGTTCAGAAATAAGCCCAGGCACACAGGGACATTTAATTTACAGCAAAGGAACAAGAACATACAATGTAGAAAGAATTATCTCGTCAATAAATGGTGTTGAAAACTGGACAGCCACAGAAAAAGAAATGACTATTTTTTTTGTACCATACATAAAAACTGGACAGCCACAGAAAAAGAAATGACTTTTTTTGTACCATACATAAAAACTAACTCAAATAGATTAAAGATGAATATAAGATTAAAACCATATAAAATTGCTTGAAGCAAACAGGCAGTATGCTCCTTGACTTAGGTCTTAGCAATATCTCTCTGGCTATGGCTCTTCAGGCAAGGGAAACAAAAGCAAAAATAAACAAACATCAAATTAACAAGCTTCTGTACAGTAAAGGAAATCATCAACAAAAGAATGTAGCAAATAAGATATTTGCAAGTCATATCTGATAAGGTGTCATTATCCTAAATTTAGAAGTAACTCATAACAAAAAGGAGAAGGCAATGGCAACCCACTCTAGT
Source organism: Ovis canadensis (assembly GCF_042477335.2). NCBI lineage: Eukaryota > Metazoa > Chordata > Mammalia > Artiodactyla > Bovidae > Ovis > Ovis canadensis. The sequence goes on along the minus strand of NC_091270.1, from coordinate 36,752,763 downwards.
ACTCTTGTCTGGAAAATCCCATGGATGGAGGAGCCTGGTGGGCTGCCATCTCGGGTCGCACAGAATTGGACACGACTGAAGCGACTTTGCAGCAGCAGCATTACAAAAAACAAACAAACAAAACCATATGCAGAAGATCTGAATAAACATTTTTCTAAATAAGACACAGATGGCTAACAGGCACATGAAAAGATGTTGAACATCTACTTATTAGGGAAATGCAAATCAAAATCCCAATGAGATATCTATCACCTCACACCCATCAGAACAGCTATTACCAAAAAGGTAAGAAATAACAAATGTTGGAGAGGATGTGGAGAAAAAGGAACCCTCATATATTGTTCAGTTCAGTTGCTCAGTCTTGTCCGACTCTGTGACCTCGTGAATTGCAGCACGCCGGGCCTCCCTGTCCATCACCAACTCCTGGAGTTCACTCAAACATGTCCATCAAGTCAGTGATGCCATCCAGCCATCTCATCCTCTGTCATCCCCTTCTCCTCCTGCCCCCAATCCCTCCCAGCATCAGAGTCTTTTCCAATGAGTCAGCTCTTTGCATGAGGTGGCCAAAGTACTAGAGTTTCAGCTTTAGCATCATTCCTTCTGTGGTTTTTCCAGTGGTCATGTATGGATGTGAGAGTTGGACTGTGAAGAAGGCTGAGCGCTGAAGAATTGATGCTTTTGAACTGTGGTGCTGGAGAAGACTCTTGAGAGTCCCTTGGACTGCAAGGAGATCCAACCAGTCCATTCTGAAGGAGATCAGCCCTGGGATTTCTTTGGAAGGAATGCTGCTAAAGCTGAAACTCCAGTACTTTGGCCACCTCATGCAAAGAGTTGACTCATTGGAAATGACTCTGATGCTGGGAGGGATGGGGGGCATGAGGAGAAGGGGATGACAGAGGATGAGATGGCTGGATGGCATCACTGACTCGATGGACATGAGTCTGAGTGAACTCCAGGAGTTGGTGATGGACAGGGAGGCCTGGCGTGCTGCAATTCATGGGGTCACAGGGAGTCAGACACAACTGAGCGACTGAACTGAACTGAACTTCCAAAGAACACCCAGGACTGATCTCCTTTAGAATGGACTGATTGGATCTCCTTGCAGTCCAAGGGACTCTCAAGAGTCTTCTCCAACACCACAGTTCAAAACCATCAATTCTTCAGTGCTCAGCTTTCTTCATAGTCCAACTCTCACATCCATACATGACCACTGGGAAAACCATAGCCTTGATATATTGTTAGTCAAACGTAAATTGGTGTAACCACTTGGAAAACAGTATGGAGGTTCCTCAAAAAAGTAAGACTAGAACTACTATATAACCCAGTATTCAACTTTGGGGGATTCACCCACAGATACAAAACCAGTAACTTGAAAACATATGCCCCTCTATATTCATTGTAGCATTATTTACAACAGACAAGCTATGGAAACAACCCAAGTACCCAGTGATGGATGAATGGATAAAGATGTCATGGGTGTGTATAACAGATACCCACATATATACAACAGAATACAGATAAGCCTTAAAAAGGATAAAATCTTGACATGACATGGAGCTTGAGAGTATTATGCCAAGTGAAATAAGTCCGACAGCATAAAGTGAATACCATATAATTTCATTCATATGTGGAATATAAAAAATAAATGAATAAACAAACACAGATACAGAGAACAGATTAGTGTTTCCCAGAGGAAAAGAGGGAGTGAGGTGGGGGAGGATGAAATGGGTAATCGGGGCCAATGGTATGGTGATGGATGGAAATTAAACTTTTGGTGGTAAACAAACTGCAGTGTATAGTGAAATTAAAATATAATGTACACATGAAATACGTTACAGATCAATGTTGCCTTGTATTTTTTTCTTTTTTTTTCTTTTTTTTCCCTTCTTTCCTCTTTTTATCCTCTCCTAATACACACTTTTTTTTAGTAAGGGGAATATAAAAAAATTGTATGGTACATGTGGAAAAGTACTTTTCTGAAAATGGATATCTAATATTCTACTTAGATTCACCAAGTTTGACCCTATATATTCAGAAAAGATTTGAGGGATATAAAATATTGTTCATTATACTTTGTAATTTTTTTTGAAATTAAATATGTGTGTGTGTGTGTGTATGATCTAACTATATGCTGATTATAAGAAACTCACTTTATATCCAAAGATACAAATACGTTAATAGGTGGAAAACAATATTCCATGCAAATGGTAACCAGAGATAAAAAGGCCAATAGAAAACAAAAACACTGCTATAAGCCAGTAAGTTCTAACATATACAGAGCACTCAATACCAGCATGATACACATTCTTCCCCAGTTCACAGGTAATCTTCTCCAGTATAGACTATGGACAGCAGAGGATGAGATGGAGATGGTTGGATGGCATCACCAACTCGATGGACATGAGTTTGAGCAAGCTCTGAGAACTGGTGATGGACAGGGAAGCCTGGTGTGCTGCAGTCCATGGGGTCACAAAGAGTGGGACATGACTGCACAACAAACTGAACTGATAGAGTGTTTTAGAAAAGCCTTGGTAATTTTTAAAATATTGAAATAATACAAAGTACCTTCTCCAAACACAATGGAATGAAACCAACCAAAAAATCAGTAAAAGAAGGAAAACTAGAAAACTCACAGTTAGTTGACACTTGAACAAGGCAGGGATTAATCGGCATATAAATTATAGTCAGCCCTCTGTATCCAGGGATTCAACCAACCACAGGCCACGTAGTACTATTTACTATTGAAAAATCTGTGTATAAGCAGATTTATGCAGTTCAAACCTACACTGTTCAAGGGTCAGTGAAGAATTCTACATGGAATTAAATGGCACACTCTTAAGCTACCAGTGAGTGGATCAAAGGAAAAAAATGTTACAGAGGAAATTAGAGAATACTTGAATGAAAGCAAAAAATACTTTATACCAAAACTTAGAGGATGCAGTGAAAATAACAGATGTTTATAGTCATAATGTCTGTATTTTAAACATGTCAAACGAGTACCCTAACTTTTTAGCTTAACGAACTAGAGAAAGCATAGCAATTTGAGTCCAAAGGTAACAGAAAGAACGAAATAATAAAGACTAAAGGAGAAACAAAATAGAGAATAGAGAAACAATAGAAAAGGTCAAGGAAACCAAAACTTGATTCTTTAGTTAAAGGTTTGTCAATTTTGTTGACCTTTTCAGACTAAGTTAAAAAAAAAAAATGACCAAAATCAGAAATGAAAGTGGAAACGTTAACACCTACCCTACAGAAATTATAAAAAGTACTATAAACAACTGTACAACTATAAATTAAATAACCTAGGTGATAAAGACAAATTCCTAGAAACATAATTACCAAAAGTGAATCAAGAAGATAAATCTGAACAGACCTGTAACCAGAAAATCAGAGCAATTTTTTAAACTTCTCAGTAAATAACAATGCAATACCAGATGGCTTCAAGAATTTGGTAGAATTCACCAATGAAGAAAAATGAATACTAATCCTTCTTGAACTCTTCGTCAAAAATGGATGAGTGACTACTTCCTACTAATTTTATAGTGGCCAGCATTTACCCTGATATTAAAACCAGGAAAAGACACTATAATAAAATTATATACCATAATTCCTTATGAGAAATGAGAAAGAAGAATGGAACTGGAGGAATCAACCTGCCTGACTTTAGGCTCTACTACAAAGCCACAGTCATCAAGACAGTATGGTACTGGCACAAAGACAGAAATATAGATCAATGGAACAAAACAGAAAGCCCAGAGATAAATCCACACACCTATGGACACCTTATCTTTAACAAAGGAGGCAAGAATATAAAATGGAGAAGAGACTATCTCTTTAACAAGTGGTGCTGGGAAAACTGGTCAACCACTTGTAAAAGAATGAAACTAGAACACTTTCTAACACCATTCACAAAAATTAACTCAAAATGGATTAAAGATCTAAATGTAAGACCAGAAACTATAAAACTCCTAGAGGAGAACATAGGCAAAACACTCTCTGACATACATCACAGCAGGATCCTCTATGACCCACCTCCCAGAATACTGGAAATAAAAGCAAAAATAAACAAATGGGATCTAATTAAAATTAAAAGCTTCTGCACAACAAAGGAAAATATAAGCAAGGTGAAAAGACAGCCTTCTGAATGGGAGAAAATAATAGCAAATGAAGCAACTGACAAACAACTAATCTCAAAAATATACAAGCAACTTCTGCAGCTCAATTCCAGAAAAATAAACGACCCAATCAAAAAATGGGCCAAAGAACTAAATAGACATTTCTCCAAAGAAGACATACGGATGGCTAACAAACACATGAAAAGATGCTCAACATCACTCATTATCAGAGAAATGCAAATCAAGACCACAATGAGGTACCATTTCATACCAGTCAATGGCTGTGATCCAAAAGTCTACAAGCAATAAATGCTGGAGAGGGTGTGGAGAAAAGGGAACCCTCTTACACTGTTGGTGGGAATGGAAACTAGTACAGCCACTATGGAGAACAGTGTGGAGATTCCTTAAAAAACTGGAAATAGAACTGCCTTATGACCCAGCAATCCCACTGCTGGGCATACACACTGAGGAAACCAGAATTGAAAGAGACATGTGTACCCCTATGTTCATCACAGCACTGTTTATAATAGCCAGGACATGGAAACAACCTAGATGTCCATCAGCAGATGAATGGATAAGAAAGCTGTGGTACATATACACAATGGAGTATTACTCAGCCATTAAAAAGAATACATTTGAATCAGTTCTAATGAGGTGGATGAAACTGGAGCCAATTATACAGAGTGAAGCAAGCCAGAAAGAAAAACACCAATACAGTATACTAACACATATATGTGGAATTTAAAAAGGTGGTAACGATAACCCTGTATACGAGACAGCAAAAGAGACACAGATGTATAGAACAAACTTTTTGACTCTGTGGGAGAGGGAGAGGGTGGGATGATTTGGGAGAATGGCACTGAAACATGTATACTATCATGTAAGAAACAAATTGCCAGTCTAGGTTCGATGCAGGATACAGGATGCTTGGGGCTGGTGCACTGGGATGACCCAGAGAGATGGTATGGGGAGGGAGGTGGGAGGGGGGGTTCAGGATTGGAAACTCATGTACACCTGTGGCAGATTCATGTTGATGTATGGCAAAACCAATACAGTATTGTAAAGTAAAAAAAAAAGAAAAATGTTTTTTGGGGAAAAAATGCAGAAATGCTCAACAAAGTATCAGCAAGTCTAATCCAACAGCATATTAAAGATTTGATACAGCATGACCAAATGGAGTTTATTCTGGCAATGTAAAGGTGGTTTAACTGATTTTAGAAAAAAATCAGTGTAACAGATCACATTAATAAGAATGAAGGCAGGAAAGCTACATAATAACATTAGTTGATGAAGGAAAATCATTTGACAAAATTCAATACCCTTTTGTTCTAAAAAGTCTTAATATTACAAGTTAGAAGAAAACTTCTTCAGCCTGATAAAGGATATTTGTGAAAAATACAGAGGTAGCATTATACTGAACAGTGGAAAGCTTAATAAAGCTCTCCCCCTAAGGAACAGGAGAGTACCCCACTTTCACCACTTCTTTTCAACATTGTACGGATGTTCTAGCCAGAAAAATAAAACGAAATAAGACAACCAAATTTTTAACGAAGACCAAAACAATATCTTTCTTAACAGATAACATGATCTCTACATATTAAACATATCCTAAAGAAATTGTTTTTAAAATTTAAATGACTTCATCACAATTACAGGATACATGGTCAGCATGCAAAAATCAGCTGTATTTCTATACATTTAACAATGAACAGTCTGAAGTGGAAATTAATAAAAATTCCATTTAAGGTAGTGCCAAAGGCAGTAAGATACCTTGGAATAAATTTTAGTCAAGGACCTAAAAATACAAAACATTGCTGTAAAAAGTTAAAGAACACCTAACTAAATGGAAAAACCATCCTGTGTTCATTTATTGGAAAACAATATTGTTAAGAAGGCAGTATTCTCCAAAGCAATCTGCAAATTTAATGCAACACTATTAAAATCCATCGGTGTTTGGGCTTTTTGTAAAAATAAGCAAGCTGGTTCCAAAATTCACATGGAATTGCAAGGGGCCCTGAATAGCCAAAACAATGCTGAAAAAGGCTTCCCTGGTGGCTTAGATGGCAAGGAATCTGCGTGCAATGTGGGAGACCCAGATTTGATCCCTAAGTTGGGAAGATGCCCTGGAGAAGGAAATGGCAACCCACTCCAGTACTCTTGCCTGGAGAATTCCGCTGATAGAGGAGCCTGGTGGGCTACAGTCCATGCAGTAACAAAGAGTCAGACCCAAACGAGTGATTAACACATACACACAGTGTTGAAAAAGAGGAATGGTCCCAATATTGAAACTTATTTATTTACTATGGTAATGGAAGCATTGGTACTGAGAACTACAAGGTCCCCAAAATAGGCACTGGCATAAGGGTAAACACGTAGCTTAACAGAATAAAATTGAGAGCCCCAAATACACATGTAGTCTTTGTTCTTTTAATTTTTGACAAGGGTGCTGAGACATTTTAATGAAGAAAGAACAGTCTGTTCAAGAAGTGGTAGTGGGACAAGTGGATTCCACAGTCAAAAGAATGAAGTTGGACACTTACCTCATACCATTGACAAAAAACTAAATCCAAATGGATCAAAGATCTATTAATAAATGTAAGAGTTCAAATTTCAAACTCTCAGAAGGAAACATAAGCATAAAATCTTCATGATCTTAGATTTCACAATGGTTTCTTAGCTATAACACTAAAAACACAAGCAAGAAAAATTAATTTGGCAAGACTAAAAACTTTTGTGCAAAGGACATTTTCAAGAGATATAATTACAGAATTTGAGAAAATATCTGTATATCAAATCTAATAATCTAATATCTAGACTGTATAAAGAAATTTTACAAGTCAACAACAAAAAGATAAAGTCCCAATTAAAAATGGGTGTTGTAGGTTGAACTGTGTTCCACCTAAGAAAGATATATGAAAGTCCTAAGAAGGACTGATTTGGAAATAAGGGTTGTTGCAGATATAATTTTTTAATATGAGGTCATGCTGTAATAGGGTAGACCCCTAATACTGTAAGACATGTCCTTAGACAAAGGCAACTCAAAGCAAGAATTCCATATGGGGGACCAGCAGGATGCAGCTACAGATTAAAGAATGCTAAGGATTGCCAGCAAACCACCAGAAGCTAAGAAGAGACAAGCGTGTACTCCCCTGTAGACTTCCAGGGGAACATGGCCCTGCCAACACCTTCATTTTGGACTTCTAACCTCCAGAATATTGAGAATATGAATTTCTGTTGTTTTAAATAGAACATCAATTTGTAGTACTTTATTGCAGAATCCCTGAGAATCTAATACAATGGACAGAGACTTGAGTAAACATTAGGACAAAGATACAAAACCAACCAACCAAACACTTGGAAAGATACTCGAGTCATTAGTTATTAGGCAAATGCTAAATCAAAATCACAATGAGATACCATTTCACCAGAACAGCCATAACTTGAAAAACAACAAGTATTAGCAAGCATGTGGAGAAGTACCTTAGGGAGCCCTTGTACCTTACCAGTGTGAATGTCAAATGAATACGCTGCTTTGGAAACAATCTGATGGTTTCTCAATGAATTAAACATACAACATACCATATGACTAATATGCCATAGGATTAAGCACCCACACATACCATATGACCCGGCGATTCCACTCCTGGGAATTGAAAAAGAATTGAAAACAGATGTTCAAACAAAAATGCATTCATGAAGGCATGCAGCAAGCAGTCTTTATAACTGTCAACAGATGGAACAACTCAAATGACTCTTAGCTGATGAAAAGATACACAAAATAAGTGTATGCATACAATGAAACCATACTCAGCCATATAAAAGAATGAATTGCTGATACACACTATAATGTATATGAACTTTGAAAATATATTGAAAGGATTGACACAAAAAGTCACATACTGTATAATTCCATTTATATGAAATCCCCACAATAGGAAAACCCTTAGAAAGCAAATTAACAGTTGCCAGAAGCTGGGGGTAGCAGAAAGATGGGGTGAGATTCAGTTCAGTTCAGTTGCTCAGTCATGTCCGACTCTTTGCGACCCCATGAACCACAGCACGCCAGGCCTCCCCGTCCATCACTAACTCCTGGAGTCTACCCAAACCCATGTCCCTTGAGTCAGTGATGCCATCCAATCATCTCATCCTCTGTCGTCCCCTTCTCCTCCTGCCCTCAATCTTTCCCAGCATCAGGGTCTTTCCCAATGAGTCAGCTCTTCGCATCAGGTAGCCAAAGTATTGGAGCTTCAGCTTCAACATCAGTCCTTCCAGTGAACACCCAGGACTGATCTCCTTTACGATGGACTGGTTGGATCTCCTTGCAGTCCAAGGGACTCTCAAGAGTCTTCAGCACCACAGTTCTCAACAATTTTAGGGTTTTTTTTTTTGTGGTGACTAATATTCTGGGACTAGATAGTGATAATTGTTGCACAACATTGTGATGTATTTAATGCACTGAATATACTCATTAAAATGGTAAATTTTATGTTTATTTCACTACCACAAAAAATTACGTGTGTGTGTGTTAGTCATTCAGTTGTGTCCAACTCTTTGCAACCTCATGGACTGTAGCCCACCAGGCTCCTCTGTCCATGGAATTCTCCAGGCAAGAATATGGGAGTGGGTTGCCATTCCCTTCTTCAAGGGAATCTCTTGACCTAGAAATCGAACCCATGTTTCCTGCTTTGCAGGCAGACTCTTTACCATCTATAATTATTTAAAGAATTGGTAGGGGGTGGGGGGCTAAAAACCAATGCTATTCAAGAAGACATGGTCCCCTTCTGGACTTTTAAAATCCAAATTAGGTACATAATGGCCAAAAAGGTAGATTTACAGATCCTTACACATACATGTGTATATATGAACACAATATTCATAATGATAAAAAGGCAGAATACTTTTTACAGAAAAGAAGTATTGCTTCTGAATGCATTCTTTTTCCTGTTGTCTTGTGCCTTTGTATAGGAGTAAAAGGCTTCACTGATCGCTCAGTTGGTAAAGAATCCACCTGCAATGCAGGAGACCCCAGTTCTTTTCCTGGGTTGGGAAGATCCACTGGAGAAGGGCTAGGCTACTCACTCCAGTATTCTTGGACTTCTCTCATGGCTCAGCTGGTAAAGAATCCACCTGCAATGTGGGAGACCTGGGTTTGATCCCTGGTTTGGGAAGATCCTCTGGAGAAGGGAAAGACTACCCACTCCAGTATTCTGGCCTGGAGAATTCCATGGTCTACAGCCCATGGGGTCAAAAAGAGTCGACATGAGTGAGCGACTTTTACTTTCACTTTCATAGGCATAAAAAGGTTGCTGAGTATGGTAAACAAAAGAAAAACAGGCAGAAAATGAGATAATCAAACCAATGTAGAAATAGGCAATCAAGTTAAATGATGGGAAAAGATGTGAGGTGGTTTTTCAATTTTTAAAAATTCTTAAATTTTACTATACAGTTTTTAGATACAGAAAAGATGTATCTAATGTAATTCACTGCTTTTCAAATGCATGGTAGTTTCTGTATGGCACAGCACAGTTAGTGTATCACTATGCAAAGGATGGGCTTCCCCAACAGATCAGCAGTAAAGAATCCAACTGCGATGCAGAAAACTCAGCAGATGCAGGTTCTTTCTCTTGAGTCAGGAAGATCTCCTGGAGAACAGAATGGCTACCCACTCCTGTATTCATGCCTGGAGAATTCCATGAACAGAAGAGCCTAGTGGGCTATGTGACTAACACTTGGATGCAAAGGACAGTAGCCTTGAAGAATATCTTCACTGGTGATCGCTTTTCTATCAGCAGCTTTTCAGCTGATTATAAAACAAGATGCTCACCTTCAAGCTTTTTAATTTCTGGTTCCTCATTTTCACTTATGATCATGTAGCTACACTTTCTCCTATCACCCGTAGGGAAGAAGGCCTTTCTATATTTAGTACGTATTTTACATTCTTTTGAAAAGGATAAATTCTTGAAAGTGTGAGCACATGGCCTACCATTCGTCTAGGAGAGATGGCTGTTGCTCGATACTTAGGAAATATTTTCGAAGCATCTTTGCAATACTTGATGTGCTTATATGCTATTTTCAACTTTCAGTCCTATCACATCCCAAAACACATGGATTTAGATTTATGTGCCCATGTATTCATATTTATTTGTAACTTTCAACACACCTTTTTAACTTTTTCTGTATTAGCATTACTTAGTATTTAAGATGGAGAAGACAATGGCACCCCACTCAGTACTCTTGCCTGGAAAATCCCTTGGACGGAGGAGCCTGGTGAGCTGCAGTCCATGGGGTCACTATCAGTCGGACACGACTGAGTGACTTCACTTTCACTTTTCACTTTCATGCTTTGGAGCAGGAAATGGCAACCTACTCCAGTGTTCTTGCCTGGAGAATCCCAGGGATGGCAGAGACTGGTGGGCTGCCGTATGTGGGGTCGCACAGAGTCGGACACGACTGAAGCGACTTAGCAGCAGCAGCAGCAGCAGTGTTTAAGAAGTTTTAGAATTTAGTATCTCAGTGCTAGACATTCAAATTCATTTTTAATATTCTTTGGGGGACTTCTTTAGGAGTTTTGTTTTTTCTTTTTGCCTCATCCTTATAGTCTCTCATTAGCAATGAATGACATTATCATTTAAACATTTCTTCCATTGTCTTACATTCTGTCATTGCAAAATGTGTTATTTTGATGTCTTCTTTGGATATTGTAATCATGTAAAATCACTGCAGATGGTGACTGCAGCCATGAAATTAAAAGACTCTTACTTCTTGGAAGGAAAGTTACGACCAACCTAGATAGAATATTAAAAAGCAGAGACATTACTTTGTCAACAAAGGTCCGTCTAGTCAAGGCTATGGTTTTTCCAGTGGTCAGGTATGGAAGTGAGAGTTGGACTATGAAGAGAGCTGAGCGCAGAAGAATTGATGCTTTTGAACTGTGCTGGAGAAGATTCTTGAGAGTTCCTTGGACTGCAAGGAGATCCAACCAGTCCATCCTAAAGGAGATCAGTCCTGGGTGTTCATTGGAAGGACTGATGCTGAAGCTGAAACCCCAATACTTTGGCCACCTTATGTGAAGAGTTGACTCATTTGGAAAGACCCTGATGCTGGGAAGATTGGGGGCAGGAGGAGAGGGGGGGACAGAGGATGAGATGGCTGGATGGCATCACCGACTCAATGGACATGGGTTTGGGTAGACTCTGGGAGTTTGTGATGGACAGGGAGGCCTGGCGTGCTGCGGTTCATGGGGTTGCAAAGAGTCAGACATGACTGAGCGACTGAACTGAACTGAAAGTGATGTCTTCCAAAAAGATTCTATCTCTGTAAGATTAAACCTTTATTATGTGAAAAAAATCAAGGTATCATGATTACCTTCACACCCTTATTGGTGACTGAGAGGTGTTGTCAAGCTGTTCCTGAACATTAAAAAAAAAAAAAAAAAGCATAAGCTGCCTCTCTGGCTTTCCCATAGTCCATATAGCCTTACTTTATTCCTTATTAGTTATGAAGGAAGATTTAATTTTATCCCACCTTGGTGACAGGGCACAAAAATTAATGGGTAGAACATCTCACATCTCTATGTATGCTGCTTAAATACAAGATGGAAAATATAACTCAGTTTTACCCTGTGCTAGATGTTAGTGGGTCAAGAAGGAAAGATAGAGTCCCACAACTCAAGCAGATGCAAAGTATATAAATAATACTAATATTTCATAAAGTGCTTCTAACTTTTTGAAATTTTTGCACAGAACTCATTTGCACCTTAGAGCTTCATATGGTTGATAAGGCCAGTGTAACTACAGATCTTGTAGATGTCTATGGCACAAGGAAAATGAATGCTCCAAGGCTGACTGGCTGTGATGTCTATTGATCACTGTTCCTGGTGGTGGTGGTGGTTTTAGCTGCTAAGTCGTGTCCGACTCTTGAGACCCCATGGACTGTAGCCCTCCAGGCTTCTCTGTCCATGGGATTCTCCAGGCAAGAATACTAGAGTGGGTTGCCATTTCCTTCTGCACTGTTCCTGACTCATCCTCTTTTCCTCTTTTTGAAATTCCCTTTTAAAATATCACATATACGTGGACACAGAAAGTATAAACTCATGAACGTTCTTGAAAATGAAGGCTGCTGATGTACAATTGTGTCAGTTTATTGAAAGAATTAGCATAACTTCTGGTTAGATGGACCAGATTAGAAATGATCAGCAAAGAGCCTGTGCTTACATCTCAAACCGAAAGAGCACGTGAAGAACATCTCCATTTCCTTCTCCTTCATCAACCAATCCCAACGCACCCTCATTCCAAAGACTCAGAACCCTATCACATCACAGGTAACAAAGCTACTGATTTACATAACAACTTGATTCCCTGTATTCATTCTGGAAACTATAATTAGCACTAAGGTAAAAACCTAAAGTGAGAAAGTGAAAGTGTTACCAGTACTAAACCATTTCCTTAATAATGTCTTTTTAGGGTCCTGGGAATGACACACAAAAAAGACACTGTAGAAACCTTCGAGGTCTAATATTAGACATTATTAATTAATCATCTACTACACCAGGGGACTAAATTCAAGCCTGACTCGAAGAAAATTATGAATAAATATTTTATAAATGCAACCATATTTTTTCTCTTTTATTCTGCTGCCAACATTTATCATTACCACACTGAGCACAGTATAAAAGGTACTTTATGCCATTCCTCCAAAAATCACTACTCATCTAGATTTCTATACTAAATAAGAGATGTGTGTATTTCCTAAAGTACTTTTCCCAAAATATACCTTTGCCTTACAGAAAAGGAGATCATCATACAATTTGATTATACAATGGGAATATATAATGGGATTAAAAGTTACAGCAAGAAATTTTTATGCATGACATTCTGCTTTGGATTGTTAGATATTGAACAGTAAATATATAATGAGACATGTAAAAGTTTTGTCTGAGTTTACATTACTTCTATTTCAATATTAAACCCCAAAGGCTCTTTTGTTCACTAGAATATTAGCTCTCCATGAAGGTAACTTTAATAACGTTTCAGCATTAGGAGTGGGGTTGTGATATTCTGTTTCAGTTATGTTCGTACACATCCTGGAAAGTTACTAGGTGTTAGGCCACCGTTTAACTTTATCTTTTTTCCATAATACTTGTAGAGAAAGTGTAATGGGATTTTGAGGTTTTCTGTTTGAGATTTTTCCATAAAGAAATACCATGATCCATGGGATCAAGGAAAAAGCCCATATACCTACAGCATAAGAAACCAGCACCTTGGACAAAGGCTCTGTCACTGGAGTGTGAAAAGGATGAAGAAGAGTCGGGAACAATGCCAGCAAAACCCTGGGGTCAGAAAATGTACTGCAGATAAAGAACCTTGACTTCTGTTATTAAATCAGTAGAAATTTAATAATGTTTAATAATAATGTGGAGCCTACAAATAGTTTGTTACACAAAAAGAAATAGTGCACCAAATTTACAAAGAAAAACCATCCATTAAGAAGTATATTATCACATTTAAAAAAAAATACATTGGAATTTTGGGTGTAATAGTTTATATAAAGTGTTATTCCTGAACTTTAGATAAGCAATGCCAAAACACATAAAACTATCATCTCTTTTTAAAGGTATTCAGAAGGCATTCACCTTTATATTTGAAAAATGTAACAAGAGCTACACATAAAAATGTATGTTGTAATATTTGAACAAAAGATTTTTTTTTCTCTAAGCCAATTTCTTTTATCCTTGTTCTCAAAGGCAAGAATCATTTCTTTCAAATTATTAACCCTTCCAGTCTTATCCATATGAAATAATCAGTTTTCCTTAATAAAATTTGCTTTCCAGATTGTAAAAGCTGTTAAAATGTTCTACCTTTTGCCTCCTATTTCTCTGTACTTGAATGCAGATGTTGGTGTTTAGTGAGCACCAACGTGGCTTTGGAATTCATAGTCTCTATTGGCCCAAGAATTTCTCTCAGGTGTTGGGAGGGAAACTTTCTGCAAAAGTTTCAACATGCAAAAGAATTATCTTCGTCTTCCATATATTTCCATCTACTTTGGCTTTTTATCACTTTTTTTTTTTTTTTTTTTTTTGCACACCAACAGGTATAAGCCACTCTGAACCTGGAATCTCAGCATTCCCTAGAAAGACTGTGAGACAGAGAGACTAGAGGCATAAATAATGGAAGGAGTGGTGCAGATTCTTGAATAGGGAATCCTTTATTTCAGTGACATGTTGGTCGATCTTCTGCAAGTTAAGAGTGGTAGTAAAAATGTCATGATATTGCTGTATATTATACTGTGACACTGGCAAGATCCTTGACACATTCAAGGAATTTGTCTGAAGAGCTGCACAAACGCCCAGGTTTCAACTGGTTAGTTATCAACTTATTAATTGAATTTTGATGCTATACCATGCATTATAATTCCCTAGAAAAGTGAGTAAAAATAGAAAAAGCTGATCTGTGCTTTCAAGATGTAGACAACGAAAAGCATCATGCCCATAACAGTGTAAAAATGAACGAGGACATGATTAAGATAGAGTAAAGAATCAAAAGGAGATAGCAGAGGTCAGATTATGTAGGGGAAAAAATGAAAAAAAAACCTATAAACTAAAGAGATTAATAAAGAGAGGCCAATCTGTAGGAAACTATATTAGTGTGGTAGAGAAAAACTTGTGATTAAGAATTCCCAGGAAGGGAAGAAGACATGAAAACACTGAGTAAAGACATAAAAGCAGCAAATATTCAGTCAAAAAATAATAGGTGTGCTTAAGGAAGACTCTCATAACTGAAACTGAAGTAAAAATCCTAGCATATCATCGCTTTCCTGGGCTAGACAAATAATCTGAGTTTGAAGGCTAAAAGTCTAAACATGTTACAGAATAAGCTAATGGAAGAAACTAATCCCAGGTATATCCTCAAGAAATCATTAATTTCAAGACAAAGTGTTGGGGGAATTCTATAGCCTAAAAGGAAAATTAATTCAATTAAAGTGATTAGATATCAGAGGTATAAAAATTCTTTGCAGCTAACATCAAGTAAAAGAAGAAATAAGGAACACATAGTTACCTATCTAATGTATGATAGCTTTAACTTCTCTGTGAGTACAAAATATATCACCTATTTCTTTTCATGGAAAAAATTACTCAAAAATATTCTTTACCCAACCATATGACTAATCAAATATAAGAAACACTACAAACAAAGTTTTAGACACAAGAAAAGATCAATAAGAATTTTTTTCTTATTGAAGAGGAGTAAAAATGTGCTAAACTCCTAGGATTAGACAGGATGTTACTAAAAACTTTTTTTTAATTCAGTACTTTTCAAAAGTATTAATAATAATAATAGTATTTTTGAAAAGCAAATTCACTGTATGTTTTATCATCTGTGAATTCAAGATCACTGGGGGTAAAAAAAAAAAAATCACCACCATTTCTGATTAGAACTCTCACCAAACTAATCTGAAGAGAACCTTGCCCTGCTCGAAAGCATCTGTGGAAACCATATAGCCAATGTCTTACAGGAAAAGCTTTAATGATTTCCTGATAAAATCAGAAAACAAGAATGGCCTTTCCCATTCTTTATAGTCAACAATACACTAGGGTATTCAGATTAGAGAGGATTAAATAAAACTATCTCTATTCAAAGATCACACAATTGTCTAGGTAGAAATCCTAAGGATTTACTCCCAAAAGTTATTAGAACTAATGAACTTAACAGAACTGTAGAATGCAAGACCAATACACCAAAATCAGCTGTACTTCCACATATAAGCAATGAACAAAAATATCAGAAGTGAGGCAAAAAAGCCATTTACAATACTATCAATACATGAAATACTTATGAATATATCTTATGAAAGGAATACAAGATCTTTACACTAAAAAAACATTAAAGGTTGCTGAGAGAAGTTAAAGAAAATCTAAAGACAAAGAGATACACTGTGTCCCTGGATTGGAAGAACTCAATATTGTTAACATGTCATTTCTCCCCAGATATCTATAAATTCAAGGCATTTGGAATCAAAACTCCAGGGAGCTATTTTTGGTAGAAATTAACAAGCTAATTCTAAAATTGATATGGAATTGCAAATGACCAAAACAAATTTAAGAAAAACGAGGAATGACCTAATTGATTCTAAATCTTAAAGTAAAATTATAGTAAATAAAATAGTGACATATTTGCAGAGAGCTAAAAATATATATCAGTAGAACAGAATGGAGTCTGTAATTAGGGCCAAAGATAAGGATAGCTGATTCAGCAAATGTTGCTCAAACAACTGAGTATCCATATGCTTGAAAATTAATTTTCACATATGGTGTGAGGTATGGATCAAAGTTAACTCAAAATGGATCACAAGCCTAAGTCTAAAACAGAAAAATACAACCCTTTTGGGAGAAAATCTTTGCAATTTTGGGTTAAACAGCAATTTCATAGATATTGCAATAAAAGGTATGGTCTGTAAAAAAAACAAATTAATACCTTGGATTTCACTTAAAATAAGAGTATCTTGGAAACCATAATCAAAAGGAAAAGACACTCTACAGACTGGGAGAAAATACTGGCAAACAATGCAACCAACAAAGGCTTAATTTCCAAAATATACAAACAGCTCATATAACTCAATAACAACAAGAATCTAATTTAAAAAAATGGGCAGAAGACCTACATAGACATTTTTCCAGAGAAAGCACATAGATGGTCAACAGGCACATGAAAAGATGCTCAACATCACAACTTTCCAGAGAAATGAAAATCAAAACTATAATGAGGTATCACCTCACACTGGTTAGAATGGCCATCACTAAAAAGCCTACACATAATAAATGCTGGAGAGGGTGTGGAGACCACAGTGTTGGTGGGAATGTAAATTGGTGGGAACACAAATACGGAGAACAGCATGGAGGTTCCTCAAAAAACTAAAAATGGAGTTACAGTGATCTAGCAATCCCACTGCTGGGCATATATGCAGAAAAAACTCTAATTCAAAAAAATACATGCAACCCAATGTTCACAGAAGTACTACTTACAATAATCAAGACATGAAAGCAAGTTAAATGTCCATCAATAGATGAATTGATAGAGAAGATGTAGTGTGTGTGTGTGTGTGTGTGTGTGTGTGTGTGTGTGTATGCTGTGCTGTGCTTAGTCACTCAGTCGTTTCCAGCTCTTTGGGATCCCATGGACTGCAGCCCTCCAGGCTCCTCTGTCCATGGGATTCTCCAGGCAAGAATACTAGAGTACATTTCCATGCCCTCCTCCAGGGAATCTTCCTAACCCAGGGATTGAACCCAGGTCTCCCACATTGCAAGCAGATTCTTTATCAGCTGAGCCACAAGGGAAGCCCAGAAATACTGGAATGCGTAGCCTATCCCTTCTCCTAGGGATCTTCCCCACCCAGGAATCGAACTGGGGTCTCCTGCATTGCCCACATATTCTTTACCAGCTGAGCTACCAGGGAAGCGTACACACACACACACACACACACACACACACACACACACACACACACGAATACTACTCAGCCATAAAAAGAATGAAATAATAGCATCTGCAGCAACATGACCAAGTGAAGTAAGTTAGACAGAGAAAGACAAATATCATATGATTATCACTAATGTGTGGAATTGTAAAGATGATACAAATGAATTGATTTTCAAAAACAGGAACAGAATCACAAAGAAAAGAAACTTATGGTTACCAAAGGGAAAAGAGAGAGAGGAGTAAATTAGGAATTTGAGATTAGCAAATACAAAGTACTATATATAAAATAAATAGCAAGGTCCTACTGTATAGCACTGGGAACTATATTCAGTATGTTGTAATAACCTTCAATGGAAAAGAATATGAAATTATATGTATGTGTGTATATGTATATATAAACTGAATCACTTTGCTGTATACCAGAAACTAATATACTGTAAATCAATTATACTACAATAAAAATTTTAAAATTTCTCTTAATATTAATAAATACATATAAAACTTAACAATATCTGTTCTTCAAAAGATATTGTTTAGAAAGTAAAATCAAAAGCCATAGACCAGGAGAAAATCTTTGCAAAGCATGTATCTGATAAAGGATTTATCCTAAGATACATGAAGAACTCTTAAAACTCATTAAGAGGGGCAGAATAAAGATGGTGGAGTAGGAAGACCTTCAGTTTACTTCTTTCAAGAAGCATAAAAACTACAGCTATATATAGAGTGACTCTCACTGAAATCAACATAAAGAATAGATCACAATAAGTTACTAAACAAGTCGCAACAAATTTAAGAAAATTAAAATCATATCAAACATCGTCTTCAGATAAATCACAAGAAAAAAGTGGGAAGAAAACACAGAACCATGAAGATTAAATATAATACTTAACAACCAATGAGTCTAAGAAATCAAAGAAGTAAAAACACAACACAGAAAACTCGAGGATCAAATGGTTTCATAGATGAATTCTACCATGTTTTAAGGTAATTTATGCCAATTCTTCTCAAGCTTCTCCAAAAAAAATGGAAGAGGAGGGGAGGGAACACTTCAAAATTCACTTTATTAGACCACCATTCTCCTCATACGAAAACCATATAAGGAAATAAAAAAAAAATAGGCCAACATCCCTAATGGATATATAAGCAGAAATTCTCAACAAAATACTAGTAAACTGAATTCAACAGCTCATTAAAAGGACCATACACCATCAAGTGGGATTCATCTCTGAGATGCAAGGATAGTTCAGAATATGCAAATTAACTGACAGACATTAGTTAAAGACAAAAGTCACATAATCATTTCAGTAGATGCCTAACAAAATACAACATACTTTCATTATGAAAACTCTCTACAAATTTAGATGAAGAGAACATATGTCAACATATAAACTCCATAGAAAACAAATTCACAACTAACATTATACTTAGTAGTGAAAAGTTGAAAGCTTTTCCTCTAGGATCAGGAACAAGATAAAGATGTATACTTTCATCACTCTTATTCAACATAGTACGGGAAGTTTTAGCCAGAGATACCCAGCAAGAAAAAAATTGGCATTCACATCAGGAGGGAAGAAGTAAAATTTTATCTGAAGACGAAATGACTTTTTTATATACTAAATCTCAAAGACTCAACCAAAAAACCTATTGAACTAAATCAACAAGTCAGTAAACTTGCAGGATATAAAAATCAACATGCAGAAATTATTTGTATTTCTATATTCTGTAACACATCCGAAGAGGAAGTAAAGAAAGCAATCTCATTTCACAAGAGCATCAAAATAATAAAACTACCTAGAAATACATTTAACCAAGGAAGTGAAAGATCTGTATAGTAAACACTACAAGGCTATGCTTAAAAGAATACCTAAGAAGACACAGACAAATTAAAAGACATTTTGTGTTCATGGATTGGAAGAATATTGTTAGAATGTTCATATTATCCAAAGCCATCCATAGAGTGGGATTATGTTCAGTCCAAATTCCAATGGCATTCATCACAGAACAAAGAAAACCAATTCTAAGATTTGTATGAAACCACAGAAGACTGACGACACAAAGTAATTGTGACAAAGAAGAACAAAGCTGGAGGCATCATACTTCCCAATTTCAAACTGTATTACAAAAAAAATGGTCATATATATATATATATATGGAAGGAGAGAGAAGCCTGGCTTGCTGCAGTTTCTGAGGTTGCAAGCAGTCAGATATGACTTAGCGACCGAACAACAAACAGTAATTAAGACAGTATGGTAGTGGCATAAAAATAGACTCATAGAACAACAGAACAGAAAAGATCCCAAAATTTGGATTCAAATAGTATTTGACAAGGGATCCAAGAACATCCAATAGGAAAAAAAAATAGTCTCTTCAACAAATGGTGCTGAGAAAACTCAATAAACACATACAGAAGAATGAAATCAGACCCTTGCCTTACATCACCTACAAACTTAACACAGACTGGATCAAAGATTTAACCATATAAACATGATATCAAAAATTCTTAGATGAAAACATTGGGGATTGACACTGGCCTTGGCAATGCTTTTTTGGTTAAGACACCAAAAGCACAAACAACAAAAGTGAAAAAAAAAAAAAAAAACCACATCAGTAAGTGAGATTAAACCACTGTTAAAAGCCTCTGCACAGCAAAAGAAGCAATCAACAAGATGAAAAGCAACTTACAGAACAGGAGAAAACATTTGCAAACCATATACCAAATAAGGGGTTAAAATAACCAAATTAAATATAAAGAACTCATAACATTCAATAATAACAAAAATAAGCAATCTGATTAAAAACTGGGCAAAGCAACTGTATACAGATTTTTTCCAAATAAAAGATGTAGATGGCCAATGGGTACATAATAGATGTTCAACATAAGGGAAATACATATCAAAACCGCAAGATATCTCCTCACACCTGTTAGAATAGCTGTCATCAAAAACACAAAAGCTAACAAGTATTGCCAAGTATACAGAGCAAAGGGAATGTCACTGTTGGTGGGAATGTAAATTGTTACAGCCACTATGAAAAACAATATGGAGATTCCCTAAAACATTAAAAAATAGAACTACCATATGACACCGCAGTTCCACTTCTGGATGTATACACAAAGGAGATGGACTCAGGATCTCAAGACGCACCTGAACTCCCACGTGAATCAGCATTCTCACAACAGCCAAGATACAGAAGCAAGCTGTGTCCATGTATAGACAACGGATAAAAATGCGATGAAGGAAATCCTGCCATTTGGGCCCACATGGAGGGATTCTGAGCATATGTTAAGAGAGACGACAGACAGAAAGACGCAAAAACTATACGATCTCACTTCTATGTGGAATCTTAAAAAGCCAAACTTGTGAAAACAGAGGAAAACTGTGTTACTAGCGGGGCTTGAGGGTTGGGAAATATGAGAGACGTTTAAAGGCACAAAGCTGCAACTAGTGAACAAGTCCTTGGCAACTAATGCACAGTGAATATAGACAAATTGTAGTGGAAATCAAACTTGTAAGGTGACTAGCTTTTTATACTCACCACAAAAAAAGAATAATTCTGTGACACAATAGAGGTGCTAACTATTGTTTCAAAGACAACCATATTACAATATATAATCATATCATCATCTGTACCCCTTAAATTGTATAATGTTATATGTAAAATGTACTTCAATAGAAAACATGCAAAAAATAAGTTGAGAAAAATTAGACATAATAAATTTATTACATATATGGGAGAGCCAACCAGTTCATCCTAAAGGAAATCAGCTGAAGCTGAAACGCCAATACTTTGGCCACCTGATGCAAAGAACTGACTCATTGGAAAAGACCCTGATGCTGGGAAAGATTGGAGGTGGGAGGAGAAGGGGGTGACAGAGGATGAGATGGTTGGATGGCATCACCGACTCGATGGACATGAGTTTGAGTAAACTCAGGGAGTTGTTGGTGATGGACAGGGGAGCCTGGCGTGCTGCAGTCCATGGGGTTGCAAAGTGTGGGACACAACTGAGCAATTGAACTGATGAAAATTTTAGAATCCAAAATTGCTACAATCAGTGAAAACTTACCACTTAAAAATGAAATTTTGCCATTTGTAGCAACATGACTACACCTGGAGGATATTGTGCTAAATGAAACAAGTCAGACAGAGAAACAAATACTGTATTATATCACTTACATGTGGAAGCGAAAAAGCAACAGATTAGTGACTATAACAAAACAGAAACAGACTCACAGATGCAGAGAAACTAGTGGTTACCAGTGGGAAGAGGGGAGGGGCATTATAGGTAAAAGGGAGGAAGAAATACAAACTTTTAGGTATAAAATAAACCATACTGTACAAATAGGGAAAATAGCCAACATTTTATAATAACTATAAGTGGAGTATAACCTTTAAAATTGTGAATCACTGTACTGTATACCAGCAACTTACATAATATTGTACATCAAATGTACTTCAATAAAAGAAATATATCCATGCCAAAATAAATTTAAAAGAACACTTCAAATTGATCCTAAACAGAATTATGTGGGTCTTTTGCAAGGAGAAATTACAGAAGAATTAATGGAGATTCCTTTTTCCTAGACAAGAAAATTGAGCAATATAGAGAAGTCAGTTATTCCTAACTCCAACTAAAATAAGAATTAGTTGTTTTTAATATCAGAGGATATTAGAACATTTATTTTGATTAATATTTAAGAATGTTTTAAAATATATTTAATCCGAAATTTGTCCATATGCACATATAAAAAAGGGGAAGGGGGAATAGAAAAATATTAAGTAATTGTCACAGAATAATAGAATGTTGGGTCAGAGGGTAAAGAATCTGCCTGCAATGCCAGAGAGCTGGGTTTGATCCCCGGGTTGGGAAGATTCCCTGGAGAAGGGCATAGCAACCCACTCCAGTATTCTTGCCCAGAAAATACCATGGACAGAGGAGCCTGGTGGGCTACAGTCCATGAGGTCATAAAGAGTCTGACACGACTGAGTGATGACTCACACAATAGGGTTAGTGTGAGCTTTTGTTTCCTTTCACACTTTTACATTTTTTTAAGATGCTCAAAATCACTAATGATAACAGGATTACCTTAATCATACCACAAAATAACCTATTTTTATAGAACTGCTTTTTGGACCACAGCCTTTCAAAATCAGTCCTTGAATTACTTTGTGCTCAGTCACATCCAACTCTTTGCAACCCCATGGACTATAGCCCACCAGGCTCAACTGTCCATGGAATTTTTCAGGCAAGAATACTGGAACAGGTTGCAATTTCCTCCTTGAGGGGATCTTCCCGACCCAGGGATTGAACCCACATCTCTCTTGCATCTCCTGCATTGGCAGGGGGATTCTGGGAAGCCCATGAATTATGTTGGCTCACATGCATTGGGGACTAAATGAGTCAAGTGTCAAAGGCATAGATGCATAGAGCTAAAGTAAGCTGTACTCTGGAAGTTTTCTGTTGATGCTACTTCAAGTTGACCAAACAAGAACTAGAAGATAAGCTCACTTAGAAACATGGTGGTAATCAGGAACACAATTCAACAAGCAATGATAAAAGTATTTACCTGTGGGAATGACACCAGGACATAGGGTGAAGGTTTATACGGGAAGGTTTTATATTTTTAATACTAGTCATTGTCTGAATATGTTTTTGCCAAATTTTCCCGCTACTCTAAAGTAATAAATGAGAAAAAATAAAGTAATAACAGAGAAAACCTCATAAAGATATAAAGATATGAAATAGGGTCATGAACTTTTGCTAGGTGAAAAAGGATTAAAGTAGAAAATTATGCATGCATTATTATTACAATGAAGCAAGCAGAATAACAGAGCCTCTATGCAAAGAGAAACTCCAAAATGCTTTACTGGACAGTATCTTTAAAATAGCTATAATAAGAAAAACCACCACCACCAATTCAGCTCTAGATTAGAGGTCGAAATTTTTTTAATCATATTTCTACCATAACCAGGCACATATGACTGAAGGGAAAAAATCAATCACGGAGACCTTTGAGAAGCCACTGATCTAATCTGTAAAAGGAAAGATTTCATTGAGTAACAGTGAAGGTACCTTTCTAGCTTTAAAGTTGCTTTCTCAAATGATTCAGAATAAGCTTCCAAGAAATTTTAATGATTACATGGTGCATAAAAGCATATTGAAAAGCAGAGACATTACTTTGCCAACAAAGGTCCATCTAGTCAAGGCCATGGTTTTTCCTGTGGTCATGTATGGATGTGAGAGTTGGACTGTGAAGAAAGCTGAGCACTGAAGAATTAATGCTTTTGAATTGTGATGTTGAAGACTCTTGAGAGTCCCTTGGACTGCAAGGAGATCCAACAAGCCCTGGGATTTCTTTGGAAGGAATGATGCTAAAACTGAAACTCCAGTACTTTGGCCACCTCATGCGAAGAGCTGACTCATTGGAAAAGACTCTGATGCTGGGAGGGATTTGGGGCAGGAGGAGAAGGGGACGACAGAGGATGAGATGGCTGGATGGCATCACCGCGTCGATGAACCTGAGTCTGAGTGAACTCCGGGAACTGGTGATGGACAGAGAGGCCTGGCGTGCTGTGATTCATGGGGTTGCAAAGAGTCGGACACGACTGAGTGACTGAACTGAACTGAACTGAACTGAAAGGCAGCACACAGTCTAGCTCTTTGTTGGACTCCTGAAACTTTTGGAAAAAAAATGACATTATTTTATTTGAAAACTCCTAACTTGTTTTAACACAGTATTTATCTAGTACCTGAAGTTATTATCAAACTATTTATAATGTCATTTGTATGCTGAATTGAAAAAATCTCTATCTTCATACCATGTCTGAAATGTTTCTTCATGCATATCAGCTATTTCCAGGCCAGGTTTTATCAAGGTCCATGGCAACCCACTCCAGTATTCTTGCCTGGAGAATCCCAGGGATGGGGGAGACTGGTGGGCTGCCATCTATGGGGTGGTACAGAGTCGGACACGAGTGAAGCGACTTAGCACCATGCTAGGCACTGATAAAAGTGAACTATCTTCGGAAACAAAATTTACTCTACACCTTATGACACTATCTTAATGGAACAGTTATTAAATGTTATTAATTGGAAATGTTTATGAATTGGAAACACTTCTCTTAAAAGCATATTATGTTCCTGCACAGATCACATTTAGGAAAAAAATATTTTAATGCGTCTTTAAGATGAAAGAAAATAGGATGTAGAAGTGAGAAATTGAGGGAAGATATTCAGGAGGGTAAGAAAACAAGTGATTTCTGTTTCATCACAGGGATTCTCAACAGCAACAATTTCTTCTTTTTTTGTTAATTTATAAATAGAGAAAAAAGCATGATATATTTCTAATATCCTTAGTCTTCACA
Organism: Ovis canadensis; assembly: GCF_042477335.2. Taxonomy (NCBI): domain Eukaryota; kingdom Metazoa; phylum Chordata; class Mammalia; order Artiodactyla; family Bovidae; genus Ovis; species Ovis canadensis. The sequence goes on along the minus strand of NC_091270.1, from coordinate 36,727,814 downwards.
CACAAAAACACATGTAGATACACTGAAAACATACGAGAAACTAGTCAGAGGTTAGACTTCGTCTTCATACACACAAACACTCAAAACTAGAAACCAGTCAGAGGGTAGACTAGGGTACAGTGAGATGATCAGGATTCAGGGAAGAAACATGAAGAGTCATGAAGCTTAATGGGTTTTGGACTAGTTTTTATTTGCTACATTCTTATTTTTTTGCTTGTCTTTTTATCAATTCACCCCGCCATACTGCATCTCAAAATTCAGAACTTTGGCATTCTCCAGATATTTCAGATTTCATGTAATTTTTATTTCATCCTCTGTGGCTTAATTATTTTCCTGAGGCTAAAATTAGGCTATAAATTGTATCTCAGAAAAATAAATTACCTTCAAAATTATTGTTTCATTCAGTCAATGTTAAATTCTGAGATATTTCTTCAGCATGGTTTCAAAAGTAAGATAAGCAATTTGTTTTCACTATCAGCATCACACACACTAATTATGGAATAATGAAAATATCAACACACTGGCTAATAATGGCTTAGAACCAATCCTTGACAATGAAACTAGGCAAGAAATATAAATGGCAATGGACAAAATAGATGGTGATTTGGTCTCTGTGAAATCCCGCCAGATTATGTATTTATCATTGATTACATTTCATATTGTATTTGGGTCAAAGTCTTGTAAAAACTGTCAAGAAAATACATTGAAGGATTTTATATTGCCAATGAAATCCTTTCTTAGAAAAATGAGACCAGTATCAGTGACTGCAGTGTACTTTCTCACTTCAACGAATCGTTTTTCTCTAGTGATATGTATTTCCAACATATTAGAATTTGATGCTTTCACCTTGTAAGAGCTGTTTCCTGATATTGAATCTTTATACACAACAACAGAAACAAAATCAATCCGACCAGAAGAAGTCTATTGCTACTGCTGATTCCCCTTTATTCCAGATTGAGAGTGTCTGAAAATAGAACCCACTTCTCAGGCTTAAGACTGAAAAACATAGTTCAAATAATGCCTTCTCATTCTCCCAAGAATTAATGCTTGCTAGGTTCAACTTTACCCTTAAGCCCTAGTATTTGTTAAGGAAGGTCACCATTTGCCATTTGGAGAGATGAATACAATTACACCATCACAATAGATAGATCGCTGTTGATCAAATGTTCCTTTGTTTTATAAAGAGTCGGGAAGGGTGTGTACCTTCAGGGAGAACACTTCCAAGCTCCCCTGAACCGTCTGGCCAGTCCCCTTCTGCCTCCCCTACCTGCCTTCACAGTGATCGGGACATGAACAGACAGTGGCTGCAGGGACCTCTGAAGACCAGCCAAGAGTGTGTGGGAGAAAATTCTGGTTTGAAAGAACTTAGTCTAAACTAACTCCACAAAATCTAAATAAATCAGACACTAAACTAAATCATGGAAACTTTTATATTAGAATACAAACATTCTTTGATTCTCGTGAGAGAGGCAAATGCTTACCTAGGAATTAAATTTTAAAGCTGGTTAAAAGAAAATCCAGTCTTACCCAGGCTGCCAATTCAAGAACTGGTAGTAATTTTCACTGACATTTCTACTGGGTGAAAGGTTTATTTCTCTCAGAAGCCTGTTATTTAATTAGTCTGATTTCCGAGAGTGCCAAGAATGCGGAAGGCACTCAGGAGATGCTCAGAGACCATATCCTCATCATTTTAAAGCAAACAGGTAAGCTGGAAAGTCAGTCTCCTACTAAAGAGGGTGAGGGGCTTGAGAGAAGTTATTATTGGTGTTTCTACAATTTTCAGCTATCTGGGGAGACAAGATGACTTGCACTGGCAGGTGTTGGATTATTAGGAAAATTAAGCAGATGGCATTGGCAAACCATGCCTCCCCTTTCCCTCAGCTGCCAGGAATTCTCACCCTCAGGCTTAGCTCTACGTATGCTTGTTTAATAAAGCTCCTGCCATTGCAAGGAAACAGAGCCTGCATCAGTTAAGCTCACTCAGAGCTATGAAAAAGTAGCATCATCCACACTGTCCCAGAGTGTGAGGCAAACACCTCTGTTTCCTATGCCACTCATACCCACCACCACAGGTTCCAAGGAGATGCCTCATGACTCAGAGGAGGAAAGTACGTGTCTCAGTGGCGGTCTCCAGGGTTCAGCACACTGTAAGATGGATCTGGTGCCCTATTTGATCACGTGACAAAAGCCAGCTAAGCCTCAAGTTTCTGCATGGAGCTAACAGATAACACCACTCCACGCCTAGTGTTTTCCATCATCTAAACCCGTTCACTTCAGTAACATGATGTCTGCCTCTTAACTGTAGGTTCGTTTGATTTATCAGCCAGTCTTAAGAGAAAGCTCACAAGTTATTGACAAAGAAACCCATACAGATGCCTAATTAAGGTCATTAACATAATGAAGCCATGAAATTTTATGAATTAAAAGCAATCTGAAAATGCAAATCACCCTAACAAAAAACCAAAATAAAGATCACCTGTGACAGTATCATATATTAGATATGTGTATATATAATTAAAATATAATCAATTTCGAAGCTATTACAATGAACAAAAATGTACTCTTTCAAAGATATATGACACATTTACCACGAGCCTACACTTTGACATACATTGGGGCTATAAAATAGAAAGTGACAAATATGGTTCCTGCTCTTGATAAGCTTACCAATGACAAGGAAAAAGAAAAGCAGATGGCAATGAAACTGAAAATTATGGGCTTATGTGAGTACACGGAAGGACACCCAACATCTAGAAGGGCAGAAGTGGTAGTGAAATGCCTGGTGATTCCTGAAAGATGGTGGGAGTTTTCCAGGCAAAGCATGCTAATGAGAACTCCCGGCAGAAACCCAAACTCGATGAGAAAGTATATGTAAGGATATGAAGTTAGCTGAACAAGACTAAGATGTCATGGATGAGAAGAGGAAGGACCAGGGCTATGACTGGAGACATCAGTAGGGTTCATATCATGAGAGAGCCTGAAAGCTTTCTTAAAGACTTGACATTGAGTCTGCTGGCACATCATCAGAGGTTCTTAAACAGTGGGGAATCACAGTTATATCTGCATTTTAGCAACAGCACCTTAACTATCACGTGGAAAATGCATCGAGTTGGGGCAAGTGTAGAGGAAGCTACAACACTCAAGGCAAAACTATGAACTAAAATCAGGGTGATAGAAGTGGGGATGCGAAGAAGAGGGATTTTATCTTAGAAAAAAGATCCACAACCCCACCCCCCCCCAATCCCCGCCCTGCCACAAACCAGTATTTTATGAGAATCACCAGCAGAATTACCTTCACCAAATCCATCTTCTCTTTTCCTTGTCCATTTGCTGGTACAGATGCTAATTTAATGAAAAAAACATGCAAACTGGGTAATTAGTCCTTTTTTAGTCCATGGCGTGTGGTTACACACTCATACACAGAAACACACTTGCCCTTCAATGTATGGTTACTGTAATGGTAAGTAGTGGTGATGATGTCATTTATGTACAAAGTAGTAGAACATACTCTGAGTTGTTTTTACATTAATATATACACACAGATCCACCCACCTGAATACCTGGCAACAGTTTAACTGTCAACCTAGACAAGATCACCTGATCTAGTTTGTGTCTGGATATCAGTACTGGGGAGCCCAGCATTTTGTTCCATTGTTGACCAGCTCTGTTGAATTTTCTCCCAATAAGTTAGGCATGAGCAAAGAGGGGTGACCTAGATGAAAATGATTCAAGATGATCTCCAAACCCCACCCCAGATACCTCCCAATGTGGCCCAGGAGAGCTCACAGGTAAGCTACAAAATAACCAGAGATTTTTCCAACTTGAGCACATGCACCCTAGGTGCACAGTGTATACAAGCTAACCACAGGGACCTCTCTAAATACACACATGCACCCTTCATGAAAAACTGTGTCCTCAGATGACCTTAGGCAGCTGGGAGCCTTTTAAGGGTTCATAAATATTTTACACATACATACATCTGAGTATAACAGACTGAATTATGGCAAAGACATGTGCAATACAGGCTGTTATGTAACTTGCAAACGTCAATCAAAACTGTCAGTCCATGGCCACCTAGATGAAAATGTAAAAAAGCCTTGTCTTGAAAACCCCATACCTTACCATTCTGGCACCAGAGCCCTTCTTGGCTTGGCCCACCTCTTCCTTGAAGTGTGTTCCTTCTGTTCTTCAAAAAACTTGTTTTTCCACAGGTAAGACCTCAGATTCTTCTTTGTGTCCTTACCAAGAACCAAGGCCCACGAGGAAGGGTTCTCTTTGACTCTCCCTATCTGGTAACAACACCATTGCTACTGCTGAATACATAGCTATTTCCTTTCCTCTTGCCATACACATGAGGGAAAAAACTGAAAGTAATAAATAAAGGAAGCTCATTTAACCCTCACCATTCACAGTCTATGAACTTTACTAGTTTAACCTCTTGATTAAGCCATGGACCATCCTTAGCTATATTTCTTCTCACCTACCTGGTGAGACAGAGTGCCTGAAGAACTACGGACGGAGGTTTGTGACAGGAGGCAGTGATCAAGATCATCCCCAAGAAAAAGAAATGCAAAAAGGCAAAATGGTTGTCTGAGGAGGCCTTACAAACAGCTATGAAAAGAAGAAAAGTGGAAAGCAAAGGAGAAAAGGAAAGATATACCGAATTGAATGCAGCGTTCCAAAGAATACCAAGGAGAGATAAGAAAGCCTTCCTCAGTGATCAGTGCAAAGTAATAGAGAAAAACAATGGAATGGGAAAGACTAGAGAAGTCTTCAAGAAAATTAGAGATACCAAGGGAACATTTCATGCAACAATGGGCTCAATAACGGACAGAAATGGTATGAACCTAAAAGAAGCAGAAGATATTAAGAAGAGGTGGCAAGAATACACAGAAGAACTATACAAAAAAGATCTTCATGACCCAGATAATCACAGTGGTGCGATCACTACCCTAGAACCAGACATCTTGGAATGTGAAGTCAAGTGGGCCTTAGGAAACTTCACTATGAACTGGTCTTTCCCAGCTCCTAAGTGACGCCTGCCATATCTGATGCTTCTCTCCTTCCGCTAGATACTTAGTGAACTACCTGTTTCCACTGCACTTTTGGAACATTCTTCATTTTGCTACATAAAAGCTCTTACAAAACCTGTGTGGGACCTCAACACTGCCTTGGTCCTAAAGAATTACACTCTCCCTCATCTTTGCCCATCACATTTTTCTGAGGACCCAGCCTTTTTTTTTTTTGAGAGCAAACTTTTTCTACTTGATATTTTAACCAATACAAAAGTTTTTTTCTTCTTCTAATAAAGTCAGTTCTAGAGAGGCAACTATCTGGTCTTCCATTTGTCCTAACTGGAAAATCAGGTTACATTTTTATTATATAAAATTGATGATTGCTCTCAAATAGAGGAATAGGTCTAACACATAATTCGAGTTTGATAGAATGTATTGTCAGAACTGTGAAGGATTTGAGATTTTAATCCTACTTTGCAAGCTAAGAAGTTACCCTGCCACAGTGTCATGGATGTAGAAGAAGGTATCAGATTTCTCATCACAGATACAGGACAGTTGATTACTCAAAGCAATGGCGGTAGCCAGAAAAACTGGCTTTTGCTGCTGGTTTCCTGAGCTTCAGTTCCCAGAAAGCAAGGTGCCTGTAGTGGGTTACAGGCATTGTTACAGGAGAAGAAACCTACACTTTGGAAACTGATTTCTAAAAAAAAGGAAAAGAAAGGAAGAAAAGTAAGTTTAAGTAAGCATGTTTCCCCTCTGTTCCAAATGAGAGCATTGCCTTTATTATACTGGTAAGTAAATACACCTCCCCTTTGCTTCAGAGAGACAAATGGTGTCTTCTATAGCTGCTTTCTGTACAAGCATCCTTTAGAAGAATCTAGAATGAAGGCAAGTCAGTGCCTTAGTCACAGAATGTACAGAAATGAGAGAGACCGATGAGTCATCTCCTAATGATACCGGCCCCTCATTTCTTTTAAAGATTTTTTCTTTTAACACAGACCATTAAAGTCTTTATTGACTTTGTTACATCACTTCTGTTTTTATGTTTGAGGTTTTTTTTTTTTTTTTTTTTAGCTGCAAGGCATGGAGAATCTTAGCTCCCCTGCCAGGGATCAAACCCAAACTCCCTGCATTGGAAGGCAAAGTTTAACCACTGGACTGCCAGGGAAGTCATCCTGCCCCTCATTTCTCTACCATCCTGGCTTCTGATTAATTTCCTGGATGCCACTATGACAACCTCTCTGCTATGTGACTGACAGGCTGGGACCAACCTTGTTCACATGTCTCGGCTCACATTTCACTGAGACTATTAGCAACAGAACTCTAGTGGCAGTAGTGACCTTGAGCATGGCCTCCAGAATCCCAGAGCCAACCATCTGAAGAAATCCCACAGACCATCAGGGTTTACATTAGAACACTGGATAGCATTCAACGTTTCTGTATCAGCCTTTCTCCCTAGCCCAAAACACTACTGAGCCCAAAACATTCAGCCAAGTACAATGGGAGGCATTAACACTGGCACAGACTCAGCCTTGGTCTGTGGAGAAAGAACAGGGCAATCGGTCCTTTGTAACAGCCCAGACCAGTGAGCTGAAACTGACCTGTGGTCTTCCAGGGTCAAGTCTGTCACTGGTCACTTCAGCTAAAATCAGGGACAGATTTTACCATCTCTAAATGGAAGTTCCCCAAGGCACAGCTCACTTCCTGCAGGTTGCATATAAATCACGTGTCAGTTACCCCTCCAGAAAGCTCCTTTGATTAACCAAGAGCAGCCACATTTTGGAAAAACGTGAGGTCATGTGAGAGCTCTCTTAACCACATGTAAGGTGTGTCTTCAGGAGGGAGCCAAGAACTTCTTGTCTTCACCCAAGAAACAGGTCTGGGAGGAATGGTACCCTTGGAAAGGAGGTGTGTTTACATCACTTGGAATGTTTCTCAGAGCACCTACTCCAGTTTCTTGGACAAAGGTTACCAGGGTCTGCAATGGTGGCTGGTGGACACTAGGGTTTCCAGTCTCATTTGAATAATGTAAACAATCCTTGTTTGGGAGGAATTATTTGAGGTTATAAAACCAAACAGGGCTCTGTGGGGCCCACCCAGGTACAAAAACCTTTCCATGTTCCCCATTTCATATTTGCAGAAAAAAGGTTTAGTCTCCTAGGCTTCCTCTGAGTTCCAAAGGGCAGATTCAAGCAGTTACCAATTAGGGAAGTGAGAGATTGCTTTCCAGTTACCAATGGAAAGCAGTCAAGAAACAACAGTTTGGCTACACAACAGAGTTCTAGCTCCTCCTCAAAGGACATACATGGCAATCTTGGCATTCTGCAGGAACTAAGTCCCTGATCCAAATGGAGGATGGTGACTACATGCTGACCACAAGCACTAGATCCCTGACTGGTTGGAACCAGAAGGTTGACAATGTTGACTGCAAAGCATAATTCTCAGCATGCACTAATCAACTGTGCACAGGCTGATCATGTATCCCGAGACCCGCCCCCTTTACCTTTAAATGCCTTTCACCCCGGTCAGCCAGCAAGATGGTCCTGAGACAAACCTATGTCTCCCGTATTCCTGGTCCAGTGCCCTCTCGATTAATAGACCTTTCTCTACTCCAAACTCAGACGTTTCAGTTGAGTTTGTACCTTACTATTCTTCAGATATATATGAATTTGGCTTTGACGACAGTGAGTTCAACATGTGAGTGGAAAATGTTGCCTTACTCCAGTACTCCTGTCCGGAAAAATCCCACGGACAGATGAGCCTGGTGGGCTGAAGTCACTGGGGCTGCAGAAGAGTCAGACACAACTGAGCCACGCGTGCCTATCCTATCAGTCAACAGAGGACGCTGCAGCCACCAAGGTACTACATATACAGCTGCCCCAACTGTGAGCCCTGAGGGAACTTGGGATAGAATAAAATGCCCGCCATCAAGTCATCAACCACCGAGGCACTGCCCCCCAACCCTACGCGCGTGCGCACACACACACACACCACCCCCGTGTAGACTCAGGATGAAAAAAACACATGATTCTGGACCCTGAACGCTGAGGTGCCTCTCAGCACATACTAGTGGGTTTCAGCTCAGCCAAACCATCAGTGAATCAGACCTTTCTAGCCGTTCAGAACATGAAGCATGCCAAGAGCTCTCAAGTCTATGCAGTGGATTCAATCACTCTCCCAAAGCCTGCAAACCGCTGAGGCAAAGGGAGGAGCAGCTGAATCCAACTGGTGATCACTGGCTGTAAACCTCTAGCTCCTGTTCACTTCCTGCTGACAATGTAAGCCTCTTGTATGGAGCCACTGGATCCCTCACTGCTCTTCTTAGTTTTAAGCGTGTAACCAAGCCTGCAATTTTCCGTTCTCCTTCTGAGACTCTATCTTATTTTCAGGCCAGCCAGGGCAGGACCAGGATGAAGGCAACGGGGAGGGTGGGATGCTGGAAGTACAATGTTCACACACCAGTGACTAGACATTCAGACACAGAATCACCAACAGAACACAGCAGGCTCCCAAGGTCTCATGAGCTTCCCTTTCCCACCCTGAACCCTTTCCAAACACGACTAGCTGTTTCTCAGCACCTTTTCCTTCCATGAGCCTGGAGATGATAGGACCTGCGGCACCTTCATCCAGAAAAATCATTCAAGTTTTATTTCCTCCCCTTTCAACACCCTCAAGCACGCACAGGTGGGTGGACAGGGTCTCTGCTTCCCCTTTTCCAATAGGGAGACCTCAGAGCTATGTCTAATCTTCTTTCTACTTCAAGTAGCTGAGGTCAGCGGGGAGGAAGTGGGGCATGGAGACCAGAGAAAGATAGGCCCTGGGCCGCTGCTCAAGGCCTCGTTCTTACCTTTGCTTTCCAGGAGCGCAGCAGCTGCCCTAGTTCAACAACACGAACTCCCGAGGTTCTCAGCCCGTCGGGTGCTCAGTTTCGGCGGTGAGACGCTCTTGCTGGTACCTTGGGAGCCGCCTGCTTGTACCACGGACCCAGCAGCGCAGTCAGGCTGCCGTCCAGCCGGAACCACCAGGACCACCAACCAGACCGCGAGGTCTGGCCTACTTCCGCTTGGCTCCCAGGGCAGCAGCTTTTACGGGCATCCTCTTTTGGATGGGTGGTACGCGGACCCTGCTGCCAAGCTAACATCTCTTAACCTCTTGCCTCATTTCAAAGTGAGGGCGAGGTAAGTCTTCCGTGGTGATGCAGCTGACCACAGAGTATATCTAAATTTAGATTTCCTGGAGAAGGAAATGGCAACCCACTCCAGTACCCTTGCCTGGAAAATTCCATGGAAGAAGGAGCCTGGTGGGCCACAGTCAATAGGGTTGCAAAGAGTCGGACACCACTGAGTGACTTCACTTTGACATTCTTGGGAGAAAGTTTCTCATTCTCCAGGGGGTGTCTTTTATCCGTCTTCTAAATCCAATCCAGGGCAGTAAGCTCCAGAAAACTAGTCAGTGTCTCTGCCATGGTTTTCCCCAGGAATATCATTGTCTCAGAGAAATCTGCCTGGGAGGGCTAACATTTCCTTTCCAAAGCGAGAGTCCACTGCAAGCAAACAAATAAAACCTCAGTCCTTGCGCTGTTGCCTTCCAATAGATCTACAGTTGCCACGCCGGGTTTCTGAGGTTGAGCTTCTGCGAGGCTCAGCGGCTGGCTTCCTACCTTAACAAGCTCCGCCCCTTCACGGTCCAAGGGAACCTGCCCAGGTTTTAACAGTTAGCTCTTTCCCTGCAGGCATGGTTGCTAAGTCGCTTCAGTCCTGTCCGATCTTTGTGACCCCATGGGCTGTAGCCCGCCAGACTCCTCTGTCCATGGGATTCTCCAGGCAAGAATACTGGAGTGGATTGCCTTGCCCTCCTCCAAAGGATCTTCCTAACTCACTTAACCAATCCGTGTCTCTTGTACCTCCTGCATTGGCAGGCAGATTCTTTACCACTAATGCCACCTCTTCATTTTCTCTCCTTTCACACTCAGCGTAGTCATATCCTCTATAACTATTTTCTGAAAAGGTCTGGAAAGTTTTGCCTGCCAGGGTGAACCCTAGCTCCCATGGTTACAATGCAGCGGACCTGAACTGACCATCAGATCCTCAAGGAAGTTCCTCTGCCTCCAGGAAAGTTAACTACAACAACACAACACTTAGGCAGCAGTTTTTGAACCTGTCTCCCGGGACTCCTCCTGTGACCACCTCCCCTTAGTAATGGACAAAGGGGAATGGTCATTTATCATCCAGCTGCTCAATCACTGTTAACAATTTCACTACCATTTCTCACGGACTCCCCTTGAATCTTGTTAGTTAGCCCATGAAGTCCTCACTCTTATTTTCTAGAAAGGCATCTCTGTCTCCCTATCCCACCCTCATCACCCAAACTGTCAAGGACTGTGAAGGGTCTGAAATGTTACCCTACTTGCAAACTAACAATTTACCCTCCCAGAGTGGCAGAGATGTTGGTGGGTGACCTGAAACTCCAGGCCAGAGATGAAAGACAATATATTACCTAAAGCAACAGTAGTAGCCAGACTGTCTGCATTTTCACGCCACTTCCCTGAGCTCCAGTTTCCACAGGGCACCACAAAGAGGGCCACCTCTAAGTCCTGTGGGTTGTACTATAGGAGAGAACCCCAGAAACCCAATTTGTATAATGGCAATAAGCATGTTTGCCCTTAGCTCCAAGGGGAAAGACTCCTCTCTGCCAAGATTGTAAGCAAACTTGTCCTTAGCTTCATAGAGACCCTCCCTCTATCGCTAAGGCTGTTCCTTGAATATATAGTACAGAACAATCCAGGCCTTGCTCAGAAGACTTATAGAAACACAAGAGTCGTGGCACATTAGCTCTGTGTGGCTTTTCCCTGACAATACCACTTGGAAACTGCATAAATAATGCTTTCTCCTGAGGATGAGCATAGTTCAGAGCAGTGCTGCTTTTATGACTACGTATCCCCAGCCTGGGCTACCTGCTCCTTTGCCAGCCTGCTCTACAGAATGCAGAAATTCGAAAGGTGCCTTCTCAGTAAATCACGTGCACTCAGACATGCATGCACAGTAGTAATGACACTTTTCAACACAAGAAGCATGGGAGATCTTGTTTTTAATTTGATACAGTTTTCCTTAGCTTCTATCGGCCTTCCAATAGAAAAAGGAGGCTCAGTGTCCTTCCTGAACTAGCTGTTTCTCAGGTACATTTAATTCAAAATAATAAATATGCCCAAATGGCAGTATTTCAGGATGCAAGACATGCTGAGATACAAATTTAGGAGCTGTCAGTTTATGTATATACTGAAAGCCGTGAAAGTGGAAGACAGCACCTAGGAGAGTTGAGTAGATATTTGCAGAGACTCCCAAAGACATTCAATCCTGAGTCTTCAGGAAATAAGGAATCATCCAGTAGCCACGGAGACTGAGGATGGGGCTGGGCGATGGAGCAGGAGAACCAAAGAGATGATGCTCTGGAAGCCACATGCAAGGGATGTTTTAAAAAGGAGAGACTCATAATCTGAATCAAAGGCTGCTCTTGTCAAGACGACAAGGAATCAGAGCTGCTCACTGGATTTGCCAATGTGACGGTTCTTGGCCACCTTGACAATTCCAAGTTCAGTCAAGTGGCTTTGGGGAAACCTTGACTGAAATCAATTCCAAAGACATGGTGAGAGTATCTGGAAACAGCGACATTGGACAGCTCTTGAACGTATTTTTCTATTAAACGATACAACGAAACAGGTAGTACCTAGAAGAGTACATACAGTATTGTATCCTGTTGGGTCGCTAAGTCCTGTCTGACTCTTTTGTGACCTGCCAGGTACTGTAGCCCTCAGGCCCCTCTGACCATGGGATTCCCCAGAAAGAATACTGGAGGGGGTTGCCATTTACTTCTCCAGCGGATCTTCCCAACCCAGGGATTGATGTCGCGTCTCCTGCATTGGCAGGCAGATTCTTTACCGCTGAGCACCTGGGAAGCCCACATAATATCTTAGGTGAATATTAAAAATGATACAAGAGATACCTCAGGCACTGGTGCAAATGGAGAGAAAGATCATAGGATAATGTGCTGAGTGGGTGAGAGCGTGGGGTCAAATGGAGTGGTTGGTCTGGGAGAGGAGCAGAGAGGGGCAGTTCTCCCAAGAGGAAGGGTGCTGAAGACGGGACAAGTTTAGCGGTAGGAACCAGTGTGGGGTTCTCTTCTGATTTGTATGATTTTCTCCATGAAATTGGGAGGATGGACAGAAGGCTTAAGATTTGAGGAGACAAGAGAAGTTGTGAAGTAGTCATGGGCGGGGAGGGAGTGGAACAATCATGGCACGAGGCAAATATGCTGTGATTTCGGGGCAGCACTTGAGGGCCCAAGTATGCAGGGCCTCCCTGGTGGCTTGGCTGGTACAGAATCTGCCTCCAATATGGGAGACTTGGGTTCAATCCCTGGGCTGGGAAGATCCCCTGGAAAAGGGAAAAGCTACCCACTGCAGTATTCTGGCCTGGTCGAAGTCCATGGACTATACAGTCCATGGGGTTGCAAAGAGTTGGGACACGACTGAGTGACTTGCACTTTTCAAGGGTGCAGGGTGACACACTGGATTGATGTCATTCAGAACAGCCTCGAGTGTGTTCCCTCAGCCAATTCCAGCTGCATGCGCGCAGCAGAGTAAGCAAAGGATTTCTAATTGGGCATTTCAATTTGATGTATTTCAGGACATGTTTTTAAAGGAGCATGGAATCTAGAGTGTTGGGAGGAAAGAGAAGACTCGAGGGAGGGAGTCCAGGAGGACCTCGGGCGAAGATGAGAAAAAACAAGCCCTACAGTGCAGGTTTCTGTGAGCTTCGTCTCTTTCTTTCTAGGGAATAAGTAATTCCCACTCCATTACCTTCACAGCCATGCTAATGACCTTCTCAGATCAAATTCAGCCTCTCTTGAAGGGAGCGCTCTCCCTGCTGCCTTCTCCCAGGTCAGGGAGACTGCTCCCCAGCGTGAGCCTGTGCTAAGTGCTCTGCATCCCTCATCATTTCAGTTCCCACAAAGCCTGGCAGGTAGACGTGTTTATTGCTATTTCCATTTAGCAGATAAACAACCACCAAAGCGAGATGGAGAAAGGGGAGTTCACTCACCCTGGGCCGCACCTGTTTCTGCATCTGAGTGCAACAAGCTTTCTCTTTTTCAAAATCCGTGGCTATAAACCCAACACTTAAAAAAAAACTAAAATTAAATTTGAGTTACATTTTAAAGCTCTTAGTGTCCTTGTTCAAAGATTCACAGATTAGGAAGCCTTCAGTCTAGTGGAGCTCTGAAGAGCTGCGCAAGGCCAAGATTGTACAGGCAGAGAGCAGCAGGCAACAAAGCATGTCAGTTATTGCAAGGTGACTTTCCTCGAGCTGGCAGTGGTCTCTCAGGTAGATAATCTCACTAGAGCCGATCAGGTCATCAGCATAGCTCAGGCCTAATTGACTGGTTTAAGATTCCATTTCTCAGAGATCTGAAACTGTAATTAAGTCTCAGTTTGGTGACACAGGGCTTCCCTGGTGGCTCAGACGGTAAAGAATCTGCCTGCAATGCAGGGGACCCAAGTCCTGGGTTGAGAAGATGCCCTGGAGAAGGAAATGGCAACCCACTGCATTATCCTTGCCTAAGAAATCCCATGAACAGAGGAGCCTGGTGGGCCACAGTCCATAGTGTCCCAAAGAGTTGGACACAACTGAGCGACTAAGGCTATCACTGCACTATATATTGGTGACATGGGGTTTAGCATACATTACTCCGTTTGGGGCCTATTTTCTTGTTTTAAACAATTTCGAGTCCTTCCAAAATACTGATGTCAATAACAAGTTCGACTTAGGCCACAGCTTATTTTTGGAAGCATCTATCTCCTCCTAATACACAACTAGTTTGATTTCAACACTGATTCATAGGTTTCCTGATAATAAAGATAGGGTTGTATTTGCATGTCACAGACAAGACATGCTTTGCTTCTGTTCTGCCAGGAAACACCATTCCCCCCCCCCCCCCTCAAAAAAAAAAACTTTACTTCCATGTCTCATAAAGCTTCGATGTCTTTAAAAAAATCCTAGTATTTAGGAGATGTTTCAGATATGCTATTCTCGTGTTCACCATCTAACCTGGAGGATCACAGGATGGAGGAGGAAGACCACAAGTAAGAAAAGAGAAGAGACAGAGGAAGTTAAAGGCCACAAAGACACACTTGCCAAATTCAGAAATTTGAAATGCACCGCTTTGCAAGGGTTCAAGCAAGAATGTTTCTGCCTTTCCAAGTTATGTTCCCTGTGTGAAGGGCTTAAAAATCTTAAATAAATGTAAATATTTTTATTAAACGGTATGGCTAAAAAAGTTTTAAATCTGGCACGTGAGGTCTTAAAAGCACAGAACAAGAATCAAGCATTTCCTGTAAGTAATGCCTAACAGACTAACGTGTACCATAAACGTAGGACAGCAAGGGTGTGCTCTCAGCTCATTTCTTAGATTAAGACATAGCAAAGTCCGCGCAAAGTTGCCTGAAAAAGATGATGGGAGGAAATATAGCTCTATCCCCCAGCTACTAATAACATTGTAGCTACAATTATTCCCGATGGTTCACAAAGCAGTCCTAGAATCCCAGATTGCTGCAGAGAGTCATTTAGCGAGGATAGCACATCAATCTCTCTGTCCATTAAACCCTTCAGTGAGTCTGATGCCTGTTGTGTTTCTTAATTTTGCAGGGGTAAATTTTTACTACATTGCTTAGTGCTCTCAATCCTGGTGGTAGGGAGCTTGGGGGAGTGAGAAGTGGAGTTTATAGAAGAATGCCATGGAGCACTTGGTTGCCGAAAGCGTGTTCACTGAAAAAAAAATGCTATGTGATGAAAGAGCTTTACAAATGTTATGGTAGGAATTGCTGAGCTCTGCTACGATTTCCCACGAAACCCTTTTAACGTGCATTCATCAGGAGATCAAACAAAGTGACTTGTCCATTTCAGGTCTAGTTCATTCAGTCGCCCAGTTGTGTCCGACTCTTTGCGACCCCATGAATTGCAGCACGCCAGGCCTCCCTGTCCACCACCAACTCCCAGAGTTCACCCAAACTCATGTGCATCGAGTCGGTGATGCCATCCAGCCATCTTATCCTCTGTCGTCCCCTTCTTCTCCTGCCCCCAATCCCTCCCAGCATCAGAGTCTTTTCCAATGAGTCAACTCTTCACATGAGGTGGCCAGAGTACTGGAGTTTCAGCTTTAGCATCATTCCTTCCAAAGAACACCCAGGACTGATCTTTAGAACGGACTGGTTGGATCTCCTTGCAGTCCAAAGGACTCTCAAGAGTCTTCTCCAACACCACAGTTCAAAAGCATCAATTCTTCGGTGCTCAGCTTTCTTCACAGTCCAACTCTCACATCCATACATGACCACTGGAAAAACAAAAGCCTTGACTAGACAGACCTTTGTTGGCAAAGTAATGTCTCTGCTTTTGAATATGCTATCTATGTTGGTCATAACTTTCCTTCCAAGGAGTAAGTGTCTTTTAATTTCATAGCTGCAATCACCATCTGCAGTAGCTTTTAGTAAATATGACAGCTCAGGTTCCATAGATGGTGCAGTAAATTGGAGGTAGGCCAATTGGTCACAAACCCAGAGAAAGTCAAGTACATAAAACGACAACGAGAGCCCCCAGAGAGTGGTGGAAGGCTGGGTGCAGTGGTCTATGAAGGGCAAAACCTCTTTGTGCCTCAGAGCTCAAGAACTATGAGAGATCCTCCAGATGAAGAGTAGGATGACTCCACAAGGAGCCTCCAGACACTGTGGGAAACCCTCCTCTCAGTTGGATGCTCTTATAGCAATGGAGTGTAATGGACAAACTGTTGAAGGGCTCGCTTAACTAAGGACCACGAGGCAGGTTACAGTGGAGTTTAGAATAAGAGAGAGGACCCAAGAGAAAAGACATTGCCAACTGAAGTTACATTTGCTTTCAGTCTCAGCAATTCCCGTCTGTCCCCTAAGCCTTCAGCTCTGATCAAATGTCCTCCCTAGAGAAAAATTTTGCATTATGTTTGCATGGCAAGGTACTAAGAGCCTAAAAACTATGGTGCTATTAAATGTGATTTTTGCTCAACCATATCTTTTTTTTGAAGATGTATCACATAAGAGTAGAATGAGGAATGCCTGTGACCTCAGTTGAACTTTAAGCACAGTATTCATTAAATATGTTATAATCCACAACAGAAAGAGGGAAGCTGTAGTAAGAGACACTGGGTAAAATCCCACTCTGTATTCATAAAGAGTCCCAGAAATCACCAGGCATTTCACATGTTTCTTTTGTATCAAAACACATGGGATTAATAAATGGTATTGGTTGTCTGTGGTTCTCAAGCCAATTCCACTAAGATTCAGGTGTCCCCTCTCATAAATGAATTATACATATTTTATTATGGAAACAATATGAATAACATGAAATCCTATAAAACATTTTCCTTCTCCAGAAATTATACTTGTTTATTGAATACTTTGGCTTCCCTGGTGCCTCAGATGGTAAAGAATCCTCCTGCAATGCAAGATCCCTGGGTTTGATCCCTGGGTCAGGAAGATCCCTTAGAGAAGGTAATGGCTACTCACTGCAATGTTCTTACCTGGAGAATCCCATGGACAGAGAAGCCTGGTGGGTTATAGTCCATGGGGTCATGAAGAATTGGACAGGAGTTACTGTTTCTATTAGATTATAGAGAGGAACTGATCCTTCATCCTTTGAGTGAAGTTAAAAGAAAGTGTTTGGAACTGGGCATCCTCACTGGATTTCAAATTTTTTAAGAGAGGTGGAAATGGATGCTATCAGCTTGGACTGCATAACAAAATTCCACGGAATGAAAGACTTAAACAAAAGACATTTCTTTTCTCACAGTTCTGGATGGCAACCCACTCCAGCCTGGAGAATCCCATGGACAGAGGAGCCTGGCGGGCTACAGTCCATAGGGTCACAAAGGGTCGGACAGGACTGAAGCTACTTAGCACATGCAGTTCCAGAGGCTGGAAGGCTGAGACCAGGGAGCCGGCATGCACGGCCCTAATGAGAGCTCCCTCGCTCGCTTGTAGATGGCTGCCTCCATGCTGTGTCCTCTTCGCACTTAGAATTATTTAAAGGAATGGTGAACTTTTTACAGAGGGTGAACTTTTTACAGAGCAGAAGCCCTGAGCTGATGAGCTGGACATCTAGGATGCTAGGAGGAGAAGAAAGGAAGATCATGACCCTGTGACAGGTAGCACGCTGGTTTTTCTGCACCTTGTGGACTAAAATCTGTGGTTCCCTGGGTGAGAAGAGAGAGATAAGACATTCATGCAAATGGTTCCCTCTATTTGGAGACCTGTGTGGAAGCTCCTATTTCTCCTCATTTGAAGCATGACTATGATTCTGATCTACCCTAGCCCTAAGTTGGGCTTCCCTGATAGCTCAGTTGATAAATAATCTGCCTGCAATTCAGGAGACCCCAGTTTGATTCCCGGGTAGTGACAATCTGCTGGAGACGGGATTGGCTACCCACTCCAGTATTCTTGGGCTTCCCTTGTGGCTCAGCTGGTAAAATATTTGCATGCAATGCAGGAGACCTGGGTTCGATCCTTGGGTTGGGAAGATCCTCTGGGGAAGGGAAAGTCAACTCACTCCAGTATCCTGCCCTGGGAAATTCCATGGACTGTATAGTCCATGGGGGCACAAAGAGTCGGACAGGACTAAGCAACTTTTCACTTTCACTAGCCCTAAGTACAATGATTGCATCTATTGAATAAACATAGGGTTAATTTCCCTCCCCCCTTTTTTTTTCTGAATCCAGAAATATATCTCCACTGGTCACTTAATCCACCCTGAGAGTGGTCAGTCTGAGAAGCACTAATCAGATAGCAGACAGAATTCTTAGGAAACTCAAATGAAGCATAACTTTTCTGAAGAAAAGCTATTTACAGAACCACCTATCCAGGATTTGGCTAAATGTTGCAGAAAATTGCTAATTACAGTCATGCTTGGTAGTCATTCAGCATTACAATTTTTTAAAATTAATAAGCATAAGCAGCTATTATGTGTGTACTGTGTCACCTGTGAATAATTGCTGGATTGAAAACAATATTCACTTTATCTTTAGGTAAATATGTGATCCTTATAAACAACTCATGGAAATATTGGCTGGGAAAAGACAGAGAAAAATTAGATAAAAGATCAAGGTCAATGCTGATGTTTCACTCCTTTCTTCCAAAAGTTTACCCTCATTAGATCCTCATAATCATGGCAGGAAGTGAACAATGAGGGTTTAGTCATTTCCACATTGTTCAAAAAGTGCTTTGTTTTTGAAACCAAGATTTTGCTTTCAGGCAGGTGCCTTTGTGACTATTTTTAATCATTATTTTCCAGGAAAGAGAAGTAAATCTGAATAAGAAATATTTCACTGAAATGATTTATGTCTTAGTAAACTGAATATTAGCATCCTAATTTATAGGCACATACAAAGCAGTTTAAAACACTATGAAATCTGCTATTGTTATTAGGCTATTAAATAACTTTATAAGCCTATATATGACTGTAAAAATCTGTAACTTCTTTCAACATACATTGTAATTACTGAAATCAATTAAAACATTTTTAATTAAAAAAAGGTCATGTTCAGCAATGAGAACTGAAGAATTTAATATGACAAAACATAGTTTTCCCTTTATTTATAATGAAATCTTTAACCTCGGTTTGCCAAGATTTGCCAAGACTATCATCCCAACTACACTTTCCTCCCCTCCCAGATGCTAAAAACTTAAACTAAGCAGCTTAAAAATAAACAAATAATAAAAACTGAAATAAAAATTGGCAGGAAAGTTCAGTAGCATAAAAGTTAAATAGATAAGTTTAAAAAATGTTTAGAGTAATATCATTTTAAAGCCTCCTACATATCCCAGCTCACCCACATACTATTTCAGTACTAGTCCATATCATTTTATTGTAGAGATTAAGGATGCTTTATTTTCTGACCTGCATTAGAAAAGAAATGGTTGCATCACAATTATCTACTATCTTTAATGCAAACATCCTCTACCGGTAAACCATGTCCCCTAAAAATCCTAACAGCTTTGCACAGACTTCTTGTCACAAATTTTATCCCATATCATTTTAATACTGAATTTTATTTTAAAATATTAAACATAGAAAGAACATAATTGTTTGGAAAAAATACTGTATCATGAGCAGTAGGGGATAAAATGGATACATTTACTCAGATATTTAAGCCTTTCTTGATAGTCTTCTATGGTTTACTCCTATAAATGAGAGTTTTTCCCATTGAACAAAGAAAATTCAAGGGGATGTGTGTGTGCATACGTGCATGCTAAGTCCTTCAGTCATATCCAACTCTTTGCGACCCTGTGGATGCTGCTTGCCAGGTTCCTCTGTCCATTGAATTCTACAGGCAAGAATACTGGAGTGGGTTACCATGCCCTCCTACAGAGGAGCTTCCCGATTCAGGGATGGACCCTACATTTCTTAGTCTCATGCAATGGCAGATGGGTTCTTCACTTACCACTAGCGCCACCTGGGAAGCCCTTCAAGGGAAAAGAAAATGTCTTTATACATGTAACTTTCCTTGGCCAAACTTGGCCATTTCTGGGCTTCCCTTGCGGCTCAGCTGGTAAAGAATCTGCCTGCAATGTGGGAGACCTGAGTTCAATCCCTGGATTTGGAAGATCACCTGGAGAAGGAAAAGGCTACCCACTCCAGTTTTCTGGCCCGGAGAATTCCATGGACTATATAGTACATGGAGGTCACAAAGAGTCAGACATGAATGAGCGTCTTTCACTTTCACTTTAGCCATTTCTACCCCTAGCTTGAGTTCAGATTGTTCATAAATATTAAATTACCATCTTCAGACTTGTCATTATACTTCTTTCATGCAGCTAAGAACATGCAAAACAGAAGCAGACCATGCAGTAGTTTTTTCTGTCTCCCAAGAGTTCAAATGTCAGAGACAGGAGAGGGAAATTTGCCTGACCCTCTCATTAGTAACAACTTCTAGGCATGTGGGTGTTAGAATTGGCTGGTGGCTGCCCCTAGAATCCCTGCCTTGATTCTGGTTTTCCTGTTCCCTGGGTGGCTGGTTGCCCTCTCGCTGAATCTAAAGCTCCTCCATTCAGTTCAGTTCAGTCTCAGTCGTGACCAGCTCTTTCTGACCCCATGGACTGCAGCATGCCAGGCTTCCCTGTCCATCACCAACTCCTGGAGCGTGCTCAAACTGTCTATCGAGTCAGTGATGCCATCCAATCATCTCACCCTCTGTCATCCATTCTCTTCCTGCCTTCAATCTTTTGCAGCATCAGGCTCTTTTCCAATGAGCCGGTTCTTTGCATTAGGTGGCCTAATTATTGGAGTTTCAGCTTCAGCATCATTCTTTCCAATGAATATTCAGGACTTTTTTTCCTTTAGGATGGACTAGTCTGATCTCCTGGCAGTCCAAGGGACTCTCAAGAGTCTTCTCCAACACCATCAATTCTTCAGTGCTCAGCTTTTTTTATAGTCCAACTCTCACATCCATACATGATTCCTGGGAAAACCTAGCTTTGACTAGGTGGACCTTTGTCAGCAAAGTTACGTCTCTGCTTTTTAATATGCTCTAGGTAGGTCATAGCTTTTCTTCCAAGGAGCAAGCGTCTTTTAATTTCATGGCTGCAGTCACCATCTGCAGTGATTTTGGAGTCCAAGAAGATAAAGCCTGTCATTGTTTCCATTGTTTCCCCATCTATTTGCCATGAAGTGATGGGACCAGATGCTGTGATCTTAGTTTTGTGAACTAAGCCAACTTTTCTAAGCCAACTTTTTCACTCTCCTCTTTTACTTTCATCCAAAGGCTGTTTAGTTCCTCTTCACTTTCTGCCATAAGGGTGGTGTCATCTGCATATCTGAGGTTATTGATACTTCACCCAGCAGTCTTGATTCCAGCTTGTGCTTCATCCAGCCCAGCATTTCACATGATGTTCTCTGCATATAAGTTAAATAAGCAGGGTGACAATATACAGCCATGACGTACTCCTTTCACAATTTGGAACCAGTCTGTTGTTTCATGTCCAGTTCTAACTGTTGCTTCTTGACCTGCATACAGATTTCTCAGGTGGCAGGTAAGATGGTCTGGTATTCTCAACTCTTTAAGAATTTTCTCCAGTTTGTTGTGATCCACAAAGTCAAAGGCTTTGGTGTAGCCAATAAAGCAGAAGTAGATATTTTTCTGGAACTCTCTTGCTTTTTCGATGATGTTGGCAATTTGATCTCTGGTTGCTCTACCTTTTCTAAATCTAGCTTGAACATCTGGAAGTTCACGGTTCTTTGCTAGTGTGTGAGATGAGTGCAATCATGTGATAGTTTAAACATTCTTTGGCCTTGCCTTTCTTTGGGATTGGAATGAAAACTGACCTTTTCCAGTCCTGTGGCCACCTATGAGTTTTCCAAATTTGCTGGCATATTGAGTGCAGCACTTTCACACCATCATCTTTTAGGATTCAAAATAGCTCAACTGGCATTCCAGTTAGCTAGTCACCTCCACTAGCTTTGTTGATAGTCACGTGTCCTAAGGCTCACTTGACTTCACATTCCAGGATGTGTGACTGTAGGTGAGTGATCAATCCATCATGATTATCTTGGTCATGAAGATCTTTTTTGTATAGTTCTGTGTATTCTTGTCACCTCTTAATATCTTCTGCTTCTGTTAGGTCTATACCATTTCTGTCCTTTATTGTGCCCATCTTTACATGAAATGTTCCCTTGGTATCTCTAATTTTCTTGAAGAGATCTCTAATTTTTCCCATTCTATTTTTTCCCTCTGTTTCTTTCCATTGATCACTGAGCTCCTCAACCTGCAACAAACTGTCTTTTTTAAAGGATATTTTTGTAGACTACAAACAAATGTGTGTGTGTGTGTGTGTGCACACTTATACATAAATGTAAAACTTAGAGATTTTCACCATTTGTGTTTCTTTACACCGGGCAGTGGTGGACTTTGCACAGCCTTTGGAAGAACATTCAATCCTATACTTCTCCTATTCTTTAGAACCTTAATGTTTCTCCAGACTCTAATATGAACAGGGATCACCCAGCAAATGCCTCCTCTTAAGTCATTTAGTTAAAATGCAAAGTCTAATGAAATGGTACTGAGATACAGGCTGGGCTTCTGAATTTTGAACAGGTCTGGGTGTTGCTGATGCTGCTGGTCCATGGACCATGCTTCCAGTAGTGAGGCTTAGAAAAGTGTTCTCAAGGTGTGATCTCTGGACCAGCAGCAAGAGCATCACCTAAGAACTTGCTAGAAATGCAATTTGTCAGGTCATGCCTCACAATCAGAGGCATAAATCAGAAATTCTGGGAAAGGAGACCTGCAATCTGTTTTATTATTTATATTTTAATTGAAGGATACTTACTTTATAGAATTTTGTTGTTTTCTGTCAAACATCAACATGAATCAGCCATAGGTATACATATGTCCCCTCCCTCTTGAACCTCCCTCCCATCTCCCTCCCCATCCCACCCCTCTAGATTGATACAGAGCCCCTGTTTGATTTCCCTGAGTCATACAGCAAATTTCCATTGGTTATCTATTTAACATATGGTAATGTAAGTTTCCATGTTACTCTCTCCATACATCTAACTCTCTCCTCCCCCTGACCCCATGTCCATAAGTCTGCTCTCTATATCTGCTTCTCCCTTGCTGCCCTGCAAACAAATTCATCAGTACCATCTTTCCAGATTCTACATATATGCATTAGTACATGATATTTATCTTTATCTTTCTGATTTACTTCACTCTGTATAATAGGCTCTAGGTTCATCCACCTCATTAGAACTGACTGAAATGAAGTCCTTTTTATGGCTGAGTAATATTCCATTGTGTCTATGTACCACAGCTTCTTTATCCATTCATCTGTCAATGGACATTTAGGTGGCTTCCATGTTCTAGCTACTGTAAGTAGTGCTGCAATGAACAATGGGATACACGTGTCTTTTTCAATTTTGGTTTCCTTGGGGTATATGCCTACGGGTGGAATTGCTGGGTCATATGGTGGTTTTATTCCTAGTTTTTTAAACAGTCTCCATACCATCTTCCACAGTGGTTATATCTGTTTACATTCCCACCAACAGTACAAGAGGGTTCCCATGATGGCCGTTCTGACCTGTGTGAGGTGATATCTCATTGTGGTTTTGATTTGCATTTCTCTAATAATAAGTGATGCTGAGCATCTTTTCATGTGCTCACTAGCCATCTGTATGTCTTCTTTGGAGAAATGTCTGTTTAGGTTTTTTCCCCACTTTTTGATTGGGTTGTTTGTTTTTCTGGTATTGAGTTGTACGAGCTGCTTGTATATTTTGGAAATTAATCCTTTGTCAGTTGTTTCATTTGTTATTATTTTCTCCCATTCTGAGTGTTGTCTTTTCACTTTGTTTCTAGTTTCTTTTGCTGTGCAAAAGCTTTTAAGTTTAATTAGGTCCCTCTTGTTTATTTTTGTTTTTATTTCTATTGTTCTAAGAGGTGGGTCATAGAGGATCTTGCTTTTATTTATGTCATCAAGTGTTCTGTCTATGTTTTCCTCTAAGACATTTATATTTTCTGATCTTACACTTAGGTCTTTAATCCATTTTTATCCTTGTGTATGGTGTTAGGAATTGTTTTAATTTCATTCTTTTACATGTAGCTGTCCAGTTTTCCCAGCACCACTTATTGAAGAGGCTAACTTTGCCTCATTGTATATTCTTGCCTCCTTTGTCAAAAATAAGGTACCCATAGGTACATGGGTTTATTTCTGGGCTTTCTATTTGTCCCATTGGTCTATATTTCTGTTTTTGTGCTAGTACCACACTTTCTTGATGACTGTAGCTTTGTAGTATAATTTGAAGTCAGGAAGTTTGATTACTCCAGCTCCATTCTTCCTTCTCAAGACTGTTTTGGCTATTAGGGGTCTTTTGTGTTTCCATATGAACTGTGAAATTTTTGTTCTAGTTCTGTGAAAAATGCTATTAGTAGTTTGATAGGGATTGCATTGAATCTGTAGATTGCATTTGGTAGTATTCACAATATTGATTCTTCCTACCCAGGAACATGGAATATCTCTCCATCTGTTTGTGTCATCTTTGATTTCTTTCATCAGTGTCTTATAATTTTATGTATACAGTTCTTTTGTCTCCTTAGGTAGGTTTATTCCTAGATATTGTATTCTTTTTGTTGCAATGGTGAGTGGGATTGATTCCTTAATTTCTCTTTTTAATTTTTCATTGTTAGTATATAGGAGTGCAAGTGATTTCCGTGTATTGATTTTATATCCTCCAACTTAGCTAAATTCACTGCTTAGCTCTAATAATTTTCTAATAGTATCTTTAGGGTTTTCTATGTATAGTATCATGTTATTTGCAAACAGTGAGAGCTTTACTTCTTTCCCCATCTGGATTCCTTTTATTTCTTTTTCTTCTCTGATTGCCATAGCTAGGACTTCCAAAACTATGTTGACTAATAATGGTGAGAGTGGACACCCTTGTCTTGTTCCTGATATTAGAGGGAATGCTTTCTGTTTTTTAACCATTGAGAATAATGTGAAACCTGGGTTTTAATAAGTTCTCCAGATGATTCTGCTGCTCATTGTAGTTTGAGAGCCTCTGGCTTATGATATCATCTTTCAAAATATTTCTCCCACACAAAGTTATTGCATAGAAGATGTTGAATGTCGTGGCAAAAACTTACTCTGAACAACATAAAACCAAACTATACCTGATAGTCAACCACTGAGCTACAATATGGAATAAAGGTAATTTGCAACTTTCATTTTCTCTCCTTAGAGAACTGATACATTAATACTGGCTATGCTCTAATGTCATGAAAATAGATGAGCATATTCTGGAATATCTCACTCAACACAAACAAGTTTTATAGTAGACCCTTGAATAATGTGGGGATTAGAGGCACCAACCCTATGATTGGTTGAAAATCTGCCTATAACTTATAGTCAGCCTCTGAATCTGTTGTTTTGCATCCATGGATTCAGCTTGGTACAGACTGTGTGGCCCTGCAGTATTTACTATTGAAAAAATTCCACATGTAAATGGACCCATGCAGCTCAAACCTGTGTTGTTCAACTTAACTGTAAAAGGTACCTAAGTAATGGAGTATTCAGAGAACCCAAGAAGCCTTTTTCCAACCATGGGGTATGATGGTAGCCAAGACAGACAAAAATGCCTCCTCATGACCATCATCTTGTAGAGAATGGAGACATAAATAATGTTAGGTGACATATATAATTTATGCATATATGCCACATATGGTTGGTCCTGAGTCAGAAGCAGGTGGGTGAGAAAGACAAATTCTCAGTCCTTGGCCATGTGCTGACTATTCTGATCCAATTGCTCCAGAGGTGGTGGTCTGGCTTCCTGGAGGGATTACTGCAGCATCTGGGGCTTGTGCTCCCTGGGCCACTGCTACAGAGGTTTGAGGTCAGAGTTCTACTGTCTCCTATGGTGTCTCTGAGTGAGTGAGTGAGTGAAGTCGCTCAGTAGTGTCTGACTCTTTGCGACCTCGTGGACTGTAGCCCACCAGGCTCCTCCATCCATGGGATTCTCCAGGCAAGAATACTGGAGTGGGTTGCCATTTCCTTTTCCAGGGGATCTTCCCAACCCAGGGATCGAACCCATGTCTCCCGCATTGCAGGCAGACACTTTAACCTCTGAGCCACCAGGGAAGCCCTATGGTCTCTCTCCTGTCCTTTTATACATTCAGCCTCTCTCTCTGAAGGAAATGGAGAGCCATCATAGGATTTTGCGCCCCACAATGAAGGGTTTGGTGAAGGGAATTTGGTAATTTAATTTCTACATTAAAATGGTCACTCTGGCCCTTATTTGAAGACTAGATGTTAGAGTGGTAAGGATGAAAGGGAAACCTGCTCTGATATTGTTAAAAGAACCCAGGAAAATGTGATTCTTATAGGTATCAGAGTGTGAAGAATATACAAAGAGGTTGATCTGACCAACTCTCAGGGTTTGTGGAACAAGCACAAGGAACCAAGTAAGAGGTGAGGAAGGAGACAGTATGAACCACCAGGTGAATATCATTATTTTCCCCCAAATTTAAGCAGGTAAAGATGGTATTGACAAGGGAGGGGGTGGATGAAGTGAATGGGTAACTCAATGTACATTTTTTTAGCATATAGTTCTTTGATGCTGCTGTAAAAGTTGTTAAAAAAATATCTGGGGTAAATTATGTTTCTGAGTTTCATTGAGGGATATCACATCTGTCTAGACTAACAGAAGCCTGCATAAAATGGCCAAGCCCATTCTCCAGTTACTGATTTCAGCAAGATTAAAAATAAACAGAAAAAAAAAAAAACCAGCAATAGGTATTTGAAGAACAGAGGATTTTATGTTCTCTTTGATGATGACCCATTAAAATATTTTGCCCATGGTTTCTCATGGACTTAATTAGCAAATTCTTTTATTCTCCAAAGAAATAGGATGTAAGATGCAAGGGTACTTTTATTGGTTTTCTTGTCAAGGTTTTGGGATCCAACTTAGATGAGAAGTTTTAATTGTATTGTCAGCAGGCGTTAAAGTGCATCTTAAGCTGAAATGTATTTGCTGTCATGAATATAAATCTTGTAAACAAATAAATACTCAGTATAAAATTGTCCAGGTTCCTTCAGCTAGAGGATTGTAGGAGAACAGTTTCAAAGGAATTGCAAATGGCCAACACAGAGAGGGTTTATTAGGAAGTAACAACATTCAGAAGACTTTTTAATGTATGTTTTACAATTTCTATAAAAATAAAAATATGAAGGAAATAAGAATGAACACATTGATATAACTACCAGTGGCACAATTTTGTAAAAATAGGTTTTCATTCTAATGTATCCATTTTTTGTTAAAGAAATCGACCTAGAGATAGCGATAGGTAGATTTATGACTGCTGACATATCCATAAAGTTGTTAGAACAGTGCCTAGACATAGAAGCCTTTTGTATTATTTTGGCCCTATATTATAAAATTATGTGCACACTATCTGCATCTTTGGTATTTCTTTTACAGAACTAACTCTTCATTGTTGTTTAGTATAATATAGCATTAATACGTTTCTCTTGCCAGAATTAAGATGAAGAACTCAATTTACTCTTTGACTGTCTTGTATGTTTAATCTTTTTGTGGCAGAGTATGTGTGTGGTATTTTTAAGTTTTATGGGAATGATATCTTTCTTTTAGACACAAGTCCATAAAAATAAAGTAATATTTTTGTATTAGCTGACCCTTTGCAGGAGCACATCCACATTTCAATATGAGTGGCAAACTGGAAAAATGAGAAGATGCAATTTTCAGCCTACTCAGATGTAACTATAGATGCCTCTTGAGAGTCCCTTGGACTGCAAAGTGATCAAACCAGTCAATACTAAAGGAAATCCATCCTAAATATTCAATGGAAGGACTGATGCTGAAGCTGAATCTCCAATAATTTGGCCACCTGATGCAAAGAACTGACTCATTAGAAAAGACCCTGATGCTGGGAAAGATGGAAGGGAGAAGGGGACAGCAGAGGATGAGATGTTGGATGGCATCACTAACTCAATGGACATGAGTTGAGCAAGATCTGGGAGTTGGTGATGGACAGGGAAGCCTGGCAGTAGCAAAGAGTTGGACACGACTGAGCAACTGAACTGAACTCATAGATGCCTCATTTTTAACCACCCCCATGCAATCCATTGCAATAAACATACTTTTTAATGCAAAAATTAGTTGATTTTCAGGGGACTTTGATGCTGATGGACTTTAAGTGATAGAATTTATTCAAATCCACAAATATCCATTTGCCCAGAAGTTGAATGAAAATTTCACATTCATGTTCACACATGAATACCCACATAATTTGTCTTATCTTTTAGCTCCTTTCAGTTATCTAAAGAATTGCATTAGCCATTTTTCCCCTTGGAAAAAAACCCCATGATTTTGGTGACCTCTGGACTTAGGGTTTCATCAGTGTTAAATATGAAGAATGGGAAATTTTGTAAAAGTAATTATATGAAAATATTCATGAATACCTAGAAACGTGTTAAAAACCCAGTGGCCTAAAATTTGAGTATATATTGCATACCTACTATAAACTTAATGATAAAGGTAAAGTCAGGGCTAAGCTAAGGATTACTGAGTAGGAGAGAAATATAAAACATATTGGTTACCTACAAATTGTTTATCATTTAGTTGATAAGAAAGTGCACCATGGGGACTTCCCTGGTATTCCAGTTAGGAGTCTGCTTTGCAATGCAGGAGATCTGGGTATGATCCCTGGTCAGGGAACTAAGATCCCACATGCTGTGGAAGGCCCAGTGCAGCCAAATAAACAACCACATATTGTTAAAAAAATAAAGTACATCATGAAACAAATAAGATATATACAGACACAAATTAAAGGATGCTATAACTAAAGAAAGTAAAAGTATAACTAAAGAAACTAAAAAGTGTAATTGAAGAAAGTATAACTAGAGAAACTAAAGAAAGTATAACTAAAGAAACAGCTTCCCTGGTAGCTCAGTTGGTAAAGAATCTTGCAATGCAGGAGGCCCCAGTTCAATTCCTGGGTCGGGAAGATCTGCTGAAGAAGGGATTGGCTTACCCAATCCAATATTCTTGGGCTTCCCTTGTGGCTTAGCTGGTAAAGAATCCATCTGCAATGTGGGAGACCTGGGTTCGATCCCTGGGTTGGGAAGATCTCCTGGAGAAGGGAAAGGCTACCCACTCCAGTGTTCTGGCCTGAAGAATTCCATGGACTGCATAGTCCATGGGGTCACAAAGAGTTGGACACAACTGAGCGACTTTCACTTCACTTCATAACTACAGAACTATTGATATAAATAATTAGATATGTGGTATATTTAAAAAGCATTAATTGAATAATAAGCCGTCAATAAATGCTTTGTACATAAAAATATCAGGAGGAGAGTACTTGTGAAACTTCAAGGAAGATGCCATTAGGAGGTGGATTTGAAGAATGGAGAGAGTATTAATAGATCCAGAGATGACAGAGAGAATTCTCTGAGGGAAAGAGCAGGAGCAAATCCAGACATGTAATCGTGGGGGTTCCTGGAGCTGAGCGGGGGAGAGACAGTGACAGTCAGTGTCCTGAATCAGATGGGGTTTCTGGAGGGAATAATAAGAAACAGTATTGATATTTAGTATGAAAGATTGACTGCTAGTCCAGAGAGCTTTAAAAGAAGTAGATGCGCTTTCACTGAGTACAGTAGACTATTAGGAGGTATTATAAACACTTGAATGGAACAGTAAAGTAAAAAACTTGTGTTTGAAGCTTAAACCAAGAGCAAAATGTAGGAGCAATTCAAGCAGGGAAAGGAGGACTATAGGAAACACGATTAGAACTGGAAACCAATGTATCTGTCAGCTATCTCCGAAGGATCATCTTTATCCCCAGAGCAAACCTTAGACAGAATTGTCTTTCTAATGTTCAGCGAATTCCACTTCCTTTGGCATTCTGCCTCTCTTCCTAGTCCTTTGAACAATGAATTCAAATCTCTTGATAGAGATAAATTACATTTCAGCCCCTTATTAAAAAACTTGCAGACAGTATAGCTAAATGTTTTTTAAAGGTGAGCGCTACAAGTTATAGAACAGCAAACTTGGCATTGTTTGCAGGGAAAATATCAGAGTAAATGGTCGTATAGAGTGCTTAATGCAGAAGAAGTGCTCTTTAAGTGCCAACACGGGCCCATAAATATCAAGTCATGGGACAAACCTCATTGCCTCTTCTGGCACAGTTGTCACAGTAAAGAGGAAGAGGAACTAGATATACTGAACCCAAACTTCAGGGAGGCAGTTCACTTAGTGCACCTGGTGAGTTTTCAACACGAATAGCAGTTAGGATGAATGACAGTGTCTCCCCAGTTAGTCTCCGTCTTTGGATAAATATAACCTAGAGGGAGGTCTCTGGGAGTTTCTATAAAGTTCAGTCTTTGACTGTGCCCTAGTTTATGCATCAGATACCAAAATTATCTCAACAGGTTTAGAGAACAGAGAGGATTGAAGCTGAATTTTAAGAGATATAATGGGGCACTTCCCTAGTGGTCCAGGGGTTAAGACTTTGCCTTCAAATGTACGGGGTGCAGGGGGGATCCCTGGTCTAGGAGCTAGGATCCTGCATGCCCCGTGGCAAAAAATCCAAAACATAAAACAGAAGCAATATTGAAACAAACTTAATAAAGACTTAAAAAATGGTCCATATAAAAAGATCTTTAGGAAAAAAAGAGGCATAAAGCAAAGTTCCATTCTGTGATATGGGCTGACCATCACTCAAGTACAGGCTGGGAATACTTGAATTATGAGACTATCATGGAAAAGGTCACCATATACTAAACTATTGTCCTGAGAACAAATCCTCAATTTATGTCATCCAATATACTTACTGTTCTCACAGTGAATATTCAGATTCTAAATTCAGAAGGGAGATACTATGGGGCAAGCTAGACCTGGGGAGCATCCTGGCATAGGTAGCTACCAGTAGTCACCACTGAAAGGGCTGGCTCTTCCATTCCAAGGGTGATTTTCCTCAAAGAGTTCACTCAGTACAACTCTTTTAGGTGAAGGATTTTATCTACATTTTAACCTCTCATGCCTGAAAAATGACATACATATTCACGCACTTGCAATTCCCAGTAACTAAAAGCCCTCATTGAACAGCTGCATGTTTTGATGCTCAGCATGTAATTCAGTGCCATTCAAATGACACACAAGTAATTTATGACCGTAGTTGAAATAGTTTGTGCTTCTAGCAGAATTGGAGCTGTACAGTACCTAGCAGCACTAGCTGTCTAATGTTAGACATTAAAAAATTAAAAGGAAAGGAAAAATTAAATGAAAGGAAAAGGAAAGATTAAAAATTTTTATTTCTCTTTTTGCTACTCCAAAATGTTCTACTCTTTTATTCTGTTGGAGAATAAAATCTAAGGAGCGAAAGCCAGAACCTGAAATTACTAGTCATTTGGAACTTGTTGTTATAAGAAACATATTAACTCCAGTGATAATTTCCATATAATCTTGTTATTATCTGAGAGCGACCCGCAGTTGCTACAGACTACTGCTGTTAATGAAGGCACCTATGGAGTTTCTCTCTTTTAAAAACTCAGTCAGGCTTTTCTTTGTTTGTTATTTGGAAGCATGATGTAGTGGAATAAGCGCAACTGTGAAAACATGAGTCAGGATTTGGGTTGTTCATAGTTTAGGGTGATCGTCTCACCTACTTTTTCTACCACATTAGCACTTCGGCTTCTGCACAGCCAGAGAATAAATAGGGCAAGTCTTGAACTGTACATGCTCACAGATGACAAGATGATACATTTGGCAAACATATAAAATGAGCTGAAAGATAATTCAAGCAGAAAATATACCCCTTTATATTTCAAATGGCCTGTAGGTAATTAGTCAACTGAGTCCTGTCACGTGGAAAAAACATTTTATTAAGCATGACTAAATACCTATGCTCACAAAACATAAATACAGACTAAAATAGAGAAAATGAATGTCATGAAAAATCGTGTCTGTTTTTATGTCATCAAGAAACGTTCTTTATTTCTCAGCTTATTGATACAGGTTCATATTTGGGGGTAAATCACTCTCATCTGTTTTATTTGAATGTGGTATCATATTTTTTGAACTCCTGATAAGATGAATTTTCTATTCACTTACTAAACATTTACTGAATTCCTTCTGTTGGTACTGTGTATGAATAATAACAATGCCAATTATTTTACAGATACTTTCTAAATTTCAGACCCTGGCTAAGTACTTTATATAGATTGCCTCATCTATTTCATACAAGAGTCTCTATGAGGAAAGTATTATCTGCATTTTACTGATGGAGAAAGGGAAGCTGAGAGAGGTGAAATAACTTGCTTAACATTTCATAGCTAAAGGGCTGTGATAATAGACTTTTGGTTCAGTTCTCTCAGAGACCAAAACTGTGGTTTCTAACCCAAACACTATACTTTCTTCTATTAACTGTCCTGATAGGTATGTGTGTGTGTATAAATACGTGTGTATATGTTCTGAGATAATCAAGTTCATGTAGAACACATGTATACTATTCCCCCACAAAGGAAAATGTTACTATTTTAAATTATGAATAGAAGTAAATAATATTTGTTTTTTCTCACTTACATATCAAATGTTAAACTTTAAAAAATGTATTTACCAAAATCATAATTATTTTAAAGTATTATAAGAAACTGTTCATTTATTTATTTGAAAATGTTGACTAACAATAATGTATAGCCTTAATCCCATTTCTTGAAAAGCACAGTATATAAGCAAACAAGGAAAATGGCAAGCTTTCAACTGGTTGTAGTGAACAGGCTACAGAGAGAGAATCCTAATATTAATAGATGTAGGTGTTTAATACAGGAGAGCAATGTTCTATCTTGAAGACATGTTTTACTTCTAGCATTTTTGCTTTAGCATTTTCCCTGAATATCTTTACGACACCCTTCAGAAATGAAAAAAAATTTGGTCCTCTAGCTGGATTTCTCATTTCCTAGATCACTGGTTCTTAAAGTGTGGTCCCGGGCGTGAGCAGCTGCAGCCTCGTCTGTGAAGTTGTCAGACGTGTGGGTTCTCAAACTTCACCCCACACCTAATGAATATGAAATTCTTAGATGGGACCCAGCAATCTGTGTTTCATCAAAGCTTCCAAGTGATTCTAAATCACTTTTAAATACTTTAAAATAATTGTGATTTTGGTAAATATATATTTTTTTAAAGTTTAACATTTGACATGTAGAGTGTTGAGAAAAAACAAATGTTATTTACTTCAATCAGAATTTAAAATAGCAACCTTTTCCTCTGTAGGGGATTACTATACATGTGTTCTACATGCATTTTATTATCTCAAAACATATACACACATATTTTACACACACACACACACACACACACACACACACACACACACCCCTATCAGGACAATTAATACAAGAAAGCAGAGTGTTTGGGTTAGAAACCACAGCTTTGGTCTCTGAGAGAACTGAACCAGAGCACACTATCATAGCCCTTTAGCTTGTTACTGTGTGAGAATCACTGTCTTACATAAATAGCAAAGTCTTGAATAGAAGGGACATATTAAACAGGAAAGGGCTTCCCAGGTGGTGGGGTGGTAAAATCCGCCTGCCAATGCAGGAGGCACAAATTCGATCCCTGGGCTGGGGAGATCCCATGGAGGAGGAAATGGCAACCCTCTCCAGTACTCTTGCCTGGAGACTCCCATGGACAGAGGAGCCTGGAGGGCTATAGTCCACGGGGTCGGAAAGAGTCAGACCCGACTGAACATGCACATGAACATTCACACACACACACCAAACAGGAAACTTGATGCTACTTTCCAACAGCACAAACTGTTTAACTGATGCTGGACACATAAAAATACATGGTCTTATTTTTCCCTATTCCTTCAAGTTTTGTGTTGGCTCTTTGCATTTCTAACAATGGTTACCTCCTCAGTATGTGGGAGACACCTTCTGTCAGCCCTGCTGGATTCTGGGGCTATCATGGACCTGCCATGGACACATCTGCTCTCTGCTCCTTGCTGCTTCATGTGGAAGGGTTCTTAAGCTAATATGACTTTTCTGGATCCTAAAACACATCAGGTAAAGTGTTGAGAGCTTCTCTTTTGTTTTCCTAAAGTTGGTGTGAAGGCTCAAGTTTTGGCTTCTCCCTGGCCCACAGATCACAAAACCTGCTCACCCTCTATGTGAGCTCTAAGTGGCCATCTGACAAAGCCCACTGTCACTGCCACTGCTGAGAGCAGGCACAGGGAGCTGGCCCGAGCAAGGGCGTGTGTTTGAGGCCCAGGGACCTCTGAGAGTGCCTGGGAGCCAGGTGGGCTGGTCCACGTGGGCCGACCCACTGTTGCCTCACTCCTAGCAGCTTAAAGGCGGACTTCTTCATGGACGCTGTGATGCAGCTAGTGGGACCCATATCCCTTTAAATCCTTTTAGAGTCCTTTCTGCAGCTCTCCCAGCCTGTCCTGACCCCCAGTCACGTCACTCACAATTCAATACTCTGGTTGTGGTGAGCGAGAAACGAGTGTCTCTGACTGCGTCCAGTATAGCTGGAGTAGCCGGCCTCCATCTCATTGATTCTTTCTCTAAGCTTTCCTCATTTTCATACTGTGGTCAGAATTTTGAGTCAGTCTTACTTATTCATTATGGTAGATTCTTCCAGATAAAAGATACCATTGTGTATTTGAAGCATATGCTTGATACAAATCTGAATTTACAGAATTCTTAGGCAAATATCTAGAGTATAAAAGAAATCTTTGATGAAGTGAGATTTCACCAATATAAACTGTTTGGAACACTTCTATTATTTAGAGAGGGTAATAACTCCTATGTAAACGCTTCTATTATTTAGAGAGAATTAACAATCAGATCTGAAATAACAGTGAGGAAATCAGGTTTTTAATCCTATAGCCAAATCAAACTGATACTGGAAAGTTCAACTCATTAAAGAATAACCATCCCCATGTCATTGGTATATGTGCAGTAAATAACCATAATCTATTACAAACTTTTTCTGTACAGTGTTACTGTCCTGGTTTCCATTAAGGGACAATATGACACCACCCTTATGGCAGAAAGTGAAGAAGAATTAAAGAGCCTCTTGATGACAGTGAAAGAGAAGAGTGAAAAAGTTGGTTTAAAGCTCAACATTCAGAAAACTAAGATCATGGCATCCAGTCCCATCACTTCATGGCAAATAGGTGGGGAAACAGTGGAAACAGTGACAGACTTTATTTTGGGGGGCTCCAAAATCACTGCAGATGGTGACTGAAGCCATGAAATTAAAAGACGCTTGGAAGGAAAGTTATGACCAACCTAGATAGCATATTAAAAAGCAGAGACATTACTTTTGCCAACAAAGGTCTGTCTAGTCAAGGCTATGGTTTTTCCAGTAGTCATGAACGAATGTGAGAGTTGGACTATAAAGAAAGCTGAGCACTGAAGAACTGATGCTTTTGAACTGTGGAGTTGGAGAAGACTCTTGAGAGTCTCTTGGACTGCAAGGAGATACAACCAGTCCATCCTAAAGGAGATCAGTCCTGAGTGTTCGTTGGAAGGACTGATTTTGAAGCTGAAACTCCAATACTTTGGCCACCTGATGTGAAGAGCTGACTCATCTGAAAAGACCGTGATGCTGGGAAAGATTAAAGGCAGGAGAAGAAGCAGAACAACAAAAGATGAAGTGGTTGGATGGCATCACCGACTCGATGGACATGAGTTTGAATAAACTCCAGGAGTTGGTGATGGACAGGGAGACCTGGCATGCTGCAGTCCATGGGGTCACAAAGAGTTGGACACGACTGAATGACTGAATTTATAATCTAGAGTTGAATGTGATGCCTGTCTTATATTGGGTCAGCATTAAGGAAAAGTAAATATAAAAAGCAAAATTTTGTAAATTCATAATTTTGGTTCTCAAAGAATTAATAGAGCAAGAAAAAGGTTTTAGACTCCAGCTCGTGTTACCCTTGTCTTTTAGAAGGAGGAGAAAAATGAGGTTCAATAGTGCATGGTGGCCCTAAGTCATGGCAGAGCCAAATTGAGAATGGCTCTGTTGTTTCACAGATCTAAATTAATCACAGAAGCTGATGATATCTAGTTACTATTAGTGTTAAACTATTACTTGATACACGGATCACCCCACAGTCTCCTTAGTCAGCTACTTTACAAATATCTGTTGATACACAGAGTGCACATACTTAACACTCAGCATGTTCTCTAAAGAAGGTGAATCCATCAGCAAGGTGTGAGTATCAACTAGTAGCCTTCGTATGTACAGTCTTTATGGAGAAGGAAATAGTAACCCACTTGAGTATTCTCGCCTGGAAAATCCCATGGACAGAGGAGCCTGGTGGGCTGTAGTCCATGGAGTTGCCAAGAGTCGGACATGACTGAGTAACTGAGTATGTACAGTCCTTGTTCTGGGGCTCTTCAAAAAAATCTATGTAGATGATCACTATTTCATATATTTCCTATGTAATTATCATAGAATTAAGCCAATTCATTAATTATCCCAAGGTGTAGCATTTCTTGCCTATCTTGAGTTGGAATGAAAAATTTTAGTGCCTGTTGGTGACATACATTTGGTGTCATCTCTGCCCTGCTTAACTACAGGTTTGACTCTTACTATATGAACTAGAAACTTGAGACAAAAGTCAACCTCTTTGCAATTTATTCACTTGAAGTTTCAAGGCTCATATTCACTAGACTTTGAACTCAGCTCTTACCAAATCCTATGGCCAGGCTATTATGTCCTCTCGGGCACTCCTTATAGCTACTGCCAGAAATTATAGACAGTACGAAGGGAGCAGAGTAAAGACAATGATAATCCCATTGATTCATTCACTCATATCACATTTATTGCATAATTATTATGTTTAGTCTGGCAACAAGGTTCTAGGATACTCAAGCACTCAAAAAGCACAGTCTTTATTCTTACAGAAATTAACATTGACTATAAAAAGGAAGACACACATGCAAATATGTGCCTTGAAGTCTTACCAATTCTGTGAGAGAGACACACATCAAGTTTACAAGGCTGAAAGAACCTCTGATGTATCATTTGCCTAATTGTTTTGTTGTTAAGGGCTTCCCTGGTGGTTCAGACGATAAAGAATCTGCCTGCAATACTAAAGCCCTAGCTATTTTCCTTAAGTTCACTGTTTTTAATGTATAATGATTCTGATGAAGTGATTCATAGTAATCAATTAATGATTGTTGAAGAGTAACTCTTCAAAAAGATTCAACACAAATAATTTTTTTGCCTGGGAAAATTCATATACAGACTCAAACACATTAAAATGAAAATTTGTCCCCATTTTAGCTGCTAAGGAAATGTCATCAGTGTGATATTTTCCACTTCACAGTATATTTCTAGGTCCAGGTATGCTGCCTTGTGAACTGAGCTCAGAGTTACAGTGCATGAAACAGGATGCATGACTCTGATTAGTTTAAAAAGAGTTCATGTACCTTGTGAAAAAGTTTTAGGGATCACTTAAGAATGTATTTCTGGAAGATTACATTTTTGGCAGCAGTGGGCATTTGGAATTTATGGAGTCACTCTGGATCACTGGGATTATTTGGAGCTCTAACAGGATTTGATTGGTCACACCTCAACCATAATCATTCTTCATCTTCCAAAGAGCAAATACATGACATGTGAAAACCCTCTATATTTAAAAAATATTATCTGCTTTTTCAGTATGTTCTTTCCTGAAAATACAAAAAAAAAAGAAAAAGAAGGATCTTCTAGCTTTGTAATTGTGTAGAGGAGATAAATATAATGGTGCTGTTTAGAGAACACTGCTCATTCATATGGGGTAGGGTGGGGTGTCCTGCTGCTCTCAAGAGCAAATGACCCCAGGTCTGGATTTTCATCTGAGCCATTTTCTCCCACTCATAAGGTGAAGTGTTCTGTGGAGATAAGTGAAGACCACTCAAATGAGAACAAGCAGGGACTATGTATTCCAAGATTGCTGTAGCACAGTAGTCAGCCATCATCACTTGCATTTGGCAGAGATTCAAAGGCAGGCAGAGGGGTGAGAAAGCTGTCTCATGCAAACAGGAAAGGCTTTGGCTAACCTCCCACTGAAAGCTGTTGACCTAGGGAAGCTGGAGATGGGCTAACTAGAAAGGATACATCTTCTGTGATTGGCTGGGGAACTAGCTGGCTTTCTCTGGTTGGACCTGAGTAGGAATAGTAAATAAAAATAGAAAAGTCCAAGTCTTTGATTAAGTCTTGACCATTCTGAGCTGATGGCTGCAGAGATTGTGATGAGAGTTCTGTTGTTATGATATATCCAGCCTCTCCCTTTTAATTCCTCCCCACACTTCTGACACTCCACACACTCGTGTCTCTTCCTGAAATACCCTGCATACATCTCTCTCTATAAATCATAACTGATGGAACACCACTGGGCTTTGGGGCAAGCATTTGGAATATAAGCATGAGATCTTGTGTAAAGTACCTAACTCTTTCTTAAATAAGACTGAAACACTGTTTATGGAAGGACAATGTTTACTTAAGACATATTAGAAAAATATCAAATTATATACTACCAAACTCCAGTGTGGTCCAAGATATGCATGGGTATTCTATTTTTAAAAAGGAGAGGAGAGGGAATTTTACGAGTAAGCTTGATGATCACTGGGTGTAAGTTTGAAGCAGTCTGGATGGGATAGATTGAGAGGGATTCAATTAATAGTGCTAAGAGTTTAAGCTGGATTTTGTTGTGTGATACTAAGATAGATGACATTTTTCCCATTGATCTCATTGATTATTGCACAGATTAAAAAAAACTTGTTTCTAGGTTAATGTGAGTAAAAAATGGCTTCAGAAAACTAGAACATCTCAAGAAAATTCCTCAGAGAAACAATGATAAAAGAAAGAAAAAATTAAGACCTATGTTACTGAAAATACAAAAAAAAAAAAAAAGGTCTGTTTACCCTCCTTGTTTCCAGTATCTAATAGATGATGAATTACCTTAACCAAGAAATGAATGAAGAAACTATGACAAAAGCTAATTGTTAACATCAAATAAATCTATAAGATTCAAATAAATGAATTTTGTTTGAATATTCATTATAGTTGCATAACAGAATGCACATCTCAAAACTTTTTGATCTAGAAATGGTATAGATTAAAAAAATGAGATGGGGGGAGAGAAAATAAGAATCAATACATACAAATTTATTAATCTTTTACAACTAAGATGAGGACTATATTAAAGTTACATCTCTAGATTTTAGACTTGTAATTGTTACTATGGTTTCACCATTGTAGCACTTAAAACATATTTTTTTTATGCTCAGATTTTGCTAATGTGTACATTTGATTTTTAGGCTTAGTTCATCCATAATCCAGAATGTCCCTCATAAGTTTTACCAGTAAACTTAGTTATTTGCCTCGGGACCCATCATACCCTGATTCTCACCCATACCTGATCTGGGTAATTCAGATGATGAGACTTGGGACTTTGAGTTGATGACATTGATAAAGTTTAGATATGAGTTGATGTTGGAATGATGAAGTTTTCAAGATGTTGGAGTAGGGTAAATGTATTTTGCATGTGGAAAAAACACATATTTTGGTGGGAAGTTCAGTTCAGTTGCTCAGTAGTGTCCGACTCTTTGCGACCCCATGGACTGCAGCATGCCAGGCCTCCCTGTCCATCACCAACTCCCGGAGTTCACTCAGACTCACGTCCATCGAGTCAGTGATGCCATCCAGCCATCTCATCCTCTGTCGTCCCCTTCTCCTACAGCCCCCAATCCCTCCCAGCATCAGAGTCTTTTCCAATGAGTCAAGTCTTCGCATGAGGTGGCCAAAGTACTGGAGTTTCAGCTTTAGCATTGCATTCCCCCTAAAAGATACATTTAAGCCCTAGACCTCAGAACCTCAGTGTATGAATTGGTTTAGAAACTGGGTCTTTACAGAATTAATCAAGTTTAAATGAGGTCTTTAGGGTGTGCCCTAACTCCACGTGTTGTCCTGAAAAAAGGAGAACGTTTGGACACAATGGCAGACAGGTACTCCAGGAAAGATGATGTGAAGAGACACAGAAGACAGCCATCTACAAGTCAAGGAGCTCTTGCAGCTGCTAGGAACCAGACAGGAGGCCTGGAGCAGACCCTTTCCTGCTGCCTCCAGGGAGAGCTGGACCTCCTGACAGTTTTGAGATTTCTGGCCTCCAGAACCCTGAAGCAATCCTGTTGCTCTAAGCTCCCTCGTTTGTGGATCTTTGTTATGGAGGCCCTGATGGAAATGAATACAGATTCTGATACTATCTGAATCTGCAGTTCAAAATCTGTAGTTGCCCATAGACTCTTAGACCTTTTAGTTAGTGTCGTGGGTCTCTTTACCATTTAACAAGATGCTATTTCACTCGAAGGTACTGACTAGATTTCCCTCCCACCTGACCCCCGCCACCCAAATACTGCCCTTACAACTTTTCCAATGGCTGAAGTATGCTACCGAGCTTTTGTTTCATTAAAGAGTAAACACTAGACATGTGAGAATTGTTTTTCTCACATCTTTCCCAGAGAAACTGAATTACACAGGCATGCACTTGAGTCAGGGACGACTGAGCGACTTCACTTTCACTTTTCACTTACATGCATTGGAGAAGGAAATGGCAACCCACTTCAGTGTTCTTGCCTGGAGAATCCGAGAGACAGTGGGCCCCCGTCTATGCGGTTGCACAGAGTCGGACATGACTGAAGTGACTTAGCAGCAGCAGCATTTACTATTGCGTTTGAGTCCCAAAAAAAAAAAAAAAAAAAAAAAAAAAGAATAGGATGCTAGGAAACAAAGTATTTTCCTTAGAAAAATATTAGGAAAACAGCATGCCATATATCTGACATTTAAGTTAAATTGTGATAGCAGAGACAGGAAATCACTTGCCACCTATTCTGTTTTACCTTGTCACACTCCTTCTCATTGTTTAAAACTTTAAAGACTCTTCTGTTTGACTTTGTAGGGCATGTTAAAAAGTTAAGGAGTTACAAATCTTTCAGTTGACTTCTTAGGACATATTAGTATATTTACTTGTATTCTCCTCCCACCGCTTAAATGATCAAATTTTATTTCATTTCATAGTCCCAAGTATTTACATTTATTGTCACATTTACTTCCTCTACTACTTGATTTACTTTAATGTGTTCATTCTAGTTGTAAAAGATTTGTAGATATTGACTCTTACTTTCTCTCTCTTCCCCATCCCATTTTTTAATCTATACTATTTCTAGATCAAAAAGGGTTGAGATGTGCATTCTATTACACAGTTGTAGTATCTACATTTATTTGAATCTTACAGATGAATTTATTTAATGTTAACAATTAGCTTTTGTCTTAGTTTCTCCATCATTTCTTGGTTGATGTAGTTCATCATCTAATAGATTCTAGAAGCCAGGAGGGTACACAGACCCAACTTTTTTTGTTATGTTCAATAACATACGTCTTACTTGCTTTTCATTCTTTTATCATTGTTTCTCTGTCTATGAGGAATTTTCTTGAGGAATACTTTGGAGCTATTCTCTTTTGTTTTCTAGCATTGACTGTTGTATTGAATAAGTATGAGGATAGCAATACATTTTTTAAATTATTATACAAGACTTTGATTTTAGCTGAGATTTGAAAAAGAATATCTTTTTAAAAATTTAAGTAAATTATTAAGATATTTATTGAAGTGAGTTTTCTCATTAGCCCCTTTCTTAGGGCACAATATGCTTTTCCAAACTGTACACTTAAGGCTTCTTTTTTTCCCCTGGAGAATTTTTTTGTATTATATATTTAAGCATAAATTCTTTATTACTGTCTTTATTTCTTTTTGTCAGACTAGTTAGATATACATAGTATTTCATTTGTTTGTCTCCCAAATCTATATTTTTATTCTCTTAAATTCTTTATTAAATTCCATTTAATTTTGATGGAAAAAATATTTCCTATTTTTCCTTCATGCTCCTTACTGTGTTAAGCAACGTCCATTATTCTTTAGTTGCTTCCAATTTCTCCCTTAGTTCTGTGATTTTTTCCCCTTTCTAATTCTTTTATGACATCTGCCAGACAAGCTTATATTTTATCTTTTTCCAGTGTGTTGTTAACATCTTACTTGAATTACAGCTTTTATTTTGGTACTCTTGCATCAGAGATATTAATTTTTTTAATTTGTGAGAAACATTTTATTACAATTTTTCATCTACTCAGGAAAAATGAGGAGAAGGCAATGGCAACCCACTCCAGTACTCTTGCCTGAAAAATCCCATGGATGGAGGAGCCTGGTGGGCTGCAGTCCATGGGGTCACTAGGAGTTGGACACAACTAAGTGACTTCACTTTCACTTTTCACTTTCATGCATTGGAGAAGGAAATGGCAACCCACTCCAGTGTTCTTGCCTGGAGAATCCCAGGGACGAGGGAGCCTCATGGGCTGCCGTCTATGGGGTCGCACAGAGTCGGACACGACTGAAGCGACTTAGCAGCAGCAGCAGGAGAAATTATTTTCTGGTGAGTGTTCTTTGCCTGCTGTTCATTTTTGTTTTCCCAACCCTTGTCTTGTACAACCCTCTGTACAACGCTCTGTAGTATCCTGGTTGACATCTTATTCGGGGTTCATTTTATTGTTCATCTTTGAATAAAATCTTTTCCTTTAGCTAAAGCATGATCAGAAGTTTGTATAAAAGAAGAGTCCAGGGTTGTGTTCCAGGTTTGTGGGAATTTTATTCATGACCTGCTATTCTTTTTGTGTTACTTCTTTCCCAGTGAATAGAGATAGTCACAGCTCATCAACAGACTAGTGTGTTAAGTGTTAGTCGCTCAGGCATATCCGGCTCTTTGCAACCCCTTGAACTATAGCCCTCCAGGCTCCTCTGTCCAAGGAATTCTCTAGTCAAGAATACAGGAGTTGATTGCCATTCTCTCTTCATCAGGGGATCTTTTCTGACCCAGGGATTGAACCCAGGTCTCCTGCATTGCAGATGGATTCTTTACCATCTGAGCCACCAGGGACACTTCTTGAAAATGTGACTTGTCTAAAAAAGCCATTGTTTGTGCTCTGAAAATATCTTGCTAGCCTCCACATGCTTGCCTATTATTATAAACAAAAGATTTGGTTGAACATCTCAGAGTGCATTACTTACCTCTGAGGCTTAACACTTTCATGCACTTGTAGGTACATGGGCTTCCCTAGTAGCTCTGTTGGTAAAGAATCTGCCTGCAATGCAGGAGACCTGGGTTTGATTCTTGGGTTGGAAAGATCAGCTGGAGATGGGACTGTCAACCCACTCCGGTATTCTTGCTTGGAGAACCCACATGGACAGAGGAGCCTGGCAGTCTATAGTCCATGGGGTGGCAAGAGTCAGGACACAACTTATCAACTAAACCACCACCACCAAAACCAGTGTATCTCTTTGATCATATAACCCTGGCTGGATTATCAGTGGTTGGAAGCTATCTTAGCTGTTTAGCTGTTCAGAGTTTTAGACGATTCCTATTTTAATTGAGGTCCCGATTATAATGCCAAGATAGTTCAGTTTCCAGACTCAGCTATATATTAATGACCATGAATAACTTTCTTGTATCACTTGTCTTTAGATTTTTGAGTGATAGATTTTTCTTGCCTCCACATTCAGACCCAAGCTTTGACCCATTTGCAGCTTCAGAAAGTTGACACATCATTCAATGAGAATGTTTACTTAACAAAATTCAGGGGAATAGAAGTGAAGAATGAAAAATCTTAGCAATCTGGTAGGAGATAAACTAAGTCTAGTAGTAAAGGGCAATGGCACCCTACTCCAGTACTCCTGCCTGGAAAATCCCATGGACGGAGGAGCCTGGTAGGCTGCAGTCCATGGGGTCTCGAAGAGTCGGACACGACTGAGCAACTTCACTTTCACTTTTCACTTTCATGCATTGGAGAAGGAAATGGTAACCCACTCCAGTGTTCTTGCCTGGAGAATCTCAGGGACGGGGGAGCCTGGTGGGCTGCCGTCTATGGGGTTGCACAGAGTTGGACACGACTGAAGCAGCTTAGCAGCAGCAGTAGTAAAGGGCTTAAAAATTTGATAGACAGAATTATTTGTAAATGAAAATACAGGGACTTCCCTGTGGTCCAGGGCTTCCCTGGTGGCTCAGACGGTAAAGCGTCTGTCTGCAATGCAGGAGACCCGGGGTTTGATCCCTGGGTTGGGAAGATCCAATGGAGAAGGAAATAGCAGCCCACTCTGGTATTCTTGCCTGGAAAATGCCATGGACGGCGGAGCCTGGTAGGCTGCTGTCCATGGGGTTGCAAAGAGTTGGACATGATTGAGCAACTTCACTTTCACTTTCCCTGTGGTCCAGTGGCTAAGACTTCATGCTTTCAATGCAGGTGGCCTGGGTTTGATCCTTGGTCAGGGAACTAGATCCCACATACTGCATCTAAGAGTTTGCACATCACAACAAAGATCAAAGATCCCATGTAAGCCAAGCACAGCCAAATAAATACTTTTAAAAATACAGTGTTATAAGGAAAATGTAAACACAGTGAAAGCAGGTGGCTATAAGAGGGCATGGAAGAAGAGAAA
This sequence comes from Ovis canadensis, assembly GCF_042477335.2. NCBI lineage: Eukaryota > Metazoa > Chordata > Mammalia > Artiodactyla > Bovidae > Ovis > Ovis canadensis. Next base: position 36,683,685 of record NC_091270.1, on the reverse strand, counting down.
AGTAGAATAGGTTTCTAATTTTTAAGTCTCTTATGGTTATTTTTAATTAACACTCAATAACTTTATAATCTGGGTTGAATTACAATCTGGAATTAAGGAATAGATCCAGCGGAAAAAGAATCAGAATAAATGTGATAATTTTCTCATGTTTATCCAGAGAAAATCCCATCATTTCCATGATTTTCAGTATTTGAAAGAAACAATAAAGGCTCTGTCTTTCTAAATTAATCATAAATCCACTGGATGCCATTGCTAAAGTGATAATTAAAAATGCATGTAGGTCCCTGAGCTTGGTTAATGATATAATTAACAAGTAAAGTTACTAAGTTAATGGCAAATACAGTGGGCATATATGGATTAGGTTGAAGCAAAACTTTCTAGTCCCCTGTTTTATTGAAAGTGGTTGCTAGAGAACATTTATTTTGTATGTTTCAAGATCCATTATTAACTGTGCTAGGAGTCCCTTTTGTCCAATTAAAATTTCTGTTTATATTTTTCATTAGCTGAAGTTGTTCCCTAGTTTGGCATTAATTATCACACCCATGTAGCCAGTATCTGAATTTATTGTCCATCTGCTCTTTAGCTGCTATAAATTGTAAAATTGTGTGGAACTATACCTTATTATTCAAAAAATTAAAAAATCCACTTATTTCAGTTTCTATATGTCCAGAGATATGGTTCCAAACTCAGTCTTCTATAGGTTGACTAGACAGGGGATGGGATTACTCATTTCAACACAATTCATTGTAGTAATTAATGGATTTACATGGAAATACTCAGTAATAAATGCACTACCCCGAGGTCCAAATCCTCCCTTTATTCTATTTGTATGTAAATTTTGTTCATGTAAGTTTTATTCTAATATGATCAGCCAAACTGAACTAAATTTCATATCTTTTAGGAAACTGTTGTTATACTGATTATGATGCACAGAAATTAATCTTTACTCTGTTATGAGACAACACTGTTCTTTGGTGTGTAACTGCTTTCCATTTATTCCACTTGGAATGAATTCAGTTTACACATAAGCCATATACACCAAATTATCCAAGTTCAAGAAGCAAAGCTTACAAGAATAAATGGATAGCCCAGATTCTGAGTGGGAGCTGCATAGAACAGATAGAGCTTTCTCAGCCCCCATCAAAAATCATCTGATGTAGGTAAACACCAACCCAACAATATATATATATATATATATATATATATATGTCACCTATTATGCACCAGACTTCATACTGAGGTTGCCAAAATGTCTTATTAGAGATGACTTTGCCCTGGAATATCTGAGGTATTCATAAGATGTGTCTTAAACTGTTACTCAAATCTCCCATAAATACTGTCTAAAGTCTCAGGATATAATCCTGTCTTAAGCACTATTCTGGCATTTGTGTTTAGTAAATAAACTTCTTTTGTTTATTGGGGAATAGAAGGAGCATCTAATTTCTAGTAAATCCATTAAGTATATCTTCTCAAATGTCTTCATCAATTTCAATGAATCTGTAAATTTATCATCTACCCAACCTATTTTATTGCTAAAGGAGCAATACTTTTTTTTTTTTCTTTTTCCCCAACATAGCAGACTCTTCCATGACGGGGATAAAACAGGGAAGACAGAATGAATCCAGCTGCTGTCTGACAAGGGGATAAGAGAGGAGAGAATTCGGAAGAATATCACATGCTTGTAGCTCAGAATTCTGTCACTTTTTCCCCTCCTCATTGATGCTGCTAAAATAAGAGATTATGGCCACATATTACTATATTGATAATCTCCATTATGTAAATGATTTCTAACTTTATAACCTCCAGTTGTCTGCTGGTCCTAGGAAAGTCATTCTTTAAATCTGCGTATTAAGATAAGCTTGCCTCCCTCATCAAAAAGCCTGACAACACCAACTTCAGATTACCATCCTATGAATTTCAATAGAAGCGATACTGGCTCAGATATTTTAAAGCCTATTTATTCGAGAATCTCATTTTACTTTAAAGCAGTAACAGAGCCATATGAATACCTGCTACTATGAGAACTAGCCCTGGAGTGACCATGAGTGGTCTTAAAGAGATATAATACCTTGGCATTTCAAAATAACCAAAACCAATTTTTTTTTAATGCAAGGGAAAACAGCAGATCAGAATATCTAATTTAGGAAATAGCAACAGTGCAACTAATTAAAATTCTCTTTTAATTTGAACTTATCCAGAAAGTTACTAGTAGTGCCAGAAGGGCATAATTTTGAATGACACCAACAAGGAAAAACCTAATGGTTAATGTATGAGGCAATTTTAAGTCCCTCAGATAATAGCTTCCTGTAATTTGGGTGGTAGCTCTAATTAGATGTAGGCTAAATATTGGGCTACTCTGTCTTGTTCCAACACCAGTTACCTGGTGAAAGTACCTGGGAAGTACCTGGGAAAGTACCTGGGAAAGGTACTTGTGAAAGTGTGAAAGTGAAAGGTGTTAGTCGCTCAGTCATGGCTGATGTTTTGCAACCCCACGGCTCTTCTGTCTATGGAATTCTCCAGGAAAAAATACTGGAGTGGGTAGCCTTTCCCTTCTCCAGGAGATCATCCCAACCCAGGGATCCAACCCAGGTCTCCTGCACTGTGGGCAGATTCTTTACCATCTAAACCACTGGGGGTTCTCCTTTAATCGAGTGTTCCACCAGCTCAGGAATTCTGACTCTAATAGCAAGGGCTAAAGACACTCCTGGAATCACATACAAACTGCATTAATGTGCATTTGTGTTTTTCCCCCACAGGGAGTGAGTCCCAAATATTATCAAATTCTCTTCTGTCTTCCAAAGGTTAATAACCACTGAACCAGGTGATCTCTAACCTTGCCTTTCTGTCTAAACTACTTGAAGGTTCCGTGCTCTTTTTACAGTTTCATATTGTAGTCACATTTTCTCAGGGTGCAGGAAGTGTTTGGAGTAAATTGCCTCCCTTGAAATCACTGATCCATTGGAAATCTTGACTTGTCATTCTTTTAGTGGGGAGCAGTATTTTGTTCTGCTCGAAGAGGCTGGGAAAAGTAGCCATGGGCCCTTTGCTCTTTGCCATTTTACTTATTTCTCTACAAGAATGTGTATATTCCAACATTATAGGCCAATCTTTCACTGTGAGAGAGTTACCCAACTGCCCTCGGTACAATTCTCCTTTCTTGCAGTGGTTCTTACCGACGTGGTGACTGAGTTAACACACTGACACATTCAACACAAATTCCCCAGCCTGTTTTTTGAAGAACGCCTCACTTAGGCATGGTTAACATCAGTAGACAGCCTGTACACTCACAAATTTAAGCCAGAGGAGGGAAGTATTCCCTAATATCTGCTTTTTCCCCAGAGTCCACACACCTGCTTGATTCTGACTCACCGGAAAGGAACCTCTGCGGCACCCCAGTATAAACCCTAGCCTATACCAAGCAAAGAATAAGGCCCATGATTTTTGAAAGTCAATATATCCTCATACCTCTTTTCTATCCCATGGATCTCAAAGAGATTTCTAAACAGGTTTGCATGGATTGCCAGGGACTGGAGGCAGAAACAGGGGAAGAATTGTGAATTGCCAGGTTCTGGCATGTATGTGGGGTATGCATGGAGAGAAGAATGTGCATTTATAACAATTTTGCAGTAAAAGAAAAATTTCTCCTGTGTATGCTCAATTCACTTCTCTTATTTGTGGTCCACTAGAAATCATGTCCATTCATCTTCCAGCTGCTTCTCATTTTCTAGGCTTCTCTCTTTGTGTGCAGACTTCTCAAGGTGCTCAGGCTTGAGCCCACTTCAAAAGCATCCCTGCATTCCTGTCCTGGACATAGCATGTACACAGGCTACCTCATCCTCTGCCCTCTCTGCTCCTATCCCCACCGACTTCTGTTCTTCTCAACTGCATTCTCTAACCCGTACTGATTTATCTGCCACTCTCTCCCAGGGCAGGCTGTGAGTCATAATGGAAAGAGCAGCAATTCTAAAGTATTTTGTGAAAGCTGTGATTTGGAAAGCGAACTTCCACTTCTACGCTTTGTGATCTTAAAATATTACATGACTTCTCTGAGTTGGTAGGAATAAAGTTCAGAAGCAGAGCACGCACACCTATCTTGAAGTTCCATCTCCAATATGCCTACTATCTAATTGAGTAGGGAATTGAGGTGGTGGGTGTCTTGGTAGCACTGTGTTGAACATAAAGTCTGGTGCTCAGGAGGCTATGAGCAAACATTTGCCACCCAGCGAACAGCTTAAGTGTCCTTATTGTGGCTAGGAATAACCACACCTTGCAGGATTGTTGAGCAATAGATGAGATCATTGATTCTCTCATTCAGCAAATACTAACTCCTGCATATGAATCACTGATGAGTCTGGTGGGACATGATGGATAGATAATACTCATTAACTTGCTTTCTCCTTCCTTTCTCTTTCCTGGACTCACTGTAAGTGGGTGCCGGAAACATTCCTCTTACTTTTCTGGCCAATTCTCACCTGTTGTACTGTCAGCTACTCTACAAGTGAAGTAAGTGCGTGTCCTTTGTCTGTGGTCAAACAGAGGACACAGCTAACCTGACACCTCAGCTGCTGGGGATCAAGGACCCACTCTTACCCTCCCCTGCTGTCCCAGCAGATCAAGTGTGGCTGGAGCAAGGAGCCCTCAACTTCGAGTTAGGACCCCTTGGTTTGAACAGGTTTCCCTATTTATATAGAGATAATTTCTTTACAATGAGAACTTTTATATTTCATAAAACAAGGAGGTTGAATTATTTGACCTCTAAGGTGCTTCTTGTTTTAAATTTTAGAGCTTACATAGCAATTAACCTCACAGAGTACCATGAAGTGTTTTCTTTTATATCAAGTCTTAGCTCTTCTCCCTAAATGGAAAGCCTTTCACAGGCAGAAATGATGACAGGTGTATCAGCATATTTCTATACCCTTCACATGCCTAGAACACTCTTTAATGAAGTAAGAGCTCAAATCTTTATTCTTTATTTAGCAATAGGAATACAGAATATTTCAGATTTGTGTTACAGCCACCAGAGCTTAAAAATAAAAGATACTCCATTTGGTCAAGAATCATTCAGTTCAGGGCATTTAAAAAACTATGATATTTATTCTACTTCTAGAAAAATATTTGGAGTTGATTATATTGAAGATATCACTTTATACCTAAAATCATACATTGAGAATAACATTTATTTCACAGAGGGGACTTGTATAGGCATTATCACCTTGGAATTCATTTTATGAATTATATACACCTTTCTCTGAAAGGTCTGTTAGTTTCCAAACAAGAAAGTTTCTGGCGAACCTGAAAATTAAAGTTGCTTGGCTGTGGGAGAAGGAATTGTGTTACATTTGTAGGAAATAAAGCATAATAAAATAAAAAATACAAAGCTTAAGTAATCCACTGGGAGGTACAATCTCCCCTAAAATAAAGGGTGATTTCAACTGGGCATTCTTGACTGAGGTCTTATGCATCTCTGAGCCTCTCTCTCACACTTGCAAACCCTGCTGGAGAGCCTGGAGGATGATGAACGGGGCTTTGCAGAGCCCAGCATGGTACCCATCAGCTGAGTGACTCTGCCTTCTGCCTCGAAACAATGAACTTTTCTGATTCCAAAGCCTTCTCTTGGGTCGAAGCCTTCAGACAGAAAGCAAAACATCTTGGAAAACAGACTGTGTGTGGCTCGCCCCCATGCTGAGCTCCAGAGAGGTGAAGTCTAGGCTGGTTCATTGCTTTGCAAGTGGTAAAGAGAAAGCAAGGTATGGATTTCAAGAAAGTTGCAATAAAGCAGCCAGAGTCCTTCAAGCATTTCCCCCAAGTTGTTTTCCATTAACAGTAACGTTTGATACCATTCATCTTTAACTTCCTCTGTCTCCTTGGGGCCTCTATTTCTATATCTGCTGTCTCTGTCCTGTTGGAGCAATGACAGTGATCTATCAAGCTGTTAGATCTTGTTTATCCTTGGCCACGGCTTAGTTTTCAAGCATTATATCCCTGAAATGTCCAAAACGACCTGCCTCTCTCTTTCTGACACTATGAAATTGAATATTAAATCTGTTATTTCACATGATGTTAATATCCATATAAAATGTATAATTTCACTCAAAAAATGGTGAGGCAGTGCCTTTCACCTCAAAGTAAATATTTGTTCTCAGTAAATCTTTCCATCCTGGGTTTGTTACCCCATGGTTGATTATTTGAATGGCTATTTTAATTTAGTCATGCTATTCAATATATAATACATGCTACATGCTGATATTTATGTAATTACTTCCTACATACATCACTCACTAGTCATTTTTCTATTAACATACTCATGGCTTAAAATTATTTTGATTTCTCATTTCTCATATACAGTTTTCAGCCTTATCACTGTATGAAAAGGCTTCGGCTTATCAACTCTTCCCCACTATTTCAATTAAATAGCCATGAATTATTATTGGCTTTTAAGAAATTCTATTTGTCTGATCTGAATTGTCAGCCAACGTTAATTAAAAGAATGGAATGAAACAATTTAGAAAGAAATGAGAAAGTGAGTGATAACCAACTCCTTTGAAAAGGATACTATAAAAAGAATTTTAAATAAATGTCTCGAGATAATATTGAAACAAAACAAAAAAAATGTGAGCAACAGAAAGGGCCAGATAAACTTCAGAAAGAGGTCAGTTTCATTTCCATGAAACTAGCTTCTGTGAATTGAAAACCCTCGAACTCCTGTTTTCTCTGTTCTTATTGTTAGCAAATCCTGCTCCCAGACACTGAGGAAGTTCTGAAGTTCTGTCCTTTCTGAGTACTGAGAGTTGGCAAGAATATTCTCTCCCACGTCCTGGTGACAATGGCAGGTTCACTTATTGTTTCTGGTAAACAGGTGACACATGCATAAGGCAATGGATGGTCCTTATTGGGAGGTAATGCTTTAACGACCTCTCCAAATTAATTATCTGAAAATATGTTTCATCATCTGACCCACAGAGTAATTCCCTCATAAAACTTCTCTATTTTGACCAAGGTCGTGCTATTTCTTCAACTGCCAATATAAAATCATGACAATTCGTTCAACTCACTATTTATTGAGTATGTGCTTTGTTGGACTGTAAGGAGATCAAACCAATCAATGCTAAAGGAAATGAACCCTGAAAATTCATTGAAAGGACTGATGCTGAAGTTGAAGCTCCAATACTTTGGCCATCTGATGAGAAGAACTGACTCATTTGAAAAGACCCTGATGCTGGGAAAATTTGAGGGCAGGAAGAGAAGAGGGCAACAGAGGAGGAGATGATTGGATGGCATCACTGACTCAATGGAAATGAATTTGAGCAAATTCTGGGAGATTGTGAAGGACAGGGAAGCCTGACAGGCCTCAGTCCATGAGGTTAATAAAGAGCTGCACACAATTTAGTGACTAAACAACAACAAAGCATTTATAGGTACTAACTTGATCATTACAATGACTTGATGAAATAGGTGAGATTAGTTTTCCTTTTTCATCGATGCAGAAACTGAGACAGAGAGATTAAGAAATTTGACCCAGTTCACATACATATTAAACAACAGGATAAAACCTCAGGCAATTTGGCCCAAAGCCAGTTCTCTGGTCTTCTGTGCTATGGCTTTCTACTTTATACCTGCCAGCAGAAGGGAAGGAATGCTACTTCCCTATAGCTCAAATGGTAAAGAATCTGCCTGCAATGCAGGAGACCAGGGTTCAATCCCGGTCAGGAAGATCCTCGAGAGAAGGGAATGGCAACTCACTCCAGTATTCTTGCGTGGAAAATCCCATGGACAGAGAAGCCTGGCAGGCTGCATTTAGTGGGGTTTCAAAGAGTCAGACATGAATGAGCAACTAACACACCAGCAGAGAGCAAGGAATGCTACAAGTCTATCCCTGGAACACTAGGAGGCAAAAGTTGTCTGGGACAAGCAATGTTCCCAGGTGTTTCTGCAGATTCTCACACTTTGATCCTCTGAGGGATCCATCTCATGCCCTCTGCCTATCAGAGTCCTCATCTCAGGCCACAGGGAGCCACCATGATGCCTGGGGGACAGAATTACACTTCTGATAAAAACAAACAAACAAAAAACTCACTCCATGTTTTATCTGTGATAGGTTGAGTTTCAACTGCTCTTTTTCTAGGAGTTTATCTCAGACAATCCACAGGCCAAATATTTTTGTTATGTTACTAGACAGCTACAGAAAATGCCCTTTAGGTTCCAAACAAGCTTTTGAAAAATAAAGTCAGCACGTCTTTTCTTCCATCCTGTTAAACAACTTTACTGACCTTGAGTAACCCACGCTGGCGCTGATTGGACCTGATGGAGAACAGTCTCTCCCATGCTCTAGCTGACTTCCCTCTGCCCTCTCACTTGGCCATCATTCAACAAATAGGTGCCGTGGGTTATTAGGGGGTCATATCAGAGCCTGTCCTCACACTCACCGAAGAAAGACAATAAATACATGTATGTGAAATTCTGAATTAGCTCTCCTACTGGTACATGGGAAACGCTCATGTCAACGCAGTGCAGCCCCCTTTTGTTTAGTGCCAGTGAAACAAATCAGGACACTGAGGGGCTCTTGGGCAGGCAAACCTTTGTGTGTTCCCCATTCCTGGTTTGTAGGGAATCGATTCCAGCCTCCACTACCTTCCAGAGTTCCAAAGGGCAGATTCATACAGTCACTAATCAGAGGAAAGAGAGGATGCAGAGAAAAGGGATGAGCAGCCAAGAAACAATTGTGCAGCCTTGGGGCAGGGTACTGGTTCCACCTCAGTTCAGCTCAGTTCAGTCTCTCAGTCATGTCTGACTCTGCGACCGCATGGACTGCAGCATGCCAGGCCTCACCATCCATCACTAACTCCCGGAGTTTACTCGAACTCATGTCCGTTGAGTCTGTGATGCCATCCAACCATCTCATCCTCCATTATCCCCTTCTCCTTCCACCTTTAGTCTTTCCCAGCGTCAGGGTCTTCTCCAGTGACTCAGTTTTTTTAATCAGGTGGCCAAAGTATTGGAGTTTCAGCTTTAGCACCGGTCCTTCCAATGTATATTCAGGTTCTACCTCAAGAGATCAGTTAGTCGTGTCTGACTCTTTGCGACCCCATGAACCGCAGCACAGCAAGCCTCCCTGTCTACCACCAACTCCGAGAGTCCACCCAAACCCATGTTTGTGGAAGAGCTAGAAGGCTTTGAGAAAATACTGAAAATGTATTTGCTCCACTCATGATGAAGATTGGAAGCTGGAACGGGCATAACAAAGGGTTATGAGCATTCACTGAGTGCCTGAGGCTGGGAATGGATAACGAAGGGTTATATGCCTGGCCTTGAGGCGTTTGAAGGCTTCCTTCTGACCACTTGTTTCTGGGAGCAAGGACTGTTGTTTCATGATAAAACTCCCTTTAGAGTTTCACCAAAGCTATGTTATGTCTTGGGCGGTGGGAACTATATTTTATGCTTGAATGCTTTGATGTTTATCGAGAAAGGCTACATGCAAGTCTGGTTTCTGCTCTGTTTCCTGAGACCATAAAACTGCACAGCTGGACAGTAAACTTTGTCAGTCCGCTAGAGGCTGTCCCTGAGTGTTCCTTTCAGAGCGTGGTTCTCCAAGCCTTACACATGTCCATCGAGGCAGTCATGCCATCCAACCATCTTATCCTCTGGCATCCCCTTCTCCTCCTGCCCCCATTCCTTCCCAGCATCAGGGTTTTTTAAAATGAGTCAGCTCTTCGCATCAGGTGGCCAAAGTATTGCAGTTTCACCTTCAACATCAGTCCTTCCAATGAACACCCAGGACTGATCTCCTTTAGGATGGACTGGTTGGATCTCCATGCAGTCCAAGGGACTCTCAAGAGTCTTCTCCAACACCACAGTTCAAAAGCATCAATTGTTCAGCACTCAGCTTTCTTTATAGTCCAACTCTCACATCCATACATGACTACTGGAAAAACCAAAGCCTTGACTAGACGGACCTTTGTTGGCAAAGTAATGTCTCTGCTTTTCAATATGCTATCTTGGTCATAACTTTCCTTCCAAGGAGTAAGTGTCTTTTAATTTCATGGCTACAATCACCATCTGCAGTGATTTTGGAGCCCAGAAAAATAAAGTTAGCCACTGTTTCCACTGTTTTCCCATCTATTTGCCACGAAGTGATGGCACTGGATGCCATGATCTTAGTTCCCTGAATGTTGAGTTTCAAGCCAACATTTTCACACTCCTCTTTCACTTTCATCAAGAGGCTCTTTAGTTCTTTGCTTTCTGCCATAAGGGTGGTGTCATCTGCATATGTGAGATATTTCTCCCAGCTGTCTTGATTCCAGCTTGTGCTTCCTTCAGCCCAGCATTTCTCATGATGTACTCTGCATATATATTAAGTAAGCAGAGTAACAGTATACAGCTTTGACGTATTCCTTTTCCTATTTGGAACCAGTCTGTTTTTCCATGTCTAGTTCTAACTGTTGCTTCCTGACCTGCATATAGGTTTCTCAAGAGGCAGGTCAGGTGGTCTGGTATTCCCATCTCTTTCAGAATTTTCCACAGTTTGTTGTGATCCACACAGTCAAAGGCTTTGGCATAGTCAATAAAGCAGAAATAGATGTTTTTCTGGAACTCTCTTACTTTTTCCATGATCCAGCGGATGTTGGCAATATGATCTCTGGTTCCTCTGCCTTTTTTAAAACCAGCTTGAACATCTGGAAGTTCACGGTTCATGTATTGCTGAAGCCTGGCTTGGAGAATTTTGAACATTACTTTACTAGCGTGTGAGATGAGTGCAATTGTGTGGTAGTTTGAGCATTCTTTGCATTGCCTTTCTTTGGGATTGGAATGAAAGCTGGCCTTTTCCAGTCCTGTGGCCACTGCTGAGTTTTCCAAACTTGCTGGCATATTGAGTGCAGCACTTTCACAGCATCATCTTTCGGGATTTGAAATAGCTCAACTGGAATTCCAACACCTCCACTAGGTTTGTTCGTAGTGATGCTTCCTAACAATGTCTTTGAGCTCTTTAAAGAACTAAAACCCAACAAAAGGAAGAAGTTAGCATTCTTCATTCAAGGGAATACCAGCATGGAAGAGCCAGAGAAGGCCATCAAAAGATTATCTAAGACCAGATTAAAGGAGTGCAGGCCCTCCACACACTCGAAATTTTTCAGCAACCCTGTCCTTGGAACATTGCTATAAAATTCATCATCACATCCTCCCAGGCTGGGAAATAGAGTTTTTGAGAGGGAGGAGCCTTCTGTGTCCCCGTTTGTCTGGCAAAGCAATAAAGCTACAGTATTCTTTTCTACTTCACCCAAAACTCTGTCTCCAAGATTTGATTTGGCTCTGGTCACAGAAGCCAAGTTCTCAGCAATGCTACCACATCCAACATGCTTGAGCTGGCAAGAGAAGGAAGGAGGAGCTGGTAGGACACAGCCTTCTCCTCAGCACAATAACAGTTGTTCACCTCTTCATCTTAGGATATAAAAGTATAAATTCAGTTAAAATGTTTTCACAGCCTTTTCTTCTAGTTAACAAGCAACTGAATTGTCATCTAACAACAGATGCTTTAGTAAAAAAATAAAAATAAATCCGATAAAGGACCGAAACTGTTATGCAGCCACCTCTAGTTTTCAGAGAGGGAAAAATAACTTCACTCATACATATTCATTGCTGAATAAAATTATTACTCTTTAAAATAAATATAATAGTGAGAATTAGAAAACATCTAATTGCTTTTGTTGCAATTTGCATAAGTGAAAGAAAAGATACATAGCGTAGTTCTCCCCCTGCACAAAATGTCCCTTGTTAATGTAGTAATAGATTATATTGATGTTACCTTTATAAAGAGAAATGGAGATGGGCAAATTTAGTACAAATTTTCCCAGTGAACCAAAAGGACAAAATAATAGTGTATGCAGTCATTTTTTCCATTTACTTCTGTACATGATCTTCATTTAAAGCAATCACATCATTATAATAAGAAACAGATGGTAGAAAACATCACCTTACAACAAATGAGATAGCTTTAAACTTTAATATATGAACAGCGTGTATACTACCCAACTTCTTGGTTTTACACAGTCTAATGTAAATTTCTACGGCATTATTTTGATAAATCAGAAGAGAAATTACTTTGAAATGTACCTCAACTTTATCTTAACTGGCTACACTGTGTGCTTTCATGGGATGGCAGGGTAAATTTGGGACTCACAAGTCCCAACCCTCTCCACTTGCTGTGCTCCAAAGAAAAGATGTCCCCTCATCTTTGGTTCTTGGACCTCACTGGATTAAATTGGCTCAAGGAAATCCTTCTGAAGCATCTTAAAATATAAATGATATGAAAAGAAATGAAGTTACTAAACTGCTCCAGGTTTTCTAGTACTATAAATAAGAAAACCCAAAGGCAAAAGTTATTTGGCAGGGTCCACAGATTTATTTCTCTCCTCCAAGCTGAAGAGGACTTCCAAGCAGGCTCAACTCCAGGGAACAGCCAGGTGCGAGAGAAGCTCACATTCTTTTGCTTGACAGACTGCTTCATCAGCAAACCTAAGAAACCACCATTCCTACCAGATGGCCTTGATGTGAATATACTGAGTCATGCATCAAGTTTCCTTTCAACTACCTGAGTCCCGATTTTGAACTTTTGAAGATGCTCTATGAACTCTGAAATTGTGTCCCCTACTCAGACTGGCACTTAAAGTCAGAAAGAGAAAAACAAAAGTCTCATATATTAACACGTAGATGTGGAATCTAGAAAAATGGTACAGACGAACCTATTTGCAAAGCAGAAATAGAGACACAGATGCGGAGAATAAACATATGGATACCAAAGGGGGAAAGGTGGGATGGGATGAATTGGGAAATTGGGATTCACATATATACACTACGATTGTAAAACCAATGACTGATGAGAACTTACTGCATAGCACAAGGAACTCCACTACTCAGTGCTCCGTGGTTTCCTGAATGCGAAGGAAATCCAAAAGAGAGGGGATATATGTATACGTGTGGCTGATTCACTTTGATGTACAAAAGAAAATAGCACAACATTGCAAAGCAACAGTACTTCAATAAAAATGAAAACAAACTTTCCCTTCATGTATAAATTACAAATTATAAAAAAGGAGAAAGAAAGGATTACTTAAAACTGCATACAAATTTATTTGCAGTTAGCGTTTCTACCCTTTATGATAATTAGCTTAAATGTTGATTTGTAGAGTTTCTGTTATAGTGAATGAGGGTATGTAATATAGTGGAAAGAATACAAAGTTGAGAGATGATATGGGGTGGGAGGTGGGAGGGGGGTTCAGGATTGGGAACTCATGTATACCCGTGGTGGATTCATGTAAATGTATGGCAAAACCAATACAGTCTTGTAAAGCAAAATAAAGAAAAAAAAAAGAGTCTGTGGGATCTGTCAGTTAGTGGCTCTGTAATCTTAAACAAAGTACCTTAATCTGTCTAAACCTTATCTAAATCACCTAAAGTTAAGAGAAGTGAAAGTGTTGCTCAGTCATGTCTAACTCTTTGCAATCCCATGGATTATAGCCCACCAGGCCCCTCTGTCCATGGGATTCTCCAGGCAAGAATACTGGAGTGGGTTGCCATTTCCTTCTCCAGAGGATCTTCCCAACCCAGGGAATGAACCCTGATCTCCTGCATTACAGGCAGATTCTTTACCATTTGAGCCACCAGGGAAGTCAATATCACCTAAAAGAGTGTAGCAACACATTCTTCTTCATTAGACTGCCAAGGTGCTTTGCCATCAGACACTCAAGACGATACTGGTTTTTAGATATGCATGAATGGTTGTCTTTTACTATGAAAAATGTATGCCATTGGAGTCTAATCAGCAGAGCTTTTCTATTGACAAGTGCATAGAAATGCAGAAGGCTGGCAATGGGACTGACAAAGGATGGTTTATTTATCATCAGATTTCACAGACTCATTGCAGACCTATTGCCACTTTGTAAGCAATATGGTGCCGAGGTCCTGGATCAAGGCTTTCAGTCAGAGTCCCTTGCTTTCAGTTCTAGCTTCCCTTGTCACTTGTTTAATCTGTGTCACTTCAAATTATTTTACTGCTTAAATGATGCTTTCCTTTCTGTAGTGCAGCCAATACAGATATCAAACCTACACAGATGCTGTAGGGTTTAAACTGATGATATGTATGCAGGGTCTGTTTCTCCTCCACTTTTTCCTCTCCTTTCCAATTTTCAATGTCCAGGGAGAAGCTGTATCTGTGCTAAAAGTCAATATGTAAGAATCTCATTCCTGGCTACAACCAGCATCACTGGGTTAGATTCTGAGCAGCGCTCTCAACAGATGTCCTAAGCCCCCAGAAGTGAGTGGCGTCCAGCAAGGCTTCTCTGCTCACTTATGATTAGCACACCTAGTAAAAGCCACAGGATATAAGGAATCGGCCAGTAATAGCTTTGTAGGCATAAGCATTTTGAAAGAAGTTGCATAAATTATCTCTCAACCCTCGAGACATTTAAACATTGTTCACAGAATATAACACTCAGTGATTGTATTTAGAATATCTGTCTAGTAATGTGGCTTTCAGAAAGAACTCAGATCATAAGAGGGCTAGAATTAGATGTGAAAGACAGAAGGAAAAAACACAATTTTGTGAAGGCAAAGTTTTCTCTAATATTCTTATTCCTCACACAAGAGGAATTAAGCCCTACAACCTGCAAATTCCACATATTCAGAGAAAGTATGTTCTGCTCAGTATATACTAAGAGTATTATGTGTTATGCTAGTCTCTCTGTCTCTCTCTCTTTTTTAATGACTACTATCTGCCAGTCGACTGTAAGCCATTTGATGTCAGAGACTCGTTCACTTCTGAATTCCCAAGGCCTAGCATATAAAAAGTTTCTAAAATAAAATGAATGGATGGTCAAGAAGCCTGCCAATGGGAGGCATTATTCAACCATTATTATTATCACTTAGGATACTGATAGTCATGTATTACAAGCCAGGAAAAAAGAAGGAATAATATTTCAAATAGCACTTCTTAGAAGAACAAAGATTTTTTTCCTTTTTTTTTAAAAGAGGTTAAAATCATAGACTTCAGTACTGCTGAATTTTACTTCCTTTTTCAATGCACTGTCTATGTTATCTGAGAAGCAATCACCAGGCCACCATAAGAGGCTTTTTCCAGCAATGAGATTTCAGCCTTTTACAAATTATCATCACCCATTTCTTTCAAAACTATCATAATAAATCTTATTACCTTTACTTTTGTGAGTCATAGAACAGAGTTCTCTTATTCAGTTAGAACTTTTCACTCCTTTCCTACTCATGAGATCCCATATTTTGATTATTTCAACAGCTATTTCATTAAGAACTACCCACCAAAAGCTCGACACAGCTCCTTTTGTTACTCTCATTCATTGTTGGTTTTATGAAAGTACTGATGACATTTTTTCAAGAGCTACTTCATGTTTATGAAAATGATCAGTTCACATCTAATCGAGTTGATATATTAGTAAATTATAAAATGTGAAATTGTCTACCATCAGTAAACATTATTTAGGCAATATGAGAGAGAACTATTTCAACAAATAGGTCCCCCAAAATCAGTGGGCTAAAAACAACAAAATCTTATTTCTAGTTTATATAAAAACGAATATGATCAAGTAAGATCTAAAAACTAGAAAAAGTAAATGTGTTTTTAGACTACAATACATATAACCAGGAAAGCAAGCTTAATTTTCTACTTGATTAAGTGATTAATAATCACAGATTTTTTTTTTTTGGCTATAGTAGAATAAATAACCAGGTTCAACTTGACAATAACTTACTAATGTTCAGTAGATATTAGTATAGCAAGATTAAAATTATATGCTTCCTTATTGAAATTTATTCTTTACTTTATGCTCAGAAGAGAATTGGTAGCTAGTGTTCATTTTACAGATGTATTCAACATCCACTTTTTATGTTTCTTTCTTGAGGAGATAACTTTAATTTGACGCTGAATATCTGGTCTGTGAAAATCTGATTTGTATAAACATATCAATGGTCAAATTAAAGTTTTCTTGTACTTAGGGCTAGTGAAAGTGAAAAGTTGCTCAGTCCTGTCCGACTCTTTGTGGCCCCATGGACTATACAGTCCATGGAATTTCCCAGGGCAAGATACTGGAGTGGGTTGCCTTTCCCTTCTCCAGGGGATCTTCCCAACCCAAGGATTGAACCCAGGTCTCCTGCATTGCATGCAAATATTTTACCAGCTGAGCCACAAGGGAAGCCTAAGAATACTGGAGTGGGTAGCCAATCCTGTCTCCAGTGGATCTTCGCTACCCAGAAATCAAACTGGGGTCTCCTGAATTGCAGGCAGATTATTTATCAACTGAGCTATCAGAGAAGCCCAACTTAGGGCTAGAGTAGATCAGAATCCTCCATTTCTACTTTCTCTAATTTTAAGGACCGGAATGGACTTCTCTGGAAAGTTCTGTAGTGTAGCCGAAGGGTTTTTCTTAACAATGTGTTAGTGAAGCCCTTTCTGCTCAAATGGTAACAGTGAGGGGAGTAGATGGTGCCAGAAGAAATACACAATTACAACTGTGCTCATAGAATAAAATACCGCTGTTAAAACTGTGGGTAGAAAAGCACTAACTGCTTGTTACTGGTCTAACACTCATAGCAGACCATCACTGTATTGATATAAATGTGACCTGGGTACCAATCTCCTGTTTCAAAGAGTTCCATGATTGGGTTTAGGTCTATCATCTTGTTATTTTCAGTCACTCAGTCCTGTCCAACTCTTTGCAGCCCCAGGGACTGTAGCCTGCCAGGCTCCTCTGCCCATGGAATTTTCCAGGCAAGAATACTGAAGTGAGTTGCCATATCCTTCTCCAGGGGATCTTTCTGACCCAGAGATCGAACCCATGCTTCTTGTGTCTCTTGCATTGGCAGGTGGATTCTCTACCACTAGTACCACCTGTGAAGACCATCTCGCTATTTGTTTCTTATTTGTATCATTTGCTCTTTTTTCCCCCTTGTTCTTCCTTTCCTAACAAATTTTAGATTAAATTATTTTATTCTAACATTCAGTTTCTTTCTCTACTGAATTTTTTAGTTATTCCTTTAAAAAAATTTTGGTGGCTTGTTTAGTGATTAAAATATGCCTCCTCAATTTATCATAATCCACTGTAAAAACTGTACAATAGTAAAATTTCATTTTCTTTTGTCATTTACTTATTTAATGTTTTCTATATATATTACAAACTCTGCCATTAGTTGTTATTTTTACTTCAGTTAATAATAGTATTTTATAATAATATTTTTTTACATTTATCAACATATTTGCTGTTTCTGCTGCTCTTACACTTCCCTGAATACAGGGACTCCATATGGGATCATTTACTTCAAGCCTAAACAATCATACTTAGTAATATGGGCATGTGAGGCTTTAAATACATTAGATCTCTATGACCTTATTTATTCTGTACTGTTTTCAAGATAGCTTATTAAAGACCTATCCATTGCACCTGTTTAAGAATTTTAAAAAAGATTTGGAGTCACACATTTTCTTTTCTTAAAATCTAGTCTGCACTTCTCAGAAAATTTGCAGGAATTCGAGTTTTTCTGAGTTTTCCGTGGAGGTGAGAGGACTCCACAAATACAGGAGAACTATTATCACATCATATACGTCCTGAAGGATTTTCATGTCACATTCTCCCAAGAGATGGACAGGCTTCATATCTAATAGCACAGTCAGTGGAAACACTTCATGTTCTTTTTCAAGAGCCATATAGGCAGAGTGATTTCTATTCTATAATGAAGTCAATTAAAATGTAGGAAGATAAAAGGCTGACTTCCTAGGACCTAGTTACTGTAGGACATTGCAAAACTTTGTTAGGACTCTCTCAAATAAGATGTTTCCTCATTTGGATGGTCAAAATATTGCTCTTTAACGAAGTAGAAACCATGCGAGATGGATTCATTTTTATCTTCTTTGTATATGTGTTTATTTCTTTGTTTTATTTTGTGATTTGGAACTCTTTCCTGAATCTCAACATTAAAACAGAGATGAGTGCTATCAGAGGAGCTCTTAAGAGGATTCCTTGTGAAGAAATTTAAAGATTAGAAAACACTTAGAATAAATGTCAGTTCAGTTCAGTTGCTCAGTCATGTCCGACTCTTTGCGACCCCATGAATTCTAGCACTCCAGGCCTCCCTATCCATCACCAATTCCTGGAGTTCACCCAAACCCATGTCCGCTAACTCAGTGATGCCATCCAGCCATCTCATCCTCGGTTGTCCCCTTCTCCTCCTGCCCCCAATCCCTCCCAGCATCAGAGTCTTTTCCAATGAGGCAACTCTTGACATGAGGTGGCCAAAGTATTGGAGTTTCAGCTTCAGCATAATTCCTTCCAAAGAACACCCAGGACTGATCTCTTTTAGGATGGACTGGTTGGATCTCCTTGCAGTCCAAGGGACTCTCAAGAGTCTTCTCCAACACCGCAGCTCAAAACCATCAATTCTTCAGTGCTCAGCTTTCTTCACAGTCCAACTCTCACATCCATACATGACTACTGGAAAAACCATAGCCTTGACTAGACAGACCTTTGTTGGCAAAGTAATGTCTCTGCTTTTGAATATGCTATCTAGGTTGGTCATAACTTTCCTTCCAAGGAATAAATGTAGTACAATAAATTATGAGATGATGTGCTATGCTTTACTCTGAATTCCTGACTTTGTGCTTTTGAATATGAAGTTAAAAAAATGAAAATATGTAACAAAACATAAAATAGAAATCATTTAGTAAACTAGATCATGGATCTTATTTATTGCTTATTTTCACAATTTTTTCAGTAATGCAATCTGCCTCATGATGTTATCATTTAAGATGCCTTTGTTTCTCTATTACAGAAAACATTTAGAATGGCTTAAGCAATGAAGAAGAATTACTATTCCATATTATAAAAGTTCCTAAAGTAGATGGCATTCAGAATAGGTGATGTTAGCAACTTGAGGATATCAAGGATTCAACCTTCTTCCAGGGTGTTGAGTCTAGCATGGCTGCCACATGCTGTGGGCAGCATGAAAATCGTCAGGTGAAAGACAGTAATGACTTCTCATGTATCTCATTTCTTTACAAAGTATACCTTTCCAAGCAACCTCTGTGCCCATCAGCAAACTTCCCTCAGGCCTTTTTTGGCCAGAACTGTGTTCTATGCTCATGCCGATCTCTGAGAGGAACAAAGGCAGATGTGACTGAATCAAATGAAACATGTTTTGGTTGCCTATGTATACTCTCAAACACATTGCCAAATAGTAGAAAGACAGGTAGAAAATAGAGGGGAGAAAAGAGCTGAGGTTGAGTAAATGACTGAAATGTACCAGTGGATATAGGCAAAGGCAACAGTTTCCCTCAGTGGAGGTCAAGAATGGACCTACCATACACAGATGAGAGCTAGAGGCACGGCAGCAGTGCTCGCTGGAGGCACACGTTTCTTCAGCTTTCATGACCCCAGATAAGTACCTAGTTGCCAATGGTAATACTTGATCTGGGTGACACCTAGTCCAACAGCTTTTGAGACAGTCCTCTTACCATCCTGATAAGGCTTTTGGTTTGGTCTGGTTTTGCTTTTTTTCTTTTAAATGCCCTTTTTGTCCCCTCCCCATTCCTCTGAAGATTCTGGCTCCATTCCTGCCAGTCCACCAGGACTAACTCACAGAGGAAAACCCCAACAATTTCTTCACTGAAACAACAGGTGAATTGAAAGGTAATCTTTCAAATTTACTGCCTCTTAGCACAGTAGTTCTCATTCTTATCTTTGCATTAGAACCATCTGGAGATCTTTAGAAACTTTCAGTGTTCAGGCTACACTTTAGATCAATTATATCAGAATCTCAGAGATAGGCTCAAACATAAGTAATTTCCTAGCTCTTAAAACAAGTCCAGTGTTCAGCCAACGTTAAGAACTGCTCTGTTGCCACAGAGTCTAGACTCTCGGAGAAATCCGTTCTGCCAAGGGTCAAAGAGTCCTAGACAGATGACAGTTTAGAAAAGTAAGGAAGATTGAAGATGATTGGGAAAGAATAGCAGCTGGTTGATTATCATTCTAATCTCAAAATGATTCATATATGTATGTTGTATATATTAGGACAATATGTTTGCTATTATGAGCTTATATTGATCATGATGAAAATGTTGACAATAAAGTTTTATGAAAGGAAAACTCTGGATTTAGTTTATAAGAAACCAAAGACTATAACTATGATAAATGGGCAGCAGCATGGTTTATTTTTTTGAAAATTAACGATTGATTTTCTTCAGATAAGAGTCTTTCAATTGTTACTGCCTGGTTTCTCAGCAATCTTTTTTTTTGTTTTCTCCATGTATTTTAATTCTTTTTATCCTTTAAATATAATAAAGGGGGTGGGTGGAGAGATGAGCAAACAGTTTAAAGTAGTGTTTTATTTTCAAGGGTGCTAATACTGATATTTCACATGACTATACAATGTGTTCTATTTTTAACGATTGTTAAATAAAATAAGTTAAAATATAAATGAATAGACCTATTTTTCAGAATAATATTAAACTTTGGAAAGTCAAACTTTATAAAAAGTCTTACAGATAACATTATATTTATTTTTTATTACTTGGGAGAAGTAATTAAATTGACTGTTGAAGAACAAATTAACTCGCTTCACAAATAAACCACACATTATTTTTTTCCTTGTTTGTGACTAAATTAACTATTTAGTTTATAGATTACAAAGTACAATGGCAGTTGGCATTGGAATTCAAGGGTAATGTGCACCACCTGGAAATCATAGACTCCAATAAAAATTGTTCAATGATATCTCTTCTGGATGCAAAATATTAATGGCCTTTCATTGTATTTTCTTATGGAGGAAATGTGTGCTTTTGTGTTTCAGAGGTAAATCATAATAAGTGAACAAATTTTTATAATTACATGTTTAGAAAGAAAAGCCTACTTATTGTGGATATCCAAGAAGTCAACTGTAGAAGATAATTTATTAGGAATGTCTGTTTAGCTCACAACTCTTCTCTGACCTCTGAAAATCATCCCGTATCCCTGAAAGTAGAATATCAACAGCTGTGTTTGTGCCATCTTAATACTAATCTCTTAGCCAATACACTTTGGAACTGAGGTAGACACAAGGCAAGAAAGTCTGAATTGAGAGGTACAGAGATTCACAACAAAGAGTCATGTTAATTGCAGGATAATAGTCACAGGTTTCTTCTGAGTGTCTAGAACTCCCTGGTTCCCACTTTTCCTTTAGTCCTGTTTTTTCAACATTCCATTTGTTTTGTGATATACCAGAGTATACTTTCAATAAAATATATTTTTGTTTGTTTAAGCTAGATTGATGTGGTTTTCTGTTACATGCAACCAAGAGAACTGTGACAAAGATTCTCAGCTTGTAAGCAGTTTGAAATCCTCTTAAGTATCTCTTCTATTTTTCTAGATTAATGAACTGAGACTTGAAGAGGAATAGTCAGTTGCCTGAAGTTACAAAACTATCTGAAAAACACATTTGAAACTTGAAGCTTATAATGAGTCATAATACTTTTTCAAGTTAATATTTGTGTATAGCTAAAGAATAAATAAAACAAATTTGCCTTATGAGAGATAATAGGGGGCATTAAATGAATAAATATCATTTGGAAAAAAGCCAGCATTAATTAGATATGAATCATGTATTATGTACACACATTATTTTATTAATGCTAAAAAGTTAATGGAGACAGTAGCTTCTACAAATTAGAAAATTGGGGAAAATATTACTAATTCTTTCAAAGTTCTCCTGCTGGTAAGTTGTGGTGGATTTGAGATATGATTTCAGCTCTTATTGACTCTAGTGTTTCTATTTCATTTTCTTACTATGAGTAGAATGTTAGAAAATCAAGTTTGACGAAAAGTCAAAGTTTGTGCGCGTATGCTACGTTGCTTCAGTCATGTCCAACTCTTTGCGACCCTCTGGACCCTGCTGGGCTTCTCTGTTCATGGGATTCTCCAGGTGAAAATACTGGAATAGGCTGCATGGCCTCTTCCAGGGGATCTTCCAAAGCCAGGTAAATTTACCCATTAGGCAGCTCTAACACTTGTTTATAAATGTGTTTTGAAGCAACTCTAAGTATCTAGAGATTCTATACAAGTATGTCTGAGTTTTTATGGGTAGGTCTTGTTTATATGTAAATAAAGCATTTCTGATGACAATCTGTGATTGAACAAAGATCTTAGAGCCATGAATGGAAAATGAAAAAGTGAAAATCACTTCTAAAGGGATTCTGAATAGCAAGATCACACTCTGGACAAGTGAAAATTCTTATTTTCACTTCCTGAGCACATTTTCTTTCCAATTTTTCTGACATCGAAGACTTTTCACTGTACTAGAATTCCCTCTTCTAAACTGACCATCAATATTTTGATCAAATAGTTCAAGACCTAGCTCCATGTTACTGCCCAAGCCTCTACTGAGAACTCCAGCTAGTAAAGCTTTCTACTTCTTTACACTCAAAGAATCAAGTGTATATACATATACATTTAGGGGAAGTTCTTAGGTGAGCAAGTTTAAACTAGGTATAAATTACTTACCACGAAAGAAGTTTAGGATTTAGAAGGAAACAGACATGTGCATATAATAAAATGGATAGAATATGGGAGCAGGGAGGTAAACAGGAATTTACTGGATGTAGAATGTGTATGGAAACAGCCACCTTACAATTCTAAATGTGATAATTTTACTTTGACGCGAAAATGACATCTTTAGATTTTTGTCTTTGTTTTGGTTTCCTTGTTTGAGAAGCTTGCTAAGATTAGGGAGTCCTAGAACTGACTGGCAATGAAGACAAATGAAATCACTGAATCTACATTATAAAGGCAGGTAGAAAGAGCAATCTATACCTTAATTTGTGTTTTTTTTTAAAAAATGATGACAATATGTTTATATTTTGTCCATTATCTTAGTAGTAAATTTTGGTATTACATTATATGAAATTAGTGATATGCTTATTATAACTGATCAGATATAAATGCTTTTGATTCCTTAATAAATGTTAAAATATCTCTAAATAAGTTTATGTAATATACTATATCAATACTTTTATTCTGTAACGTGTAGTAAAATTTATAGAATAATAAAGTCCTATAAAATATCGCTTAACTTGTCTACTAACATGTCACTTCTCTCCCAAATAGTATCACCAGTTTTAATACAATATATTAACAGGTCGTTCTGAACTAGGTATTTATATACTATGTAATTTAACTCAATAATTGATAGGTGCACTGAAAGAATTCATTAAGAATAAAGTAACCCATATTATGAAGTTATGAATATATATATATATATCTTAAAATTGGCTCAAGAGTAAGTATGTAAAGCTAGGATATAGAAAAATTCTTTTAAAAAGTAACTTTGTTTAAAGCACTCTGGTAAGCACCAAAAATCTGCTCTTCTATACAAGTAATGTGAACACGTGGAAAAAATTGCAAGATTTTTGAAGAACTCTAGAAATTAACCAAAAGTTTGTAACAATTAAAGGAGCATTTATTCAAGAAAAACACCCTACTCTCTGTAAGAACACAGCATTCTGACCTACTCCTTTCCCACCCACCTCCGCTCCACAGCAATCTTGAAAACTAATAGTCCTACTTACATAGTAGGTAGGAAAACCAGCAGTCCAGCAGCCACAAGAAGGGAAAAAATAGGTTTGGAATTTTCCTAGAAGTCCATATCCACAAATTTGTTACTATTTTCTCTGTCCAGTGACTCTCTAGAAAAGCTCAAACTCTATTTGGTCTGACTCAGGACTCACTCTATGGGATCAGCCCTATCCTTTGAGCATTTGTTGAAAAATATCAGTGGCAATTTCTTAATATCACAGCTGCCTGAAGGAGTAGTATTAACTGAAATAAAGAAAAGACTGACCATGCACGGGGAAGATCCAGAGAGATGATATGGGGTGGGAGGTGGGAGGGGGGTTCAGGATTGGGAACTCATGTACACCCCTGGCGGATTCATGTCAATCTATGGCAAAACCAATACAGTATTGTAAAGCAAAATAAAGTAAAAATAAAAATTTAAAACAGAAAAAAAAAAGAATCTAAAAAAAAAGAAAAGACTGACCAAAAAATCCTAAGAAAAAATAGGGGATGTAATGTTTACTGGGGGCTTTGCAAAGCTCCATCATATCCCTGGAAATACTGAAGGTCATACACATATGTAGGGCTATGCGAATTCCATGGAAACACTTCATAATTCATTTAAAATCTCAACTCTTTTTGACCATGAGACCGCACAGGTTGGAAGTGAGTGCTAAGACAGAGTTGTAAACTGCCTGCGGAAGCACGGAAGACATGCCCCAACATATACACACATACCCATACCCACACACACACAGGCACGTGCAGAGCCCCTTAGCAAAGCCTGGGAGGCTTACCGATTGAAGGAATTTACATAAATCTCTGTCCAATCATCAAATAACCACTAAGTTAATTGATTAAAGACTTCAGTGGATGCACATGACAAAGAAGGCAGGTTTCACAGAATTAATATGGAATTAATACAAATAAATGGACCCAACAACATCTGGTGGAGGCAGCTGAAGAATCTGACAGAGTTTACATGCTATATTATTTTAAATGTCTAGTTCTCAAAAACAAACAAACAAACAAACAAACAAAAAAAAACCAAACCAACTATGCTGCACACAAGAAAACAGGAAATTATGGCCCATACACAGGGAGGATAAAATAAAAACAGGCAATAGAAACTGAGGAATTATTTACTAGACAAAAGCTTTAAATCAGTTGCTATAAGTTTTTCAAAGAACTGAATGAGACCATATCTAAAGACTTTAAAAAATAAGAAAAATGTCTCACTAAGAAGAATTTCGATCAAAAGATAAAAATATCTTGTCTAAAAATAGACAAAAGAGACATTCTGTAGTTGAATGAAAAGAACAATAACACAATTAAAGGGTCACTAGAAGGTCTTGCTATTGGTTAAATTATATCCTCTCACGCTCCCAACCCCAAATTCATATATTGTACTTCTCACTCTTGGTACCTGAAAATGAACCCTTTCTTGGAGATGAAGTTCTTTACAGAGGTAATCAAATTAAAATAACAAAAGTTAGGATGAGTCCTAGTCTCATATGATTAGTTTCCTTATAGAAAGTTGAAATTTGAAGACAAAGGCACAAATATAGAACCTGTGTGAATGCCAAGGCAGAGATGGGATGAGGTGTCTCCCAACAGACATATCCATAGAAACAGAAAGTAGACTACCAGTTGCATATAGGAATTATATTTAGAGACACACATTTTTTGGTTTCAATTGCTTAGGTATAACACATTTAATATTTCCTCTGTTTCGACTTCAACCTATTGAAATTATCCAAGAAATATAAACAAAAACTTAGAGACTTGTGGGTTACCATCAAGCATATCAACATATATATATAATGGAATCCAAGAAGGGAGACTAGAAAGTGATGGTAAGAATATCTGGAGAAATAATGGCCAAAAACTTTCCAAGTCTGATTAAAAAAAAAAAAAAAAAAAAAACAAGAAAAAACCTTAACCTACATATTCAAGAAAATCAATAAGTTCTAAGTAAAATAAACCTAAAGATAACAACTAGGCACAAAGTCAAAGTGTAAATAGACAGAGATAACCATAAAATTAGTTTTTAAAAAAGGCTCAGCATGTAAAAGGCATCCTTAATAATTGACCTGTCATTAGAAACTTTGGAGGCCAGAAGAAATGAGATGACATAATCAAAATCCTGAAAGAAAAAGACTGTCAACTAAGTATCCTATATTCAGCAAAATTATCCTTTGACAATGAAGGGAGAAATTAAGATTCCCCTTAAACAAAAACTTAAATAGTCTGTCAACCATGTAACTGTTCTATAGGAAATATAAAAGAAGTATTGAAAGCTAAGAAAAATGACAGTGGTCTTGAAATAGGCACATTTTAAAAAATACGATGTTGAACACATAAGTAACAAAAGAAAACATAGATCAATGAATTTCATCAAAATTTTAGAAGAAATTGTGCTTCAATGATACTATCAAGTAAGTGAAAAGATAACCCATGGAATGAGAAATAGTAATTACAAATCATGTATTTGGTAAGGAATCCATATTCAGAATATATGAAGATATCCTACAACTCAACAATAAAAACACAAACAACCCAATTTAAAAATGGATAAAGGATTTGAATAGACACTCTTCTATAAAAGATATTCTAATAGACAAAAGCACATGGAAAGACGGTCAACATCATTAGTTATTAAGGCAATGATAAAAACCATGAGACACCACCTCATATCTACTCTTGACCCTCTGAATAAAAAAAGATAGACAATAAGAAATGTTGGTGAGGTTTTGGAGAAACTGTATCTCTCTTACATTGTTGAGAGTCCAAAATAATGTACCTATTAATACTCTGGAGAACGGTTTTGCAGTTTCTCAAAATGTTAAACACAGCAATCATACTTCTACATATATCCCAATTTCATTGGAAACTGAACACATATGTCTACACAAAATACTTGAATGTTTATAGCACACTAATGTAGGACATGAACGTTTACAGTAGCATTATTCATAACAGTCAAAACTGGAAATGATCCAAGTGTTCATCAATTGATAAATGGGTAAATAAATGTAGTAATCAATACAATGCAGTATTATTCAGCAATAAAAAGTAATGGAGAGCTGACACTTTCTACAACGAGAACAAATCTCATGAACATTTTGCTAACTGAAAGAAGTCAGACACACAAGCTCACACAATGTACAACTCCATTTATATGACATGTCAAGAATAGATATACCCATTGAGATGGAAAGTAGATTACCGGTTGTGTAGGAATTATATTTAGGGACAGACAATTTTTGTTCCAATTGCTTGGAACAAATTTTGTTCCAATTTCTGAAATAAAGGCTAAAAATAAAGCTATCTGTAAATATACAGTAGAAAAATATACAGTAAACTAAGCTGGGTTGGCAATAATAGAGATAAAATAGAATTGGGGGCCAAACATTGTAAAAGAGATAGGCTAATATTGGTGAAATGCACTATCCACAATAAAAATAATCACAAATATTTATGTACTAAAATTGTTTTTAGAGGCTTCCCAGGTGGCTCAGTGGTAAAGAACCTGCTTGTGAATGCAGGAGACAGACACGGGTTCTATATCCAAGTTGGGAAGATCCCTTGGAGAAGGAAATGGCAACCCACTCCAGTATTCTTGCCAGTGGACAGAGGAGCCATGTGGGCTACAGTCCATGGGGGTCACAAAAGAGTTGTATACAACTTAGCCAACAAAAAACAGTAAGAATTATTTTTAGTGTCTCTCACACACATATGGAGAAGGCAATGGCAACCCACTCCAGTACTCTTGCCTGGAAAATCCCATGGATGGAGGAGCCTCGTAGGCTCCAGTCCATGGGGTCACTAAGAGTCGGGCACGACTGAGCGACTTCACTTTCACTTTTCACTTTCATGCATTGGAGAAGGAAATGGCAACCCACTCCAGTGTTCTTGCCTGGAGAATCCCAGGGACGGGGGAGCCTAGTGGGCTGCCATCTATGAGGTCACATGGCGTCAGACACGACTGAAGTGACTTAGCAGCAGCAGCAGCAGCACACACATATACACATACACACACTCAAATATACATATATATCAATAAATAAATATCACCAAATTACTTAGTCTTTTAATATATTCAATGATGTAAAAAAGTTAGATAAAAACAAAAAGAATTTATAACATTGTTTCATTCAAAAACTTCAATGGTTTCCCATAGAAAGAAGATACATTGCTTGGCTGGCAAATTCCTTCTCCATATATTCCTAATTTACCATTCCAGTCTTACCTGTTTTTGCTCTTTTCTTGCCTTTGTGTTTTTGCCCCTCTTCTGCTGTATCTCTCAAAGGCCCAGTAAAAATCTCACTTTCTCTACTAATTCTGCTTACTTCAAATAAGTCCTGCTAAAGCATATTACCTCAGATAAGTTCTGCTGCTGCTAAGTCGCGTCAGTCGTGTCCGACTCTGTGCGACCCCATAGACAGCAGCCCACTGGCTCCCTTGTCCCTGGGATTCTCCAGGCAAGAATACTGGCGTGGGTTGCCATCTCCTTCTCCAGTGCATGAAAGTGAAAAGTGAAAGTGAAGTTGCTCAGTAGTGCCGAACTCTTAGTGACCCCATGGACTGCGGCCTACCAGGCTCCTCCGTCCATGGGATTTTCCAGGCAAGAGTACTGGAGTGGGGTGCCATTGCCTTCTCTGCAGATGAGTCCTAGTAAAGCATATTTCCTTTGTATTCATAACAGAGTAATTGCATTCTGGCTTCGGTGGTGGTTATACAGGTGCACACACTCTCTCTCTCATACATACACGTACATAACAGTATCTTTATATCCATTAGCCTTTAGCACAGTGCTTTGTAGAGTAGGTACTTAATAAATATTTATTTGCTTTATTGACACATGTTGTTCTTCACAACTTTTTACTGATTTGTCTTATAAATTTCTTTCCAACATAATATCTTACCATTATGTTCTCCAATCTTACTTCCATTGTGGCCCCAGGTTATACTCTCAACGTGGTTGTGACTAAAAGTGTCTTCAGGCTCCACCACTTTTAATATGTTAATTCCTCTGAATGTTCAATGACTGTGAACATTCCCATGATTGTTCCTTCCTTTCCTTCGAACGAAACCAGCTTATACTCCACATTTTCATGGTTATTTTCATTTGCATTCAGGAACTGTTTTTTCTTTTTCTTTTTAAAGTAAAATGGCATTTACTTAAAGGATATGCCTTCATTGTAAAAAGGCTGCATGGAATCTATTACCTAAGTTAAAATGCTTAACTGTTCCTTTTTTTTAATGCCTGCTTTCATTACAACATTAGTTTACTGAATTATAATTATAAAATATCAGTATAAGCTACAGCATTTGCTTTACTCATACTTGAACAAGTCTCAATTATATTTGACTATGGTAAAGAAGATTTGTTTTCATAGAACTCTCAGCTAATTGATTATACACTTTACTACAAATGGTTGTATTATTTTCACTTCATTATTCCCAGTCAATATCCCAATCCCACTTCTAAATTCTTCATCAAAATATAAAGGCTCATTCAACTATGTAGTTTTTCTTTTAATCATTCATGTGTGTGTGCACATGTTTAATAGAACTTATGCACAGAATAGTATAAAGAACAAAATGCATAACTCAATAGGTTCCCACAAAGCAAACATCTGTGTTACAAGTTCAGTTTAGTCACTCAGTCATGTCAGACTCTTTGCGACTCCATGAACCGCAGCACGCCAGACCTCCCTGTCCATCACCAACTCTTGCAGTTCACCCAAACTCATGTCCATGGAGTTGGTGATGCCATCCAGCCATCTCATCCTCCGTCGTCCCTTTCTGCTCCCACCCTCAATCTTTCCCAGCATCAGGGTCTTTTCAAATGAGTCAGCTCTTCGCATCAGGTGGCCAGACTACTGCAGTTTCAGCTTCAACTTCAGTCCTTCCAATGAACACCCAGGCCTGATCACCTTTAGGACGGACTGGTTGGATCTCCTTGCAGTCCAAGGGACTCTCAAAGTCTTCTCCAACACCACAGTTCCAAAGCATCAATTCTGCTCTCAGCTTTCTTTATAGTCCAACTCTCACATCCATACATGACCACTGGAAATACCATAGCCTTGACTAGACGGACCTTTGTGGACAAAGTAATGTCTCTGCTTTGCTGTCTAGGATGGTCATAACTTTCCTTCCAAGGAGTAAGAGTCTTTCAATTTCATGGCTGCAATCACCATCTGCAGTGATGCTGGAGCCCAGAAAAATAAAGCCAGCCACTGTTTCCCCTGTTTCTCCATCTATTTGCCATAAAGTGATGGGACCAGATGCCATGATCTTAGTTTTCTAAATGTTTAGTTTTAAGTCAACTTTTACAGTCTCTTTCACTTTAATCAATAGGCTCTTTAGTTCTTCCGCACTTTCTGCCATAAAAGTGGTGTCATCTGCATATCTGAGGTTATTGATATTTCTCCCTCCAATCTCAATTCCAGCTTGTGCTTCCTCCAGCCCAGCATTTCTCATGATGTACTCTGCATAGAAGTTAAATAAGCAGGGTGACAATATACAGCCTTGACGTACTCCTTTTCCTATTTGGAACCAGTCTGTTGTTCCATGTCCAGTTCGAACTGTTGCTTCCTGACCTGCATACAAGTTTCTCAAGAGGCAGGTCAGGTGATCTGGTATTCCCATATCTTGAAGAATTTCCCACAGTTTATTGTGATCCACATAGTCCAAGGCTCTGGCATAGTCAATAAAGCAGAAATAGATAGTTTTATGGAACTTTCTTGCTTTTTTAATGATCCAGTGGATGTTGGCAATTTGATCTCTGGTTCCTCTGCCTTTTCTAAAACCAGTTTGAACATCTGGAAGTTCACAGTTCATGTATTACTGAAGCCTGGCTTGGAGAATTTTGAGCGTTACTTTACTAGTGGGTGAGATGAGTGCAATTGTGCGGTCGTTTGTGCATTCTTTGGGACTGCCTTTCTTTGAGATTGGAATGAAAATTGATCTTTTCCAGTCCTGTGGCCACTGCTGAGTTTTCCAAATTTGCTGACATATTTAGTGCAGCACTTTCACAGAATCATCTTTTAGGATTTGAAATAGCTCAATCTAAATTCCATCATCTCCACTAGCTTTCTTGGTAGTGATGCTTCCTAAGGCCCACTTGACTTCACATTCCAGAATGTCTGGCTTTAGGTGAGTGATCACACCATCATGATTATCTGGGTCATGAAGATCTTTTGTACAGTTCTTCTATGTATTCTTGCCACCTTTTCTTAATATCTTCTGCGTCTGTTAGGTCCATAACACTTCTGTCCTTTATTGTGCCCATCTTTGCATGAAATGTTCCCTTGGTATCTCTAATTTTCTTGAAGAGATCGCTAGTCTTTCCCATTCTGGTGTTTTCCTCTATTTCTCTGCATTGATTGCTGAGGAAGGCTTTCTTGTCTCTCTTTGCTATTCTTTGGAACTCTGCATTCAGATGGATATATCCTTCCTTTTTTCCTTTGCTTTTCACTTCTCTTCTTCTCACAGCTATTTGCAAGGCCTCCTCAGACAGCCATTTTGCTTTTTTGCATTTCTTTTTCTTGAGGATGGTCTTGATTCCTGTCTATTACCACCACCAAACAAACTCCCTTCACACCCCTTTGCAGTCACTGACCACCTTCTTCTCCAACAAAAGTAACCATGTTTACTTTTTTTTACACCTTTATCTCCCAAACATGTATCCCTAAATACTATAGTTAATGGAATCATGTAATATATGATCTGGATCTTTTGTGGCAGGCTTATTTTGCTCTCAAGATGATGACTGACAGCCACTCATTCTGTTGAGTTTAAGGGTAGTTCATTCATAAGCAATTTTCTTCTCTAACATTCTATTAATAAAAACAACACAACATATTAACCCATTCTACTGCTTAGGGGTTTCTTGGATGTTTTGTGATTTTAGCATACAAATAATACCATTATAAAATTTTTTATCATTCTCCTTCAGGCGCAAGCAATTTGCTGGATACATACTGAGGAATAGAATTGCTGGGTTGTAAACAACACATATGTTCAGCTTTTGTAGATACTGCCAAACAATTTGGCAAAATATTAATTCCAATTTACATAATCTTACCAACAATGTAGGAAATTCCTTTGTTTCCAGATCCTTGTCAGCATATGTTGCTGTCATCCTTTTCACTTTTATTAATTCTGGGTATAAGGAAATGGCAATCTACTCTAATATTCTTGCCTGGAGAATCCTGTGGACAGTGGAGCCTGGAGGGCTGCTGTCCATGGGGTCGCACAGAGTCGGATACGACTGAAGCGACTTAGCATGCATGAATGCATTGGAGAAGGAAATGGCAACCCACTCCAGTATTCTTGCCTGGAGAAAACCAGGGACAGAGGAGCCTGGTGGGCTGATGTCTGTGGGGTTGCACAGAGTCGGACATGACTGGAGCGACTTAGCAGCAGCATCAGCAGCAATGATATTTCATGGAACTTCAAATATGCATTTCCGTGGTGACTGATGAAACTGAGCAGCTCTCCATATGTTTATGGACTGGATACCCACTGTTGTAAAGTGACTGAGTCTATTGTCAGTTGTCCGTCTTCTGGTTGTCTGTCTTCTCCTGGACAGAGATCATTTGTCAGTTATATGCGGCATGCCCTTTAACTCCTTGTCTTTTTTCCAAATACAAAGTCTTAATCTTGATATGGCAAAGCTAACAATCTTTTCCATTCCGTTTATTGATATTTCAATGTTTCCTTTAAGAACATACTGATTTTATGGAGCTATTCTCTTTATGATGTGTTCTTCTTATGCGGTTAAAAAATTCCTCTTGGAATTGATTTTAGTGCTTGGTGTTTGACAGTCACTGATTTTCAAAATTTCCCACTTACAAATGTCCAATTATTCCAGAAGCATTTATTTAAAAGTCCTCCCTATTAAGCTACACAGTGCCACCTTTATAAAAAATGTTAATACACTTTTGAGTTTGTTTCTGTTCACCATTAAATGGTCTATTTGTCTATCCTTTCATCAATGCAATGCTATTTTCATTCCTATAATTTTATTGTATTTTAATATCCAGCAGAACAAATCTTCACACAGTGCTAGTCTTTTTAAATAGTATCTATATGTCAATCCTACTCTCCCCGTTGACATACATACACTGTACGTGTGAGTGTGCGAAGTCGCTTCAGTCGTGTCCAACTCTTTGCAACCCCATGGACTGTAGCCTGCCAGACTCCTGTGTCCATGGGATTCTGCAGGCAAGGATACTGGAGTGGGTTGCCATGCCCTCCTCCAGGACTACTGTGTGTCAAATAGATAGCTAGTGGGAAACTGCTGTGTAGCCCAGGGAGCTCAGCTCAGTGCTCTGTGATGACCTAGAGGGGTGGGATGCGGGGTGGGAGGGAGGCTTAAGAGAGAGGAGATATATGAATACATATAGCTGATTCATTTTGTTGTACAGCAGAAACTAACACAATGGAGTAGAGCAACTATCCTCCAATAATAAGATAAAAAAAATAGATATGTAACCGCAACTCATATCAAGAAATCAAACACTTACCAGTGACGCAGAAGGTTCCTTAATCCTCTCTCAGTTACTAATCCCCCAACAATCCCAACTTCCTTTCATCACAGGTTAGTTTTGCTGGGTTTTGAACTTCACATAAATCATACAGCATGCACCCTCTCTCTCTCTCTCACACACACACACAGCAAAAAAAAAAAAAAAAACACCAAAAAAACCCCCAGTGTCTCAGCTTTTTTGGCCCCACAATTTTTCATATAATTTTTAGAATTAGTTCTGTCTTTTTTTTAAAATAAAATTCCTGTTGGGAATTTGGATTGTAATAAATATATTTGGAGGAGAACTGATATCTTTAAATATGACTTCTAATGCCCAAGCCTGGACCATCTCTATTTTCTTCAATTTCTTTCAGTATTTCTTACTGTTTTGGACAGAGGTCTGCGACACATTTCTTCAGATTTACTCATAGTTATTTCATAAATTTGATACCATTTTAAACGTTCCTTTTAAAACATTTTTATTTTCTATTAGTTTCTAATACTTAAAACTGCAACTAATTTTTATAACAACCTCACATTCAACAATCATATTAAACTCTGTTAGAAACTGAGTTTCTCTAAAATATAGATCCTTGGGGCGGAGGAGCCCGAGCCGGAGCCCGGCCCGGAGCTGGTCCCGGGGGCTCCGGCTGTGGCGACTGCTGGGCCTGGCTGCGATGGCGACCCTGTGGGCCGGCCTCCTTCGTCTCGCCTCCATGCTCAGCCTGTCCTGCCTGGCGCTCTCGGTGCTGCTGCTGGTGCAGCTGTCAGACGCCGCCAAGAATTCTGAGGATGTCCGATGTAAATGTATCTGTCCTCCCTATAAAGATAATTCTGGGCATATTTATAATAAGAACATATCCCAAAAAGACTGTGATTGCCTTCATGTTGTGGATCCCATGCCTGTGCGGGGTCCTGACGTAGAAGCATACTGTCTTCGCTGTGAATGCAAATATGAAGAAAGAAGTTCAGTTACGATCAAGGTTACCATTATAATTTATCTCTCCATTTTGGGCCTTCTACTTCTCTACATGGTATATCTTACTCTGGTTGAGCCCATACTGAAGAGACGCCTGTTTGGACACTCACAGTTGATACAGAGCGATGATGATGTTGGGGATCACCAGCCTTTTGCAAATGCCCATGATGTGCTGGCCCGCTCCCGCAGTCGAGCCAATGTACTAAATAAGGTCGAGTATGCCCAGCAGCGTTGGAAGCTTCAAGTTCAAGAGCAGCGAAAATCTGTCTTTGACCGTCATGTTGTCCTCAGCTAACTGGGAACTGAATTCATGGTGACTAGAAAGAAATGAGGCAGACAATGGGAAAAAGATTGACTGAGTTTTCCTGGGTTTTGTTTTAATACCCTGTTGATTTCTCCAACTCTTGCTGGAAAATTCAAAACTCGAAACAAACACACGCTTGTTGTTTTCTTTTCTTATTAATGTATTAATCAAGGCATTTTTTTTTTAAGCACACACCTCAGACAGTGTCAGCCAATAAATCTTTTCCTATTTGTGACTTTTACTAATAAAAATATGTCTGCCTGTAAATTATCTTGAAGTCCTTTACCTGGAAAAAGCACTCTTTTTACCACACAGTTTTGACTTGGTTTTCAAGATAATTTTCAGGTAGGGTTTTTGTGTGGTATTTTTTGTTTTTGGCAGAGGAGGGGAGGGATGTGTGGGAAGTGCTTAACATACTTTTTCTCAAGTCACCTTACTAAACAAACTTTTGGAGATAAACTTTGCCTTTTATTTTCAAGATTCATTTATATTTTGCAGTATGCCAGCCTCACCCAGGAGTTGGTGATGAACAGGGAGGCCTGGTGTGCTGCAGTCCATGGGGTTGCAAAGAGTTGGACATAACTGAGTGACTGAACTGAATTTAGCCTCATCAAAGCCCCAACTTACCTATTTGAATTTTTGCACTGACTGTATTCTCTAGACATCTGGTTGCCCTGTGGCTTCACTTTATGGTAAATTAGATCTGAAAATGCACTGTGGCCCTTCACAAAAAGCAGATTTTCTTTATGTACTGTGATGTCTGATGCAACGCATCCTAGAACAAACTGGCTGCTCGCTAGTCTAATGACTAAACATAGTCTTGGTGTGTGGTCTTTCTCATCTTGTAGTATCTTTAAGGATAAATCCTAAGGACTTGGACACTTACAATAAAGAAAGTTTCTTTTAAACCCAAGCCTCCCTGGATTGATGACATACACATATTTGTCAGGACCTCCAATCAGGTTGAGAGGCAGCTGTTTGAACTCTGGTGTGTGCAGCTTTGAACTAGGATTGGAGTTCAGGTTGCCTCCCTCTGAAAGGTGTAGCAGTTATTGGATAACTGGCTTTTTTCTTCCTATGTCCTCTTTGAAATGTAACAATAAAAATAATTTTTGAAACATCAAAAAAAATAAAAAAATAAAAAAATAAAATATAGATCCTTTACATATACAGTATATACACAGTCATATTATCTTCAAGTATAGTTTCATTCCTTTCTAATATTTATGATTCTTAATATCTTTTCTTTCCTTGCCTTGCTCATTAGGACTGCCAATATAAGGTTGAAAAAAACTGATTACAATGACCATCCTTATTTTACTCCCAATCTAAAAGGGAGTATTTTTAGAATTCTACCATTTAATATAACGCTTGTCAATTTTATCAAATTCAGGAAATTTAAACTTGATGCTGAATGACTGGGCTTTGGCTTGGAGAACTAGAGTTTTGCTGTTGTCTAGTTGCTAAGTCATGTCCAACTCTTCTGTGACCCAATGGACTGTAGCCCACGAGGCTCCTTTGTGCATGGGATTTCCCAGACAAGAATACTGGAGTGGGTTGCCATTTCCTTCTGCAGGGGATCTTCCTGACCCAGGGACTGAACCCATGTCTCCTGCTTGGGAGGCGGATTCTTTACCACTGAGCCACCTGGGAAGATCCTGCCTCCTACCAGAGTTGAATTAGAATGCAAAGGTGATAGAAGTACTATTTGCAGGGAAGAAGATCAAAAGAATTTTGCCTTGCTTCTCTGGCCATCTTCGTGGCACTCTAAATCCATGGGAACGCTTCAAGAGAGCAAGAGTGGTGTCAGGAGAGTTCCCACAGCGAGAAGCCATGGGATAAATCTCTCTTTCCCCACTGGAGCTCCCTAGGTTCAGGGTGGAAAGAGATGCAGCAGGAGATCCTCTTTGAACAGGGTGAGAGAGTGGTTGAGAATTGAGTCAGTGTTCTTTCTCAGACGATGATGGGAGCCTGGGGCTGGAGGACCTGAAGGGCGGTCAAAGAATTAGACCGCTGAATGCCTATGTCTACAGGATACTTCTGAGGTATAAGGTCACAGGACCAGCAAGAGATAAAGGGGCCGAGTGGCTTGAAAGCCATCATCCTAGCAGCCTGCAGAAAGATAAAGGGTTACCCTAGCAATGGAAGACAGTGGAACGGGACGTCACCATGGTAACCAGAAGACAACAGGAAATCCACAGGTCCTGCGTCCTTCCTGATGATGTCACACAAATTTCCCCTGTGAACATAGAGGCCATTCTGGGGCGAGAGGGAAGAGAGGGTTGAAAAGTATCTAATACCATTAGTTGTAATCTCAGTCTAGAAAAAAGCAAAAACCAATCTTTAAGGAGGACCATTTGAAGGAAAAGAAACTTCATGTATTTTCCCAGATAGTGTGCACAAGTTTACAAGGCATCTGTTCAGTTCTCTTTTCTGCCTTATACTTCTGTGTGATGCCATCTACCCTTCTTGAAAGATGCTATAATAAAAGTTTTAAGAAATTCATTATTGTTTGTGTTGAGAGGAGACTTTGTTATGAACATTTTTTTTATTATTATATTTCCCAGTGTTCTCTTTATGAGAACCCTCAGGAAAAATTTCTGTGTGGTCTTAAAACAAAGAACTTTTGAAAATTTTCTCCCCTCTCCCATTTCTTTGCTGACATTTTGAATTCTGTAACTGAGCAGATTTTCTTTTATGTGTTTGCCACTGGAAAACTTAGAGACAATTTTCTGACCCATTGCTAGCCAGGCATTAAAATTTTATAGTATCCATTTAGAAAAGCTTTTTATTATGAAAACTATATTCAAACATAGACAAAAGTAGAGAGAATAATTTCAAGGACATCCATTCACCAAGCACCCACATCATCACGCGCAACTGTGACACCAACACCAGCTTGTTTCACCTACCTCCCGCTTACCTCCTACCTTCCTGGACTATTTTAAAGAAATTCCCAGACCTTATGACATTTCATCCACATTTATTCCATTCTGTATCTCTCAAGAATAAAGATTCGGGACTTCCCTGGTAGCTCCAGAGGCTAAGACGACACACTCCCAATGTGGGGGCCCAGATTTGATCCCTGGTCAGGGAACCAGACTCTACATGCCACAACTAAGAGTTTTCCTGTTGCAAGTAAAGATTCCTGTGCCCTGGGGAAGATCAGCATGCACTGGAGAAGGAAATGGCAACCCACTCCAGTGTTCTTGCATGGAGAATCCCAGGGATAGAGGAGCCTAGTGGGCTGCCGTCTATGGGGTCGCAGAGAGTCGGACACGACTGAAGCGACGCAGCAGCAGCAGCAGCAGGGAAGATAAAAATCCTGCCTGTGGCAAATAAGACCCAGAACAGCCAAATATATATATATATATATATATATATATATATATATATATATATATATATATATATATATAAAGAGTCAACCACGGAAATTCTGTTTGCACTGGAGACATAGACATTTATAAGACAAAGTGGCTCTTATTCTGAAATAAAAAGCAACTACATACTGTATAAAACTACTTTAAAATTATATCTTTGTTTGCAAAGACATTAAAAAAAATCTACAAAGTGGTTAAATGGCATTAAAATCTAAAATGGTCCCTTTAGAAGCCTAGAGATCCAAAGTTACTTTGATTTTTAGCAGAACAGTGAGAGGCAGAAAAAATAACACCATAGATAAGATGAAAAGACAGCAACTGATGACTCAACTAAACTGTTAAAGGCTGAATGTAATCTTGCTTAATGCTATATACCGCCTAGCAGTCCAAACACCACTAATTATTAAAGAAATGCAAATCAGAACTACCATGATGTATTAGCTCACACTGGTCAGAATGACCATCATCAAAAACTCTACAAACAATAAATTGCTGAAAAGAGTGTGGAGTAAAAGGAATCCTCTTACACTGTTGGTGGGAATCTAAACTGGTACAGCCACTATTCAGAACAGTAGGGAGGTTCCTTAGAAAGCTAAATATACAACTACCATATGACCCAGCAATCCTACCCCTGGCAAATATTCAGATAAAACCATAATTCAAAAAGATACATGCACCCCAATGTACAGAGTACTATTTACAATAGCAAAGACATGGAAGCTACTGAAACATCCACTGAGAGGAATGGATAAAGATAATGTGGTACACATATACAATGGAATATTTCTCAGCCATAAAACGAGAGAAATAATGCCATTTGCAGCAACACGAATTCAATTAGAGATTAACATACAAGGTGAAATGAGTCAGAAAAAGAAAGACAAATACGATATGCTATCGCTTATCAGCTCAGTTCAGTCGCTGAGTCGGGTCCAACTCTTTGGAACACCATGGACTGCAGGATGCCAGGCCTCCCTGTCCATCACCAAACTCCCAGAGTTTACCCATACTCATGTCCATTGAGTCGGTGATGCCATCCAACCATCTCATCCTCTGTTATCCCCTTCTCCTCCTGCCTGCAATGTTTCCCAGCATCAGGGTCCTTTCCAATGAGTCAGTTCTTTGCATCAAGTGGCCAAAGTATTGAAGGTTCAGCTTTAGCATCAGTCCTTCCAATGAATAGTCATTCAGGATTGATTTCCTTTAGGATGGACTGGTTGGATCTCCTTGCAGTTCAAGGGACTCTCAAGAGTCTCCTCCAGCACCACAGTTAAAAGCATCAATTCTTCAGCGCTCAGCTTTCTTTACTGTCCAACTCTCACATCCATATATGATCACTGAAGAAACCATAGCTTTGACTAGATGGATTCCTGTTGGCAAAAAAATGTCTTTGCTTTTTAATATGCTGTCTAGGTTGGTCTTTTCTTCCAAGGAGTAAGCATCTTTTAATTTCATGACTGTAGACACCATCTGCCATGATTCTGGAGCCCAAAAAACAAAGCCTGTCACTGTTTCCACTCTTACCCCATCTATTTGCCATGAAGTGATGGGATCGGATGCCATGATCTTAGTTTTCTGAATACTGAGCTTTAAGTCAACTTTTTCACTCTCCTCTTTCACTTTCATTAAGAGGCTCTTCAGTTCTTCTTTGCTTTCTGCCATAAGGGTGATGTCATCTGCATATCTGAGGTTATTGATATTTCTCCCAGAAATCTTGATTCCAGCTTGTGCTTTATCCAGCTGAGCATTTCTCATGATGTACACTGCATGTAAGTTAAATAAGCAGGGTGATAATATACAGCCTTGACATATGCCTTTCCCGATTTGGAACCAGTCTGTTGTTCCATGGCCAGTTCTAATTGTTGCTTCCTGACCTGCATACTCGTTTCTCAGGAGGCAGGTCACGTGGTCTGGGATTCCCATCTCTTGAAGAATTTTCCACAGTTTGTGGTGATCCACACAGTAAAAGGCTTTGGCATAGTCAATAAAACAGAAGTAGATATTTTTTCTGGAACTCTCTTGCTTTTTCAATGATCCAATGGATGTTGGCAATTTGATCTCTGGTTAACATTTAGCCTTTTTTTAAATCCAGCTTGAACATCTGGGAGTTCATGGTTCACGTACTATAGAAGCCTGGCTTGGAGAAGTTGGAGCATTAGTTTGCTAGCATGTGAGATGAGTGCAATTGTGTGGTCATTTGAACATTCTTTGGCATTGCCTTTCTTTGGGATTGGATTAAAAACTGACCTTTTCCAGTCTGGTGGGCACTGCTGAGTTTTCCAAATTTGCTGGCATACTGAATGCAGCACTTTCACAGCATCATCTTTTAGGATTTGAAATAGCTCAACTGGAATTCCATCACCTCCACTAGTTTGTTCATAGTGATGCTTCCTAAGGCCCACTTGACTTCTCATTCCAGGATGTCTGGCTCTAGGTGAGTGATCAAACCATCGTCATTATCCGTCATGAAGATATTTTTTGTATAGTTCTTCTGTGTTCTTGCCACCTCTTCTTAATGTCTTCTGCTTCTGTTAGGTCCATACAATTTCTGTCCTTTATTGTGCTCATCTTTGCATGAAATGTTCCCTTGGTATCTCTAATTTCCTTGAAGAGATCTCGTCTTCCCATTCTATTATTTTCCTCTATTTCTTTGCATTGGTCGCTGAGGAAGGCTGTCTTATCTCTCCTTGCTGTTCTTTGGAACTCTGCATCAGATGGGCATATCTTTCCTTTTCTCCGTGCCTGTCACTTCTCTTCTTGTCACAGCTGTTTGCAAGGCCTCCTCAGTTCAGCTCAGTTGTCGCTCAGTCATGTTCTACTTTTTGCAGCCCCATGGACTTCAGCACACCAGGCCTCCCTGTCCATTACTAATGTGCAGAGTTTACTCAAATTCATGTCCTCATGCCAACGCAGGAGATGCTCATTCACTCCCTGGGCTGGGAAGATCCCCTGGAGGAGGGCATGGCTACCCACTCCAGTATTCTTGCCTGGAGGACCCCCGTGGACAGAGGAGACTGGAGGGCTACAGGCCATGGGGTCGCAAAGAGTTGGACATGACTGAATCAACATAGCACAGCACAGGGTATACCTGTAAACCGCTTTCTTTAGCCTCAGAGTGATTCAAATGGTAAAGAGTTTGCCTGCAATGTGGGAGACCCAAGTTCAATCCCTGGGTCAGGAAGATCCCCTGGAGAAGGAAATGGCAACCCACTCCAGTATTCTTGCCTGAAAAAATCCCATGGACGGAGGA
The DNA here is from genome assembly GCF_042477335.2 of Ovis canadensis. Taxonomy (NCBI): domain Eukaryota; kingdom Metazoa; phylum Chordata; class Mammalia; order Artiodactyla; family Bovidae; genus Ovis; species Ovis canadensis. The sequence goes on along the minus strand of NC_091270.1, from coordinate 36,642,637 downwards.
GCCTGTGGGGCTACAGTCTGTGGGGTAGCAAAGAGTTGGACACGACTGAGTGACTTCACTTTTTAGCCTCAGAGGAAAGAACCAGTAAGGCGATTTCAGCTGTGAAAAATTTTAACTTGTTCATTAGGATACCCAAGGCTTTGAGTAGAAAAACACGAAACAAAACAACATTCAGGTAAATCTGTGATTTTAAATGTTGGCACATAAGGCTGCTTTGTTAACTTTCTTGTGCCTTTGAGCTTAGAGACTATATATATGGTAGTATCTGGCATAGATGGGCAACCCTTTTCTAGCTGGCTGGCATTTATTTAGATGAGGCCACAACCTCTAGCCTGGTAAGATTAGCAGAGGAGAAAGGAGGAGGATTAAATAGCTATCTATTTACAGTGATTTCTGTTATTGATAAAGCCTCAGAATAATTTATTTGACCCTGTGGCCTTAAATCTTGAATAAGTTTATACTTGTTGGCCATCCAGCTCATCCAGGCTCTGCAGCGCCTTCAGATCAGCAGCACTGATAGTGCTTATGTGAAATCCTCCAATTCTGTGGGCCAATAACCTTTCAAAATCGCTTCTGAAGCCTCCTATCCTCCAGGGCCTTTTGGTTTTCATTTCTGCTTACTTAAAATAAAAATGTCACAAGGCGGGAGAATAAGAATTAAAGGGATGCACACCTGTCTAGAGGCTGGGGGGTAACATAAACATGAAAAAAACACACACATTTTGTTTTTGGACTCTAAAGTCCAAAAAAACTGTTCAATGTGTTGAAAGTAGCATTTTTAAAAATACCAGTTATATTATTGGCTTAATCACTCAAATCTCATATACATGTATGTATGTAATATATATATAGGTGACATCATATATAAAATGTGTGAATTTTATGTGTGATATAAAATAGTGAATTGCATTTAATCATCTCTTCAGAGATGCTTTTTAAAAAGCTGCTCTGTTTCAGTTTGCTTTATTTATATCACCTGTGCAGACATTCCCATTAAGGAGGCAGCGTATTAAAGTGGCTCCCAAGACGTGTTTTCAAGTTAGATTTTCAAAGTCAGTCTCCCGTCTCACCTTTGGGCTTCCCTGGTGGTTCAGCTGGTAAAGACTCTGCCTGCAATGCGGGAGACCTGAGTTTGATCTCTGGGTTGGGAAGATCCCCTGGAGAAGGGAAAGCCTACCCACTCCAGTATTCTAGTATTTTGGCCTGGAGAATTCCATGGACTGTGTAGTTCATGGGGTCACAAAGGGTCGGACACATTAACCATGTGATCTTGGGCAGGTGTTATCTCTTTCATATAGAAGTTTCCATATCCTAGAATAAGAATGATAATAAGTATACACACTTGGTTTTAACCACAGACTTCATTGGCAGCCAACTAATTTGATTGCCTTGAGGTAAAATGTGACTGGGAAGAGACCTTAGAAAGACCTAGTGCTTGTCAAACTGGGATGATCTTTTGAGTCAGCTAGGATGCTTTTTGAAAAAATACAAGCTTCTCCACTCCTGGAAACTCTGATACTGTACGTAAGGGCAGAAATCAAGAATCTGTTATTTAAAATATATCCCATAACAATTCCATATATGAGCCCAATTTGACAATTATCCATTGAAGAATTAAATCCTCTCTGTAATATCTCTGCCAAATTATTTTCTGTGCTTGAAAAGAACTTTCTGTCTCTAAGCAATGATCTGTTTTCCACCTCTCTGTTGCAATGATTTCCCTTATACTGGATGAAATTCACTACTATATTGTTTCTACCTACAGATCTCAGATATCATTTATGGCCAAAAAAAGAGAAGTCTAATTCTTGCTCTGTATGATCATTCTTTGAACATTTGGAGAGGATTTGGAAGTCTTCCGTCAGTCAGTTTAGTTATTCAGTTGTGTCCAACTCTTTGCAACTCCATGGACTGCAGCACGCCAGGCCTCCCTGTCCATCACCAACTCCCAGAGTTTACTCAAACTCATGTCCATTGGGTCGGTGATGCCATCCAACCATCTCATCCTCTGTCGTCATCTTCTCCTCCTGCCTTCAATCTTTCCAAGCATCAGGGTCTTTTCAAATGAGTCAGTTTTTCACATCATGTGGCCAAAGTATTGGAGTTTCAGCTTCAGCAACAGTCCTTCCAATGAATATTCAGGACTGTTTTTTTTTTTTTTTTAAGGATTGACAGGTTGGATCTCCTGGCAGTCTAAGGGACTCTCAAGAGTCTTCTCCAACACCACAGTTCAAAAGCCATCAATTCTTTGGCACTCAGCTTTCTTTATAGTCCAACTCTCATATCCATACATGACTAGTTTGACTAGACAGACTTCTACTGGAAAAGAGAATGGCAAACCACTTCAGTATTCTTGCCTTGAGAACCCCATGAACAGTATGAACAGTATGTCTTCCTTAGTCTCTTCCAAAACAGACAATCTAAATTCAAGCACATTTTTGTTTCTCATGGTTCTTTAACCTTTCTCCACTTGGTGGTTTTCCTTTGGACACATTCCATCTATCTGCCTATTTTCAGGAATGTTTCTCTAAACAAACTAGTGGTTATCAGTGGAGAAAGGGGAGGGTAGGGGGGTACTAAGATGTAGAAACTATTAGGTATAAAATAAGCTAAAATGGAGTATAACCTTTAAAAAATTGTCAATAACTTTATTGTGTATATCCTCATAATTTATATAATATTGTACAGCAACTATATTTCAATATCAAAATAAAAAGAATATATCCCTAGTTAAATGAAGAGAGTCGTATCTTAAATACTATGGTTCTCTTAAGCTTCTAAAGTTATATATCATTAAAAATAGCCCATTAATGCATAAATTCTTACTCTTAACTAAAATTATTCTGTTATTCCTCACTTGTGCTAATGCTAAATAGTGTCTTCTTCATCTATTTAATTTGATATTGTTTTTTTATTTGATTTGAGTGTATTTTCAGATCTTGATCTTCTAATGTGTCTACTGTCCTTCCTAACTTTATGCCATTCTTGAACTGCTGAGCCTACTTTATGTGGTGGCAGCTTAGTTGCTAAGTTGTATCCAACTCTTGTGACCCTGTCCATGGGATTCTCCAAGCAAGAATACTGGAGTGGGTTGCCATTTTGTTCTCCAGGGGATCTATCTTCCTGGAAAGGGATCGAACCTGTGTCTTCTGCACTGCAAACTGTTCTTTACCACGGAGCCACCAGGGAAGTCTCAAACCTACTCTACACCTTTATCGAAATGTAAGGATATAAGGCTGAGAACAGCAAACTGGAATTCTCATCTAGAAATCTCTATTCTATTTGACATCACTCCAAAGTTCAAAATTTGATGAATACAATTATCTGATGTCTCTAAATGGTCTCCAACACAGCTATACTAATTTAGCTTGTATACAGGAAAATAATGAGAAAACTTAGCAAAACTATGCTGAAGTACAGATACCCATTTACCATACATTATCTTCTGGACTGTAAAAAGAAAGGAGTTATGATGCAAACTGTTCATCACTATGCTTTCTTTTCCACATTATTCCGATTCACCTTTGTTTTTATATTCCATTCCAGATTTTTAACAGTTGTCATTGGTGAAGCCTCAGGTTGTCTAATCCTTTTTTTTCCCCCCAGTGTGTGAAATTGGGCTGAAATGTGCTCATGTGCAGCCAGCAAGTGCTTCTCTTATTTGCCAAGATTTTTCGAAAATAACTGATAGTGTTGCCATGATCTCACTTTTAAGCACTCCATGACAACTCCTTTTCCAAATCTTTCTAGGTGGTTTTGAATTTCCTTTGTGGCAGTGAACACAGGAAAAGAAATGAAGGTAACAAGTTGCGCCACTGGCCAGGATCTCAAGTTTGTTATACAAAGCTGTCAGTAAAATGAACTCTACCTTTTTTTAAAAATCTAAAAAAAAAAAAAAATGATACAAATGACAAATGGACCTATTTACAAAACAGAAATAGAATCACAGGTACAAAAAACAAACTTAAGGTTACCAAGAGGGAAAGACGGGAAGAGGGATAAATTGGGAGACTGAGATTGGCATGTATACACTATTATATATAAAATAGATAACTAAAAAGGACCTACTGTGCAGCACGGTAGTTCAGTACTGTACTCTGTGATGACCTATGTGGGAGAAGAATCTTAAAAAGAGTGGATATATGTATATGTGTAACTGAATCACTTTGCCTTACAGCAGAAACTAACACAACATTGTAAATCAACTGTACTCCATTAAAAATTAGTTAAAAAAAAAGAATCTTGGACCTTCCTGGTGGCACAGTGGATAAAGAATCTGCCTGCCAAGGCAGGGGACACAGCTTTGAGCCCTGGTCTGGAAAGATTCCACAAGTCATGGAGCAATTAAGTCCATGTGCTATAACTACTGAAGCCTGCATGGTCTAGGGCTGGAAAGTTCAGCACTGAGGAGCCCTTGTGCTGAAGCTACTGAAGCTTGCTTCCCTAGAGCCTGTGCTCCACAACAAGAGAAGCTGCTGCAATGAGAAGCCTGTGCACCGCAACTCAAGAGTAGCCCCCCTCTCTGCAACTAGAGAAAGCCTGTGCGGCAGTGAAGACCCACTGCAACCTGAAAAAATAAATAAATAAAAAGAAAAGGACTTATATTAAAAAAATATATATATATATCTTCCCCTCCAAGACTTGAGGATATTTCCCATACAACATGGCACACCAAGGAGGACCAGCAGAAACAAGAGAGATGCCTAAAGACCAGGATCACTGGTGCCATGACCAGGCCTGTGATAGACAGGCCTGATTTAGGGCTCTTGCAATGTTTCAGAAAGTGTAATACTGTCACCCTGCTTACTTAACTTATATGCAGAGTACATCATGAGAAATGCTGGGCTGGAAGAAACACAAGCTAGAATCAAGATTGCCGGAAGAAATATCAATAACCTCAGATATGCAGATGACACCACCCTTATGGCAGAAAGTGAAGAGGAACTAAAAAGCCTCTTGACGAAAGTAAAAGAGGAGAGTGAAAAAGTTGGCTTAAAGCTCAACATTCAGAAAACGAAGATCATGGCATCTGGTCCCATCACTCCATAGATGGGGAAATAGATGGGGAAACAGTGGAAACAGTGCCAGACTTTATTTTTTGGGGCTCCAAAATCACTGCAGATGGTGATTGCAGCCATGAAATTACTCCTTGGAAGAAAAGTTATGAGCAACCTAGATAGCATATTCAAAAGCAGAGACATTACTTTGCCAACTAAGGTCCGTCTAGTCAAGGCTATGGTTTTTCCAGTGGTCATGTGTGGATGTGAGAGATTGACTGTGAAGAAGGCTGAGCACCAAAGAACTGATGCTTCAGAACTGTGGTGTTGGAGAAGACTGTTGAGAATCCCTTGGACTGCAAGAAGATCCAACCAGTCCATTCTGCAGGAGATCAACCCTGGGATTTCTTTGGAAGGAATGATGATAAAGCTGAAACTCCAGTACTTTGGCCACCTCATGTGAAGAGTTGACTCATTGGAGAAGACTTTGATGCTGGGAGGGATTGGGAGCAGGAGGAGAAGGGGACGACAGAGGATGAGATGGCTGGATGGCATCACTGACTTGATGGATGCAACTCTGAGTGAACTCCGGGAGTTGGTGATGGACAGGGAGGCCTGGCATGCTGAGATTCATGGGGTCGCAAAAAGTCGGACATGCCTGAGTGACTGAACTGAACTGAACTGAACTGAGGCTCACTGAAATCTCCTTTATTTAGAATCCATTGTAATTTATTCCTGAACTCATCCTTTGTCCACAACACAAACCTCTCCCAAATACTTTTTCTGATGTTCTGAGATAATAGAATTAACTGGGACATGCATTGCTGAAGCCCACAGTATTGTTCATTGCTTTCCTCCTCTCTGCATGAGTAAGAGCCCCATTGCCAAGGCAACTGTGAGAGTCTTAGAAACAAACTCAATCAGATTAGCTCAGTCAATTGAATCTCATTCTTATCAATGCAGACTGATCTGCTTATCTGTTTCCTTCAATGGCACCCCTAAATTTACATGCTTATATTCTATTAACTAAATCTGATTCATTTCTCTGCTCAAATACAATAGATTATCTTCTGATCAACATTACCCTGTCTTGGAAGACATCTTACTTGAAAGAGTCTCTTCTCTCAGACCAGACCTTCATTTCAATATTTCTTCTTTCAGCTCTGCTACAAAGATCGATCTCCTTTATTGAAAAGATAATGATGAAATTTGCTCAGTCATGTCTGACTCTTTGTGACCCCATGGAGTATACATACAGTCCATGGAATTCTCTAGGCCAGAATACTGGAGTGGGTAGCCTTTCCCTTCTCTAGGGGATCTTCCCAACCCAGGGATCGAACCCAGATCTCCCACATTGCAGCAGATTCCTTACCAGCTGAGCCTCAAGGGAAAGAGAGACACAATTAGTATTGAGGGCCTACCAACAAACAACCATCCTTCAATCCTGTAGTTACTTGGCTTTAATTTTCTTCCTTATTAATTTTACTTCTTGCTGTTTCCATGAATAACAGCTTCCTCCACCTCTCTGTCTCCCTCCATTCCTTCTCCTAAGATGTTCATTTTGGAGCTCAGCCTTCCTTGTATACGTCTTATATGTTTGTGTCACTCTTTGTATTTAGTGATGATCTTATCTTTCTATTTTAAAATAATATTTATTGTTAATTTCCAAGTTTAAAAGCTGCGTAAATCCCCATGGAAAAAATTTTTAGACAGAAAAAAACAAAAGGATGAAAAACCACACTCACAAAAATTACCCCATCTTATAGAGATAAACACCAATATGTTTTACATTTTCTGGTCATTTGTTATTATTCATTTTTCCTTTATATTTTCCCATATTCATTAAAAATCTAAGTCATTAAAGACTTTGATGCAAGCACATCTTCCTTTGGATATCTGTGTCTCAACCTTCATCAGGAATATTTTCAATTTTGGTTAAAATTAAACATTCATTTTGATGTTTAATTAAACAGTCTGAGCCCTAGAGGAGAGCATGGCAACCCACTCCAGTATTGTTGCCTGGAATATTCCATGGAAAGAGGAGCATACAGTCTATGGGGTCACAAAGAGTCAGGCACAACTGAAGCAACTACCCACGTTGCTTCAAAGGCTCAACACTTTGAGAGCCTTTGAGCCTTCAGTTCAGTTCAGTTCAGTCGCTCAGTCGTGCCTGATTGTTTGTGACCCCATGAATTGCAGCACTCCAGGCCTCTATGTCCATCACCAACTCCCGGTGTTCACCCAAACTCATGTGCATTGAGTCGGTGATGCCATCCAGCCATCTCATCCTCTGTCGTCCCATTCTCCTCCTGCCCCCAATCCCTCCCAGCATCAGGGTCTTTTCCAATGAGTCAATTCTTCGCATGAGGTGGCCAAAGTATTGGAGTTTCAGCCTCAGCATCAGTCCTTCCAATGAACACCCAGGGCTGATCTCCTTTAGGATGGACTGGTTGGATCTCCTTGCAGTCCAAGGGAATCTCAAGAGTCTTCTCCAACACCTCAGTTCAAAAGCATCAATTCTTCGGCACTCAGCTTTCTTCACAGTCCAACTCTCACATCCATACATGACCACAGGAAAAACCATAGCCTTGACTAGATGGATCTTTGTTGGCAAAGTAATGTCTCTGCTTTTGAATATGCTATCTAGGTTGGTCACAACTTTCCTTCCAAGGAGTAAGCATCTTTTAATTTCATTGCTGCTATCACCATCTGCAGTGATTTTGGAGCCCAGAAAAATAAAGTCAGCTACTGTTTCCACTGTTTCCCCATCTATTTGCCATGAAGTGATAGGACCAGATGCCATGATCTTAGTTTTCTGAATATTGAGTTTCAAGCTAACTTTGTCACTCTCTCTTTCACTTTCATCAAGAGGCTTTTTAGTTCCTCTTCACTTTCTGCCATAAGGGTGGTGTCATCTGCATATCTGAGGTTATTGATATTTCTCCTGGCAATCTTGATTCCAGCTTATACTTCCTCCAGCCCAGCGTTTCTCATGATGTACTCTGCATAGAAGTTGAATAAGCAAGGTGACAATATACAGCCTTGATGTACTTCTTTTCCTATTTGGAACCAGTCTGTTGTTCCATGTCCAGTTCTAACTGTTGCTTCCTGACCTGCATATAGGTTTCTCAAGAGGCAGGTCAGGTGGTCTGGTATTCCCATCTCTTTCAGAATTTTCCACAGTTTGTTGTGATCCACACAGTCAAGGGCTTTGGCATAGTCAATAAAGCAGAAATAGATGTTTTTCTGGAACTCTCTTGCTTTTTTGATGATCGACCGGATGTTGGTTATTTGATCTCTGGTTCCTCTGCCTTTTCTAAAACCAGCTTGAACATCTGAAATTTCACGGTTCACATATTGCTGAAGCCTGCCTTGGAGAATTTTGAACATTACTAGCGTGTGAGATGAGTGCAATTGTGCGGTAGTTTGAGCATTCTTTGTCATTGCCTGTCTTTGGGATTGGAATGAAAACTGACCTTTTCCAGTCCTGTGGCCACTGCTGAGTTTTCTAAATTTGCTGGCATACTGAGTGCAGTGCTTTCACAGCATCATCTTTCAGGATTTGAAATAGCTCAACTGGAATTCCATCACCTCCACTAGCTTTGTTCATAGTGATGCTTTCTAAGGCCCACTTGACTTCACATTCCAGGATGTCTGGCTCTAGGTGAATGATCACCCCATCGTGATTAGCTGGGTCATGAAGATCTTTTTTGTATAGTTCTGTGTATTCTTGACACCTCTTAATATCTTCTGCTTGTGTTAGGTCCATACCATTTCTGTCCTTTATTGAGCCCATCTTTGCATGAAATGTTCCCTTGGTATCTCTAATTTTCTTGAAGAGATCGCTAGTCTTTCCCATTCTGGTGTTTTCCTCTATTTCTTTGCATTGATCCCTGAGGAAGGCTTTCTTATCTTCCTTGCTGTTCTTTGGAACTCTGCATTCAAATGGAAATATCTTTCCTTTTCAGTGGTTGAAAGTGAAAGTGAAAGTGAAGTCACTCTGTCCAACTTTTTGTGACCCCATGGACACCAGGCCCCTCAGTCCATGGGATTTTCCAAACAAAAGTACTGGAGTGGGTTGCCATTTCCTTCTCCAGGGAATCTTCCCATCCCAGGGATTGAACCCAGGTCTCCCACATTGTAGACAGATGCTTTACCATCTGAGCCACCAGGGAAGTCCCTTGTGGCTCAGCTGGTAAAGAATCTGCCTGCAATGTGGGAGACCTGGGTTCGATCCCTGGGTTGGGAAGGTCCCCTGGAGAAGGGAAAGGCTACCCACTCCAGTATTCTGGCCTGGATAATTCCATGGACTCTATAGTCCATGGGGTTGCAAAGAGTGGGACACAACTGAGTGACTTTCAGTGATTAGGTCTCTGCAATTCCACTGCAGGGAGTGCAGGTTCGATCCCTGGTCAGGGAACTAAGATCCCACAAACCACTCAGTGTGGGCAAAAACAAACAAAAATCCCAAACAAAAGAAAATTGCAAACCCCCAGTTTCTCCCTGTTGACCACAATTAGGCCCAGAGGACTCCCAGGTCCCTGGACACTTGATTAAGTCCTATTGTCACAAGCCCTTTTCTGGGGTTTTTCTTAGTTTTCATCTTTCACTCATTTTATGCATACTCTGAAATCTTCATTTCTTGTTTGACAAATAAGCAGCAAAATAATGCAGTCTCTGAGTTCTTGGGGAAAACTGTATTCCTCTCTAAAGAAACCTCATCTTTTTGTTGGCTGCAGAAAAAAATGAGAACTCCATTCTCATAAGCATTTATCAACAGTACCAGTTTCCTGACATTTTACTGCCATGGGAATTGTATTCATTAGTTTTTGATCAATATTCTTTCTTGTATATTTATATGCTCATACTCTAGCATAAAACTATTATTATTTAAAGTCTAGTTTTGTATTAAAATATATTTGCCTTTGAAAGGAGGAAAATAGACTACAGATTTTTAGCAGGAAATGTATACCATGCACTATGACATAAACAAAAGAAAACACTGGGAATGTTTTAATTTCCATAATAATAATGCAAATTAGATTTAAAAGGAAGCATGGAATTAGGAAATTTTCTTAAAGAACACTCTGATTTTATTATAATTGCTCAACATGAAAAAAACTTTTCATAGTTATATTTTAACCTTGGACAGAATTATATATGTAAATTATATCTCATGAGATCATCCACAGCACTGTTGAAAATGCTTGTATATTATAAGGCTCCAATACTGCAGTCACCTGATGCAAAGAGCCAACTCGTTGGAAAAGACCCTAATGCTGGAGTAGATTGAGGACAGGAGGAAAGAGCGGTGACAAAAGATGAGATGGTTGGATGGCATCATTTGACTCAACGGACATGAGTTTAAGCACACTTCAGGAGACAGTGAAGGACAGGGAAGCCTGGTGTGCTGTGGTCCATGGGGTCACAAAGAACTGGACATGACTCAGTGACTGAACAACAGCCACAAGCAAGGCATGTTACCTTTTATTACACGAAGCTTCAGGCAAGTGCCTTTTACTCATTTATACAACAATTATTTACCAATGACTTGATGGCTAAGTAAAAGATCCTAAACACTCGACTGCAGCACTTCAAGCTCCTCTGTCCTCCACTATCTCCTAGAGTTTATTTAAATTCATGTCTGTTGAGTTGGTGATGCTATCTAACCATCTCATCCTCTGCCACTCCCTTTTCCTTTAGCCTTCAATCTTTCGCAGCGTCAGGGTCTTTAACCAATGAGTCGGCTCTTTACAACATGCCTTGGGGTTCCTTTATTTTTGTGCCCAATCTCAGGACTACATCATTTAGAATAATGAAAATTTTTGCTCCCTGAAAATGAAATGAGAGCAACTTCTCTAGCTGTATTATTTTCATGTAATTTCATTTTAGTATGAAGACACTTGCATTTAGTTTATCCTGTTATGTCTTATGATGAAAGTAAATGGAAATATATATTGTATTTACTGCAACATACATGAAATAATTTCATTGGAAGAAATATTTTCAAGGTTAATATATTAAAAAAAATATAAAACTAATAGTCTTAGAAAATTCTTGTAAAACAGAACAGCCAGTGGAAGCATGGACAGCTTTGAGGGTAATGGAACCCTCATTTCAGTGAAACCCAAAGATTTTCACAGAACATGGTTGGCAACTTCACCCTTGGAGTCCAACCTGCCTGTCTTTCTTTCTCTTCTCCTTATTTTAGGACCTGTGGTGTTCAGAATGTTCTTAATCCTCTTTTTGTCTCAATTCCCTTTATGTCAAATTAGGCTAAAATCTGTGGGGAGGATTAAATGTGACCATATATTTAAAGAATGGGGTATGTGTAAGTCACTCAGTTGTGTCCAACTCTTTGCAACCCCATGGACTATACAGTCCATGGAATTCTTCAGGCCAGAATCCTGGAGTGGGTAGCTTTTCCCTTCTCCAGGGAATCTTCCCAACTCAGAGGTCAAACCCAGGTCTCCCATATTGCAGGCAGATTCTTTACCAGCTGAGCCTCCAAGGAAGCCCCACCCACCCACCATGGTATAGTAACTGGCATCTGGTAATTACTCAGGATCCCTGGAGTAGAAAATGGCAACCCACTTCAGTATTCTTGCCTGGAAAATTCCCACGGATAGAGGAGCCTGGCAGGCTACAGTTCATGGGGTTGCAAAGAGTCAGACACAACTGAAGGACTAAGCATCATCTCTCAAGATATGCTGGCCTTTACTACTGAGCAGGTCTTCACATTTTGGGTTGTGAGCCCCAGTGAATATCATAGGGGTTCTGGGAGAGTCACACAGACAGGAGTGGGTATGAATGGTGGAATGAATGGTTGTAAGAAAAACTGAGATTAGTTCACTGATATATTGATCAACCTCACTTTGTCCGTCATTTCACCTCAGTGTCTCATTCTACTCATTCTCTCTCTTTACCTTCTTGGTCCACTCATCCTGCTTCCTCTAAAGCCAGACACATACATCACAATCTGGTCAGTACTCAACTTGATTGAAAATCAATGAAGCAATAAAAAAGAAGCGATGTTACCATCAATCTTTGTGACATACTTCATTCAATCCCACAGATATTCCAGCTTCCTCTGTGGTCCTGTAAATGTGATTCAGGATGTGGAGGTTTAAAGATAAAAACAAAAACCAAAAGCCTGAAGTCTTCTGGAGGTCAGCAAGTTGGCAGTACTGTTGGGATATTTTCGTTGCTCCTCTGTAACACCTCACCATACACTAGACTGTTCTGCCCAAAGAGTCAGCTGATGAACAGTGAAGTTTGGAGAAGCTGAGCCTAACATGGGAGACCAGGGAGCCAGGAAGAAGGGATTCACAGCTTATCACCTGGAGGACACAGGGCAAGATGGAGGGGGATGGAGGAAGGGCAACAGGAAATACAAAATGCGGCTATTTTGCAGCCCAAGGCTGTGTCCTCCTCTGTCTCCTGGAAATAGGATAGAATTTCTTATAACCTAAACCTCACTAAATTCTAAATGAAAAAAAAACATTTCAACTATATGTCACCTGTCTCTCTCCCACAGGCTGTAGGACCTAGAGGCATTTGGATATTATTTAGAATAACATATTTTAAGTAGATTCTTCTGTCACAGATGTTTTAATGCCTGCAACAACTAGATAACATTGTGCAGGCGTGCTCAGTTGCAGGCAGAGTGGAGGTTTCTCTTTTACTTGTGTGTGTGTGCTAAGTCGCTTCAGTCGTGTCTGACTCTTTGTGACCCTATGGACTGTAGCCCACCGGGCTCCTCTGTCCATAGGGATTCTCCAGGCAAGAATACTGGAGCGGGTTGTCATTTCCTTCTCCAGGCGATCTTCCCAACTCAGGGATCGAACCTGCGTCTCTTTAGTCTCCTGCATTGGCAGGTGGGTTCTTTACCACCAGCAACACCGGGGAAGCCCAATACTCAGCATCATCAATTGTCGAATGGGGGCAAAATCCTTTCCCAATTTCCAGGGTAAACATGTTAGGGACACCTATGACAGTTCTTTGGTAAACTCTTATGCAACTATACAAATATAAGATCTTATTAAGAGGAACCTCTTGAAATATACCTAATCCTAGGAATTTAATCACCCACAAAAGTCAGAGTGTTAAAACTCATGATGCAATCCTGAGTACCCAAAGGATCAAAAATTAATGGGAGGGATGAAAGAAGATGGCAGAGGAGTAAGACAGGGAGATCTCCAGCCTCTTCACAAATACATCAAAAACTCATCAAGATATGAAACAACTCCTACAAAGCAACCTCTAAGCAACAGCAGAAGACCCCAGGCCTCCAGGGGGACAGATTAAGTTCCCTGAAATGAGGTAACAGAGAGGAGGGAAACATCAAAAGGGAAAAGATGGAGAACTTCTGGACAAAGGACAGAGAACTTCTGGGCAGGAGTTTGTGCCCCAAGGGAGGGAATGAACCCTGAAATGGCAGGGATTCCCATACAAAGGGAAATCCCTCACAGGCGGGCCTAAAGAGGAGCTGCGAAGTCTCGGAAAACCAGGCAAAGCAGGGATTTGGAAGGCCATAAACAGAGATAGCTGCACTTCTCAGCCCATTAACAGCTCCTGGACCATGGACCCAAACAGACGGTGGGCTCGGGATACCACAGAGTGGCATGGCATACAAACCCAGCCAGCACACACAACCCTTGCAGCACAGAGGGTGGGCCCAGGTAGCCAAGTGTGACACCACAGACAAACACAGCCAGCATAAAGGGCAACACAGAGTGCACACCCGGGAACCCAAGAGAAGCACACACAAGCTCTGTAAAGCAAAGGACAGGCCTGAGGAGCCAAAACTAGTGCACATAAGCCCCACGATAAAGAGAGTGAGCATAGGGGACTGAAGGAAGGCCACACAAGTTGCTGTGGGGCAGAAAGATCCACACAAGCACCTACCTAGCAAGTTTCCGTCAGCAGCGCAGGGCGGGACAGGGGAACAGAAGCATGAACAATGATCCCAGGGACAAGTATGGGGCTGGTGGCACTGCGTATATGCTGAGAGGGCCACTTTGAATCAGCTGCGGAAATAGATGCGCCTAATGGCACCTCCTTATTGCCAAATTCAGACTTAAATTGAAGAAAGTAGGGTAAACTGCTAGACCATTCAGGTATGACCTAAATAAAATCCCTTATGATTATACAGTGGAAGTGAGAAATAGATTTAAGGGACTAGATCTGATAGATAGAGTGCCTGATGAACTATGGAATGAGGTTCATGACATTGTACAGGAGACAGGGATCAAGACCATCCCCATGGAAAAGAAATACAAGAAAGCAAAATGGCTGTCTGGGGAGGCCTTACAAATAGCTGTGAAAAGAAGAGAAGTGAAAAGCAAAGGAGAAAAGGAAAGATATAAGCATCTGAGTGCAGAGTTCCAAAGAATAGCAAGAAGAGATAAGAAAGCCTTCTTCAGTGATTAATGCAAAGAAATAGAGGATAACAACAGAATAGGAAAGACTAGAGATCTCTTCAAGAAAATTAGAGATACCAAGGGAACATTTCATGCAAAGATGGGCTCGATAAAGGACAGAAATGGTCTGGACCTAACAGAAGCAGAAGATATTAAGAAGAGGTGGCAAGAATACACAGAAGAACTGTACAAAAAGATCTTCATAACCCAGATAATCATGATGATGATGTGATCACTAATCTAGAGCCAGGCATCTTGGAATGTGAAGTCAAGTGGGCCTTAGAAAATATAGAATGTGGGCCTTAGAAAGCATCACTACAAATAAAGCTATTTCAAATCCTGAAAGATGATGCTGTGAAAGCACTGCACTCAGTGTGCCAGCAAATTTGGAAAACTCAGCAGTGGCCACAGGACTGGAAAAGGTCAGTTTTCATTCCAATTCCAAAGAAAAGGCAATGTCAAAGGATGCTCAAACTATCGCACAATTGCACTCATCTCACATGCTAGTAAAGTAATGCTCAAAATTCTCCAAGCCAGGCTTCAGCAATACATGAACCATGAACTTCCTGATGTTCAAGCTGGTTTTGAAAAAGACAGAGGAACCAGAGATCAAATTGCCAACATCCATGCTGGATCATGGAAAAAGCAAGAGAGTTCCAGAAAAACACCTATTTCTGCTTTATTGACTATGCCAAAGCCTTTGACTGTGTGGATCACAATAAACTATGGAAAATTCTGAAAGAGATGGGAATACCAGACCACCTGACCTGCCTCTTGAGAAATCTGTATGCAGGTCAGGAAGCAACAGTTAGAACTGGACATGGAGCAACAGACTGGTTCCAAACAGGAAAAGGAGTACATCAAGGTTGTATATTGTCACCCTGCTTATTTAACTTCTATGCAGAGTACATCATGAGAAACACTGGACTGGAAGAAACACAAGCTGGAATCAAGATTGCCAGGAGAAATATCAATACCCTCAGATATGAAGATGACACCACCCTTACGGCAAAAAGTGAAGAGGAGCTAAAAAGCCTCTTGATGAAAGTGAAAGAGGAGAGCGAAAAATTTGGCTTAAAGCTCAACATTCAGAAAGTGAAGATCATGGCATCAGGTCCCATCACTTCATGGGAAATAGATGGGGAAACAGTGGAAACAGTGTCAGACTTTATTTTTTGGGGCTCCAAAATCACTGCAGATGGTGATTGCAGCCATGAAATTAAAAGATGCTTACTCCTTGGAAGGAAAGTTATGATCAACCTAGATAGCATATTCAAAAGCAGAGACATTACTTTGCCGACAAAGGTCTGTCTAGTCAAGGCTATGGTTTTTCCTGTGGTCATGTATGGATGTGAGGTTTGGACTGTGAAGAAGGCTGAGTGCTGAAGTATTGATGCGTTTGAACTGCGGTGTTGGAGAAGACTCTTGAGAGTCCCTTAGACTGCAAGGAGGTCCAACCAGTCCATTCTGAAGGAAATCAACCCTGGGATTTCTTTGGAAGGAATGATGCTAAAGCTGAAACTCCAGTACTTTGGCCACCTCATGAGAAGTGTTGACTCATTGGAAAAGACTCTGATGCTGGGAGGGATTGGGGGCAGGAGGAGAAGGGAACGACAGAGAATGAGATGGCTGGATGGCATCACAGACTTGATGGACATGAGTCTGAGTGAACTCCGGGAGTTGGTGATGAACAGGGAGGCCTGGCGTGCTGCGATTCATGGGGTTGCAAAGAGTCGGACACGACTGAGCGACTGAACTGAACTGAACTGAATGGCACCCCACTCCAGTAGTCTTGCCTGGAAAATCCCATGGGAGGAGGAGCCTGGTAGGCTGCAGTCCATGGGGTCCCTAGGAGTCGGACATGACTGAGCAACTTCACTTTCACTTTTCACTTTCATGCACTGGAGAAGGAAATGGCAACCCACTCCAGTGTTCTTGCCTGGAGAATCCCAGGGACGGGGGAGCCTTGTCTCTGGGGTCACACAGAGTTGGACACGACTGAAGTGACTTAGCAGCAGCAACATTTAGCAGTAGCAGCAACAACACTACAAAGGCAATGGCACCCCACTCCAGTACTCTTGCCTGGAGAATCCCATGGGCAGAGGAGCCTGGTGGGCTGCAGTCCATGGGGTCATGAAGAGTCAGACACGACTGAGAGACTTCACTTTCACTTTTCACTTTCATGCATTGGAGAAGGAAATAGCAACCCACTCCAGTGTTGCTGCCTGGAGAATCCCAGGGACAAGCCTGGTAAGCTGCTGTCTGTGGGGTCGCACACAGTCGGACACGTTTGAAGTGACTTAGCAGCAGCAGCAGCAACACTACAAAAGCTAGATCGACTGCCCAAAGGCATACTGAACCTATAGACACTCCCAAACCTACTACTGGACACTGCACTGCCCTTCAGAGAGAGGAGATCCAGCTCCATCAACCAAAACACAGGCACAAGCCCCTGCAACCAGGAAAACATCACAAGACACTAACCAACCCCATCCACAGGGCAGACTCCACAACCAAGAGCTACAACCTTGAGAACCTTTTTTAAACTTTTTTCTTTATTTTCATTTTTTCTTTTATAAGTCACACTGTTTATTCCCTTGACATATCTCCACCTTCACACTAACCTTTAGTGGTGCTGTGCAGTTTTCCTCTTTGCTTTTCTTGTTATAAAAATGAAAAAAAAATCATTTTAAGAGTCTTTCTTCTTATAAATCACACTGTTTATTCCCCAACATATTTCTACCACCACATTAGCCTTTAAGGGTGTTGTGGAGTCTTCCTTGTTAAAAAAAAAAATCATTTTAGATTTTCTTCTTCTTTTTTTTTCTTATAAATCACATGGCTTATCCCCCTTACATATTTCCACCTCCATATTAGCCATTTGTGGTTCTGTGGAGTTTTCTTCTTGTGTTTTTTGTCAAAAAAAAAGAAAGAAAAAAATTCATTTTAAGATTTTTTTTTCTATTTTCTTCTCTTTTTCACTTTTTTTCTTTGTTCTTGATGAGTATTTTGGATTTTGTTTTTAATATATTCAGTTTTTTACTGGCTGTAGCTATTCCTGAATATACCTAAATCTTTTCAACATATGTCTATTCATCTTTGCTTTTCTATTTCTCTCTTTTTAATCCTCTTCTCCACCCCTCCTTTTCTCTTTTCCCTCCCTTCTCCTCTTTCTTTCTCTTTTTATTCTCCTCTTCTCCCTTCACTTTTCCTTCTTTCACCAAGCAAGGTAAATTCTTGAGCTCTCTATGCTATATTCCCCAGCTGACCCTCTGCTCATGCTCAGATTTCCAGACTAAGCATTAGCTAACTCTGCTTTCAATTGGTTGATATCACCTCTGGTTTCCCTTGCTCACCAAGTCAATCTCCTGTACTCTTTTCTTTAGAACACATTGGTTATAACTGTATGTGTGGAAGTGTGTGTATATATGTCCCAGTATTTCTTTAATTACCTACTTGAACTCCTCCCACTAAAACACAGACACAAGTCACCCCTAATAAGAAAGCAACACAAACCACCCAACCAACATTTCCCTCCAAGGGAAAAACTCAAAAGGAATAAGTAATACAACCCTAAAGCCTGGGGAAAGGAGGCTTCAAGTGGAGAAGTTAGGAAAAAAAAAAAAGATGAAAAGACAGAAATACAGCACAAATGAAAGAGCAAGGTAGAAACTCAAAACAACAAATAAATGAAGAGGAAATAAATACTATTCCTGAAAGAGAATTAAGAATAATGATAGTAAAGATGCTCAGAAGACTTGAAAATAGAATGGAGAAAATGAAAGAAGCATTTAACACAGTTAACACAATCATCAAGGACATAGAAGAAATAAAGAATAAGCAAACAGAGATGAATAACACAATTACTGAAAGTAAAAATACTCTAGAAGGAACCAATAGCAGAATAACTGAGGCAGAGGGATGGATAAGTGAGCTGGAGGATCAGTTCAGTCGCTCATGACTGAGCTGGAGGATAGAATGGTGGAAATAAATGCTGAAGAGCAGAATAAAAGGATGGAATGAAGAGAAATGAAGATAGCCTCAGAGACCTTTGGGACAATATTAAATACACCAACATTTAAGTTATAGGGGTCCCAGAGAAAGAAGAAGAAAAGAAAGTCATTGAGAAAATTTTTGAAGAAATTATAGTTGAAATTTCCCCAACATGGGAAAGGAAATAGTCAATTAAGTCCAAGAAGTGAAGAAAGTCCCTTACAGGTTAAACCCAAGGAGAAACATATCAAGACACATATTAATCAAGCTAACAGAGATTAAGCACAAAGAAAGGATATTAAAATCATTAAGGGAAAAACAAGAAGTAACATACAAGGGAAAACCCATATGATTAACAGCAGGTCTTTCAGCAGAAACTCTATAGGTCAGAAGGGAATGGCAGGATATATTTAAAGTACTGAAAGAGAAAAGCCTACAACCATGATTACTATACATGGCAAAGACCTCATTCAGAATTGATGGAGAAATCAAAAGCTTTACAGACAAGCAGAAGTTAAGAGAATTCAGCACCACCAAACCAGTCTTGCAACAAATACTAAAGAGACTCTCATAGCCAGTAAACACAAGAGAAAGGAAAGACCTACAAAACAAATCCAAAACAATCAAGAAAATGCCAATAGGAACATATGCATCAATAATTACTTTAAATGTAAACAGATTAAATGCACCAACCAAAAGATACAGACTGACTGAATGGATACAAAAACAGGGTCCACATATATGCTGCCTACAGATGACCCACTTCAGATCTAGAGACACATACAGATTGCAAGTAAAATGAAGGAAAAAGATAATCCATGTGAATGGAAACCAAAAGAAAGGTGGAATGGCAATCCTTATTTCAGACAAAATAGACTTTAAAATAATATTATAAGAGACAAAGAAGGACACTACATAATGATCAAGGGATCAATCCAAGATGAAGACATAACAATTGTAAATGTCTATGTACCCAACATAGGAGCACCTTAATACATAAGGCAAACATTAACAGGCATTAAGAGAAGAAATCAGTAGCAGCACAACAATTGTAGGGGACTTTAACACCCCACTTTCACCAGTGGACAGATCATCAAAACAGAGAATCAATAAGGAAACATGAAACTTAAATGAAACACTAGAGCAAATGGATCTAATTGATATCTTCAGGACTTTCCATCCAAATGCAGAAGAATACACTTTCTTCTCAAGTGCACATGGAACATTCTCCAGAATAGACCACATCTTGGGCCACAATCAAGCCACAAATGTGGCTTGGGCCACAATTCAAGCCTCAATAAATTTAAGAAAATTGAAATTGTATTAAATATCTTCTCTGACCAAACTGCTATGAGAATAGATATCAACTACAGGAAAAAAACAGCAAAAAAACACAAACTATGGAGATTAAATAATACATTACTTAATAACAAAGAGGTTACTGAAAAATAAGAAAAGAACTCAAAAGATTCCTAGAAACAAATGACAATGAAAACATGAGGACCCAAAATCTATGGGATTCAGCAAAACCAGTTCTAAGAGGGAGGTTGATAGCAATACAATCATACCTCAAGAAACAAGAGAAAAATCGAGTAGATAGCCTAACACTACATCTAAAGCAGCTGGAAAAGAAGAATAAAAAAACCCCAAAGTCAGCAGAAGGAAGGGGATCATAAAAATCAGAGCAGAAATAAATGAGAAAAAAAAAAATGAAGGGAACAATAGCAAAGATTAATAAGACCAAAAGCTGGTTCTTTGAGAAGATAAACAAAATTGA
The DNA here is from genome assembly GCF_042477335.2 of Ovis canadensis. NCBI lineage: Eukaryota > Metazoa > Chordata > Mammalia > Artiodactyla > Bovidae > Ovis > Ovis canadensis. The sequence goes on along the minus strand of NC_091270.1, from coordinate 36,622,448 downwards.
CAAACCGCTAGCCAGACTCATCAAGAAAAAAAGGGAGAAAAATCAGATCTATAAAATTAGAAATGAAAAAGGAGAGATTACAACAGACAACCCAGAAATATAAAGGATCATAAGAGAATATTAAGAACAACTATATGCTAATAAAATCGATAACCTAGAGGAAACGGACAGATACTTTAGAAAGATTAGCCTCCCAAGACTGAACCAGAAAGAAATAGAAATTATGAACAACCCAATTACAAGGATTGAAATTGAAACAGTGATCAAAAATCTCCCCCAAAACAAAGGCCCAGGGCCAGATGGCTTCACAGGGGAATTTCATCAAACACTTAGAGAAGAGCTAATGACTATTTTTCTGACATTCTTCCAAAAAATTGCAGAGTAAGGAACACTTCCAAACTCATTCTACAAGGCCACAATCTCCCTAATACCAAAACCAGGAAAAGACAACATGAAAAAAGAAAATTACAGGCCAATATCACTGATGAACATAGATGCAAAAATCCTCAACCAAATTCTAGCAAATAGAATCCAACAACACATTAAAAAGCTCATACACTAAGATCAAATTGGGTTTATTCCAGGGATGCAAGGATTCTTCAATATATGCAAATCAATCAATGTGATACACCATATCAACAAATTGAAAGATAAAAAAACATATGATCATTTGATGCAGAAAAATCCTTTGACAACATTCAGCATCCATTTATGATAAAAATGTTTCAAAAAATGGGCATACAAGGAACCTACCTCAATATAGTAAAGGCCATATATGAAAAGCCCACAGCAAACATAATTCTCAATGGTGAAAAACTAAAAGCTTTCCCTCTAAGATCAGGAACAAAACAAGGTGTCCACTCTTACCACTATTATTCAACATAGTTTTGGAAGTCCTATCTATATCAATTAGATAAGAAAAGAAATAAAAGGAATCTGGATCAGCAAAGAAGTAAAACTTTGACTGTTTGCAGATGGCATGATAATATACATAGAAAACCCCAAAAATACTATCAGAAAATTACTACAGCTAATCAGCGAATTCAGCAAAGTTGCGGGGTACAAGGTCAATACACACAAGTCACTTGCACTCCTATATACTAGCAATGAAAAATCAGAAATAGAAATTAAGGAATCAATACCATTTATCATTGCAACAAAAAGAATAAAACATCTAGAAATAAAACTACCTAAGGAGACAAAACACCTGTTTACGGAAAACTACAAGACACTGATGAAAGAAATCAAAGACAACACAAACAGATGGAGAGATATTCCATGTTCCTGGGTAGCAAGAATCAATATTGTGAAAATCACTATACTACCAAAAGCAATCTACAGATTCAATGCAATCCCTATTAAATTACCAATGGTATTTTTCATGGAACTAGAACAAAAATTTCACAATTTATATGGAAACACAAAAGACCCTGAACAGCAAAAGCAGTCTTGAGAAAGAAGAATGGAGCTGGAGGAATCAACCTTCCTGACTTCAAGTTATACTACAAAGCTATAGTCATCAAGACAGTATGGTACTAGCACAAAAACAGAAATATATACCAATAGAACAAATAGCCCAGAAATAAACCCAAGCACCTATGGGTACCTTATTTTTGAGAAAGGAGGCAAGAATATACAATGGGGCAAAGATAGCCTCTTCGACTTATTGGTGCCTAGAAAACTGGACAACTACATGTAAAAGAATGAAATTAGAACCCTTCCTAACACCATGCACAAGGATAAACTCAAAATGGATTAAAGACCTAAGTGTAAGACCAGAAACTATTAAACTCATATAGGAGAACATAGGCAGAGTACTTGATGACATAGATCAAAGAGAGATCTTCTGTGACCCACATTCTAGAGTAATGGAAATAAAAGCAAAAATAAACAAGAGTGGCCTAATTAAATTTAAAAGCTTTTGCACGGCAAAGGAAACTAGAAACAAGGTGAAAAGACAGCCCTCAGAATGGGAGAAAATAATAGCAAAGGAAACAACTGACAAAGGATTGATTTCCAAAATATACAGGCAGCTTATACAACTCAATACCAGAAAAGCAGACAACCCAATCAACAAGTAGGAAAGGGACCTGGAGAGACATTTATCCAAAGACACAGATGGCTAATAATCACATGAAAAGATGCTCAACATTGCTCATTATTAGAGAAAAGCAAATGAAAACCACAGCGAGATATCACCTCATACCAGTCAGAATGGCCCTCATCAAAGAGTCTACAAACAACAAATGCTGGAGAAGGTGTGGAGAAAAGGGAATACTCTTGCATTGCTGGTGGGAATATAAACTGATACAGCCATTATGGAAGATGGTATGGAGACTCCTTAAAAAGCTAGGAATAAAACCACCATATGACCCAGCAATCCAACTCATAGGCATATATCCTGAGGAAATCAAAACTGAAAAAGACACATGTACCTCAACGTTCACTGCAGCAATATTTACAATAGCTAGAACATGGAAGCAACCTAGATGTCCATTGACAGATGAATGGATAAAAAGGCTGTGGTACATATACACAGTGGAATACTACTCAGCCATAAGAAGGAACATATTTGAATCTGTTGTAATGAGGTGGATGAAACTAGAATCCATTATACAGAGTGAAGTAAGTCAGAAAGAGAAATATAAATATCGTATACTGACACATATATATGGAAACTGAAGCAATGGCACTGATGAATTTATTTCCAGGGCAGCAATGGCGAAACAGACACAGAGAATAGATCTATGGGACATGGTGGGAGGAGAGAAGGGAGAAAGGGGAGATGTATGGAGAGAGTAACATGGAAATTTACAATGCCATATGCAAAACAGATAGCCAATGGGAATTTGCTGTATGACTCAGGGAACTCAAACAGGGTCTCTGAGACAGGCCGAAGGGTGGGGTGGGGAGGGAGATGAGAGGGAGGTGCAGGAGGGAGGGGACATGGATGTACCTATGGCTGATTCTTGTTGATGATTTATGACAGAAAACCACAAAAATCTGTAAAGCAATATCCTTCAATTACTTTTTTAATTAATGAGATATGAGAATACTAAATAACTAAGTGGGAAGTCTGTTTTCTACTTACTCAACATTGCAGTCAAGTTTATATATATATATATGTGCTGCTGCTAAGTCACTTCAGTCATGTCTGACTCTGTGTGACTCCATAGATGGCAGCCCACCAGGCTCCCCTGTCCCTGGGATTCTCCAGGCAAGAATACTGGAGTGGGTTGCCATTTCCTTCTCCAATGTATGCATGCATGCTAAGTCACTTCAGTCGTGTCTAATCCTGTGCGACCCTATGGACAGCAGCCCACCAGGCTCCTCTGTCCACGGGATTCTCTAGGCAAGAATACTGGAGTGGGTTGCCATTTCCTTCTTTTATATATATATATATATATATATATATTTTTTTCTTTTTTATGTCCACAATTCAGGAAAAGCTTTTTGTCTGTTCATGCCTCTATCTATGACCACATGTGTAGGGAGGCAGGAGCAAGTAGCAGGTCAGAGGAGGAGCTACGCTGTCAAAAAATATCATTCAGATTATAAATGAAAGTATTAGGAAACTTCTTTGGAGGGGGCTAAGTTGTAAGAAGCTGAAAATGGGAAATATTTGCCCTAAAGATAAGTTCTTCACACAATATTTAGTTTGCCTCCTCAGAGACTGTTTCTTTCAATTTTGGAACAATGCTGCTCACTGAGATTGTGAATTTAAATAACATTTCTTGAGCCAATCGCAGACTCCATCCCAAAAAAGAGCAAAAGGAGCAAAAACATTTGTAAAGAGAGAAAAGTACTGCCTGGCTAGAGATACTTGTCTTGGCTTTTATATTCTAGGCATCAAGTATGCTTAATGGATGATGTACTTCTTTTACTTTAACAAACACTTTAAACTCGACTTAAATTTAACAACTTGTGAAAATGGCATCAATTCAGACATCTGGGCTGTTAGCAGGAATCTTCCGAGAATTCCTTTAGACACTGCAAAAAAGTCAAACACGGGTTGTGGGAATATCTATAATTTTAACAGATAAAATAAATAGACTTTTTTAAAATAATTAATAGATCCCATCAATAAAAACCAGAATACCTTTAAGTGTGTATGTATATATACACACAGACATAAGTACACATGATGGAAGGCTGAAATGTTTTACCTGGTGAAATGGGAATTGAGTCCTTAAGGAATAGACTTTTCCTTTCATACAAGCTGAAACTCAGTACATTATGTTCTATAGCCAGAAGCTACACAGCTTAGTTATAGAGTAGATTGGCAAGTTACCAGAACAACACACAGAAGCATGCTTCCCCAAACTTCAGGAAGAAAAAAATGTTTAAAGGTTTAAAAAAAAAAAAAACAAAAACTCTTTCTCATCTTGATCTTATTGATTAGTAGTAGTTCCTAAATCAGGGTAATAAATACATGCAATTCTAATTCATTTTATTAAATTTCATGCCAGGGCATGTCAGTAAATAAAAATAGTCAAGGACAATTGAAAAAAAAAGTAGCACAGCTTAAGGCTGAGTTGAAGAGTAGGAAGCCTCATTTCCATCTCTTCCCTCTATTTTCAGAGATGTCAGTATAACAATAACTGTACTGTTTTGTCACAGAACAGTACCATAGACTCTTCCTTTTATGAGAGAGAAAATCCATTAATAGTTGTTCGTGTGTTCTGCAGTTAATGTTCCAAACACTTACAGACCTGGTAGATAAGTGTTCAAAAGTCACTTTCAAATGTAATTCTAAAATGTGTCATGCTGGTTCTAACAAATGAGTCTGTTAGCATTAAAAAATGAAACAACCAATTACCCATGGACTGTTCACAGATGAAATCAATAACTCATCCAAAACAGCATGCATTTCTAGAAATGTATTTGCTAACTGGTTCACTTGACCTACCAGTCTACTTCTGCTAACTGTACTACTCATTACATTTTTCTGGCAATGGAGTATATTTCCAAAAGAAAAAAAAATTGTAAACAGATACATAAATTTTTTGCAGGACACCTGGGAACAATCCTGGGTTGGTAAGATCCCCTGGAGGAAGGCATGGTAACCCACTCCAGTATTCTTGCCTGGGAAACCCATGGACAGAGGAGCCTGGTGGGCTGCAGTCCATGGGGTCGCTAAGAGTTGGACATGACTGAGCAACTTCACTTTCATGCATTGAAGCAGGAAATGGCAACCCACTGCAGTATTCTTGCTGGAGAATCCCAGGGACAGGGGAGGCTGGCAGGCTTCCATCTACGGGGTTGCGCAGAGTCGGGGACGACTGAAGCAACTTAGCAGCAGCAGCAGCAGCAGAGTGACTAAGCACAGCACATGTAAATTTTTAATAAGGAGAAAACTTGAAAAACCACAGGACTTTAAAGGAAAATAATGAGGTTCTCATTGTTGAATCTGGTGGCTTTGAGATGAAGGTGCTAATTTTATATCTTTAAATACTCCGGAAAGGGGTTCCCAATGATAAACAGACCAAAAAAAAAGAAAAATCTGCTTGGCTCCTTTCAAAGTAAGTGTGTTTTACCAAAGGAAGGAGTTAAATGTCAAATTTATAAATAAGGACCAACATGTAAACCTTTTTCTTGGTGAGCAACCTTCCCTAAAAATAAGTGCTGTTCCCTAGCTCTGGCAACCTGGTGCTATCTGTTTGGAGTTACTAATAAGCACATGCCCAAGTATATGCTCACCAAACAACAAACAGTAATTTAGCTTTATTCAGCTAATTGACTAAGTAATTCTGTTTTCTTGCAGTTATTTATCATATCTCAGAATTCACTTCCTTTGATGAATTATAATTAAAAAGAAGTCTTTGCTCAAATGTTGTTTTCTGCTGAGGCCTTCTCTTACTTTATGCAAAGAATAGCAAGGAGAGGTAAGAAAGCCTTCCGCAGTGATCAGTGCAAAGAAATAGAGGAAAACAACAGAATGGGAAAGACTACGGATCTTTTCAAGAAAAGTAGAGATACCAAGGGGACCTTTCGTGCAAAGATGGGCTCTATCAAGGACAGAAATGGTATGGACCTAACACAAGCAGAAGATATTAAGAAGAGGTAACAAGAATACACAGAAGAACTAAACAAAAAAGATCTTCGTGACCAAGATAATCATGATGGTGTGATCACTTATCTAGAGCCAGGCATCCTGGAATGTGAAGTCAAGTGGGCCTTAGGAAGCATCACTACGAACAAAGCTAGTGGAGGTGATGGAATTCCAGTTGAGCTATTTCAAATCCTGGAAGATGATGCTGTGAAAGTGCTGCACTCAATATGCCAGCAAATTTGGAAAACACAGCAGTGGCCACAGGACTGGAAAAGGTCATTTTTCATCCCAATCCCAAAGAAAGGTAATACCAAAGAATGCTCAAACTACCACACAATTGCACTTATCTCACATACTAGCAAAGTAATGTTCAAAATTTTCCAAGCCAGGCTTCAACAGTACACGAACTGTGAACGTTCAGATGTTCAAGCTGGTTTTAGAAAAGGCAGAGGAACCAGAGATCAAATTGCCAACAGCTGCTGGATCACTGAAAAAGCAAGAGAGTTCCAGAAAAACATCTATTTCTGCTTTATTGACTATGCCAAAGCCTTTGGCTATGTGGATCACCACAAACTGTGGAAAATTCTGAAAGAGATGGGAATACCAGACCACCTGACCTGCTCCTGAGAGATCAGGTCAGGAAGCAACAGTTAGAACTGGGCATGGAACAACAGACTGGTTCCAAATAGGAAAAGGAGTACATCAAGGCTGTATATTGTCACCCTGCTTATTTAACTTATATGCAGAGTATATCATGAGAAACACTGGGCTGGATGAAGCACAAGCTGGAATCAAGATTGCTGGGAGAAATATCAATAACCTCAGATATGCAGATGACACCACCCTTATGGCAGAAAGTGAAGAGGAACTAAAGAGCCTCTTGATGAAAGTGAAAGAGGACAGTGAAAAAGTTGGCTTAAAGTGCAACATTCAGAAAACTAAGATCATGGCATCTGGTCCCATCACTTCATGGCAAATAGATGGGGAAGCAATGGAAACAGTGGCAGACTTTATTTTTCTGGGCTCCAGCATCACTGCAGATGGTGATTGCAGCCATGAAACTAAAAGACGCTTGCTCCTTGAAAATAAGTTCTGACCAATCTAGATAGCATATTAAAAAGCAGAGACATTACTTTGCTTACAAAAGTCCATCTAGTCAAGGCTATGGTTTTTCAAATAGTTGTGTGTGGATGTGAGAGTTGGACTATAAAGAAAGCTGAGTACTGAAGAATTGATGCTTTTGAACTGTGGTGTTGGAGAAGACTCTTGAGAGTCCCCTGGACTACAAGGAGATCCAACCAGCCCATTCTAAAGGAGATCAGTCCTGGGTGTTCATTGGAAGGACTGATGTTGAAGCTGAAATTCAAATATTTTGGCCATCTGGTACAAAGAACTGACTCATTTGAAAAGAGCCTGATGCTGGGAAAGATTGAGGGTAGGAGGAGAAGGGGACAACAGAGGATGAGATTGTTGGATGGCATCACCGACTCAATGGACTTGAGTTTGAGTAAACTCTGGGAGTTGGTGATGGACAGGGAGGCCTGACATGCTGTAGTCTGTGGGGTCAAAATGAGTCAGACACAACTGAGCGACTGAAGTGAACTTTCTTACTACCCTATCAAAAATTGTAACCTCCTCATTATGAAGTCTGCATCCCTCTTAATTGGCCCTTTTTTTCTTAGCACTTTTTACCTTCTAAAATGTGATACAATTTGCTTAATCATATTTATTGTTAGTTATTTATTTCTCTAGCTAAAATGTACTGATATAACAAATTCTATGTTTATGAGTTGAATAAGACAGATAACTATGATAAATTTCACCCTATGGAAACAAAATAAAATGACCAACCAGCCAACCAAAAAAAAAATCTTGGTTTTGACTAATATGTGTTCCAGAAGGGCTGCTTGGAACAGGAGCGTTAGCACCCACACTTGCAATAGAAGGTGATTACAACAAGGTAAAGGGTTGTGAAATTAGAGTTCAGAGAGGATATGGAGAAGGGAGAGAGGCCTGACCATTCCTGTCAACAGTAAAGAGGAGCCCGGTCTCTGTGTTCTGCGTAGGATCCCCTGTCCCCCTTACAGTATCTTAGAGCTTAGAAAAGAGAAAGAACAAAATCAAAACAGAACAGGAGAGTCGGAGACAATCGGATCGCTGGAGTCATGAAAGAGTAAGGTAACTTGATATTGGCTCTATGGGAACTGAATGCAAAAGAGTTTTCAGTTTGAAGATTATTCTAGATATTGCCATATCAGAAGTTCCCAAATTTCACAGACTTGTTGAGCTACTTTTCTGAGAAAGAATATACTCCGATCATCTTAGGATAAATAGTATTGGGGTATATAAGTATTTGTGGATCTTGAGAAAAAGTTATTTTTAAGTGAAATGGCATAAAATGATTTTATTTCTTCCACCATACTATGTCAACAGTTAACAATTTGGAGAGCCAGATTCCATCTCAAGTAATTCATATACAAAGTGATAATCATTTTTAAGTATTTCTTTGGATGATAGGGTTATCACTAAATTTCCCTTAAGATTTCTAAAATGTCACATTGTGCTGAAAGTTGAGCTAGCATTACCTTCTGAGCACGCATTGTCACAAATACAACACATGAATTAACATGGCCTCTGATGATGCCCACCAGGGAAAACATTAAAATTAAAATCCATACAAAACACAGGCAATTCTGTCCTTTAAAAGATCATATAATTCATTTAATGTATTTATTTTAAATTTACATAAGCTCATATGTAAAAAACATTCTATGGAATAAAATACACCATATTTCATTTGAATTCAAAAGAATTCTCTTAACCTAGAGTGCTTAGATGACACTATGGAGAATATGGGTGAATGTAATTGGCACACATTGATTTTACATGATGCTGGTTTTGTGAAGAAGGGTTGGCAACCTGAATTTTGCTGAATAAAGTCTTGCAACAATCTTGAGAGAGCTTGAAAAATAACCTATGTACTGCCACCCTGTATGCATGCCTTTATCATAATATTCAATAGCTAGGAATGATTGAAGGTGTGTTGAACTTATTTAGAGGAAGACAATGCAATATTACCATTGACACCCTACTAGCGGTGTTTTCTGTCATATAATTGCTTTCAAACCACTAAGTGTGTCAAAAAATTGTAAAACCCAACATTTAAATGAGTTTAAAACTTAGCATAAAAATACCCTTAGGAAAATGGCCTATCTACTTAATATATACTGAGGAGAGAAGAGTGGGCGGAGAAAAAAGTTGAGAGAAAAGAGAGCAAGCTCGTATGTACCATGAGAAAGCAGAATTTTAAGGAGTCTAAAAAAGTTTTATTTAAAAACTTGCCTTCAGATACAACCTACTCCATTCTACAGTAAGACAGAGTGATGCTTCAAATGTAAAAGGTGGATCACTCCTGACATATTTGGGCCAGGTGTGAAATTAGGGTATTCACACTTCAGGACTCTTCGCAATTGTTAAAAAGTCATCCAACCTTCGGGTGTAATAAGGACTTCCTTTCCATGTAATTTGCCTGGTAAATCTTTAGTAAGCAGTTTACAAGTTGCTTTTCTGGAGTGTAATGAAGATTTATTCATTTTACCTTCTTCTTAATTTGCTCAATTGAGCACAAAAATAGAAAAAGGAGTTGGCTTTGATGTGGAGAAAAAAACCCACCCATGTGACAGAGGCAGCTGCAGATATCATTTCTGTCCTGACAGCTTAAAACTAGTCATTAGAGTTCAACAGGGATGGGAAGATGTAACAGGAGAGAAACTTTCCCAGTTCTCTAATTAAAATAATAGACAATTCAAAGAAGAAATGCAGCATACTGTTTTTATAAAAGAAGAAAACCATTTAGCCTAGAGAAAAACAAAAAAGAACCCCCTATTTCCTATTTTTTATGTACCTGGATATATTATAGGGGCATCATCATGCCTAGCAATGCTATTTCAGGTCAAGATGTTACTTTATGTAACATATTTGGTCACTATGTGAAAGGTGGAGGCTAATTCTGTGTTCAGGACCAATGGGAGGCTCGAGTTTTCAAAGGACTCATACACACCTGCATATCCCTAAAGGGCTTCCTAGGTAGGAGTTTGGTTCAAAACTCCTGTTTTCTCTAGACTTCTTATAGCGGTGAGCAAACTGTTAGGATTCTTGATGTCCCTTTAAAATCCATGAGTTACAGAAAATGCTGCTTATGGTTTTGTAGCAAGCTGTCACCAGAGACTGCTCATGGAGACCCCAGGGGTTAAGATTCACTGTGCTGGGCGGACATGCATGGTGACTGAACTTTAGGTAGGGACCAGATTCTTGGCTCAGAGAGTTTAATATCTAATTCTACAATCAGAGTCCCAAAGCCTCTCCAAATACAGGTAGGAACAAAATCACTGTAGAGACAGTAGATTGTTACGTGCTTTCTGCAAGATAATGCTTTATCCTGGGCTCGCTTGGTGGCTCCATGGTGAAGAGTCCACCTGCCACACAGGAGACATGGGTTCGATCTGATCCAGAAAAATCCCACATGCCATGGAGCAACTAAACCCAAGTGTCACAACTGCTGAGCCTTGCTCCAGAGCCCATGAGCCACAACTATGGAAGCCCACAACCCTAGAGCCCGTGACCTTAAGCAAGAAAATCCACTGCAATGAAAAGCCTGCACACCACATCTAGAGAGTGGCCTCCACTCTCCGCAATTAGAAAAACCCCGTGTAGCAATGGACAGCCAACATAGCCAAAAATAAATAAATACACTAACAGTAATAATTTTTTACAAGATAATATTTTATTTTCCCTCAGATTTCTTTCTTCTTTTTTTTTTTTTTTTTGCACATAAAAAATGGTCTGATTCTGGGGACTGACTGATGCTGGCTCCTGGGGACAAACTGACCATGAGTGGTCGAGTGGTCATCCCTGTGCAGCCTTTGACCCTCCTGCTGCACCTACTGTTTACATTAGTCTTATTGCACACATGTTTGTAAGCATTATTGCCTGAGATTTATATCCAACTGGGGTGTATCCAAAAGCTAGTGGAGGTGATGGAATTCCAGTTGAGCTATTTCAAATCCTAAAAGATGATGCTGTGGAAGTGCTGCACTCAATGTCAGCAAATTTGGAAAACACAGCAGTGGCCACAGGCCTGGAAAAGGTCAGTTTCCATTCCAATCCCAAAGAAAGGCAATGGCAAAGAATGCTCAAACTACCGCACAATTGCACTCATCTCTCACGCTAGTAAAGTAATGCTCAAAATTCTCCAATCCAGGCTTCAGCAATATGTGAACTGTGAAATTCACAATGTTCAAGCTGGTTTTAGAAAAGGCAGAGGAACCAGAGATCAAATAACCAACATCCACTGGATCATTGAAAAAGCAAGAGTTCCAGAAAAACATCTATTTCTGCTTTATTGACTATGCCAGAGCCTTTGACTGTGTGGATCACAATAAACTGTGGACAATTCTGAAAGAGATGGGAATACCAGACCACCTGACCTGCCTCTTGAGAAACCTGTATGCAGGTCAGGAAGCAACAGTTAGAACTGGACATGGAACAACAGACTGGATCCAAATAGGAAAAGGGTACGTCAAGGCTGTATATTGTCACCTGCTTATTTAACTTTTATGCAGAGTACATCATGAGAAACGCTGGGCTGGAGGAAGCACAAGCTGGAATCAAGATTGCTGGGAGAAATATCAATAACCTCAGATATGCAGATGACACCACCCTTATGGCAGAAAGCAAAGAAGAACTAAAGAGCCTCTGGATTAAAGTGAAAGAGGACAGTGAAAAAGTTGGCTTAAAACTCAACATTAAGAAAACTAAGATCATGGCATCTGGTCCCATCACTTCATGGCAAATAGATGGGGAAGCAATGGAAACAGTGGCTGACTTTATTTTTCTGGGCTCCAGCATCACTGCAGATGGTGATTGCAGCCATGAAATTAAAAGACAATTACTCTTTGGAAGGAAAGTTATGACCAAACTAGACAGCATATTAAAACATGTATAATATCATATATGAAACAAATCGCCAGTCCAGGTTCGATAGATGGTACAGGATGCTTGGGGCTGGTGCACTGGGATGACCCAGAGAGATGGTACAGGGAGGGAGTGGGAGGGGGTTCAGGATGGGGAACACATGTATACCTGTGGCGGATTCATGTTGATGTATGGCAAAACCAATACAATATTGTAAAGTAATTAACCTCTAATTAAAATAAATAAATTTATATTAAAAAAAAAAAAGCAGAGACATTGCCAACAAAGGTCCGTCTAGTCAAGGCTATGGTTTTTCCCCATTGGTCATGTACGGCCGTGAGAGTTGGACCATGAAGAAAGCTGAGCACCAAAGAATTGATGTTTTTGAACTGTGGTGTTGGAGAAGACTCTTGAGAGTCCCTTGGACTGCAAGAAGATGCAACCAGCCCATTCTAAAGGAGATCAGTCCTGGGTGTTCTTTGGAAGGACTGATGTTGAAGCTGAATCTGCAATACTTTGGCCACCTGATGTGAAGAGCTGACTCATTTGAAAAGACCCTGATGGTGGGAAAGATTGAGGGCAGGAGAAGATGGGGACGACAGAGGATGAGATTGTTGAATGGCATCACTGACTCAATGGACATGGGTTTGGGTGGACTCTGGGAGTTGGTGATGGACAGGGAGGCCTGGTGTGTTGTGGTTCATGGGGTCGCAAAGAGTCGGACACAACTGAGAGACTTAACTGACTGACTGACTGACTCTGATATTATAAGTGCTAGATGTTAAAGTATTTCTGAGTCTTGTATCTTATTTGACTTTCTCTTTATCCTTCTTTTACACACACACATGCATGCTAACACATGTAGACACACTGATCTCTAATGGATCAAATGGTTATAATTACCATTCTCTGCTCTGTGAGGTTGAAATCTTATCTTGCTGAGATAAGGAGACAGAGATGGGTGTTCAAGGTGACCAGAAATGTCTAGCCTATCTCCCTTTCTCTATATAGATAGTCTCTCCCTGTGAGATGGTTTGTCAATGTCCCCAGATTCTCCTCTACTTTTCCCCCTTTCTCTCTCACCAAATTAATTACTATTTTGTCATGACCTACCTAATGAATCAGTAAAACTATCAGTTATTTCCAACTCATATTAAACATCATTAGTACAATAATCAACAAAAAATTAAATTAACATGGCTAAAACTACAAGTTTTCATATTTGTTAGAAGGCAATAGCACCCCACTCTAGTACTTTTGCCTGGGAAATCCCATGGATGGAGGGGCCTGGTAGACTGCAGTCCATGGGGTCGCTAGAGTCAGACATGACTGAGCGACTTCACTTTCACTTTTCACTTTCATGCATTGGAGAAGGAAATGGCAACCCACTCCAGTGTTCTTTCCTGGAGAATCCCAGGGATGGGGAAGCCTGGTGGGCTGCTGTCTATGGGGTCGCACAGAGTTGGACACGACTGAAGTGACTTAGTAGTAGTAGTATTGATGAAAAATAGAGGAAACACATAATCCAGACAATATTTCAATTGCTATATATGACTTAGATAAGTTAGACTTGGTAGAAGAAAACGTCAACAAATGTATAATAGAATACCATAGTATTTTAAAATTTGATATGGACAGAAAATCGAATAAGAACCAAATGTTAGAAACTTTAAGTGGAAAAAATTGAAACTGATATAAAAAGTAATTTTAATAAGTTAATAAAAATGAAAAGTAACCCAAGCTGTTATTACATCAATTAATAAAAATTAAATTGCTAAATGGAGCTTATTTCCAGAAAATGACTTCTGGAGGAAAATCTATCAACCTCAATATAATTGTCATTAAAATATTATATTAAAAATAGTATGAGGGCTTAAAATGGTATGGTGGTTCAGTGGTAGAGAGTCCACCTGCCATCGCAGGAGTTTGATCCTTGATCAGGGAAGATCACACATGGCACACAGCAACTTAGCCCATGTGCTGCAACTATTGAACCTGTGCTCCAGAGCCCGGGATCTGCAACTACTGAGCCCTCATGCCATAGCTACTGAAGCCAGTGTACCCTACAGTCTGCGCTCTGCAACGAGAAGCCACAGCGATGAGAAGTGCATGCATCACAACTGGAGAGGCGCGCCCGCTCACCACAACCTGAGGAATGCCCACACAGCAATGAAGACCCAGCTCAGCCCAAAAGAAAGAAAGAAATACAACTTTAAAAATGGTTAGGAAGTCCAAACAGTGGTGCCAGGATATCTCACTGCATTGAATACAATGCACCCAACAGAATTGCGATGCACATTTTCATCTTTTTCAAGCTTGCTTCATACTGGAAATAACATGGCTATCTAAAAAAATTTTAAAAGCAAGCAAACAAACCAAAATCTTTAGTTCCTTCAGCTCTGGAAGTAAAATGAACAAATTAACACTCAGAAAAAAATTTCAAAATGTAAAAAAAAAGAAAAAAAAAACTGTGAATGAACAAATACGTTGAAGTACTGCAGAGTAACTGAGTGGTGGTGATGGGGCCAGTTAGGAAGGATAAACAAGCAAGAAAATACCTCAATATGGCATCAAAGATGGGTAAAGCTTTCCTGCTACAGGGTTTAGCATAAGCAGGAGAAAATTTGTGGGACAGAAAGTCCAGGTATGTCCCAGGAATGTTTCTTGAAGCTCAAGCCTAAGTTGTGTAATGACCAGTGGTGTGAATACAGGTAAATCCACATTAAGCAAGTGTCAGATAGAAATCACATGGAATTTAGACTTTAATATGTAGACAGTGGAGAATCACCGAAGGAGCTGTACTTTAGAGAGGTTGTTTGGGCCGCAGGTTAGAAGGAATTATAAGAAGGAAGAGATTAAAGTAAGTCACTCTGACAACAATGACTGTAAGTAAGAAATAATCAAGTCAGGGGCTAGAGGAGTGGTAGGCAGAGCAAATGAAAAGGAGGAAATACATCAGGCATAGAATGTAGGTGCTTCCACAGTGGGAGGAGTTTGAGGGTTTGATCTGAGTCTGTTGGGGATATTGAAGCAAGTTGCAGAATCAGAATAAGACAAGAAGTAGGTTTTAGAGGGAAGTATACAAATTTATTTGTTTTGACATGTTCAGTTTGAGGCATTTCTGAGAATGCAAGGGTGAAAATCCAGAAGAGAAATGGATATTAAGTCTATAGCTTAAGAACTGAAAGGAAGGGTTGGTAACTATCAAGGAAATAAAAGTGAATGAATTTTACTAAAGGAGAGAGAAAGCAAAGAGAGGGGAACACAGATCTGTGGGAACTGTCTACTCAGGGGGATTTTGTTTAGCAGTAGAATGTTGGTGAATATAATAATACTTTCAGAAACTGAGAAGAGAAAATAGTGAAGTAGCCTAAAACAGATTGTCAGACAAGGCAACTGTGGTATCACGGTGGCCAAAGTAGGGAAACTTTCCAGGAAGTCAATCAGTAGTAGAGTGAAGTGGATGAAGGGATAGGCTGGCTGTGTCATTGTTCAGGGTACCTCTGTGAGTATCACTAAAACAGTGTCTTAGTGATAACAACATCACTGAACTCTGCAAGGAGGAAAAGGTGTTTGCCAAGACTTTGGTTAGAGTGCTATATAGAGAGAGATTGGAAAGACATCCCCTGACAAGCTGTGTGAGTAGGGAAGATGTAGAGTCTGGGGTGATGCGCAAATAATCTAGATGTTTGCTAAACTTCTTAAGAAGTGGGAAGGGTTAACTCTTCTTGTTTTGCTAAGCTATGGTATTCAAGATTGGGGACCAAATCGGAGTGGCTGGGATGCCAGAGAAGATGAGTGTGGCTGTCTTTAGCTGACATCTTCCTGTTCTTCCTGCTCCTCTTCTTTTTTCTTCCTCTTCTCTCTCCCTCCACCATGAGATCTCAGCTTTTCTTTTACAGAAATGCTAAAGAAACACTGAATAAATTATGGTTTGAGGAGACACTGGTTTTGGATAAGAACTATACTTTTCTATTCAATAAAGGAAGGCTATAACCCTGATCATAACTAACTACTTGTTAATAAATATAATTTGGTGGTTTGGGAATGAAGTATTTGGTAACTCTTTAGTGAAGACTTAACAATAGAGGATGTCATTATCCCCTTAACAATAATAATTCAAATATTCATTTGTAGTTAAATGAACTCTCTTTGAAAAGTAAAAATACATTTGAATTAAAAATTAACTTTATTGAAGTTAAATGCTTCCTTTTCACTCATGTCAACTAATCTAAAGATTAGGTAATATGCTGTTTAAATAGCTTACAGAAAAGATAAGGTATTGACACAATTACATAGCTGTATTTTTTTTTTTCTGTAGAAGCATATAAAAGATTTACCAGCTCCTAAGAACTATTAGATCTAATGGATAAATAAAATTCTGTTATATGAAAGTTTGAATGACTCTGAGACGAGGATACATTTCAGTTTAGGGATGGAATAATTTAGGTATAAAAGTCTCTAAAGATCTTGTGAATTAGTAGGCCAAACCTTTAAGTAAGGATATAAAAATATTTTTTAGAGTTTAAAAGTATGAAAAGAAACTATGATCTTTAAGAACTTAAAAAGGTAATTCCCTTAGAGAAAACATACAAGTTAAAGTCTAGATATTCCTCTTTTAACCTTAGAAAGATTAATAGGAATCAGGATCACTTTGTCTAAGGCTACAAATCCCCATCTTATTTCTAATGAGCTCTCTAAACAGACAGCCATGGAATTGGGATTTATTACACTATACAAAAGGATTAAAAAAAAACAATAAAGTTGATTTTCTATATTTCCCCCTTGTTAATACAATGATCAAACCCATAAAGGTATTGTTATAATAAACATATTAAAATTATAGAGCCCATTTGTTGAGATGGTGTCTACTTTTTTCAGTTTGACTTGTACCAAATATGCTGTCAAAGGGTGGAAGATTCATTCACAGGTTGTTGATCGACCTCATATTGAAAAAGTATCTTTGCAGAGCTTTTCATAACTATTCTTTTCCTAGTCTACCATACATCTCTATTATTTTGTAACTGGAGTTACTCCTTCAAAAGTATGATTTTACCATCTAAAATATCTGTTTACTGAAGTTCTACTGAATTTAATCTCTCTCTCTCTCTCTCTCTCTCTCTCTCTCACACACACACACACACACACACACACAACACTCCCATTAGTAGAGAAACTGGTAAAGTGAACAAAATATTTTAGAAGTTTCAGTTGCCTCAGGTGAAAGTGGTTTACTCTGTAAAGGCGTGCAATCAATTTTGTGACCAAGTTTTCTTTTTCTTTTGCAGAAGGAAAATAATCTTGATATGATTGCAGAGGTATCATTTTATGACAAACAAGCATTATGACATTCTATCAGATATGCAGTCTCCTTAATCCTATAGTCTCTTCACAACACTCACTATACCACACTGAAATCTCAGCTCATAAATAACATTTATAGTGGTAACTATGCATTCGCCCAGGTGCCGTGCCAAGTGATTTATGCTCATTTGTTCATTGATTGGCACATTCATCCTTCTATACAGATGAGAAAACTGAAACTTAGAGAATTTATACAACTTTCTCAAGCTCATATAAAATCAAGTAGTAGAATCTGGATTAGCTCTTGTTGATCTAATGATCCAATTCCTAGATATGACTATGTTATGTCCTCTTTTAGCTTATTCATTATTCCTACTAAACTGTGAAGGACACTAAGGGCTTTACAGGAATAACAGTCTATCCTATGTAGACATACTGTTGGAATTTAAAAAATCTTAATTCAGTGTCCTACTTCCTTGACATATGTAACAAGTTAAGAAGATGTTTGGTGATACTATTTATATACTATGGCCTTAAATGATTGAATTATGAAGGAAGAGATAAATAAATTAAATGGAAAATTATGCATCAAAAAGCAGAACATGAATTAGAGAACATTTGAAGCAATGTAATTTACAATATCATAAATTAACAAAAAAGTGGAAATTACCAAATGTAGAACCTGATTCTTCCATTTTAAATGATGGTAAGAACATCATGCCAGTGCACTAGAAAGTATTTGTTAAGCACCCACAGGGAAATAATTCAGTATTAGGATTATGGAAATGTAGTCCTGTATTTAAGGTGTTGTAAATCTAATTATAGGAATACAAAATTAACAAAGTTGCAAGTTTATAAACTTAAGTAAACACTGAGTTGAGAGAGAGGTTCAAGAGGAAGGGGACATATGTATACCTGTAGTTTATTTATGTTGATGTATGGCAGAAACTGGAGAAGGCAGTTGCAATCCACTCCAGTACTCTTGCCTGGAGAATCCCATGGACGGAGGAGCCTGGTAGGCTGCAGTCCATGGGGTCGCTAAGAGTCGGACATGACTGAGTGACTTCCCTTTCACTTTTCACTTTCATGCATTGGAGAAGGAAATGGCAACCCACTCCAGTACTCTTGCCTGGAGAATCCCATGGACGGAGGAGCCTGGTAGGCTGCAGTCCATGGGGTCGCTAAGAGTCGGACATGACTGAGTGACTTCCCTTTCACTTTTCACTTTCATGCATTGGAGAGGGAAATGGCAACCCACTCCAGTGTTCTCGCCTGGAGAATCCCAGGGACAGAGGGGCCTGTTGGGCTGCTGTCTATGGGGTTGCACAGAGTTGGACACGACTGACGCAACTTACCAGCAGCAGCAGCAGCAGCAGCAGAAACCAACACAATGTTGTAAAGCAATTATCCTTCAATTTAAAATAAATTTTTGAAAAATAAATTGAAGATGTGGATATGAAGGTGTGGATAAATGATAATTGCCATAGTAAGCAGAGAAAATGGAGGGGGGTAGTTTTGGGGAACATTAGTGATATTTTGGGGCACATTAGTGATATTTTGGGGCTTCCTTGGTAGCTCAGTGGCAAAGAATCTGCCTGCAATGCAGGAGACCAGGGTTCGATCCCTGGGTTGGGAAGATCCCCCTAGAGAAGGGCATGGCAACCTACTCCAGAGCTCTGGAACAAAGGATACTGGCAGGACATGGGGTGGCAGAGTTGGACACAACTGAAGCGACTAAGCAGCAGTACCAGGAGTGATGTTTCAGGAAACCTCATTCTGCTGCTCAAATATTATTTCCTTCACGGCAGCTTCCTAAACAATTAATTGCCACTCAGTCTTGGCATCTCACTGAGTGCTCTTTTCACTATACTTTCACAAGAATATGAAGAATAAGGATATGTGCCTATTAATTCATATATAATTCATCTAAATATGGTTTTTAAATACTTATTTTTTAAGTATATTTTCCTCCATCATGAATTTCTTTATGGCAGTCTTACTCATCCTAGTAAGCAAGGACATCTGGCATATAGTGGGTGCTCAGTAATGAGTAATGAAAATCAATACATTCATAAAGAATAAGAAATAATTTCAGTTGAAAGAATTCAATATCTTGCATGCATACTCTTTTTCTCCTGGTCTATTCCCTCAGCATCCCCTATTGATGATGGGTGGGCTACATTTCAAAATCTAAATGGCCTGTGCAAGATTACTGGAAATATAAATAGTCACAAAGATGCTATTGGCACTTATATTAGCCTTGGATTTCTCCACAGAAAATGGAACAAAGACTGAAACAAAATATTAGCATCTTTGCTCCTTCCCTTTATTCTACACAGTATAACATAGATTTTCTGGTTCAGACAAGTTTGCTCTCATTCAACAAGCATTTATAGAGTATCTGTTACGAATCCATCACTGTACTTGATGCTGTGAATATTGAGTAGAAAAGCAAAGCCTCTTAGTTAAAAAAACTCCTACTCTACCACACATAAAATAGATAAATGACAAACATTTACTGTATAGCACAGGGCATTATATTCAATATCTTATAATCTATAATGGAGTACAATAAGAAGAAAAAAGCTGAATCACTTTGCTGTACACTTGAAAGTAACACAATTTTGTAAATCCACTATACTTCAGTAAAAAAATTACTCATCACCGATCACCATAACAAATAATAAAGTTCTGAAAGATTGTGAGACTTATCAAAATGTGGCAGAGACATGAAGTGAGCAAATGCTGGAAACATGGCACCTTTAGGCATCTTCAGTGTAGGGTTATCACGACCTTCATTTCCTAAAAAACCGAAGTATCTGTGAAAGGCAGCAAATCAAAGCACAATAAAAGGAGGTTGGCCTGCATGCTATTTTTTAAGTATGCTTTCAAGCAAACACTGCTCTTTCTTAAACTTCCGTCAATATTGGAAGTAAACACTCCCTGGAAAGCCTACCTAAAACTTGTTTAAAAATAATTGCAGTTGATATTTCATGACAGTGTGAGGGAGGAAGATATTTTCCTCTACCATTCTAGGTTCTTCTGGTTGGTCTATGAATTAAATTGACATGAGACAGATTAGCAGGAGAAAATCACACCAAAGCTTATAACTTGTCTACACAGGAGAGACCCAGGAAAACTGATAAATTCATCAAAATGCCTGAGGCTCTCACGTCAAACAATATCTTTAGCTAAAGCAAAAAAGAGGATGTTGGGGTAGTGGTTTGGGACTTCAAAGGGAAGGAAGGCAATTTCCCTGGACATGGAAAAGCAAACATCTGGTAAACAAATGTCTGCTGGGCCTGCAGAGACAGTGGGACCCAGGAATTTTAACAGACTCTGAGTGGTTCCTTTCTGTCTGCACAGCTGGTTCACGCTACAGTTGTTTGTGGTGTGGCTCCCTTCCTGGAACAGGTCCTCTAGGTACACTCTTTAGGCAGTTAGAGAGAACGTCGGAGTTTCTTCCTGAATCTTTTGAGCCTTAATGATTTTCAGCTAGAAATTATGTGCATGCCAAAGAGACATTTTGGGTCAGCAGATTTTGTTCCCCTAAAACATTAACCAGATCCTCTTTCTCTTTTTTTTTTTTTTGGTCTTATTTATTTTGTAAAATTTTTATTGGAATATAGTTGCTCTACAATGTTGTGCTATTTTCTGCTGTACAGCAAAATGAATCAGCCATACCTAGATGTATTTTCTCCTCTGATTTGGATTTCCTTCCCCTTTAGATCACCACAGACCACTGAGTTATAGAGTTCCCTGTGTTATACAGTAGGTTCTCATCACTTACTTCTTTTATACATAGCAGTGTGTGTATGTCAATTCTAATCTCCCCATCTTTGTCTTTTAATACAAAAATTAACATTAACCGGTAGTCTGTGTCAGTAACTTACACCTCTGGTTCCATTTTCTTTCTCCGGATAGAACTTCTGTGAGGAGTAAGAGGTTTTATATCCTTGGATATGCTACTCTGCCTTAGCTCCCTTCTGCAAAACTTTGTTCAGTGAAAATTTCCAGGCCTTGGGGATATCCTGATACATAGATTTTGACCTATAACCAGTCAGTCCTGGAGAGCAGGGGGCATTTGTCCAAATCTATTTTCATCAACACCTATGTATGCTCTAATATTTGTTTAATCATTGTGTTTTTCCTTACCATATGGCCAAGATTAAAAGGATGAAAAAAAGATATCAGTTTGTGGTTAATATCTAACTTTGGAAACAGTAGTCATAGCAACTCCTTGTTTCTTAAAATCACCCCTTTGATTTTATTACCATGTAAACAATTTGGGATTGAACACTTACTGAATATTGTTGATTATTGTAAGATGGTCCTACAGACAGTGATTATGACATTATCTTCAGGCACAGCTGAAAAAGAGCTGTGTATAAACAATAAAGTTGCATTTTGTCCTGCATTACAAAAATATAATGAGTCAGTTACCACGAACTTAGCTTTTAAAGTAGGAATTCTCATGAAAACAGCTCAGCATGGGAAATGGAAGAAATACCTTTGTAAAATATATGTAGTTTATACTTGTTAAGTTCTTTAAATAAGACATAAACAGGCACAATTAGAAATACTGAGGTTTTAACATGCTATGTATTTCATTAACTATTATCCTAAATGAATCCACAGATGCAAAATAATTTGTTTCTGAGAAGGCAGTCTCAATTTAGGTGACATAATTTAAGAAAAAGAAATTACTTCAGGTACATTTGCAAATGCCTCTAATTCCACACAGTCTAATATCTTGATTCTACTTTCTGTCATGTTAATGCCTAGGAGTAATCTTTTCTCATTCCCACATCCCAGGAATGGTTCAAAGATTACAGCATTTCTGAAGAGCAAGGCCAACACCAAAGTGTCTCCCATAAACGTTTCCCTACTTTTCAAGCCTTCCTCAGTCAGGGATGGCAATATGATCTAATTTTTGCCGATAAATATAAGTGAAACTCTGTTAGAGAATGCAAGTTCTGAGAAAGATTTTGTGTCCTTTGAAAGCATCCAAACTATCTCGGTTTTTGTAAATGGGCAGCTTAGAAAGTCTATCCTCCTTCTTCCAGCTTTGAATGCAGAAGTGATGGCTAAAGCTGTGACAGCCACACCATGACCATGAGGCAACAGCAAATGAACAGTGGAGATATGGGCCTTGACATCCTTGAGCTGCTGAGGAAGCAGGACCTTGAGAAAGAAAAGAGTAATAGCATTGGCTCCAATGAGTACAAGTCTCTATCATCTGAAACTGCACAAGCTTCCTGAAAAAAGAATGTTCAGGCATTCCCTTAGTGAAACGCCTAAGAATTCAAAGGCGTAAATCTCCTAGCATCACAAGTAAATTTATTCACCTATATCTAGAGAAATACTGGCCTTAGAGGTTTTAGCTACGAGGTTTTCTCATACCTCTTTTTCTCTGTATGGCTTACGGGTCTTTAGCGTCTGTGTGAGTCTTACTTTTTGAATTTATTTCCTTTTCTCATTGTGTCATTGCTCAGTTGGTTGCCACAGGCAGTGCTGATGCTAATTCTTTCTCCTCCATTAATAACACAGAGCAATCTCTATTAACCCTAACCAGCTATCCCACTGCTGGCAAACTGTACACTGTTGTGTCAGAGTGATACAGGCAGCGTCCTTTTACACCACCTCCAAATCTGTGCCAGTCTCTCCTTCTGGGAATCTCTGTAAGAAACAGTTTAAAGATCTTATTTCTCCATTGGAGGAGAGAGAGGTCCAAAATAAAGTGCTTGTTCCCTGGGGATGCAAAAGAATTATTAAGGTAAAAAGGCTTACTTTTGAAAATAATAGGTCAAATACCAAATGGATTATTTTAGTACTTGAGTATTTCCTGACTCATATTTTAACCTAATTTCCATTTCTCAGAGGACTTTCAGCATGCAATGATACCTAGTACCCGGTTTAATATTTTATCCATTTCCCCAAAGCCAGTCAAGAATGTAATGAAACAGAATAAAATTAATATCAAAAATCTACTAAATTGGTGCTTCTCTGGTCATCCACTGGTTAAGAATCCTCCTTGTAATGCAGGGAATACTGGTTCAATCCCTGGTCCGGGAAGATCCCACGTGTCATGGAATGACTAAGCCCACGTGCCACAGCTACTGAGCCCACACTCAACAACAAGAGAAGCCATGGCAGTGAGAGGCCTAAGCTCTGCAACTAGAGAACTGCCTGTGCTCAGCCATGAAGACCCAAGGCAGTCAAAAATAAATAAATAAACAAAATTATTTGCTTAAAAACTGCCAAGTTTACAAATAGATCAAGTCCAGAAGCTTCTGGGAGACAATAACAAGGGATCTCTGAAGTTTTCACATGAAACCTGGGTCCCCCAAAATCAATCAGTAGTCCAGATCAGTGGATCGTTGGTGGGTATTCCTGATTATGGCATCCTAATTACAGTGTCCCCGTATGTGCCCACTGTCATTAAAATTATTTCCCAGCTATTTTTGGTACAGCCCCAGAATTGTTCAAACTAAAACACTAATGAAAAACACAAAAAGTTACAGGCATTTCCACTTTAGGGAAAATGCACTAATTTTTTAATGGAATAAAATATCCATCTATGCTATAGGAAGCCAAATGATGTATTTGCACAGTCAGTAATAAAACATGTGGCCACTTAGATTGAAGGCCACAAAATAGCAAAGCACATATGATCTAGCGAATCATGTCACATAAGAAAATTTCAAAATTGTGAAGAATTAAATTCCTTGTTATGAACATGCTGTTTATTTAAAAACCAAATGAGACAAAACTTGTTTAAATTTGTGTGACAAACAATAAGCCAAACTGAAAGTGCTAGTTCAGAGTATTTGAGGAACTGCCCTGCCCGCATCTTTAAGACTTTAGTAGCTATAATCTGTGCTTCTTGCAGATTTTACTGCCTCATAGGGGAAAAAGTCTCCCAGAGACCAATTTCTGCAAAACAAAACCAGTTCCCATAAAGGGGGAAATTCCCATGGAGATAGTATTACATTTTTCTCAGCCTTATGCAAGGTAGATAAATTAACAGTAAACAAGCATCTTTGAAACCAGGTACGCCCCAGAAAATTCTCATCAGCTGTAGATTTTGAGCAGGTACCACAATTCCCTGCATCAACACAACTCTGCTGAAGACCTTGAAATGTATAGTGCAGGAGCTCTTTCCCAAGTTATAAAGGTAAAACACCAATTAAATGGAAAAAGATTTAAGGACGATTATTCCCTTAAAAGTAAACATGTAGAATTTAGTTTTTTCACATTTCAAGCATTCTGGCATGTCCATTGTATTAAATTCAGAGCAATTCTGTTGCCTAGGAAAGAAATGCACCTTGAAATAGCTAAGCAAAATGGGGAAATTGACATCTTATCTCACCAGAAACCAGATCACAGAAAAAGGTGGGGGACACGTCTGGATATCAGAACCTCAATCCAAGGACCCCAATAACATAAAAGGTTTCTCAGCATCTCCCACATTGAATGCTTCTGTCTTTATTGTCACGGATTGGCTTGTCTATAAGACTTCACAAGGACATGGTGTTGAAATCTATGGGTCTTGAAATCTATCATCGTTATAACTTAAGAAGACATTGATGGGGACTCTCCCTGGAACGTGTTTTTCTCAAGATTCTTCTTCAATGTGGAACATTTTTAAAGTCTTTACTGAATTTGTTACAATGCAGCTTCTGTTTTATGAGGGATGTGAGATTTTAGTTCCCCTATCAGGGATGGAACCCGTACGACCCCCTGCATTGGAAGGCAAAGTCTCAGGCACTCAATCACCAGGAAAGTCCCTGTATTTCTTTTTGAACCGAAGTGATGGGTACCGTTTTGGTCTCTTCTCTGTGGCATGAGGGTGAAATATTTCCATGGGCCACCTCCATCAGAAGCATGTTCAGAGTTGGGGTGAAGAGGTTACTAAAAGTAGTTAAAGTTCAATATACTTAAAAAATTCATACATATATTAAGATTCATTAAAATTCACACAATTTGTGCTTTTTACAGTCAAACAGTATTTGTTTAAAGTAGTGTTCCTTAAAGAAAGGAACCACTTAAAATCCTTGTAGTTTGGTTTTCCAGCAAACCATAATGGCTAATTTTGAAGCTATACATAGTAAGTTGGTTCTTAAGGTTGTTCTTCAAGTTATAAAGGAAATGAGAAACCCATTTAGAGGAAGACTTGAGAAAAATTCTAATATATAAACCCCAATTTAGTCATACTTCCAGGGCATTTTTGGTATTCTTAAAAGATCTTATTCTCTATTCATATCCTCCCCATAAGCCAGGTTGCCCTTGTACTGGCCTTACTTCTGGCCTTGCCTGCATGTGAAGTTTTCAACATCACTGCAGTTTGCAATAAGCTGATACTACCAAAAAACCTCCTGCCCTTTTAACAAAAGCAGGCTAAAGGTGAGCTAATTAAAGGAGGATGCTTTCCGCTCTTACAATCCTCTTGCCCTTTTAAACAGCTCAGGCGAGAGCTAAAGTTAATTAAAAAGAGAAGGTAGCTTCCATTCTTCTAATTTTTCTAGAGGTTGGAGAAACTTCATGATTAGTAACTGCTGAGCATGTGTGTGTGTGATAAGAGACTCCAGTTATGTCTGTCTCTTTGTGACCCCATGGACTATAGCCTGCCAGGCTCCTCTATCAAAGGGATTCTCTAAGCAAGAATACTGGAGTGGGCTGCCATTTCCTTCTCCAGGGGATCTTCCCAACTCAGGGACTGAACCTGCATCTCACATCTCCTGCATTGGCAAGTGGGTTATTTATCACTAGTGTGAAGGAAGCTGATTCTTCACCTGTTGCTCCCTCCCTGTGGCACCAGGAGATGGTCATTCTCTCCTCCCGACACCTTTCACAGGAGAGCAGACTCTCCATCCAAACCCTAAAAGATCCAGGATATGTGCTCTAAGTTTTCCTGGTCCAGATAACAATTTGCAGGTCCTCCAATTCACCCTCTGTATTTAAAGGGCTAATCATGTAGTTGACTGCAAAGATGGTCACAAACGTTCCTCTTCCTTCCCTTGATGCCCCTGGAAGCTCTCACCCTTACTCTGAGCTACCACTGAAGATTTGCTTTGGAAAGGGAGCATTAGAAATGTCAGTCAATGGGAGGCTGGAAAAAGCTTGTGGGCTAATACTTTCCTTGGTGCCCAAAGCCGCCAGAGGATGAATCCAAGTCAGCCTGCTGGATGATAAGGGGTGTGTGACCAAGTGACTCCTGTCACCCCTCACCAGAGGCAGAGGGCCGTTGGTGACAACAGTCACATCTGTGAGCCCAGCAGAAAACCCAACCAACCATGCCCAGCCTAAATCAACCATCCACAGAATCCTAAAGAAATACATGGTACTGTTTAAGTTTCTAAGTTAGAGTATGATTTCTACACAGGGATATCTTGCGGATAGACAGCAATGTCATGGAGTTGACAAATAGGACCCACAGAGATAACAAATAATGTAACACTAAAAGCGTGTCATTAAAATCAGGACACAGAAAGCGGTCAACTGTATCAGTGAATTCAGCAAGCCAGAAATGCAAAATTGGAAAAAGCATTGTAAAAGAGGAGAGGTGTTTTGTTTTGCTGATGATACATTTGTATGTCCAGAACACCGTTAGTTAGAAACAAACAGATAAAAGGACAATCCCTCCAAATCTTCTATAATTATTAGAGATTTTGACTAGCCCACACACTGAAATAGAGCTCCTATGGGCTGCAGTCATCATGGAAGTACAGCTGAGCTCAGCTGGAGCCTCCTATAACCAAGGCCAGCTTAATTAATATGCAACATTATAACATACAATATACAAACACCAATACAGTTTACCCGTGCTAACTGTAAGTATGTGAAATTGGAAATGCAATAAAATAAAACAAACCACCATTTTATTCATGGTGGTTAACAGGACTCATATGAAGAAAACTACTCAATATATAGAGATACTAATACTGAAATTAAATAAGCAAATTAAAAAAAAAACCTGGGAATATATTTGTTCTCAAAGCAGAAGATTAAATCTTAGATGTGTTATCTCTCCCAAAAGTCATCTCTAGGTTTAATGCAATTTCAATTAGAATTCTCTAAAATGATTCTTTCTGGAATTAGACAAAACTAGGCTTCCCTGGGGGCTCAGAGGGTAAAGCGACTGCCTGCAATGCAGGAGATGGGTTCGATCCCTGGGTCAGGAAGATCCCCTGGAGAAGGAAATGACAACCCACTCCAGTATTCTTGCCTGGAGAATCCCATGGACAGAGGTGCCTGGTGGGCTACAGTCCATGGGGTTTCAAAGAGTCGGACACGACTGAGCGACTTCACTTTCACTCACTTTACATTTTATATGAAAGGATAAATGTTCAATCATGGTGTACAGAATTATGAAAGGAAAGAGCAGTTAAAATGACTTTCATTACCAGGTATCTGAAAGAATTATGAATCTACCATAATGAAATCAATGTATCATTAGCCTAGGAATAGAGAAGGCAATGGCAGCCCACTCCAGTACTCTTGCCTGGAGAATCCCATGGACAGAGGAGCCTGGTAGCCTGCAGTCCATGGGGTTGCGAAGAGTCGGACACAACTGAGTGACTTCACTTTCACTTTTCATTTTCATGAATTGGAGAAGGAAACGGCAACCCACTCCACTGTTCTTGCCTGGAGAATCGCTGGGACAGAGGAGCCTGGTGGGCTGCCGTCTATGGGGTCGCACAGAGTCGGACATGACTGAAGCTGCTTAGCAGCAGTAGCAGATACTAGATCAATGGAACAGAGCAGAGAGTTCAGCCTATTCCCCTATACGTGAAGGCAACATATAAAGATTGCATTTCATGGATTCAGAGACAATAGAGCAGGCTATGTCTTGGTGATACTGACACAACTCCATCTGCGTGTGGAAGAAAATAAAACTAACTCTCTCTTACACTTAAAGATTTAAATGCAAAATACAAAACAACAACAAAAATCTTTAGGAAAAACAAAGATTGAGACTACTTACACAATCTTGGGAAAGAGGATTCTTTGTAACTAACTCAGAAATCCAGAAGCTCTAAAAGGTAAATGATTATAAAAAATGTTATGTGAAGTCTGTATAGAGACAGATACCATATTTCTATAAACAAATGGAGTTTTCCTACAAACAAATGAAATTAAAGTTTGGAGAAAATAATAGAAAAAAAACCTTGGAATTCTATTTCCAATCATAAAAAACTATACTATGGAGTACATCTGACAGGTATTCTAAGCCTTGTATATGTATTAAGACTTTAATCCTCACAGCAACTTGTTTAGGAAGTTATTCATCTTATATATAAAATATAATCACAAAACTTCAGTAGCTGGCATGGCAGACTCTCCATTGGCTTCACAGAGAAATACAAGGTTACTCTAAGATTCAAAGCCCTCTACAATGATCGAATTTCCTTTGGTGGCCTTATCTTTTATTATCCCATTCCAAGAACCCACTCTGTGTCTTCCTTTCTTTACGGCCTTACTGCAGAGAGAAATTCTGCTTGGGATACTTTCTTTGCATTTTTCACATGAAATCTGGTGATTTTCTCAAGCTCCATTTTCTGCTTTGTAATCTTTCCTGTTCTCAGACCTATTGCAGTCTGACCAGTATTCAACTTTCCTGCAAATTTTTTGATGCTTTTCTTGTGTCCATGTAGTGAATTCTATAGGATAAGCAACTTAATAACAGAGAGTATGTTTTACTTATCTCTAAAGTGTTTAGAACAACAATTGCTTGAGCTACAGCTAGTGAACCCAATATATTAATGGAAGAAACGGCAGGTTTCTGCAGGCTTCAGTTCAGTTCAGTTCAGTCGCTCAGTCGTGTCCGACTCTTTGCGACCACATGAATCGCAATTCATCTTCTGGCCAGGCATCCCTGTCCTTACCAGTATTTTATTCAGAAAATTTTAGTAGCTTCTCAGAAGCTATATTCTAAACTTTCTAGCAAGGAATATGAAGTCTGAACCAACTCACAATTCTAGTCTTATACAGCTGGATGTTTTGATTTAAATTCTTTCCAGTTTATTTATATTCCATTAAATGCATGTGAATTTCTCAATTTTGTTCTATTTGTGGTTCTGGCTCTTCTAATATTCTATGAATTCTTTGAGGGTAGGAACTGTATCTTATCCATTTCAGTAATTTAGTTACTAAACACTATATGGATATAGTAGGTACTCGAACATATGTATTGAACAAATAAATGTTGTCCCACCTATCTATAATGCTTTTCCATCTGCTTGTCTTTTACCATGAGCCAACAAGATCTTTGAAGCTTAATTCAAGTGCTACATTGATTAGTCAGACTCTCTGGCCACTTCACCCGGAAGTAATCTCACATTTCTTTCAACTACAAATTCATTCTATGTATCACTTTAACTCACAGATTTTCAACCTAATCTCACTTGATAGCTTAGTTTCATATGCTTTATATATGTCTTCCAGGTGGTAGACAAGCACCTTGACAATCAAGCCACCACCTAAGCCTTCTTCATTTTCCATGTCTGACCAGTGATGATTCCTTGCCTAAATTTAACTTACTTCTCTTCCAATGACAACTGGGCTCCACTATTTCCAGAATCAGATAGCTCATGTTTTTTCTCATGATTTCTTGAAACTTTAGTTTCTCATATTTTCTTATCTACATAGGTGTATCATCCTCTACTATAAACTCAAAAATTTCAAGAACACACAGGAAAGCCTGAATCCAGTCTATCTTTACATCCCTTCAATACCTGATAGAGAAGGAAAGCATTACATAAATACTTATTTAGCTGATAATTACTTTTAATGGTTATTTGCAGATAAAAGGTAACAATTGACCTTTCTAATATATATATATTTTTTTACAGCTCTGTGTGAAGTCTCTTTAGTCATGTCTGACTCTTTGTGACCCTGTGGACTGTAGCCCATCAGGCTCCTCTTTCCTAGGAATTCTCCAGGTGAAAATGCTGGAATGGGTTGCCACACCTTCCTCTAGGAGATCTTCCTGACCCAGGACTGAGCCCACATCTCTTATGTGTCCTGCATTGGCAGGTGGGTTCTTTACCATCAGCACCACCTGGAAAGCCCCATTATTTGAATTTTTTTTCAGTTTAATTATAGTTTCCCAAATGCATGTGTTTTTCTCAACTTCCCTCTATTTATGGTTTGAATACTGGCTTTAGGTGATTTTATTATAATTTTATAATTACATATTAAAACATCAACAATCCCATTTGAGCATTTTCAGATTCTGTTTTCATTTCTGTACTAAGAAGTTCAACTATGTCGAAGATTATATCTTTCAGTCTTACAGCTTTTTAGTCTTTTGGCCTTAAAAGACATGATCTTGGTCATACTGGAATTTCTTAAATAGGAAATAAAACAGAACCCTAAGATATACAAATAAGCTGCTAAAGATTTCATCTTATGTAATTATACAGAGTGAAGTAAGCCAGAAAGAAAAACACCAATACAGTATACTAACACATATATATGGAATTTAGGAAGATGGCAATGACGACCCTGTATGCAAGACAGGGAAAGAGACACAGATGTGTATAACGGACTTTTGGACTCAGAGGGAGAGGGAGAGGGTGGGATGATTTGGGAGAATGACATTCTAACATGTATACTATCATGTGAATTGAATCGCCAGTCGATGTCTGACGCAGGATGCAGCATGCTTGGGGCTGGTGCATGGGGATGACCCAGAAAGATGTTCTGGGGAGGGAGGTGGGAGGGGGGTTCATGTTTGGGAATGCATGTAAGAATTAAAGATTTTAAAATTTAAAAAATAAAAAACTAAAAATTAAAAAAAAAAAATTTAAAAAAAAAAAAAAAACAAAATTAGAAAGAAAATTAAAATGTATTTAGCTAGAAAGAGAATTCTACTGGTCCTCAAATGCTCTGAAGTGAAAGACTTGAATATTTTGATTTTGTTTCATGAGGTTTGCAAGTTTCAGCACAAATCATTGTTGTTGAGTTGCTAAATCATGTCCGACTCCTTGTGACCCCATGGATTGTAACCCACCAGGCTCCTCTGTCCATAGAATTCTCCAGGCAAGAATTCTGGAGTGGGTTGTCATTTCCCTTCTCCAGGGGATCTTTCCGACCCAGGGATCAAACCCTGGTCTGCTGCATTGCAGGCAGATTATTTGCCATTGAGCCACCAGGGAAGCCCCAACCCAAATCATATTTGAGATAAAATTTTAAAAGTCACCTGCACTTAAGGATTTGCATCTGAAATATCCACCTCTCAGAACTATAGCAGCTGCTGGTTGCTGCTCTCGTCCTATAAATTATACTGATTGAGTGATGTGTCAGAAAGAACAGGGCTACGTTTCCAAGTATGTGGTACATGGAGATTAGCCAACCACTTAAGAATGTTAAACAATCAATATCCTTGATTCTAATGAAGTTCATAAATTTATATTTTGAAAAATAAAAAAAAAAATAAAATAAAATAAAATAATAATGAAAATTACATAAAGTGAGCATTCTAACTACATCTTACCAACATCTTTTATGGGGCGTCCTTGATGGCTCAGACAGTAAAGAATCTGCCTGTGATGCAGGAGACCTGGATTCAATCTCTGGGTCGGGAAGATTCCCTGGAGGAGGGCATGGCAACCCACTCCAGTATTCTTGCCTGGAAAATCTCATGGTCATAGGGGCCTGGTAGGCTGCAGTCCATGGGGTCACAAAAGAGTCAAACATGACGAGTGACTAACATTTCACGCTTTTAGTGTCTCTTAATGTCATCAACCAGGAGTCTATCATTCCTGTTCTTACACCTGCTGGTGTGGATTTTATCAAGTCTTTACACTTGTTAGTCTAGTTCCTCTATCTGAGAATCGAGATGAAAAACATGGGCTCTGCCTTTGGTATAACACTGCTGTAACACTCTGTGACTGTGTTTTGTAAACGGAGAATGGTTTGAAAATATTAAAATTTTATAGTAGACAAGGCTAGCTATTTCCTACCAGATGTCTTCTAAGACCTAGTATTTTGCAAGATGCTCATGAATATTTTTAAAAATTAAAATAACTTGGTCATCTATCTATATTTGAGACATGCTACGTAGTACATTTTATCTCTGGAAGATCACAAATTCATTGTATTCTAATAAATAGTACAAATTTGTTCATTAAGACAACTTCCTTAACTTTTTGTAACATTGTGTTTGTCGAACTTGTTTGATCAAGAGATGTCTCCACTTTTCTTTTTAAAATAGTATCTATACCAAGAGGAATGTTTCTCTACATTCACCATAAGCAAATTTGGCATCTAAAAACTTCATCTTTCACTGATTAAAAAAAAAAAAAAAGCAGCAAACACATTCTAATAGAACATTAAAAAACGTTAATTAGCAACACTGTCTGGATAAATCACTAATAGGCAGTTAGCTTCATAAATGGGGAAATATTCTAACTCCTTTTGGGCCCAGGGGTGCCTTCCACCATCCCAGAGCAGGAATTTCCTCAATGATACCCCTGTGGCCAGAAAGAGTTAACACTCTGCTCAATATACCTAATTCATTCCCAGGATGTAATTTACACACTAGACTAATCTGGCTGAATATGTAAGTTTTCCTGGCTTTTCTTAAATCTATAAAACGTCGAATGGGTCACAAAGGACAAATTATCAGGCTGTACAGATTAACAATCAACAATTTAGTGCACACCTTTTTTGTTAGTTTTGAGGGTAAATAGCGCTATGGCTTTTTAAAGTACAGCATAAAAAAAGCTTACATGATTTAAATAAGATTTTGGAATTACTTAAGGAATTGTCTCATTGGTTTTATTCTTGGTTTGACCCCAGTGAGGAAGGACCCATGTTTATAATGTGATCTTGACAATATTGGTACCTCAAGATTAGGTGGGCTTCACATATAGAAAGGGCATCAGAAATCTGTGTTTACAGGAAGTTCAATAGATTGAAGGATTAGGTTCTGTTCTGTACCTCGGTCTACAGGAAAAATATAAATATGGGAGAGAATTGTTTTTCTGTGGAAAAGTGATATAATCAAGTGTTTTATCTTATCCCTTCGCTATACCTTGAGCACTTTCTTTTTTCAGTTCTTTTCAAAGGGATAATTATTGTTCAGTTCACATTCAGGAATGGTCTTTTAAAAGAGTGGTTATGCACTCTTTTCTGCCTCATCTCTGATGAGGCATACTGTGGAGTCCTGGCAATAAAAGTGATCATTAGTGCAGGGATTTCAAACACAGTGGAGCTCTTTTTATTGAGGTTTATCAGAAGAAGCGAAGACTATAGTTTGAAAAATCCTCACTGGTAATTTTAATTGATCTGCTGGAAATTTGGGACCTCTTCATGTCATTTTATCTTGCGCTGTGGAAAATCACAGCTTTGCAGAGGTATGGCATGGTGCTCAGTAAATGCTTATCAAATACACAAATGTTAAGTGTTTAAAAAGCTGTCACACAATGCTGTTGTCTTGTCCCTTCTTGAAACAAACAAACAAACAAAGCACCTTCAATGTCTCCTAATTTTTTTTTTTTTTTTTTAGATTGAGCTGGATCGTCTTAGACTATCACAAAAGGTCTTTCTTAATTTGTAGTTTTTAAAATATTTTTGCTGGGTGACACATAGCAGTATCTGAAAGTGACTTTATGAGTTCATGAACTGACTCTACTGGTCATTTCCATGAAAGGTTTTATTTTCGTGACAAATAAAGACCAACAGTGTTGAAAAAAATCCTTGATTTAATCTTCCTACTTTGTGTATGTGGCTTCTGTAGCTATACCAGCCATTCGGTAACTTTGAAATTACAAGCACGAGGGACCAACAGAAATTCAGAGATGCCAACTCTGAAACTGTGAACTCAATGCCAGCAAATATCCATATGATTTGATATTAAAAAGTTATATTTTACTCACTGTGATGTATGACATGCATGTCAGTTAATTTCTTTGCCCCTTTACACTGGTTCTCTCTTCTCTTCTCAGCCTAATGTACTCCTTGTCATTCATTCTTTACATCCCAGTTCAAAATTTACTTCTTTCGTAAGTATTTCCTTGATTCCCTCAGGCAAATCAATTCATTTTTTCATCTATGTTCTATCGCCAGTTTATCTATGTTTTATTAACATTCATCCCATTTAGTATAACTCTTTTGTTTTGTCACTGTCAACAAATTGTTTGCCCTTCAAGAACAAGTGTCATATACGTTATATTTTCACACAAATAAGTGCTTATTTAATGAATTAATCTATGCCCAATGGGCTTGGCTGCAATGTCCAAATACAGAAAGTATTACTAACATTTTCCCCTATGGCTTTCCTTCCTTGAGAACAAGTTTTATTTAGTGGCTCTTACGGGCAAATGAACACAGAACCCCTACAGTTAATTTGCGGGACAAATAATTCCTCTAGAAATCACCCCAGGGATCACTGCAGGGGTTGTTGAGGACATTCTTAATGAGCTTTCTCTTCTTAGAATACTACACAAAATGTTATTGTTAATAAAGTTTTAGTTTAATTCTACTCTTTCCTCAAAATGCTGATAGTGTGAATATAGTTTCCTGTAAGTGAAGAAATACTTTTTAACATCTGTTGGGCTCATTATTCAGAGCAGACTGGGAGTATAAGTAACCAAGATAATGGAACAGAAGACTGTCTAGGAGCAAACTGATTTTACCATTTAAAAATGATTTCTTTTTAACGGCTGAGTAATACTCCATTGTGTATATGTACCACAGCTTTCTTATCCATTCATCTGCTGATGGACATCTAGGTTGTTTCCATGTCCTGGCTATTATAAACAGTGCTGCGATGAACATTGGGGTACATGTGTCTCTTTCAATTCTGGTTTCCTCGGTGTGTATGCCCAGCAGTGGGATTGCTGGGTCATAAGGTAGTTCTATTTGCAATTTTTTAAGGAATCTCCACACCGTTCTCCATAGTGGCTGTACTAGTTTGCATTCCCACCAACAGTGTAGGAGGGTTCCCTTTTCTCCACACCCTCTCCAGCATTTATTGCTTGCAGATTTTTGGATCGCAGCCATTCTGACTGGTGTGAAGTGGTACCTCATTGTGGTTTTGATTTGCATTTCTCTAATAATGAGTGATGTTGAGCATCTTTTCATGTGTTTGTTAGCCATCCGTATGTCTTCTTTGGAGAAATGTCTATTTAGTTCTTTGGCCCATTTTTTGATTGGGTCGTTTATTTTTCTGGAATTGAGCTGCATAAGTTGCTTGTATATTTTTGAGATTAGTTGTTTGTCAGTTGCTTCATTTGCTATTATTTTCTCCCATTCAGAAGGCTGTCTTTTCACCTTGCTTATAGTTTCCTTTGTTGTGCAGAAGCTTTTAATTTTAATTAGATCCCATTTGTTTAGTTCTGATGAGATGGATGAAACTGGAGCCGATTATACAGAGTGAAGTAAGCCAGAAAGAAAAACACCAATACAGTATACTAACACATATATATGGAATTTAGGAAGATGGCAATGACGACCCTGTATGCAAGACAGGGAAAGAGACACAGATGTGTATAACGGACTTTTGGACTCAGAGGGAGAGGGAGAGGGTGGGATGATTTGGGAGAATGACATTCTAACATGTATACTATCATGTGAATTGAATCGCCAGTCTATGTCTGACGCAGGATACAGCATGCTTGGGGCTGGTGCATGGGGATGACCCAGAAAGTTGTTATGGGGAGGGAGGTGGGAGGGGGGTTCATGTTTGGGAATGCATGTAAGAATTAAAGATTTTAAAATTTAAAAAATAAAAAACTAAAATTAAAAAAAAAAATGATTTCACTATTCCCCCATTGAGGTTAACCAGGCTGGAGAATATTTTTCTTTTCATTGTTTTAATGGGTTTCAATGAGCTTTCTAGCAACAATTTACTTCAATTTTACTTCCTTTCCTGAAACACTGTTTATGGTTTAAAAAACTCTTTGTATGTATATGCAAGTGAGTCAGACTGATGATCAGATAACATTTTGAAAACCGAAAGGCATCTTAATGTAATGGTTGCATAACTAAAGGATGAAGGAAAGACAGATGGAGAAGCAATTGAGTTCGACTAAAATAATTTAAATCTTGGCAGAGCAACGCTGTATTTGGAAAATGATACCTTGATACTACCAGACTGGAGTAAATTAAACCTATCACGATTTTAGCCTAGACAGAAAATATTTCAGTCCTTGCTAGGTAAATTTTTGAGATACTGCTAAATTCTCCTTGAGGTGTCATTTTGACATAGTAAATATTCAAATTATAAATCCTTAACTGCGCTTGATATATTTGACTTACTAGTTGTTCATATTTACTACTTTTTCATCTATCACCAAAAATCATCTCCATTCCTTTAATACAAGTATTTCCCCCAATAACTTATTTATTCCTTGCTCTTCCTTAATTGTTCTTCTTTGTGTACTTGCTTTCATTTAAAAAAAGTGAAAACACCTTCAAGTCTCTATTTTGTTTTGATTACAGCACTATGGTCTGTATTAAAAGTTAATAAAATACAAACTTAAATCCCTACAGGAGATTGGCAGGTGATATAAATGAGTGAAGTGAATGTCATTCAGTCGTGTCTGACTCTTTGTGACCCCATGGACTAGTCCATGGAATTCTCCAGGCCAAAATACTGGAGTGGGTAGCCTTTCCCTTCTCCAGGGGATCTTCCCAACCCAGGGATCAAACTCAGGTCTCCCGCATTGCAGGTAGATTATTTACCAGCTGAGCCACCAGGGAAACCTGATGTAAATGAGACAGTGGGCCAAACGTAGACCAGTGTGGAGAGTGGATTTGTGAGGACTGTTGAGTCAAAAGAAGACCTACACCATCTGAAGTGGGTAGGTGGGTAGTTGTTATTTAGCTCTTTCTAATTTTTAATGGACTATTTCATTTTTTTCCCAAGCAGGTTATGTATCCAGGTATTTTTGTGAAATTTTTCATTTAAAAAAATTGTTGCAGGGAGCTTCCCTGGCTTCTAATGGTGAAGACTCTGCACTTCCACTGTAGGGGGCCTGAGTTCAATCCCTGATGGGGAAACTAAGATCTGTCATCTCTCACTATGGGGGCCTCCTCAAAAAAATGCTTCTACAGTATCTAGGCATGAATTGTCATTGATTGATAACATCACAAAGAGAAAGATGCTGGAAAACTTAAGAAGTGAGCCTATAAAAAAGGTAAATAAATCACAATGAACAGAATATAACTTCTAGATCCTGCTCCCAATTTACAAGAACACAGAGAACGCAGGAACTCATTAAATTACACCATGGGGATGCAATCAGCACAACCCAGCCTTGTAGGAAACTGCAGGGCCCACAACACAGTTTCTTCAAGAAATAATTGCAAGAGAAAAAAAAGGACATGGAGGGGGAATTTATAGACCAAAGGAAGTTTAAAGGGTACATCAACCAGTTGCAATGTGTAAACCTCTATAGATCTTGATTTTGTAAAATTATAAACAAGAAAAAAATTTTGTAACTATGTGCAGTTATGAATGTTAACTAGACTTATTATGGTGATCATTTTGCAAATCATACAACTACTGAATCTTATGTTGTACACCCCAAATTAATAAAGCATTATATATCAATTATATCTCAAGAAAAATAATAAAATTTTAAAAATTATAACATTTATGCAGCTTCCTTGGTGGTTCAGATGGTAAAGAATCTGCCTGCAATGCAGGGGGCCAGGTTCAATTCCTGAGTATGGTGATCTCTTTGCAAATTTAACAAATATTGAACCTTATGTTGTATACCTGAAACTAATAACATTATATATCAATAAAAAATAAGTAAAACATTTTTTAAACTATAACATTCATGAGTTGCTGCCTGGATATTTGATATCAAGGAATTATTGTTGATTTTTAAATATATGATAAGGTTAATGAGGGTCACATTAGAAAATCACCCTAACCTTTAGAGATACCTATAAAAATATTCACAGATAGAATTTCAGAAATACATTCATATTTTAAAAAACAAAATACTGGGCAGACAAGCCATGTGTCTGTCAGTGGGCTATGGTTTATATGTTGCCAGTGTGCAACTTCTAATCTCTAAGAATATATACAACTAATTTATTTCTCGTTATCATTAAACAGTAGTATATTTTAATTATATGGAGGCGATATAAAGATGTATAGGCCACCATTTTCACTTGGGGAATATGAGATACATAAATTAAACCTTAGAGAAAAATACAATATCTCCACCTTTTCACCTATTATCTTAATATTAAACTCAATAAATGAATCTTTAGTTGCTTATGGATTAAATAAGCAATTTCCCAGGTTTTTTGGTCTTATAGTACTTTTGAGTAATAACAAATTTAAGTTAGCAGCTTGTGAGGCACTTCTGCTGTAAGATGTATTGCTTACAATTTTTTTAAATAAAATATAATTTAAGACATATACGTTTATTATTTTATTTTATTGGCCACACCATATAGCGTGTGGGATCTTAGCTACCCAACCAGGAATGGAACCTGTTGTCCAGGTTCCATCAGAACTCTGATGTACAGAGTTCTAACCACTGGACTGCCAGGAAAGTGCTTGTGAAACATATTTCTAAGCCAACCATCTTCCCTAAGTCTGCCAGTCACTTAATGCCTTCATACAATACACTGTAAAATGACATAATTTGGGGAGTGATCATATCCTTCTCCAGTATCTCTGGAGACAACTTATCATTCATTTGTTAAAATTGCTGAATTCTGACTAATTTCCTGAATCTTACTTGAGGGAATAAAATTTAAGAGATTCCAAGGATATTGTTATTGCAGACTATCCAAATCTCCATTGTATGGAAACTGGCCATCAGTCCAGCAATTGGCAAATACACAGGGCTCGACAAAGGCTGGTTCCTTCACCCTTCACCCTGGTCACTGCTCAGTGAAGGCCCTCTAATGAATAAGAAGAATTACCTGTTAGTAAAGATTTCCAGAAAAACATCTATTTCTGCTTTATTGACTATGCCAAAGACTTTGACTGTGTGGATCACAATAAACTGTGGAAAATTCTGAAAGAGATAGGAATACCAGACCACCTGACCTGCCTCTTGAGAAATCTGTAT
This sequence comes from Ovis canadensis, assembly GCF_042477335.2. Classification (NCBI taxonomy): domain Eukaryota; kingdom Metazoa; phylum Chordata; class Mammalia; order Artiodactyla; family Bovidae; genus Ovis; species Ovis canadensis. The sequence continues at coordinate 36,583,067 of NC_091270.1, read as the reverse complement.
GCAGGTCAGGAAGCAACAGTTAGAACTGGACATGGAACAACAGACTGGTTCCAAATAGGAAAAGGAGTACGTCAAGGTTGTATATTGTCACCCTGCTTATTTAACTTCTATGCAGAGTACATCATGAGAAACGCTGGGCTGGAAGAAGCACAAGCTGGAAGCAAGATTGCTGGGAGAAATATCAATAACCTCAGATATGCAGATGACACCACCCTTATGGCAGAAAGTAAAGAACTAAAAAACCTCTTGATGAAAGTGAAAGAGGAGAGTGAAAAAGTTGGCTTAAAGCTCAACATTCAGAAAATGAAGATCATGGCATCTGGTCCCATCACTTCATGGCAAATAAATGGGGAAACAGTGGAAGCAGTGTCAGACTTTATTTTGGGGGGCTTCAAAATCACTGCAGATGGTGATTGCAGCCATGAAATTAAAAGATGCCTACTCCTTGGAAGAAAAGTTATGACCAACCTAGATAGCATATTTAAAAGCAGAGACATTACTTTGCCAACAAAGGTCGGTCTAGTCAAGGCTATGGTTTTTCCAGGGGTCATGTATGGATGTGAGAGTTGGACTGTGAAGAAGGCTGAGCACTGAAGAATTGATGCTTTTGAACTGTGGTGTTGGAGAAGACTCTTGAGAGTCCCTTGGACTGCAAGGAGATCCACCCAGTCCATTCTGAAGGAGATCAGCCCTGGGATTTCTTTGGAAGGAATGATGCTAAAGCTGAAACTCCAATACTTTGGCCACCTCATGCAAAGAGTTGACTCATTGGAAAAGACTGTGATGCTGGGAGGGATTGGAGGCAGGAGGAGAAGGGGACGACAGAGGATTAGATGGCTGGATGGCATCACTGACTTGATGGACATGAGTGTGAGTGAACTCTGGGAGTTGGTGAGGGACAGGAAGGCCTGGCGTGCTGCAATTCATCGGGTCACAAAGAGTCAGATACAACTGAGCAACTGAACTGAACGGAAGCATTCTGGGGATGTGGAGATTAAGGATGGGAGTAGAGGATACATCGTAAACATAGTAAAATATCCAAGGGATTTTTTCAGTATATAGACCCTCTCCCTGTAGGTGAATCAGAGGTCAGTGAGGTAGAGAAAACATGTGAAATCTAAAAAACCTCCCCAAACAATAATAGTGATGCCAGGCTCATGGCCCTCTGTGACTCCCATCCCCTTGTTAAGAATCACTGCTTTAAGGAATGGATCTCAGAATCTTAAATGTGTGTCTGTTAGTCTTTCAGTCATGTCTGGCTCTTTGCAACCCCGTGGACTGTAGCCCACCAGGCCCCTCTGTCCATGGAATTCTCCAGGCAAGAACATTGGAGGAGGTAACCGTTTCCTTCTCCAGGTGATCTTCCTGACCCAGGGATTAAAACCTGTGTCTCCTACATGGAAGGCAGTTTCTTTATCATCGGGGCCACTAGGGAAGCCCCAGGATCTTAAGTTAGAGAATTCAAATAGCAAGCATATTGCTATTCTGGTCTAACCCACCATCTACCTTAGGAAATCTGTCATTCTGTACATTTCTCAAGTATATCAAATTTCAGAGTAAATCTTAAAATCACAAGAATCGTGTTCTACTGGTCTGTATTGACTCAGACGCCTATTTCATGCCACAAATGTGAAGACAACTTTATGGTTATTTTTTTAAAGTAATATGTTTAGTGTTATATAATTATTAGAACAATAAATTATATAAAGTACTTGCAGTCAATTTGAGGAATACTTGTCTACAAAATACTATGCTTACAGGTAGGTGTGAAATAACTCACAAGCAGCAGAAAGAAAAAAAAACTGTTTATCCATTGTTAACTATGCAATAAATTACAGAATAAGGAATAAGAAACCAAAAATTGATATGAACACAGAAATAGGTTTCATATGTAGCCACTCTGGGGCTACTACAATTTTATGTATAGAAATAGCTTGGAAACTATGTGGAGTAGAAGCAATGATCTCTCACAGGCCATTCATCACCTGTAACTACCCAGGGTTAATCTTGCCTCCTATCTGATGCTTCCTTGCACTCTGGGCAACTACTTACACATATTTCTGATACCTTTCATTTGCAATATCCTGAGAGTTATGTTACTTCCTCTGTACATCTTCCCTGGAGGATCTGACTTGTTTTGTGAAGTAGGAATCACATATATTAACGTAGATTCGGGGCATTCATCACACTGTAGAGCCTGCGAGCCACAACTACTGAAGCCCGCAGCCTAGAGTCCGTGCTCTGCAACAAAAATAGCCACCAGAATAAGTCCCTGCATCGCAGTTAGAGAGTAGCCCCTGTTCGCTGCAACTAGAGAAAGCCTGAGCACAGTAGCAAGGTCCCAGAGCAGCCAAAAATAAACAAATACATAATGAAAAACAAATTCAAAAGCCGATTATCAGGACATGAAATGATTGATACTTCTCACAATTCCTGTAAAAGCTACCGTGTTTCTACCCCTTTCTTTCTCTCTTCATGTTCCTGCCACCTCTTCTCAACAAGCTGCCCCTCTGGTCTGTCAAAGGGCTTCCGTGGTGACAGGCTGGCAATGGGCATTCCATACCCGCTGTGCCCGATTGGCACAAAGTCTCCCAGGGCTGGCATAAGACGAACCATTCTACGTAATCATTTTTGTGACAGGTAGTCACCCACACTGGAGTTGAGAGTAAATGGGAACCACAGGATTTCTTACCATTATAAAAATACATTTTCAAAGTTCCAGTACGGTTTATTGATCGTATAGATTTTTTTAAAATGAGAGTACTAACCTAAGGGGATGACTTTTTAAATACTAGGGACTTCTATCATGTTCTTCATTAGAAGCAGAAGGAAAGCTCCTATCTACAAATAAATATTCCTTTGAGGGTCATAGTTCCATAGAGCACACATCTCAGTTTAAACCTCAGGTGAGACGGATGGAGTTTATTTTTGTCAGACTCACGTCAGTTTATATTATGTGCCTCCACCCATTTTGTGAGGTGACAGTTTGGGAATTTTGTCTGAGGTTTGAAAGGCTTTCATCATCCCAGACTTTGGTATTGTGAGGGCTTGGTCCTCGTCCTCTGTATGCTGGCACAGCAGGCGTCACACATGGCCCCTAATTGTCAGTGCACACCCAGGTCACTGGGTCACCTCTCTTTCCTCTCAGAGAGTTCCTTGCTGTCCTCTGCTCTGCAAGAGAAGTATCTGCTCCTCCATCACGCAGAGTTACATAATGCTCTGTGAGGTCGGCTAAAGGCTTCTGTCTCCAGGCAGGGGACAATTCTGCTGCTTCCAAGCCTTGCTGGGCCACACGAACTTCTGTGACTGTCTCGGGCTCATCTGACTAAGAGTACTCCACAAACCTTTATCTCGAGAATCTTGCCTCCGAGGACTCTCCCAAGGAAGCAGGGCACCACTTACCCTTCCGCACGCAGGTGTGCTAAGTCACTTCAGTTGTATCTGACTCTTTGTGACCCCATGGACTGTAGCCCTCCAGCCTTCTCTGTCTGTGGGATTCTCCAGACAAGAATACCAGAGTGAGTGGCGATGCCCTTCTCCAGAGGATCTTCCCAACCCAGGGATCGAACCCTCATTTCTTATGTCTCCTGCACTGGCAGGTGGATTCTTTATCACTAGCACTACCTACTCTTCTGAGTATGCGAGAAAAACAGCTCCTCTCCATGACAGAGCTGGGTCTGGCATGAGCTTCTCTCCTTTTCCTGTTCCTTCCCCTGTTCCTCCTCTATCATCTTCTCTGTTTAATCAACTTTATCATCATATAATTTGAGTACAATAAAATGCACATTAAGTAATCAGATCAAGGAGTCCTGGCAACTGTACATAGCCTTAGAATCATCATCACAATCAAGACACAGAACTTCATCACCTGCCCTCATGCCCTTTGCAATCAACAGCATTCCCCAAACCCAGAATCAGGCAACCACAGATCTGCTTCTCATTATGACAAATTTCACCTGTTCTAGAATTTCCAAACCAATGGGGTCAAGGCAGTTTTGTCTTTGCCTTCTTTCACTCTCGTTGTTGTTCAGTCGTTCAATCATGTTCAGCTCTGCAAGCCCATGGACTGCAGCATGCCAGGCTCCCTTGTCCTTCACCATCTCCTGGCACTTGCTCACCCTCATGACCATTGAGTGGATGATGCCACACAACCCCCTCATCCCATGTCATCCCCTTCTCCTCCCGCCTTCAATCTTTCCCAGCATCAGAGTCTTTGCTAATGAACTGGCTCATTGCATCAGGTGGCCAAAGTACTGGAGCTTCAGCTTCACCTAAATAAGAATGTTGAAATTCCCATATTTTGTTTACAGTAATAGTATTTTATTCCTCTTTATGGCCAGTAGTATTCTGTTGTTTGGAAATACCACAGTTTGCCTATCTGCCCACATGACAATGGACATTTATGATGTTTTGAATTCAGAAGTATTACTATTGTAGCACTCATGTGTAATTATTGCTTGGATATAAAGTTTGATGTCTCTTGGTTCAATATGTAGATCGAGGTTTGGGGTTGAATGACAAGTTTGATTAATTTTATAGGAAAATGCCAAATTGTTTATTGGAGTAATTGTTTCATTTCACTTTCCCACCAACAATGTCTGAGAATTCCAGTTCCCACATCCTTGCCAATACTTGATATATTGTTAAGCCTTTTCATGTTAGCCATTCTAATGGGTCTATAGCAGTTTATCATTTTAGAATTAATTTTCCTGATAAAAATGATAATTTTTGTATATGCTTATTAATAATTTCTATTTTTTTGTGAAACATCTATTCAAATCTTTTGCCAATTTATAAATCGACTTTTGTCTTGTGAGTTTTAGGTGTCCTTTATATATTATGGATACAAGTCTGCATGGAACAACAGACTGGTTCCAAATAGGAAAAGGAGTATGTCAAGGCTGTATATTGTCACCCTGCTTATTTAACTTCTATGAAGAGTACCTCATGAGAAACGCTGGGCTGGAAGAAGCACAAGCTGGAAGCAAGATTGCTGGGAGAAATATCAATAACCTCAGATATGCAGATGACACCACCCTTATGGCAGAAAGTGAAGAAGAACTTAAAAGCCTCTTGATGAAAGTGAAAGAGGAGAGTGAAAAAGTTGGCTTAAAGCTCAACATCCAGAAAATGAAGATCATGGCATCTGGTCCCATCACTTCATGGAAAATAAATGGGGAAACAGTGGAAACAGTGTCAGACTTTATTTTTTGGGCTCCAAAATCACTGCAGATGGTGACTGCAGCCATGAAATTAAAAGATGCTTGCTCCTTAGAAGGAAAGTTATGACCAACCTAGATAACATATTCAAAAGCAGAGACATTACTTTGCCAACAAAGGTCCATCTAGTCAAGACTATGATTTTTCCAGTGGTCATGTATGGATGTGAGAGTTGGACTATGAAGAAAGCTGAGCACCGAAGAATTGATGTTTTTGAACTGTGGGGTTGGAGAAGACTCTTGAGAGTCCCTGGACTGCAAGGAGATCCAACCTGTCCAACCTAAAGGAGATCAGTCCTGGATGATTGGAAAGACTGATGCTGAAGCTGAACTCCAATACTTTGGCCACCTCATGCGAAGAGTTGACTCATTAGAAAAAACTTTGATGCTGGGAGGGATTAAGGGCAGAAGGAGAAGGGGACAACAGATGGCTGGATGGCACCACCGACTCGACGGACATTAGTCTGAGTGAACTCCAGGAGTTGGTGATGGACAGGGAGGCCTGGCGTGCTGTGATTCATGGGGTTGCAAAGAGTTGGATGCGACTGAGGGACTGAACTGAACTGCAATACATAATTAGATACATGGATTTAAATATTTCTCCCCATCCACACCTTGCCTTTTTATTTTATTAATGGTGTCTTTCAAAGAGTGTCATTAATTTGGAATGTCTTTCAAATTAAAAAGATTTTAATTTTGACGAGATCAAATTCATTATTTTTTTATGGTTTGTGTCCTAAGAAACTATTGTACTCCAAAATTGAAAGATTTATTTCTGTTTCCTTCCAAAATATTTATAAATTTAGTTTTTACAATATATGTTATTTATGCCTTATTTTGAGTAAATTTTTAGATATGTTATAAAAGTTATGGTCAAGGCTCATGGCTTTTCCATATAGATATCTAAATGTTTCAGTATCATTTATTGAAAAGTTTATCATTTTCTCATTGAATTGTCTTTGATCTTAATCTACATTATAGTGTAGGTTATTTCTAGACTCTATTCTATTGATCTATATTTATTACTATACAAATCATATTTATATTCAGCCTTAAAATAATTTTTCTTTTTTAAAGGCATTTGCATTTTAAAGTAAATTTTATAATCCATTTATTAATTTATACATTGCAGCTTACTGGGATTTTAACTAGGATTGCACTGAATCTGTAGAACTACTTGGGAAAAACTGACATCTTAAGAGTATTCAGCCTTCCAGTCCATGAAACTGGTATATTTCCATTTATTTACCTTTAATTATCTCAGTGAATTTTACCATTATTTGGGTAGAAGTCTTGTCTGTATTTTGTTAAGTTTATCTTCAAATATTTTGCATTTCATATTGATATAAAATTTCTGCCAATATAGTCTCTATTTGGAACTGTTAATGCTTGATAACACAGAGTTCAGCAGAATCTCCTAATGGTATTAGGAGCAACCCAAAGTCTTTTACCTTGATCTTTTAACGCACAAAGGAAATGCAGCCTGGAAACCTTCCCTGAGCTGAACAAAGACTGGACAGAAATGCTTATCTGTCAAAGTGAGGTCTTAATACTGAGACACACAGTAAACAAAATAAAAACAGTTTTAAGGTTGAAAAATATGCTGTAAGTATCAGGATTTATAAAGCCAAAGAGACAAAGATTTAAGTAGAAGTCATTTTGACTTCTGCTTCTAAGAAGACTTGCTGCCATATAGCAAGGCTATTTTTGGCAAAAGTCAATATAGGAAGATAAATAGATGAATTAGCCAAAACTGTTATATTTACTTGGAAAATAAGAGTTAATTCTTACTACATCTACTGGCAGAATATCAGTAGCAGTTCAAGCAGAAATTGTTTACAGAAGGACATGGACTCAGAAGAAAGAAGATGGAGACTGAGAAAATACAAACGTTGAGTGTCAACAGAATAAAAAGAGATTGTTCACCTCCACTGTCTTATTTTATATTCCAGGATAGTATTACCACATGGGCTTCCCCATGGAAAGGAATCCACCTGCCAATGCAGGAGATATGGTTCCATGATACAGCAAGATCCCCTGGAGAAGGGAATGGCAACCCACTCCAGTACTCTTGCCTGGGAAATCCCATGGAGAGAGGAGCCATAGGGTCACAGAGAGTCGGGCACAACTGAGTGCAGCACAGCACAGCACAGAAGTCTCCCCAGAGGGAGCTCATACGTGGTTTCATGCAAACACACATCAACAGGAAAAGGGAAGAACGGCGACAGAACTGAGTATATGAAGGTTCAGCTCAGTTCAGTTCAGTCGCTCAGTCGTGTTCAACTCTTTGCGACCCTATGAATCACAGCACGCCAGGCCTCCCTGTCCCTCGCCAACTCCCGGAGTTCACCCAAACTCATGTGCATCGAGTCAGTGATGCCATCCAGCCATCTCATCCTCTATCATCCCCTTCTCCTCCTGTTCCCAATCCCTCTCAGCATCAGGGTCTTTTCCAATGAGTCAACTCTTCACATGAGGTGGCCAAAGTATTGGAATTTCAGCCTCAGCATCAGTCCTTCCAAGGAACACCCAGGACTGGTCTACTTTAGAATGGACTGGTTGGATCTCCCTGCAGTCCAAGGGACTCTCAAGAGTCTTCTCCAACACCACAGTTCAAAAGCATCAATTCTTCAGCGCTCAGCTTTCTTCATATGAAGGTTACAGAGGTTAAATATTTTGCCGAACATCACTTAGCTTGGTGGTAGAATTAGGACTTGAATCCACCTCTGACTACAAAACTGTGTTTTTGTTTTGTATTCTGTTTTTCCATATTACCAAAAAAAAAAAAAATGTTTTTGGTGGAGGGAGGGAGGTTTTATGGAAAATGAAGGCTGCAACACATGTATATCTGACCATGTTTTCTTTCTAATTATTTCTGTATAGCATCCAAAATAAACATCTTGATAGAAACTTAAAGATGTTTCTGGGTCTATTTCCCTCAGGAAAGAATATTTGTTAGGCATTTTCCGGTGACAAGCAGAGACAAAGAACAGAACAGAGGTTTAGCCTTTCTAAAGCCTCAGATCTCATGATCCCTGAGGGGATTTAAAGAACTGTTTGTGTGTATCTAATCTAAAATAGTTAAAAAGACATTCTAAAACTTTTTCTTTAAAAGGGGTGTGGCATGGATTTACCTCAAGTTACTTTGCTTGTAACTTATAAGACACAGAGAGACGCAAACATTTCCCAGTTTTGTCAACATGTATATTTTAAGAGGGAAATATATCTTGACTTCTTTTTTTCAACTTTGGAGAACTTATTTGGTTCCATAAGCAGCAAATATAAAGCCTCATATAAAATGCATACAAGCCCAAGGCTGAGATGCATCAAAACCGTTCCCACAAAAATTTCTCCCCCATTCAGCTTCTGTACAAGGTGGTTCCTGCAATTTTTATATTTTGAAAATTTCCTCATATTTCATACATACTTCTGCAATCCCAACTTTCAAGTAGCAGTGTTGAAACTTTTCTGAAAATACTCTCAGAGGAAGCTTTTGAAGATGAAAATAAAAAAGCCATTTTGATGTTACAGCTGGGAGTCAGCAGTGTAGCGATTTATGACTTTAGGTCATTCAAGAGCTCTTAAGAGACGCCACAGACTTATTGTGGTGACAATGATGCCATGGATACAAAGGTCAAATCACTGCGCAGTACACCTGGCTTAACAAAACATTATGTCAATTATACTTCAGTAAGAAAATCAATGAGAGTGGAGTTGAGGAGAAAAACAGTCTTCTTTTGCTAATTTTAATTTTAGAAACAAAAAAGTAAGAAGTCCGCACAGAAAATAAAGTAACCCATAATTGGAGCAGTCATGAGGCATCATATACAGCCAGCTGTTGCTTTTCCCAAAAAAATAAATAAAAATTTTAAAAACCAAAAGATAAAGTGTCTGGAAAAATGTCAGACATAAATAAAACAAAAGTGAACAATACTCTTTACCTTTCCCTCACTGCTTTAAGCAGGCTTTCAGTATTAGAAACATAGCACCTCAGTTCTTACTTCAGAATTTGTCACTACAAAGTATATTAATATTAGAAACATAATAAGTTATTGATTCAAAGTACAGAATCATCTTAAAATAAGACTGAGAAAAAATTGGGAAGAGAAAACAAAGATGGGCAGCAGGCAGAGATATGGTTTACTTGTATTCATTGAATATAACTGTGAGTAATTTGTTTCACTAGAGACTGTAGAATTCAACGCAATTAGAAATAAATTCATTATCTTGTGCATTATATTGCAAAATTATTAGACTTTAAAAAATTTCTCCAAACCACAAAACTTTTACAAATCTTCAGTACAACAGTCAAAAGCATGAGGTTGTGGCAACCACTGTCTTATCATCCATGTTTGGTTTTAAATGTTAACCATATTTGTATGCGTTAGATACAAGCATTGATTAATCCACCCATTCCAAAATTATATTTAGATTATACAATCCATTAAATACTTTGCTGGACACTGGAAATAGAAGACAAAAGTGATCATGCAACATTGGATACATGAAAGCAGAGAAGTCACCTGGAATTTACAATGACACGTGAGTGTTACTATCTACTCTGTTATGTACTATAGCAGAGGGATTTATGAGAAAGAATGGAGGGTCATGTAAGTTGCACTTGACTTCAGGGAGGGTTTCCTGAGAACTGACATTTGAGCCTTTAATGATTTTGAAGATGATGAATATTGTCCTATACTGTCGGGAGCCAGCGTGAGGAATCCCACCCGTGACAAGGTCATGCAGAAGGAAGCCTAACAAAACGCAAGGATGTGTTCGGCTTCAGGGATTCCCCCTGGAAATTCCTGAGCATCCACCCCCCACGACCAGAATCTGCCTGCTTTACTACGTTATGCTTTCCACCTACTCTTCTGTCATTAACAGGGGACTGTCCCCCCACCACCTTTTTCTGGAAAAAATTAGAGCTTTTAGATAATAAATCTCCTGGGCATAATACGAGTGTTTCAATCCAAAAACCCCTCTGATGGCTTTCTAGCCTGCCTGCAGGCTGAGCATGTGATTGTTTGAGGCCTCCTGACTGCGGGAGGCACAGGAAGCTTAAAACATCCTAGGAATTTCGGGGCTTCTGAGAAGTCAAAATCATTAGAATAGGACTGATTAAAGGTTTCATTTGTTGAGCCAATACTTGGTGCCAAATTTTCATATCTTTTATTTTTAGGTATAGTTGGTGTATAGAAAAACAGGTAGTAGACCTGGTATTAGCAACATTAGATCTTTGAGTTAAGTACTTTATTTGTTATAACCCACTGCACCTTTGTTCTATAGGAATGTAACTTTTTTGTACTTTGAGGGGGATGCAGAATAAAGAAAAAACACGTCTAGGGAAAAGGAGTTTTCTGGACAATTATCCAGGAAGAGAGCCATAAAAATGTTAACAAGCCTCTTGGCCAGAAGATAATGTAAACCACCTGAGACCTTCTGTATACGGGAGGGTATGCAAAAAGAAAGCCTTGTCTCAATGAGGGTCAGGACTGCTGCCCCTGCATAACTCTATTTCTTTATGTACAACTTGGGGTATACAAGCTGATTTTGAAAAATAGTTTTTGGGGTCTTGCACCGATGCTGGGCTTCCCCATGTCGTTCTTTTCTTTTTCCGGCTGAATTCCCATCTGGAGCAGGGAGGCTCATCATGTCTGCTTATTTGTCCTGGCTTCTAAGATCCGTAAGAGAGAGAGCCCAAGGCGGGGCACTCTCCGATATTCAAACAGACGCCGGTGGCCTAACGTAGATGGTGCAAGCTCCTTGTCTGGAACTTTATTGGTCTTCCACATAATCCCAGTTATTCAGCCCTCTTGCTCTACTTAATTTTCCTACTATACTATTGTTTCTTAATCTAATCTTATATTAATAAACAAATAAGTTTTTCTCACGCCAATGCCGTCCCCGCTTCGAATTCCCTGGATCCACCGGGGCAGGACCCCGGCACTATACTAATCTGAGTATTATGATTCTGTGGTATATATGGGAACTCCAAATTAAGCAATTTCATATTAATACCCTAGGAACCACTTCTGTATCTTTTCCAGCTTTTAAAATTCACAAACTTGGCCGTGGGTTTTATTTTTTATTTTTCTAAAAAACAAATTTTATAAATAAAAGTTATGTTTCAGTTCCAGAACAAATTACAGCATATAACCAAGAATATTCCAAGATAAGAAAAAGGAGAAATAAAAGTGTTTAACAATAAGATACAGCAGAGAACATTTAAGCCTTATTTCCAAATCCATCCAAGAGCTATAGGAAAGATAGAAGCCTTCAGATATAAGCTTTCATTATTAAAAATCACTGAGAGCCATTGTAAGAAGACACACCTGTTTTACTTAATAGCCCTTTGGGGGCTAAGGTAGTTCTATTAAGATTACATACATTTCCTTTTTGTTTCCTTTACCTGATTATCAGTACATAGCCTGCAGTTCCATAGCTATCTTTTTTATCAACTATTCACAACTTTTTTTATTTTATTTTTACTTTATTTTACTTTACAATACTGTATTGGTTTTGCCATACATTGACATGAATCTGCTACGGGTGTATACGAGCTCCCAATCCTGAATCCCCCTGCCACCTTCCACCCCATATCATCTCTCTGGATCATCCCCGTGCACCAGCCCCAAGCATCCTGTATCCTGTATCGAACATAGACTGGCGCTTCGTTTCTTACGTGATAGTATACATGTTTCAATGCCATTCTCCCAAATTGTCCCACCCTCTCCCTCTCCCTCACAGTCCAAAAGTCCGTTCTATACATCTGTGTCTCTTTTGCTGTCTCACATACAGGGTCATCATTACCATCTTTCTAAATTCCATATATATGTGTCAGTATACTGTATTGGTGTTTTTCTTTCTGGCTTACTTCACTCTGTATAATCGGCTCCAGTTTCATCCATCTCATTAGAACTGATTCAAATGTATTCTTTTTAATGGCTGAGTAATACTCCATTGTGTATATGTACCACAGCTTTCTTATCCATTCATCTGCTGATGGACATCTAGGTTGTTTCCATGTCCTGGCCGTGGGTTTTAAAACCCAAATCTTTCCTATAATTTTTCACTTAACATTGGCACTGCTTTTAGTTACATATTACATTGTTTAATTGGTTATTGGTTATTGGAATATTGGTTAGTCATAAAAATTAAAATAGTCAAATCTTTCAAACTGTACACAGCAAGGAAAATTGGTGCTAACCATTAAAGGTACACAGTAAAACAGACTTAACATTTTAAAAGGGCATTATATTACATTAACAATATCTCAGCCTAAAATATATTCAAACCAACAAACACTGAAAGAAGCTTAGGCTGTGTTTAAAATTCTTAATTGGATGGGCTCTATTTGCTGCCATTCTTCCTAAACATCTTCTAATTATGTACCATCTTTAAGAACTCCATGCTGAGTTATCATTTTCTTCCTTAACATTTTTCTGATATATTATGCACCCTAAAAGCTAGAATGTTCTTTTATTTTCAAGTGCTAAATTTCTTAAGTCTAACACACTAGCTTTTCATGATTTGGGTATTTTCAAGACATTCATTAGCAAATTGGGAGACTATTGCAGTTCAAGGTAAACGTGGTAAAGGTCAATTTTTTATCAGGAAAATAGAGATCATAGACCAATCAATCTATATTGTGTTTCAATATATGAACCTGAAGGAAAGCAAATAGACATATGTATCACCATCTGTATATTTACAAACTCTTTTCACTACAATATTGTTATCATGCCAGTAAAGACTTGGAATCTGAAATGAGAATGTAGAAAGTAGGTAGAATAAACTTTGAGACCAAATAGATAAAATTAATTTGTCTCTTCTTTTGGATTCCTATCTATTATAAATGCTAACATATCATCAACTTTAATTATTATTTTGCATTTATTAAGCACCTGCTGTGTTAAAAACCTCCTTTGACTTATACCAGGAACTCTAAGTCCATGAGTGTGCTCAGTTGCTCAGTCTAGTCTAACTCTTTGTGGACCCTGTGGACTGTAGCCCACCAGGCTTCTCTGTGCATGGAATTTTTGCAGGCAAGAATACTGGAGTGGGTTGCCATTTCTTTTTCCAAGGGATCTTCCAGGGATAGAATAGGCATCTCCTGCATCTCCTGTACTGGAAGGCAGATTCTTTACCACTAGCACCACCTGGGAAGCCTCCCACACCGTGAGTACATAGTTCCCCAAAAGAACCTTGAACAGCTGCAGCCACCTCCTCAATGCCCTGTGTTTATATTCCTGAAGGTGCCTCACAAGGCAACTTTGGCAAAAGCTAAAGAGATTGATTTAGAAGGTATACAGTTGTGGTTTGCTGTGTTTTGTTAAGAGAATTTCTCAAACATTAGCTCACACCTGAATTGTTAAAATATAGTTATTGGACTCCACCTCCAGAGTTTCTGATTCCAGCGGTCTAGGATGGGGCCCAAGAATTGGCATTTTTTGCTGGGTCCAGGTGATACCAGTGCTGCTGGTTTGGGACCACTCTGGGACAACCACAGAGGTGGGACGTGGGCAGGACCCAGGCTTGCTCACTTTCTGATATGTCTTACATCCATCTTCAGTTTTCCTCATCTCCACACAAGCCCTATCCCCCATCTATTCCCGCATCTATTCCCATATAATCCATCTCTCAGGGCAGCTAAGAATCTATCTTTAGCACCTTATCATTTCAGTTCTGTTCAGTCACTCAGTCGTGTCTGACTCTTTGTGACTCCATGAATTGTAGCACGCCAGGCCTCCCTATCCATCACCGACTCCTGGAGTTCACCCAAACTCATGTGCATCGAGTTGGTCATGCCATCCAGCCATCTCATCCTCTGTCATCCCCTTCTCCTGCTGCCCTCAATCCCTCCCAGCATCAGAGTCCTTTCCAATGAGTCAACATTTCACATGAGGTGGCGAAAGTACTGGAGTTTCAGCTTTAGCGTCAGTCCTTCCAATGAACACCCAGGACTGATCTCCTTTAGAATGGACTGGTTGGATCTCCTTGCATTCCAAGGGACTCTCAGGAGTCTTCTCCAACACCACAGTTCAAAAACATCAATTCTTCAGTGCTCAACCTTCCTCACAATCCAACTCTCACATCCATACACGACTGCTGGAAAAACCATAGCCTTGACTAGACGGACCTTAGTAGGCAAAGTAATGTCTCTGCTTTTCAATATGCTATCTATGTTGGTCATAACTTTCCTTCCAAGGAGTAAGTGTCTTTTAATTTCTTGGCTACAATCACCATCTGCAGTGATTTTGGAGCCCCCCAAAATAAAGTCTGATACTGCTTCCACTCTTTCCCAATCTATTTCCCGTGAAGTGATGGGACCGGATGCCATGATCTTCATTTTCTGAATGTTGAGTTTTAAGCCAAATTTTTCACCCTCCTCTTTCACTTTCATCAAGAGGCTCTTTAGTTCTTCTTCACTTTCTGCCATAAGGGTGGTGTCATCTGCATATCTGAAGTTATTGATATTTCTCCCAGCAATCTTGATTCCAGCCTGTGCTTCTTCCAACCCAGCGTTTCTCATGATGTACTCTGCATAGAAGTTAAATAAGCAGGGTGGCAATATACAGCCTTGACGTACTCCTTTTCCAATTTGGAACCAGTCTGTTGTTCCATGTGCAGTTCTAACTGTTGCTTCCTGACCTGCATATAGATTTCTCAAGAGGCAGGTCATGTGGTCTGGTATTCCCATCTCTTTCAGAATTTTCCACAGTTTATTATGATCCACACAGTCAAAGGTTTTGGGATAGTCAATAAAGCAGAAATAGATGTTTTTCTGGAACTCTTGCTTTTTCCATGATCCAGCAGATGTTGGCAATTTGATCTCTGTTTCCTCTGCCTTTTCTAAAACCAGCTTGAACTTCTGGAAGTTCACAGTTCACGTATTGCTGAAACATGGCTTAGAGAATTTTGACCATTACTTTACTAGTGTGTGAGATGAGTGCAATAGAGTGGTAGTTTGAGCACTCTTTGGCATTGCCTTTCTTTGGGATTGGAATGAAAACTGACCTTTTCCAGTCCTGTGGCCACTCCTGAGTTTTCCAAATTTGCTGGCATATTGAGTGCAGCACTTTCACAGCATCATCTTTCAGGATTTGAAATAGCTCTACTGGAATTCTATTACCTCCATTAGCTTTGTTCGTAGTGATGCTTCCTAAGGCCCACTTGACTTCACATTCCAGGATGTCTGGCTCTAGATAAGTGATCACACCATCGTGGTTGTTTGGTCATGAAGATCTTTTTCTTACAGTTGTTCTGTGTATTCTTGCCACCTCTTCTTAACAGCTTCTGCTTCTGTTAGGTCCATACCATTTCTGTCCTTTATCGAGCCCATCTTTGCATGAAATGTCCCTTGGTAGCTCTAATTTTCTTGAAGAGATCTCTAGTCTTTCCCATTCTGTTCTTTTCCTCTGTTTCTTTGCATTGATCGCTGAGGAACGCTTTCTTATCTCTTCTTGCTATTCTTTGGAACTCTGCATTCAGATGGGTATATCTTTCCTTTTCTCCTTTGCTTTTCACTTCTCTTCTTT
Organism: Ovis canadensis; assembly: GCF_042477335.2. NCBI lineage: Eukaryota > Metazoa > Chordata > Mammalia > Artiodactyla > Bovidae > Ovis > Ovis canadensis. The sequence continues at coordinate 36,567,310 of NC_091270.1, read as the reverse complement.
TCACAGCTATTTGTAAGGCCTCCCCAGACAGCCATTTTGCTTTTTTGCATTTCTTTTCCATGGGGATGGTCTTGATCCCTATCTTCTGTATAATGTCACCAATCTCCATCCATAGTTCATCAGGCACTCCATCTATCTAGTCTCTTAAATCTGTTTCTCACTTCCACTGCATAATCATAAGGGATTTGATTTAGAAGAAATGGAGTAGCCATCATGGTCAAAAAAAGAGTCTGAAATGCAGTACTTGGATGCAATCTCAAAAACGACAGAATGATCTCTGTTCGTTTCCAAGGCAAACTATTCAATATCACAGTAATCCAAGTCTATGCCCCAACCAGTAACGCTGAAGAAGCTGAAGTTGAATGGTTCTGTGAAGACCTACAAGATCTTTTAGAACTAATACCCAAAAAAGGTGTCCTTTTCATTATAGGGGACTGGAATGCAAATGTAGGAAGTCAGGAAACACCTGGAGTAGTAGGCAAATTTGGCCTTGGAGTATGGAATGAAGTAGGGCAAAGGTTAATAGAGTTTTGCCAAGAGAACACACTGGTCATAGCAAACACCCTCTTCCAATAACACAAGAGAACATTCTACACATGGACATCACCAGATGGTCAACACTGAAATCAGACTGATTATATTCTTTGCAGCCAAAGATGGAGAAGCTCTATACAGTCAGCAAAACAAGACTAAGAGCTGACTGTGGCTCAGATCATGAACTCCTTATTGCCAAATTCAGACTTAAATTGAAGAAAGTAGGGAAAACCACTAGACCATTAACACCTTATAGATTTTACCAAAATAGAATAGTTTTTAATTATTATTTTTTCAACATAGAATTTGACACTCAGTCTCCAACTTGGCATGTTTATTACATGTGCACTTTCCCTAAGGAGAAATATTATTTCCTGAAGAAATGGATTTTATTGTTTTACAATATGTAGGTAGGGATACCTGCTCAGTCCTCTTTGTGACCACATGGGCTGTAGCCCATTGCTGCTGCTGCTGCTAAGTTGCTTCAGTCGTGTCCGACTCTGTGCGACCCCATAGACAGCAGCCCACCAGGCTCCCCTGTTGCTGGGATTCTCAAGGCAAGAACACTGGAGTGGGTTGCCATTTCCTTCTCCAATAGGAGAAGCCCATTAGGCTCCTCTGTAAATGGGATTTTCCAGGCTAGAATACTAAAGTGGGTTGCCATTCCTCCTCCAGGGGATCTTCCTGACCCGGGAATTGAATCCATCTCCTGCACTGCAGGCAGATTCTTTACCACTGAGCCATCGCAGAAGCCTGTTTAACAATAAGTGAGTTGACAAAAAACTAGAGAGACTGATTTCTAGAATACTGAAAGAAGAGCCTGAAACAACAGTCAAAGAAGGCAGCACTCGTTCAGTGAAAATCCACAGCAGCTGAAGCAACTTTACTCAAACACTTAAATGCTTTCTTCTTTCATATAACTCCTTCATTCAACTGTTATGATGCTCTCAAAAATGCCAACATTGTCATTCTATATGCATCTATAAACTAGTTCTCCTGAAGAGATGCAATTAAATTTCAACATGTAATTGCATAAAACCAGCACCACCTGATAGCTTGCTGTATATGAAATACCCACTCCCATTCTCTTTTTGAAACCCAGGGATGTGGCATCAGATACTGCAGGGATGAAGGACGGGATTTCTCTACACCCTGCACTCAGTCTGATGCTTGAAGTTGGTTTATGATTTGGGCTCCTACTATGCAGGTTTTGTATTCATTGCTATGACACAGCTTCCTGACTAGGTGACCACTGAATTGAATTAATGCCTGTATTCATTTCTACTGCAGTAGGAACTAAATGTTTGTGCCTCCAAAATTCATATGTTGAAGCCCTAACCTGCAATGTGATGGTAACTGGAGGTGGGCAATTTGGGAGGTAATTAGGTTCCAGTGAAATCATGAGGGTGGGGTCCTCACAAAGGGATCACTGTCCTTGTAAGAGAAAAGAGAAACCAGGTGAAGACACTATGAGAAATGACCTTCTGTAAGTCGGCAGGGAATTCTCACTGCCGGAATAGGAAATACATCTGCCAGACTTGATCTTGGACATGTGAAAGATAAATATTTCTAAGATACCTAGTCTGTGGTGTTTTCTATACCAGTCTAAGGTGACCAGCACACTGACCTAAGATGTTATTGTACACGTAATTAGTAGCTTAAACTGATCATCTTGCAGTTCTGTAGATGAAAATATAGCATAGGTCTCATCAGGCTAAATGAGCATTTTTTATTTGGGTGATTGGCAGAATTCAGTTCCTCAAGGTTGTCAGACTAAGGTTCCCCTTCCTTTGCTGGCTGTGAGCAGAGGACTGTTCCCAGCATCTCCAGGCTACCCACATTCCTTGGCTCTTATTTCTGCCATCATCTCCATCCAGCAAAGATGGTTTGAGTCCTTCCTATGCTTGGAATCTTTCCTCCTTCCTTTTCTGCCTTATTTTTCTGACTCACTTTAGAAAGATTCTCTGCTTTCAAGGATTTACTAGTTGGGTCAACCCAGCCAAACCAGGATAACCTCTGCCTCTCAAGGTCTAGACTGTTGGTCACATTTGCAAAATCCCTTTGCCATGTAAGATGACATAAAACATTATAGGAATTAGAGCATGGACATCTTGGGGGACATTATTCTGCCTATCACAATTTTCAGACATGGTCACCTTTGAGAATGAAAGGGAGCACTGTTAATATTTATGCTGCAATAGTAGGGATACACGAGGACACATGGCCAACCAATTTATGGTACTAAGAGTTAAGAGATGGGGTCTCAAAATGTGTGTTTGTGTTCAGATGCTTAAGGGGGAATATTTATATGCTGAGGTGAATGAGTTGAGCTGTGTTATAAGACTATTATCTAATCAATTGGGTTAAAACAAATATTTCATAATGCCTTCTGTGGACAGAGGATGGGGGCTGGGGTGCTAAAGAGATGAGTAAGAACCCAACAGTAACTTCAAGAAGCTTCCAGCTAATTCTCCATAGATGTATTTATGAATCTCCACCCTGACTCCCAAATGTGCTCTAGGTTTGTACAGTCTAGTATGGATGAATGAGCATTTGATTGCAGAGGAAGGGCATTGTCTGTGGATGAAAAGTAAGTTCGCCTTGATCATGAAGGCACATGAAGTGCAGGACGATGAGAAATCTCTTCTCCAACCCTTAGGCTGGCAAACCACGACCAATACAACTAAAAAGAAGGTAAAATGAATGTTCTACCTAGAACATTTCTTTAATTAAGAAGTAGACTACTGGGGACTCTGCTTTAATTAACCACAGAGTGCCACATTAACCTTTTCTCATGTTGTTATTAAGTTGAAGCTCTGCTACCTACCCTAGGTGGAATTCCTTCAAATGCATTCTGTTATCCTTAGGCAGATGCAGATTGGAAAAGAAATTAAATATGAAGATACTATTTCCATTAAAAGATAATTATGAAATTCAAATTATGCATGTATTCATACATGATTATATAATGATTTAAAATGAAGCAATTACTTTGAGATATTCATTGGTCCTAGTTAGAAATGCTTACATATCTTACAAGAATTAATGTTTTATATTTATTTACACTTGAATCTTTATACTGTAAGATGAGATGAGTTTTTTTGGCTTGGTAATCTTAGTGTTATTAATTCATCATAATCTTATTTATATGAGGATGGCTATGATTCTTGCTTTATGTATGTACTATCTTAATATTCTTGTAATCATCTGGCATTTTATGGACTATTTGAAATAATACTTCTATGTAAACTATGATTAAATTTATATTAAGTTTTGGTGTTGTTTCTAGACAAATATATGTGAAAATGTTCATGCTTAAGAGGCATACACAAAATAAATGACGATGTACTTTCATGCTCATCATTAAACAGAAAATTGAACACTGAAGTGCTTTAAGATGTTTACAATTTAAAAGATTAAAGTATTATTGACTTCTAATTTGAATTACTATTTTGAATGTATATATTTTTGGTAGAGATATGAAATTTAATTTCCTTAATTGTAACATAAATCACATGAAAGTAGTTCATGCTAAACTTTAAAGAGAGTCATAAAAAATTGAATTTCACTACAGGAAAAGTCTGATGAAAACAGAAAAGTTTGTTTGCAAAAACAAAGACATGAAGAAAAAATATGTAGATCAATCCTGAAAATGATGTGACATTCCCAAACATTTTTAGAAGAAGTCTATGAGAAGAACACTGTATGTCAAAACAACTTTCACTTTATAAAGATTAGAAATACATGTGCTGCGTTCTATCATCATTTCTATTACATACACATCAATCAATATCCCTATGATTTTTTTCAGGTTGTTAAAGTTTTAACAAACACATTTACCACAAAATACATATTTGTGAAGAATATGTTAATGGAATAAATGTAATCATGAAGAAATTAAATTTTTTAAATATCTGGTGTTTTTAGTTGCCAAGTCGTTTCTGACTCTGTGTGACCCCATGGCTGCAGCATGCCACACTGCAGTTAAGTACCAAAAATAGTGAATTGTATTTGGAAATAATTTGCAGGTGATGTGTTAGAGAGGATGGGAGATGAGTATGTTGTGCAGAAGCAGTTGAGGGGTATTGATGTTCCAGGGGACAGCCTGGCAAGAGAAGATAAATGCCATTGGCTGATGATACATCACTAGAAAATTCTGGGCCCTGGCTTTTTCAGAGCAAGGGTCTGACAAATAAAGGTATTCAAAACAGAGTTTCAGCTTTATAAAAATTGGGGAAAAAATAGTCTTTAGTACAGCTGCTGCTACTGCTGCTTAGCCATGTCCAACTCTGTGCGACCCCATGGACTCTAGCTGGCGAGGCTCCTCTGTCCATAGGATTCTCTAGGCAAGAATACTGGAGTGGGTTGCCATGACCTCCTCCAGGGTTAGTGTAGCTGAGTAGATGCAAAGATACCTAAGATCTTTTTTGTAATGAGTGAGAAAGGGATTATTAATGTGATTACAACACAAGTGCCATATGACATGCAAGTACAAAATGGCTTTACTTTATGAGATGGGGTGTGTGGATAAATAAGCCCATATAGAACCGTGGCTTCCAAGAGGTGGCCACCTAAGCTTTAAACTGCAATTCAAGGAGTTCATCAAGTGTAGAATAAGAACAAACATACCACACGCAAAAGAGAACACCTGGAGTAGAAGCTCAGAAGCTCACAGGTGTGTGCAGGGGCCTGACAAAGGATGATCAGGTACATAACTGGACACAGATATAAAGGGCCTTGTCAGTTATAGTTTATACTTTGGACTTTATTCTGTAGTGACATAAAAACATCAAGGGTGTTTTTGTGGGAATGTGTATATCCAAAGGTTCAGGATGGATTGGAGAGGGAAGAGATTTGCAAAGAGGGTGGGTTCTACCCCTGGGTTGGGAAGACCTCCCTGGAGGAGGCAACCTACTCCAGTATTCTTGCCTGGAGAATCCCCATGGACAGAGGAGCATGGCAGGCTACAGTCCATGGGGTCACGAAGAGTCAGACACGACTCAGAAACTGAGCACAGCCTGTTAGAAGAGTTCTGATATGCTTTACTTGAGAGCTGGGGAGAGACTGACAGAGAAGAGATACAGCTGATGTGGTAAGAAGAGGAAGACTGGGGAAACACGGTGAAGATTTGTTGCTAATGGAAACAGGCCATATGTGAATAATAGCAAGTTTGGAGATAAGTTGGAAAAGAGATCAGAAGTCTGGTCTTTTGTTTCAGACATGAAGAATTTGAATTGCCCATGGGACTTTCCATCAGATATATTCAACTGGCAAATGAATATCTGAATCTTGTGCTCAGAAGGTCAGTAAGAGATAGAGATTTGAGTGTGGAGAAACTGAACCTACCAGAATGGAATGAGATTACCCAGGGAGGACAGAGACATCGAGAGCTGACCTCAAATATTGAAAGAGTGAAGAGCTGTGAAAGAAGTTAGAAATCAGTTATCAAAACAGTAATAGGAGAGCCAGGAGAGGTCAGTGCTTCTTGTTTGTGATAATTGTTGCAATTAGTATAAAAATCCCATGCCATGGTGTGGTCACAAATAATACCATACATTAATGCATTGTCTCCTTAATGACATAGGATTCCTTTGGTTACTAGTTGGGGATTAGCATCCATAGGAATGGACATCATTTTCCTTTTGAGAGTGGAGTGGTTTATTTTTTTAAAAAATAAGGTATTAAAATGTGTGGATCTCTCCTCATTTGTCACATTCCTATGCCAATATTTCAGGCTGCACTTCAGCAATTTTAGGAAGTGGTCCCAAATATTACTGCTCAAAATTTCAGTCACAGTCCTACACTCACAGTCCTACACACCTACTGGGTTATTTTGATGTAACACAGATAATGAGATGGGTCAGATACTTCACAATTTCTTTGTTGCTAAGCACACACTTTCTTTGGTCCTTGTCAGCCCTGGCAGAAATGTTTTAAAAGAGATATTTATTAAAGTGGTGGTGTTAGTTCTCTGCTGTTTACCTTCTCAGAATTTCCATAAGTAAACATTCTGTGTGCTATACTTAATGCCCATTTTTATTTTCCTGTTTATTCATACCTGAGGCACCCCACGTTTATGCTAGGTTTATTTTATTGGAATACTGTCACTTAAAAACACTTTCAAAAGGTGAAATTCTTATCCAGTAATTTTTTTTGCTAACCTTTTTATTGTGCTTTCCTGTCTCTCTTGCTTTTCTTATGTCATTGCCAAATATTTATTTTTGCACTCAACCTGGCTTTTCAAAAAAACTTCATATTTTTATTATTTCAGCAGGTTTGCTAGTCCATAAGATCAAAAGGAACAGAAATAAAGAACAGAAAGACAGCCATGGGATCCAATACCCTGCCGGCATAGTCTTGAAAATCTTTGATAGCGTTGGCAACTATTTGCAGAACTCTGCATAAGCAGAATTGGACAAATCTATAGATGTGATCAATATTCACCCACAAACCCAATGCTTTCTTGCTTTCAGTAGAAATCTCTACTGAAAAATATCAGAAATATATGGAAAAGATATGACAAGGTCATATATTTGTTTGAGGATTTTTGTCTTCAAAGTTTGTATTATGTCACTCTTGAAGAGTCAGGGAACTATTTAACTTCCCTAGGAAATATGCTTGAAAGAAATGAAGGCGCTTCTGTAACTCTCTCTGGTCCCCTAATACTAAGGGTAATCAAAGCTCAGCCAATGTCACAAAGATAGAAATAAGCTAGATTATTTAGCATACAAGCCCCAGGAGGGTGCCAGGGTCTGGGGAGGAGGGTGGAATAATGGTGAAGTGAGTAAGTGGGTAATGGTGAAGTGAATAAGTAACCTGTGCTTAGATTTTTTGTCATCCTGTACTTCTGGGGTTCTGTCCAAATGTTCATGATTAGCCTTTCTGGAGAAACCTTACAGAGACAGTATGACTCTGGGAGAGTCATGGATTAGTGATAAAAGGGAGAGTCACACAGTCTGATCTCTGAGAAGCAGACTCTGAAAGAGGTTAGCATGCAGGAATTTATTAGAAGCTGCCCTTGGAAGTTCTGACCAATTCTCACCTACTAATCCAGTGTTCTTCTAATTAAAAAAAAAAAAAAATCCCTCATGCATGGGATTTTTTTCAATAAATCTAAAATTGGTCATCTGTATCCATGAAATCTGCATCCACAGATTCAGAGGGCTGAGTATATGCAAATTTCCATATCTGCACTGGGTCCTGAAACCAACCCCCTCTAGATATGAAGGATGAGAGATTTCTATACTCTCTTCCCCACCCCATCATTAATCTCAGATACCTACTGTGTCTTACCTTTTAGCACATTTTCTTTCACTGTGATGCCATGTTAGCTCATCTTCTGTGAAAATTTTAATAATTTCTGAGTACCCAGGTGTATGGTCAGGCCATTCAAAATGGCCATTCTCTTGCTCTCTGTACATCCCCCTGCTAGGCCAGGGCCTGCTGCTCTTACATTCTACTCATGTGGCTGACCTTCCTATACCCTTGCCCCTGCTGCTGCTAAGTCGCTTCAGTCATGTCCGACTCTGTGTGACCCCTATAGACGGCAGCCCACCAGGCTCCGCTGTTCCTGGGATTCTCCAGGCAAGAACACTGGAGTGGGTTGCCATTTCCTTCTCCAATGCATGAAAGTGAAAAGTGAAAGTGAAGTCAATGAGTTGTATCCAACTCTCAGCGACCCCATGGACTGCAGCCTACCATGGATTTTCCAGGCAAGAAAGAGTACTGGAGTGGGGTGTCTCAGCTAATGACTGCTGTAACTTTAGACTGGAATATCTCCACCATGATGGCTTATCAAGGGGTGGTGAGGGGCATGATCTTTTGTTGGTTTCCCTGGTAACCAGTGAGTCAACTAGAGGTCAACTCTTGCTATAACTGGTTACCTTCCCTTGCCTGCATTCCTCTGCTTGCAGTGGGGTGTCACTGCTGGACCTTGCTTCAGATGTGTAAGATCTTCCTATCCATTAAGCCACTGATGTCTCTGTTGTTGACTCTGGGTTCCTTCTTCAGTCTTAGCAACTACAGAATTTGCAGCCAGTGGGGTGCAGCCCAGCACCATAGCAGGGACTATCTGTTCTATCCACCACCAGTGATGGCGTTCTCTCTGGCATCACCATCTGGGAAGGCTGTTCCAACTCACAAGTGCTGTTTGAAGGTCAACTTTCTCAGACTGATTCTGCCACCAGCTCTCCCAGGATGGAATCATTAGGGAGCAAATTAAGGCTTAGAGATCAGTTTCTCAGAAGTTTATTAGGGAGCATGTTCTCATTTAATACTCACGGAAGGGAAGGAGAGGAAACTGAATCAGGAAGGGGAAGATGCTGTCCACAAATCAGCCTTTATGAAGACCTCAGCAAACCCCATGGAGAGCTCTGAACTTGGTCCCCTCACTGACCAGTTATTAGATGGAGACTGCAATGAGAAAGGGTTGTACTCTTGGGCAATGCTTTAATTTGCTAAGGCTGCTATACAAAACAGACTGGAGTGGATTAACAACAGAACTTTGTTTTATTACTGTGCTGGAGGCTAGAAGTCCAAGATCAAGATGTTGGACAGTTTGGTTTCTTCTGAGGCCTCCCTCTCTTCTTGGGTCGCAAATGGGTGTCTTCACATGGCCTTTTCTTTGTTCATGAGCATTCCTGGTGTTCAAATTTCCTCTTCTTATAAAGACACCAGTCATAATGGATTGAAAGTGAAAGTGAAACTTGCTCAGTCATGTCTGACTCTTTGCAACCCCAAGGACTACACAGTGCATTTAATTCTCCAGGCCAGAATACTGGCATGGGTAGCCTTCCCCTTCTCCAGGGGATCTTCTCAAGCCAGGGATTGAACCTAGGTCTCTCTCATTGCAGGTGGATTCTTTACTAGCTGAGCCACCAAGGAAGCCCAAGAACATTGGAGTAGGTAGCCTATCCCTTCTCCAGCAGATCGTCCTGACGCTGGAATCAAACTGGGGTCTCCTGCATTGCAGGTAAATTCTTTAACAACTGAGCTATCAGGGAAGCCCCAGTACAGTGAAAATCTCTCAGTCATGTCAGACTCTTTGCAGTCCCATGACTCTACAGTCCATGGAATTCTCCAGGGCAAAATACTGGAGTGGCTAGTCTTTCCCTTCTCCAGGGGATCTTCCCAACCCAGGGATCAAACCCAGGTCTCCCGCATTGCAGGTGGATTCTTTACCAGCTGAGCCACAAGGGAAGCCCGTACTGGATTAGGGCCCACCTAGATCTCTAGTGGTAAAGAATCTGCCTGCCAGTGCAGGAGATGCAGGAGATGTCGGTTCAATCCTTGGGTTTGGAAGATCCCCTGGAGGATGAAATGGCAACCCACTGAAGTATTCTTGCCAGGAAAACCTTATACCCAGAGGAGCTACATTCCATAGGGTCACAGAGTCAGACATGGCTACACATGCACCATATAACCTCATTTAAACTTAAGTATCTTTTTAAAGGCCTTATCTCCAAATAAAGTCGCATTCTGAGGGACAGGGAGTTAAGACTTCAACAGCGGAACTGAGTTTCAGTTCAGTCTCTCAGATCATATTCAACTCTTTGGACCCCATGAACCACAGCCTGCCTGGCCTCCCTGTCCATCACCAACTCCTGGAGTCCACCCAAACCCATGTCCATTGAGTCGGTCATGCCATCCAACCATCTCATCCTCTGTCATCCCCTTCTCCTACTGCCCTCAATCTTACCCGGCATCAGGGGCTTTTCCAATGAATCAGCTCTTTGCATCAGGTGGCCAAAGTATAGCAGTTCCAGCTTCAACATCAGTCCTTCCAAAGAACACTTAGGACTGATCTCCATTAGGATGGACTGGTTGGATCTCCTTGCAGTCCAAGGGACTCTCAAGAGTCTTCTCTAACACCACAGTTCAAAAGCATCAATTCTTCTGTGCTCAGCTTTCTTGATAGTCCAACTCACATCTCACACCACTGGAAAAACCATAGCTTTGACTAGATGGACCTTTGTTGACAAAATAATGTCTCTGCTTTTTAATATGCTGTCTAGGTCGGTCATAACTTTCCTTCCAAGGAGTAAGTGTTTTTAATTTCATGGCTGCAATCACCATCTGCAGTGATTTTCGAGCTCAGAAAAATAAACTCAGCCACTGTTTCCCCATCTGTTTGCCATGAAGTGATGGGATCTTAGTTTTCTGAATGTTGAGCTTTAAGCCAACTTTTTCACTCTCCTCTTTCACTTTCATCAAGAGGCTCTTTAGTTCTTTACTTTCTGCCATAAGGGTGGTGTCATCTGCATATCTGAGGTTATTGATATTTCTCCCAGCAATCTTGATTCCAGCTTGTGCTTCCTTCAGCCCAGCATTTCTCATCATGTACTCTGCATAAAAATTAAATAAGCAGGATGACAATATACAGCCTTGACCTATTCCTTTTCCTATTGGAACCAGTCTGTTGTTTCATGTCCAGTTCTAGCTGTTGCTTCCTGACCTGCATACAGGTTTCTCAAGAGGCAGATCAGGTGGTCTGGTAGTTCCATCTCTTTCAGAATTTTCCATGGTTTATTGTGATCCACACAGCCAAAGGCTTTCGCATAGTCAATAAAGCAAAATTAGTAGTTTTTCTGGAACTCTCTTGCTTGTTCAATGATCCAGTGGATGCTGGCAATTTGATCTTTACTTCCTCTGCCTTTTCTAAAACCAGCTTGGACATCTGAAAGTTCAGAGTTCACATATTGCTGAAGCCTGGCTTGGAGAATTTTAAGCGTCAGTTTACTAGCATGTGAAATGAGTGCGATTGTGTGGTAGTTTGAGCATTCTTTGGCATTGCCTTTCTTTGGGATTGGAATGAAAACTGACCTTTTCCAGTCCTGTGGCCACTGCTGAGGTTTCCAAATTTGCTGACATATTGAGTGCAGCACTTTCACAGCATCATCTTTTAGGATTTGAAATAGCTCAACTGAAATTCCATCACCTCTGCTACCTTTGTTCATAGTGATGCTTTCTAAGGCCCACTTGACTTCACATTCCAGGATGTCTGGCTCTAGGTGAGTGTGAGTGATCACACCATCATGATTATCTGGGTTGTGAAGATCTTTTTTGCACCTCTTATTCTTGGCACCTCTTCTTAATATCTTCTGCTTCTGTTAGGTCCATACCATTTCTGTCCTTTATTGAGCCCATCTTTGCATGAAATGTTCCCTTGGTATCTCTAATTTTCTTTAAGAGATCCTTAGTCTTTCCCATTCTGTTGTTTTCCTCTATTTGTTTGCATTCATCACTGAGGAAGGATCTCTTGTATCTCCTTGCTATTCTTTGGAACTCTGCATTCAGATGGGTATATCTTTCCTTTTCTCCTTTGCTTTTTGGTTCTCTTCTTTTCACAGTTATTTGTAAGACCTCCTCAGACAGCCATTTTGCTTTTTTGCATTTCTTTTTCTTGAGGATGGTCTTGATTTCTGTCTCCTGTACAATGTCACGAACCTCTGTCCATAGTTCATCAGGCACTCTATCAGGGCTAGTCCCTTAAATCTATTTCTCACTTCCAGTGTATAATCATATGAGATTTGATTTAGGTCATACCTGAATGGTCTAGTTGTTTTCCCCACTTTCTTCAATTAAGTCTGAATTTGGCAATAAGGAGTTCATGATCTGAGCCACAGTCAGTTCCTGTTCTGTTTTTGTTGACTGTATAGAGCTTCTCCATCTTTGGCTGCAAAGAATAGAATCAATCTGATTTCAGTGTTGACCATCTGGTGATGTCCATGTGTAGAGTGTTCTCTTGTGTTGTTCAAAGAGGGTGTTTGCTGTGACCAGTGTGTTCTCTTGGCAAAACTCTATGAGCCTTTGCCCTGCTTCATTTTATACTCCAAGGCCAAATTTGCCTGTTAGCCCAGGTGTTTCTTGACTTCCTACTTTTGCATTCCGGTCCCCTATAATGAAAAGGACATCTTTTGGGGGTGTTAGTTCTAGAAGGTCTTGTAGGTCTTCATAGAACCATTCAACTTCAGCTACTGGAATTGCAGTGACATAATTTTTCTTGCTGCTGTTGCAGATTTTTTAAAAAATTATCTTTTTGTATAATTGAAAACCCTTATTGTTCCCTACACAGAATTTGCTTTAGTTTTTCTATAAGGCCTTTTTCTTTGGGAGGGGAAGTCTTTTCCTTTTTAAGTTTTCTTACAGAGTTAAACGATACATAAGAGGATTCAAAGAGGATACCAAGAGGACACATGCCAATTTCATATGCTCCATAGCAGGCAGACTAGCTGAAGACTACCTGTTAGTATAACTCTTAGCACTAAGTTCACTTTTCCTGAAGGGTTATCTGGGCAGCACATTACAGCATCCACTGAAAGCAAATACTGACTGTTATGGACTGAATGTTTCTGTCCCCTGCACATTCTTAAGTTAAATTTTAACTCCCAGTTGGATGGTATTAGGAGATGAGGCCTTTGGGCTGTCATTTGGTCATGAGGGTGAAGCCCTTACAAATGAAGTAGTGTTCTTATAGGAAGAGACGAAACAGAGCTTGCTTGCTTTCTGCTCTCTCCACCATGTGAGGATACAACGAACAAGAAGATGGCAGTCTACAAACTACAAAGAGGGCCTTTCCCAGAACTGGACTGTGCTGACTCCCTGATCGTGGACTTCAGCCACCAGGACTGTGAGAGATAAATGTATGCTGGTAATGTAATATTTGTTAAAACAGCCCATGCAGACTAAGACACCTACTTCCTCAAATTGTTCATATGGACTTTTTCCTGTAGCACATCTATATAAGGTAAATAATGAAAATGTTACTCTGCCTAGAGTTCTCATCCTCTGCTTCAAATGCCAGTTCTCTCTAAGCACCATCAATGTCCCTTTCTCTCCTGTATACTCTTTAACATTATATACTGCACTTGCTTATTTTTGCTTCTGTCACCTTTCCAGACTATGAATTCCATGAGGGCTGGAGACTTTTTTAGCTTGCTATTTTATATCTATACTTAAAAAATGCCAGCACTCTTTCTGGCCAAGAGTGGTCCTCAATAAAATAGGTGTGAGTTAGTTTAATAGAGCACAGGACTATCTTTCTGCATGTGTCTTTAATATTTCAGCTTTCCCAAAACCAAACAATGCAGTAACCAACTGTAGGTCCAACTGATATGAAAATAATTAGCCTTGCTCAGGTATAATGTTAAGACAGCAAATGAAATAAAGGAAAGTTTCTGGCCCAGATATAGCAGCTCTTAGTTCTGGATAAGATTGATGATTGATTTATTTGGATTCAGACTTCTTTTTTTCCAAGAGAAATTTGTAAAAGGCAAATACCCGTGAAAGACTAAGGCATTATTAGTCATTAATATTTTTAGATTATTTTGAATGATAATTTCTTCAGATTACTCTCCAAAAGACAGCCAGCTGAGAACTAATGGCATATATAAAAGAGTTGGTTGATGTCAGTAAAAAAATAAAAAACAGGGAACCTTGAGTGTGTGTGTATTAGATTGAGTCTCACTCAGCTACAGGAAGAAAATATGAGGTGACTGAATCTGGGGCAGAAAGCACCAAGAAGCATGAAAGAGGTATTAAAAAGTGGAGGGGGTGGCTTCTAAAAATGAACTTTAGCTACTTCAGAATTTTGCCCTGAGCAGTCATCATTATTTCTGAATTTTTCAACCCTCATCCAATGCAGTCATAAAGTATTATCTTCTCTCCATAGAAGGCAACGATACAGCATGTCGACTCAGGTCAGAAGTGAAATACCAATGCAAGCAAACTGGCCATGCAATCAGAGAACAGAAGACGCTAAGGGTGGTGTTAATAACTCTTTTCACTGGCCTCTGAGAAATGTACTGGAGAACGTTGTCCAAGGCCTCGGACTCCAGTTCATAGCAGTGAAGTCTGTGGCAGTTTCAGAAACAAACAAGCAAACAAATAAATGAAACTAAGACGAGTATCTCCCAGTTCAAAGCAAGGGATTTATGTTCTGATTCTTTCTAGATAGCCTCCAAAATGATTAATGTTTTGGTCCATGATTGAGTATACTTTACTGCCTACATGATCTATGAGAAAAGGGCATTAATTTCCGAAGTTAGTAATCCAGCAATGTACTGATAATTTAGTATAATATAAGAATACATTGCTTGCTCTGAATTTTCAGAGTTAAAATTTTACATCTGAAGATAATAGCTTGTGTTGTGATAGGAACATAAAATAACATCCTTTCTTACCCTAGCTGATTTCTCTATTAGATCAGCCGAAATAGCTATTAAAGATATTAAAATGTTTTTTTAAATGCCCCTCCAAATTATATTTATATCTTCACTCCTAGCTAATACCCTCTTTTCATTGTTTTCTGCCAACAGTAAAATCAGTAATAACGGATTGGAGTTTGGATGCACAATAAACAAGTAATAAGTTCAAAATGTGAAAGTTGAACTGTGAATCACAACTGGGTGACCACATTCTTAAATGCTACAAAAAGTAAAATAAATTCTTTTCATAAGTAGGTAACTCACAGCTACTTCTTTCTCCAAAACTAAAGGTAGAGAGAGCCTTTTAAACAATAAGAGTGATCCAACTGCATAAATTCAGCAGGAAAAAACATCGATTTTATTCTGCCAGCCTTCTCTAGAGAAAGTAACAGAAAAGCTAGTAAGGACAAGCCTAAAGGCACCTGAAATCACAGTGCAGCCTGAATTACCTGGAAGTCAACAGTTTCAGATAAAAACTGCTGTGATGATTTCAAGTAAATAAAGTGTAAAATTAGGGCTCTTACTAGATTCTGTTTCATACAGGTGAAAGAAGACCATTTGAAAATATTTTCAACCAGAGTGATTATTATTGTTGCCTTTTACTTATAGCATCTCTATTTTGAGCACTGTTGGAACACTGAGAGACAGAGAATGAATGTGAGAAATGCAACATAATTTCATGACATGCAAAGCAATACTTCCCGTGGTTGGGAAATTTAAAAATCATTTAATTTTATAGAGACGGTGAGGATACTAAATGAATCAGACAGTCATAGAATGTCTGAAGAAAGAGAAGATTTAAACATGTAAATGCAACTTTGAATTTTTTTCATATAAATAAGTATAAAAAGCTTAGAAAAGGAGTTTAAAATCCAAATATTAACCTGCCAAATAATTTGAACATTGTCTTCATACTTTATTAAAGGATGCAAGTGAGCAACGAAGACCAATGTCTGTCACATTTTCTTCATTTCTGGAGAGCAGTATGGAGGTTCCTTAAAAAACTACAAAAAGCTACCATATAACACAGCAATCCCCCTGTTGGGCATATACCCAGAGAAAAACCAAGAACCACAAATAAAAAGGATACATGTACCCACAATGTTCATTGCAGCACTACTTTCAATAGCTAGGACATGGAGGCAACATAAATGTCAACCGACAGATAACTGGATAAAGAAGATGCAGTACATATATGAGATGGAATATTACTCAGCCCTAAAAAGGACCAAAGTTTGGTTATTTGTAGAGGTGTGGATGGTCCCAGAGACTGTCATACAGAGTGAAGTAAGTTAGAAGGAGAAAAACAAGGATCATATATTAATGCATATCTGTGGAACGTAGAAAAATGGTACAGATGAACCTATTTGCAGGCAGGAATAGAGACGCAGGTAACAGACGTGTGGATATGAGGTTGGAGATGAGGAGGAGGTGCGATGAACTGGGAGGTTAGAATCAATACATATACACTTCCATGAGTAATACAGATGGCCAGCGGGAACCTGCTGTGTAGCGCAGGGAGTTCAGCTCTGTGCTCTGCAGTGACCTAGGGGTGGGATAGGGAGGTTGCAGGGAGATCCAAGAGGGAAGGAATATATGTATACATATAGCTGATTCACGTCATTGTACAGCAGAAACTAACACAACAAGAGCAACTATACCCCAATACATTTCTTACAAATCTTTTAAAATACCAGGTACTATTGTCCAGTAGTCTATTGTCTTAAGTGCTGATCAAATTTACTAAAAAAAATGAAATCAGAGCTGATCTAGTTTTAAATTTTGCTTGTAACAGAATCTGCTCTCCCAACACTCACACCAGCTTCCAGGGAAAATGAAGACATACAGACACCTGCTATTTCCGCTTAGTGTGCATACAGGCAATGTTGTGACATGGCTGTTATTACCTCTGCCAAGCTACATTGAAGGCTCATGAGGAAACTATGAGGATACCTATGGTTATAACTTTTATGCAGTCTGCATAATAAAATACCTGTTGTTCCTTGGTTCTTAAACATTTTATTCAAGGAGGGCCTTTCATTTAGGACACTGACAGGAGTAACTGAAATAGTAACTTGGAATTCCATGGGAGCGATGTCGACTGGATACTAGATGGTGATTAGAAAGGGGCGTGTGTGTGTTTACGTGTCTTTTTTGCAATAGCAAGGTGGTAATATTGGAAACAATATGCCCGGGCCCAAGTTTGCTGAATGAGTTTATCCTATTCATGGGCTTCCCAGGTGGCGCCAGTGGTGAAGAACCCACCTGCCAACGCAGGAGACATAAGAGATGCGGGTTTGATCCCCGGGTTGGGAAGATCCCCTGGTGGAAGGCATGGATACCCACTCCAGTATTATTGCCTGGAGAAGCGCATGGACAGAGGAGCCTGGCAGGCTACAGTCCACAGGGTCACACAGAGTTGGACACGACTGAAGAGACTTAGCACGCATTCACAGATGTATTCACAAATGCTTCACCTTTTGTCAAATAGCCATGCAGACTCTGGATGTTAAGAAGAAGCTGACTGTTGAAAAATAACAAACTTATTATTTGTGGCTACTTGCCAACATCCACTGGATCATCAAAAAAAGCAAGAGAGTTCCAGAAAAACATCTATTTCTGCTTTATTGACTATGCCAAAGCCTTTGACTGTGTGGATCACAAGAAACTGTGGACAATTCTGAAAGAGATGGGAATACCAGACCACCTGACTTGCCTTTTGAGAAATCTGTATGCAGGTCAGGAAGGAACAGTTAGAACTGGACATGGAACAACAGACTGGTTCCAAATAGGAAAAGGAGTATGTCAAGGCTGTATATTGTCACCCTGCTTATTTAACTTCTATGCAGAGTACATTATGAGAAACGCTGGGCTGGAAGAAGCACAAGCTGGAAGCAAGATATGCAGATGACACCACCCCTATGGCGGAAAGTGAAGAGGAACTAAAAAGCCTCTTGATGAAAGTGAAAGAGGAGAGTGAAAAAGTTGGCTTAAAGCTCAACATTCAGAAAACGAAGATCATGGGAAATAGATGGGGAAATAGTGGAAATAGTGTCAGACTTTATTTTGGGGGGCTCCAAAATCACTGCAGATGGTGATTGCAGCCATGAAATTAAAAGATGCTTACTCCTTGGAAGGAAAGTTATGACCAACCTAGATAGCATATTCAAAAGCAGAGACATTACTTTGCCAACAAAGGTCCATCTAGTCAAGGCTATGGTTTTCCCAGTGGTCATGTATGGATGTGAGAGTTGGACTGTGAAGAAAGCTGAGCACTGAAGAATTGATGCTTTGGAACTGTGGTGTTAGAGAAGACTCTTGAGAGTCCCTTGGACTACAATGAGATCCAACCAGTCCACTAAAAGAGATCAGTCCTGGATGTTCTTTGGAAGGAATGATGCTAAAGCTGAAACTCCAGTACTTTGGCCACTTCATGTGAAGAGTTGACCCACTGGAAAAGACTCTGATGCTGGGAGGGATTGGGGGCAGGAGGAGAAGGGGACGACAGAGGATGAGATGGCTGGATGGCATCACCGACTCAATGGATGCGAGTTTGAGTGAATTCTGGGAGTTGATGATGAACAGGGAGGCCTGGAGTGCTGCAATTCACGGGGTCGCAAAGAGTCGGTTCCACGACTGAGCGACTGAACTGAACTGAACTGAACTAATAGTTCAGCCTCTTTGTAATCTTTGAGAATAAAAATATTATCAAGGACATGAAAGAAGATGCTTCCATAAACACCAGTGAATATTAGCAATGTCTGTTAAATGCCTTGTACTGTTAATGTGATCTTCCAGGTTGATCTTTAGAAAAGTTGTCAATTTCTCATGCTGGACAGATTCCTATCCTATTTAACATCATTTTCTTCAGTTTCTCTCCATGTCTTTTCTTGTGTGAGCTCTTTTCAAACCATTCAGGTACCGTAACGTACTATTGAACAGCACCTATTTGCAAAGCCCACAAAGTCAAGGAAAACAAAAATATGCCTGACTGTTCCTCCCTTGAAAAGAACATCAGTAAAAAAATTTGGGAGCTCGTAAACTCAGTGAGCTGGTCTCATTTCATCTTTTTGTTAGTTTGAGCAGTTTTTATGTGGATGAATTTTCTGGCACCTTCTCATGAACTTACTTTTTGACAGTTTCAGTAGACTGCACAGGCACTGTTCACCTGAAATGTCCTCATTTTTACATTTCCTTTGTCCATTACAACTTTAAATAGCCCTTTTCCATTCTCTTCAGAATTGTTTCTACATTTGCTCTGAAGTATTGATACATTGGGGCCTTTGAATTTAATAAAAATTCCCAATAGGAAGATTAACCTTTAGAAATAAAATGCTGTGTTTTATTTCCCAGGATTACTTTTTGTAACTTTCTATTTTAATACAGTTTTAAACTTACATAAAAGTTGCAAGAATAGTATAAGGAAATCTCATATATTCTTTACTCAGATTCCACAACTATTTCCATTTTGTACGACTTAACTTTGTCATTCTCTTACTCTATTGACCTATCTGTAGTTTTTTTTAATGAGTCAATGAAGAGTAAATTGGTGACACTGTGCCTGTTTACACTGAAATAATTAATGTGTTTCTTAAGAACAAAGACTTTCATATAACCACACGAGAATTCTCAAAATCAGAAGTTTGAGCATTGGTCCAAAACTATTGAATTTGCAGTCCTTACTCAAATAATTATCAGTTACCCTATACTTGCCTTTTGGATATTTTTTCCAGTGAAGAATTCAAACCAGCATCATGTATTGTGTATACTTGTCATCACACTTTAATTTTCTTTAATCTGTAATAGTCTCCTCAACCTTTATATTTTTTGACTTTGACATTTGCAAGGAGAGTATGCGTGTTTACTGTCCCTCAGTTTGATTTTGTCTGATTTTTCCTCATCATGACATTCTCAAAGTGCATCTGGGGGTGCACTTTTGAGCAGGAATATCACAGAATGGTATAACCCTCCTAGCATATCACAACACAAAAATAATAATAATGGTTTGTTCCAAGAAAAACAAAATTTAATGGCACTTCTCTGCCTTTGCTCCTTCAGCAGCAAGTGAGTAACCCAGGTAGCCAAAAATGAAATACAGTCAGATGCAATCTAGTCCCAAGCCTGCTGAGAAAGAGAAAAAAAATACAGAGATGTAGATAGCTAGGTCCCACAAAACTGAAGAGACTACGTGCATGCTCAGCTGCTCAGTCCCGTCCAACTTTGTGACACCATGGACTGCAGTACTCCAGGCTTCTCTGTCCACGGAATTTTGCAGGTGAGACTATTGGAATGGGTTGTCATTTTCTACTCCAAAAGAGAATATACTTCTTTTCCAACTTCAGAAATCTCCTTCCTTTTAAAATTTTTAATTGGGTTTTTTATGCCTATACACTTTTATTTTCCTCAACAAATATCCATTGCTTATCTGCTGTATGCAGACTTTTTTCTGCCTGAAACTAAATTTCTTGAAATTAAATATTTGCTACTCCAATGGCTTCATTTGCTATCCCAAACAATCTTAATTCCACTCACTACGACCCTATGAATATGTCTTCAATGAGGTCACGATTTCTTTTTAATTTCCAATTCAAATAAACATGTTTCAATCCTAATTCTGTTTGCCAGATGACAACATTTTATCCCATTTACCATTTCTATCATATGACCTTTCAAGATGTCTAAGTCTCATTTCCTCCTGAGTTTCCTTGTCTATTTCTGAGGAGTCCTAGTCATTCTCTTCTTTTGGCTATTAGACCTCCAAACCTCCCCTTCATGTTATTTTTTCTTTAAGCTTTTCCTTCACATTTCTCAAATTAGTATCTTCAGTTCTGGCTTTTTCCTGAAACTCCCAACCTATATTTCCAGGTGTTTTCTGGAAACTTCCACTACAACTTCATACATACCACTCAGCTCTAACCCTGCTTCACTTCCTATATTTCCCATTCTGGTCAGTGGTATCCCCTTAGTTCAACTTATAACACTGCCAAGAGACCCATAAGGGATTAGCTGTGGCTTCTATTACAGCTGGTCCACTTCTCTTTGTATTGGATTCTGCTGCCTACAACACTCACAGGTGTTTCTTAAGAGCACTTATCAATAGATGCCCTACATGGAAATTTTTCAGAATGTATTTCTAAGGGAATCCGATGTATAAGACAACCTCTAATCAGTTTGATGAAGAAGAAATGGAATTTAATAGCTAGCAGAAAACTTTACCTAGAACAGTTTGCTTTAGGGAAAGGGAGCATATAAGCTTCTTTGGGCTCCATTGGTGACAGACTGCTGAGTAGCATCCACACCCAAAAATACTGAGCAAAGTAAAGCGTATACTGTCCTGCCCCACCCCATCCAAGCAAGCAGGCTTCTACTCAGGGCCCAGAAGTTTTGCCAGGTGAAAATAACACTGGGACTCGAGTTCTGGGGTTCTGAGGTTGTTATTTCCACACTTGCTTAGATATCTGTGAAGGCTCTGCTCCACCAGGCACTTAGATAATATGACATTTTAAGATTTATTTTGAAACTTTTAGAAATAAAGATATCTCCCCAAGTATTTTTGAAATACTGCAATGGTTAGTAATATTTACACTTAAATGCTGTAACATCATGTTGCATTATAATCAGATTTATAAAGGTAAGAATCAACACTGCTACTGCTGCTAAGTCACTTCAGTCGTGTCCGACTCTGTGTGACTCCATAGACGGCAGCCCACCAGGCTCCCCCATCCCTGGGATTCTCCAGGCAAGAACACTGGAGTGGGTTGCCATTTCCTTCTCCAATACATGAAAGGGAAAAGTGAAAGTGAAGTCGCTCAGTCGTGTCCGACTCTTTGAGACCCCATGGACTGTGGCCTTCAAGGCTCCTCTGTCCATGGGATTTTCCAGGTGAGAGCACAGCAAGTGACTTTCAGAAATGAAGAAAGTGGATTAATAACATTTTCAAGCAGTTATAAAAGGGAAATTATTGTATCTATTTTCAGTGCTCAGTGATCTACAAGAACGCACATATTACACTTAGGCATGATGGACTGTTAGAAGGTTAGCCAGTTAATTTGAAAGGTTTTAAAACTATCTGAACACAGAAACTAATATTCTTTATGTTCCTTGCCTCTACTGAAGAAACTTTCTTGTTTTCACTGAGGCTGAGTGAAGTCTATACCTATTCAAGATGTTGGGGAGAATCTTTATCACCTCTATACTCTGCACAAATAATGTTATACTTTTCTCTTTTGTAGAATGTATAGTTCATATTAATAACTGACTTACAAGGGCAAACATATTTTGAATACTTTATATATGTCAGACCCGTAGCAAGCACAAACTCCGGTTTTAGAATTCAAAGTCAGGTGTTCTGAGCCCTTGTTGTTGCTGTTTAGTCATTCTGTCATGTCTGATTCTTTGTGACCCCATGGACTGTAGCTCTGCCAGGCTCCTCTGTCCATAGGATCTCCCAGGCAAGAACACTAGAGTGGGCTGCCATTTCCTTCTCCAGGGCATCTTCCCAACCCAGGGATGAAACCTGCGTCTCTCTTGTCTCCTACATTGGAAGGCAGATTCTTTACCACTGAGCCACCTGAGAAGCCCCTTTTAACCCTTTAGTTACCACAAAACACCACCTTTATGAAAATACATATTATGGACTGAATGTTTATATTCTCCCCAAATTCTAAAGGAATGCCCTGACCTCCACTGTGATGATGGAGAATGGAGCCTTTGTGTGGAATTACAGTAAGATGCCTGGTTTCCCTGGTGGCTCAGATGATAAAGAATCTGCCTGTAATGTGGGAAACTCAAGTTCAATCCCTGGGTTGAGAAGATCCCCTGGAAAAGGGAATGGCTACCCACCCCAGTATTCTTGCCTGGAGAATTCCATGGACAGAGGAGCCTGGTGGGGCTATAGTCCATGGGGTCGCAGAGAGTTGAACACAACGGAGCATGGCACATAGGAGTGGTTAAGATTTTGCTTCCAAGGCAGCAGGCGTGGGCTCTGTGCCTAGTCAGGGATCTAAGATCCCACAAGCAAAAAAACAAACCAACATACAGTTAGTTGAGGTCACAAGGGTGGGGGCCTCATGAAGGGCTTTAGTGTTATTAAAAGAAGAGACCTCAGAGAGCTGGCCTCCTCTCTCCCTCACCCTCTAGCACACGCATGGAGGAAAAGGCCCATGAAGGCAGAGCCAGAAGGCGCCCTCTACAGGCCAGGAAGGGAGCTCTTACCAGGATGAAAACTGGCCTGCACCTCGGTCTTAAACTTCCCAGACTGCAGAATTATGAGAAATACATTACTGTTGTTTAAGCCATCCAGTCCATGGGATTTTGTATGGCAGCCTGAGCTAAGACATATGGATTTTATCAGAACTCTGAGTGAATTACAATTATGGTCACATTTGACAAAAAATAAATGAGTAGATTATTTTGCTATTAGGGGATTTTTGTTGGAAGTACTTTAGTCAACATATAAGCAATGAGCTTTCACTTTTGAACAAGCTGTGAATTCTTGACAGGGCTTTGAATCATATTTCTGTTTTATTTGTCCTTTGCCTGAGAAATATATCATTTATGGTTTTATAATTTTTGAATGGGAAAATAGCTTATGCTAATTTTTCTTAGATAATAAATGCCATATTTCCTCAGTCTCACTTAGCACATGCTCCTGACTTCTACTCAATGTATGTTTACTAAAAAGTTTTTTTCTCTATAGACTAACTATGGAACTGTTCTGCAATCATAAAGTTAGAATTTTCAAGACATCTCTGCATTTGCTATTAAAAGTAGTATTCAATGCCAATTTTTCAAGCAGAGAACAATATCGTAGCACCAGAGACATAAAATGAAACATACGAAACATCTGCCAGTCTCCTGTGAATACTCTGCAATCAATCTGAGCTATCATAAAATAAGAATAGAGGTCTTTGCTTCAAATTACTATTGCACAGCACCTCATTAACTAACCCAGCTGATCAATTACAGTCACTGAAAGGGGTATAATAGGACTTTGGGGGAATATAACCATTTTCCTCATTAAGTACTAACAAGCCAGTTCTCATACTTTTCTGATATCATTATGTTCCCTGCATTTCCTCCTTGCCCATTAACTATAATCCTAATAATCACATATCTACTTAGAGCAGCCTGTCTCTTTAATTTACCTGCTGTATCATTTTTGAACCTATTTCCCTGATACTTACAGATTTTCTTCCTTTGGCAAACCTGTCAGTCCAAAATAATCTTACCTTTCATTTATGAACCTGTCTGAGTCTTTGAAGCAGTCTGTTAAGAAAATGCATGCTTGAAAATTTGAGTGACTGTAAAATGAACTGCAAGAAAATTGGCACAGTGACGAGATGCATTCATAATGTCAGGATACTCTTTTTTGTGTGAGGTGGCTAACTGACTAATTGGACAGGAAATCCCCTGTGAATTGCTACAGGGTATTCTGTTTACCTGAGTAACTCTAATGATGTTTCTGCCAGTGTTGGAGGAATTTCTCTCCGTTTTAACAATAGGATGTAAAAATGCGCTGACAGAGATTACTTAGATAGCTGAGAGAGGAATACACATCAGTTGAATGACTTAGCATTGAGAATGTTTTTTCTTAAATTCGTGGTATTTAAAATTCATTTAATCATTTCGTTAATAGAGGTAAGTTATTCATATTTGAGTCTGATCAGAGCATATAGTATTGTAGGTGAACATTTTTTCT
This sequence comes from Ovis canadensis, assembly GCF_042477335.2. Classification (NCBI taxonomy): domain Eukaryota; kingdom Metazoa; phylum Chordata; class Mammalia; order Artiodactyla; family Bovidae; genus Ovis; species Ovis canadensis. Next base: position 36,542,872 of record NC_091270.1, on the reverse strand, counting down.
TTTTCTTTTAATTTTTAGAAAGATTCACTTTGCCTCAACTTTCTGTTCCTCTAACAACCCCGCCTCTCTCAATTTACGGATTTGTGATCAGATTTTGTAGCTAGTTAAGAACACTGTAGGTTGTCTTCAGGGTGTCTGAATTCTTATATGGAGACAAGTCTCCTATGCGTGAATCCCTTAGAATCATAAAAATTTACCAGTCTGCTTTACAAAAAGAAAACTGAATTCAGAGCTGAGTCATTTTTGCTTATTTTCTTTTTATCACATTTCTAATGTAAACAAATTTTGCTCCCTGTATACTATTCCTGGGCTTTCCCAGTGGCTCAGATGGTAAAGAATCTACCTGCAATGCAGAAGATTCAGTTCGATCCTTGGGTCAGGAAGATCCTCTGAAGAAGGGAATGGCAACCCATTCTGATAGTCTTGCCTGGAGAATTCCACAGACAGAGGAGCCTGGGAGGCAACAGTCCATTGGGTCACAAATAATTGGATGTGGATGAGTGACTAACAAACATACTATTACTACCATGTGGAAAATTACAAGAAAAATCATTAGTAAAATTAAATATTGACCTCTCATGACATATTATTTTTAGTACCCTTTGTTGAGTGGTCATTTAGAAAAGATGGACAATATGAGTCACTTTTTTTTTTCTTACTGTTTTTGGAAGACACATTCAAGTATCAATACACCTCAAAGAAGGAATGTCTGGAGTCTAGCAACCGCAAAAGATTATTTGCTCTCAATTTATTTAAACAGTTCCCATAACTTCCTGAATTTACAACCATCTTCTGCATACAAACCCAATACATTATGGCCATTAATAATGAATAATGCATGGTAAGTGCATAATAAATAGAAGTACTCCCATGAGTGATTTGCATGAACTTAAACAGTTGGTCAGAGAAGGCAATGGTACCCCACTCCAGTACTCTTGCCTGGAAAATCCCATGGGCCGAGGAGCCTGGTGGGCTGCAGTCCATGGGGTCGCTGAGAGTTGGACACGACTCAGTGACTTCACTTTCACTTTTCACTTTCATGCATTGGAGAAGGAAATGGCAACCCACTCCAGTGTTCTTGCCTGGAGAATCCCAGGGACAGGGGAGCCTGGTGGGCTGCCATCTATGGGATTGCACAGTCGGACACGACTGAAGCGACTTAGCAGCAGCAGCAGCACCAAACAGTTGGTATGATTGGTATGCTATCAATTTGCAAGACATGTTATTTAGCATGTTTACAAAGTATACTCATCACACTTAAGGCCAATAAAACATAAATCTCACTAAAAACAAATCTTTGATCACAGAGATTCAAAATATTTATCAGGAACAATCATTTCTAAATAAGAGAATTCTCTAAATAGTGGTTGAATAATGTAGTGAATGCAGTATGTATAAGTCAAAGTTCTATAATTATAAACTTAAGTTATAGAAGTGAAGTGAAGTGAAGTCGTTCAGTCGTGTCTGACTCTTTGTGACCCCATGGACTGTAGCCTACACGGCTCCTCTGTCCATGGAATTTTCCAGGCAAGAGTACAGGAGTGAAACTGACAGTTAATGTTTAACATAGAAAAGCTTCACATACACTCCAATATAAAATTGAAGGTAAAAAGAGAACTCCTTTAACACATACAATAAAGAAAATTTAAAGCCCCATTTTAGTAAATGGATGATGGTACTAGATGATTCTGAAATTGATAATCATTAAACAGAGTTGTGACTATGGGCTTTAATTCTATCCTCATGAAAACTTGTTCTAGTTATACCACTGCTTGTAAGTGGAGATGATCAAATGCATAAATGCATTATTGGTTGATTAAGTTTTCTATATTTTAGTCAGTTTTAATTTCATAACACCATAAAACTTGAAACAAAGGTAACAAGTCCATTGCCAAGGTTTCTCCTTTGGCAGTAAGTTTTATTATCCCCAGACAGAAAGATCTGTTTTATTAATTTGAAATCATTAACTTAGTAGTTAGCAGACATACCATGGGGTCTGATTGATAATGTTTGAAGTTCAAGATTTAATTATGTTGGGATCAGACCTTTTCATGAAAGGTCAGGGCGTCTATACCACACTACCCTTATTTTTCTTAAAATTCAGACTGAGAGTCTGACTTAGCTGTGTATCGTTGGCCATTACTTTTTGTGTGTTAGATAAGACCTCTTCTTCCCCTGTCCATGTGTTATCTCATCATATGGTTATTTGATTTCTCATAGTAGCTCTCTGCCTTCTTTCCTTATAGCCTTTATTTCCTTGGGTTCAAAATCACTGTGGATGGTGATTGCAGGCACAAAATTAAAAGATGCTTACTCCTTGGAAGAAAAGCTATGATAAACCTAGACAGCATATTAAAAATCAGAGACATCACTTTGCTGACAAAGGTGCATATAGTTAAAGCTACAGTTTTTTCCAGTAGTCATGTATGGATGTGAGAGCTGGGCATAAACAAGGCTGAGCACGGAAAAACTGATGCTTGCAAATTGCAGTGCTGGAAAAGACTCTTGAGAGTCCCTTGGTCTGCAAGGAGACCAAACCAGTCAGTCCTAAAGGAAATCAGTCCTGAATATTCATTGGAAGGAGCGATGCTGAAGCTGAAGCTTCAATACTTTGGCCACATGATGTGAAGAGCCCATTCACTGGACAAGACCCAGATGCTGGGAAAAATTGAGAGCAAGAGGAGAAGGGGGCAACAGAGGATGAGATGGTTGGATGGCGTCACTGACTCAATGGACTTGAGTTTGAGCAAACTCTGGGAGACGGTGAAGGACAGGGGAGCCTGGCGTGCTGTAGTCTACAGGGTCACAAAGAGTCAGACATGATTGAGTGACCGAACACCACCACAACCCTGTAGCCTATTTCCTTCCCCCTGAATAGACTGTAGTCTTGTGAATGCAGGGAGGTCTGCTCTGCCTTCCCCATGGTAGGGACTTAATAAATATTTGGTTGATTGAATTAAATGTCTGAAAGTTATTTGTCTAGGGATGAAGCATGAGCTGCATGTATTTTTAATTCTTTCCTCCCCTTCAGCATTCATGCCAACTGTTGACTTAAATCATGTGGAGCAGAGAGCATCATGGTGGTTTTGTTTACTCTTACGCATTTCTTTTTGACTCTGATCGATGAGGCGGAAAGTAATTTACATTTGATGTGTAGCCCCCTTATCTTACTAGAATGACAGCTGCCTTAGAGATAACTTGTTAAATGTAAACTGTGTAGTTACCCCTGGCTTGCGCAATATGCTTTGTCTTACCACAAGCAGATGTAAATACAGGCCTGTAATTACTTTCAGTTATGCTTCTCTGCATTTATGGTCCTGAATGTATACAGATGTTTCAACAAACAAATTACTGCATAGTTATTTTACCTCCAATTTGGTATCAGAAAAACATCTTTTAGAGACTAGGAGTTCAAGAGGATGTTTCTACCAGTAAAAAGATATCTTCAGCATTTTTTAAAATTAAATATATGGCCAACATTAGTTCATTTAAGGTCAAATGAACTTTGATCATTAAGTGTCTATCCAACCATGAGAATTTAGCTCAATAGTGATTCTGGGTCTAATGGAGATATTAATTTACTTTTAAAAATTGTTTGAGACATGGGTCAGAAAATCATTTTACAAGTTCAGAAAGCTGAAATGTTATTTTGAAAACAAAGTGACATGTGATGCACAGTTAAGTTATGAAACATTTTATTCATATTCCTCAATGAATTCTTCTTGAGGCCTTGAAAGTGAATGTGGTGTTTCTCTGGTACAGGATTAAATATATTGTACTTGAGCAAAGCCAGACTAAGTGACTTGTTTAGCAATTTAGTAATAGGTTGGTAATGCATTGTTGAAATTTGCCATTTGATTTTGGAATATATTCTTAAATAAATATAGTTATACTACACATCATTTTAATGCACACCTCTCTCTTTATGTTATTTTTGCTAATGCTATTACTTGCTGTTTATTTATTTTTTTAAGACTAGGGAAGTGATGCTAGATAAAAAGCAAATTCGAGCAGTTTTCTTATTCAAGTTCAAAATGGGTCACAAAGCAGTGGAAACAACTCGCAACATCAACAATTTGGCCCAGAAATAGCTAACAAATATGCACTGCAGTGGTGGTTCAAGAAATTTTGCAAAGGAGATGAGAGTCTTGAAAATGAGGAGCATACTGGCCAGCTGTCAGAAGTTGACAATGACAAATTGAGAGAAATCATTGAAGCTGATCCTCTTGAAACTACACATGAAGTCACCCAAGAACTCAACACTGACCATTCTCCAGTCGTTTGGCATTTAAAGCAAATTGGAATGGTAAAAAAGCTCAATAAGCAGGTGCCTCATGAGCTGACCACAAGTCAAAAAAATTGCCCTTTTAAAGTGTTGTCTTTTCTTATTCTATGCAAAAGCAATGAACCATTTCTCGATTGGATTGTGACATGCAATGAAAAGTGGATTTTATATGACAACTGGTGATGACCAGCTCAGTAGCTGGACAGAGAAGAAGCTCCAAAGTACTTTCCAAAATGAAACTTGCACCCCCAAATCATCATGGTCACTGTTTGGTGATTCTGCTGCCAGTCTGATCCATTACAGCTTTCAGAATCCCAGTGAAACCATTGCATCTGAGAAGCATGCTCAACAAATCAATGAGCTGCACTGCTAACTGCAGCTGGGGTTGGTCCATAGACAGGGCCCAGTTCTTCTCCATGACAATGCCCAACCGCAGCTCACACAACCAGTGCTTCAAAAGTTGAATGAATTGGGCTATAAGGTTTGCCTCATCTGCCATATTCACCTGACCTCTCACCAACCAACTACCACTTCTTCAAGCATCTCTATGACTTTTTGCAGGGAAAACACTTTCATAACCAGCAGGATGCAGAAAATGCTTTCCAAGAGCTCCCTGAATCCTGAAGTACGGATTTTTCCTCTGCAGGAATATACAAACTTATTTCTCATTGGAAAAAATATGTTGATTGTAATTGTTCCTATTTTGATTAAAAAGATGTGTTTGAGCCTACTTATGATGATTTAAAATTCATGGTCCGAAACTGCAATTACGTTTGCACCAACCTAATAGTTAGGCAATATTTCCTATTATAGGAGAAGTTAGAATTCCTGTTATACCCTAATAAAGTATCATCTTTATGAAACACATAGAAAAGTGTTTCTCCAGTGGAGTATTACTGCTTAAAATAGACAAAAATTTAAACATCCTCTCCACCTTGTTTACCTCTGATTATATGCTAGGATCAGCACACTCATGTCTTCTGACCACACAAATTATAAGTCAAATGTTTTAGGGACAAAGGATATGCGATTAATAGGAAATAATACGTCAGGAACTTTAACTCTTTCAGGTATTTCTAATGTATTAGCTTACTTGGAATGCCCAAAATATTATAGAATCACAATGTGACATGTCCTTTCATTCATTGGTTTCAAACAGGTTAATCTCTTGGAGGAAAATTAAAGGAAATTCTTTTGAAGTTTTTGTTATAATATGTTTATATTTCCTATATTTTAGTAATTAAAAGTTTTTTTGGGGGGTGCATGAAGATTTTTAGTTCTTTAGTATAAAGACATTGAATGTAACACATGACAGGAAAACAGACATAACACTGGTTTTAAGAAGGAAAATTGGACACAGCACTTTACCTTCTGTGAGGCCTTGTCTCTAGTTCTGGTGAGTAGAGGATACTGTTTAATTGTATTACTAGGGCTTCTCATTGCGATGCCCTCTCTTGTTTGGGAGCAAAGGCCCTAAGGTGCATGAGCCTCAGCAGTTGCAGCTCCCAGGCTTGAGAGCAGAGGCTCAGCAGTTGTGGTGCCGGGGCTTATGCTCCACCGCATGTAGGATCTTCCCAAGTCAGGGATTAAACCTTTGTCTCCTGCACTGGTAGGTGGATTCTTTACCACTGAGCCACCAGGGAAGTTCTGGCACTTCACTTTTTTAAAAATAATGATCTTAGGCTTAAAATAGTTATCAAATCTGAGTTTGAGGGGCAACCAACTCTAACAAATGTATCAATACAGGAAAAAAAAAAAAACAACGATTTTTCCTATGTTCAATTACACTTTAGCCTTGAGAGTCCAACTTTTACTGAAAAAAATGAGTTTGCCTTCCTATTCTGATTTCTCAGTTCAGTGCCACTTTGCCTCTAATAGTCATAAAGATCTTTTTTCAATAAGAGTATAATTGCTTTATAATGTTGTGATAATTTCTACCTTACAACAAAGTGAATCAGCTGTATATATACATCCATCTTCTCCCTCTTGCGCCTCCATCCCATCCCAGCCCCATTCTACCCCTCTCGGTCATCACAGAGTACTGAGTTGAGCTCCCGGTGCTACCCAGCAAGTTCCCACTAGCTATATATTTTACCTCTTGCACTGTTGGTGGGAATGTAAATCAATAGGGTCATTATGGAGAACAGTATGAAGGTTCCTTTAAAAACTAAAAATAGAGCTACCCTATGACCCAGCAATCCCACTACTGGTCACATGCCCTGAGAAAACCATAACACAAAAAGACACATGTATTGCAGTGTTCACTGAAGTGCCATTTACATAGCCAGGACATAAATGTCTTTATCCATATAGATGCAACTTAGATAATTTGGCAAATAAGGCATGGTTTTGCATGTCCACTTCACTATTATTATTACATAAAAATTGTATACAATAACTTTGTGTCAGAGTGGTTCATGATTTATCTCTGTAGCACTGAGATTAGGGTAATGTTTCATGTTGCAAAAAGAAGCCTAACTTTTTACAGTTTATTAGTAAAGCAGTGTATTTTTAGTTTTCTGCTTGTATCTTCACAATTTCTGCTTTATAGGTAATAAAAATCCATCATGTTGTTATATTTACTTAAGTATATTGTCACTTATAAGCATGTTAGCTTTTCGGTTTTACAGGAAATTATTTACTTGTATTTCTACTGAGTAATATATGCAGATCCGCACTGCCCTGCTTTTAAGGCTACCCTTCATTAAGTCCTCAAGTGAGTAGGATTTCTGTTATGTTACTATAAGCTTCCCTCACAGTGCTTAGCACTGTGTTAGCTTATTAACACATATCTGGAGAATGAATAATGATTTCACACTCTTTGACTTAAATATTACAAGTATTAACTACCATGAAAAAAATCAGCTCTGTAAGATTTTGGTGATAAGAATAAGTTGCTAATTTTTGGACTGTGTTGACAATGAATACTTTGGTATATAACTAATATTAATATTACTAGCAAACATCTTACATTGAGTTTTGTTTAAACCATTGTAATACTTTTCACATGTATTAACACACTTAATTATCACTATATCCCTGTGATGTAAGTATTGGTTTTATCCTCATTTTTACAGATGGGAAAACTCATCCTCAGGAAGGTTAAGCTACTTGTTAACCTAAGTTCAGGTCAGGTTGTGCTCAGACACTCAGTTGTGTCCACGTGTTTGTGACTCCATGGGCTTTAGCCCACCAGGCTCCTCTGTCCATGGGATTCTCCCAGCAAGAATGCTGAAGTGGGGCAGTCATTTCCTTCTCCAGGGGATCTTCCTGACCCAGGCATCTCATATCTCCTGCATCAGCAGGCAGATTCTTTTTAGTGACAAAGCTGATTTTCAAATTCAAAGCACTTGGCTCAGGAATCCATTTTTGTAAACTCGATTCTGTCTCCATAAAATCATCTTGTTTTAATATGTGCATAAAATTAATCCCTTGTACTTGAAGAGCATTGGTTTTCAGCTTACAAAACTACATTATATTAGAAATGTAAACTGTTTCTTCACATAATTTTAAAGGAATATATTCAGTAGGTTAGAGATTGATTTACTTGGTGACCTTAACTTGGTTGATGAGAAGTTTATATAATGGTTGGCAGGAGGAATCTTTACCACTAGCGCCACCTGGAAAGTCCCTTATATATTGGTAAATTTAGTTACTAGTTATTCGGGAGTTTTACACTTTTTAGATTGTAACAATTTATTTCCTTTTATTCTTCATCATGTAAATGTGTGACACGATACATTAGAAGTCAGCAAGCTTTTTCTGTAAAGAGAAAGAGAAAGATATATTTTAGGTTTTGTAGCTAACATGTGATTTTTGTCACAATCCTCTGTGTTTGCTTTTCACAACCCCTACAAAATGAAAAACCATTCTTAGCTTACAAGTCTTATTACAAAGAGACTGCATGAGCCAAAGTTTGTCAGTGTCTGTTATAGGGTATACTTTGAGCGATTAAGGCAAGGAACACTCAATCTACAAAACCAATTCTAATATCCTGCATGTTGATTATACAGAGTGGTAACAAATTTCCATTTAAAACATCTGCATTACTTTTGCTCATTTTGAAAAAATTCTGAGTTTATTTTTCCAAGTAAGTTGAAAAAAATGAACATGATCAAAATCTCACCAAGAGTTTTGTACACATAGACAAGGTACTTCTAAAATTCATATGGAAAGAAATAAGCCACAGAGTAGCTAAAATGATTTTGAGAAGAAAAAAAGTGAGAGGAATCCCTCTATCCAGTATGAAGGCCTGGTGCATAAACACAGATGTCAAGACAGTGTGGTACTGGCAGAGGTTAAGCTAGACATAGATATAACAGATAGAATAGAGCTGAAGACCTTGAGCTAGATTTACACGGATATGCCCAACTGATTTTGGACAAAAGTGCAACAGCAGTCTGATGAAGGAAAATAAACTGTGTAACAAATGCTGCTTAGAGCAATTGGACATCCTTAGGCAGAAACAAAGAACTCACCTAAACCACACATTAGATATAAAAATTAACTCAGATTAGATTATGGATTTAAATGAAAAGTGTAAAGCTATGAAATATTTAGGACAAAATATAGCAAAAAGTCTTTGGGCCTAGTGAAAGAATTTTTAGATTTGATGCCAAAAGCATGACTCCTTTGAGGGAAAATTGATAAATTGGACTTTATAAAAATTAGGAACTTTTACTCTGTGAAAGACTCTGTCAAGAGAATAAAAAGACCGGTTACAGACTAGAAGAAAATATTTGCAAACCATACATCCAGCAAAAGGCTAATACCTTGAATATATTAAGAACTCTCAGCTATTAATAGTAACATGAACTGCTGAATTCTGCTAGTTGGTCACTCTTTACGACACGAGATTGGAAGGGCAACATAATTTGTATGTATGTTACACATGTGTCTATAAATATTTTATATAACTTATATTTAAATACATTTTATATATGACTACGTGTATTTATATTTGCTGTTGTTGTTTAGCTATTAAGTCATGTCCTACCCTCTTGTGACCCCATGGACTGTAGCCCACCAGGCTCCTTTGTCCATGGAGTTTTCCAGGCAAGAATACTAGAGTAGGTTGCCATTTCCTTCTCCAGGGGATCTTCCTGACTCAGGGATCAGAGCAGCATTTCTTGTGTCTTCTGTACTGACAGGTGCATTCTTTACCACTGAGTTACTTGGGAAGTCCGTGTATTTATAGAGATGTGTGTGTGTGAGCTCAGTTGCTCAATCACGTCTGACTTTTTGTGACCCTATGGGCTACAGCCCACCAGGGTTCTCTGTTCATGGGATTTTTCAGGTAAGAATACTTGAGTGGGTTTCCATTTCCTACTCCAGAGTATCTTCCCAATCCAGGAATTGAACCCACCTCCCCTGCATTGGTGGGCAGACTTTTTACCACTGAGTCACCTAGGAAGCATTTATATATATCCATCTATACAAATTTACATGTTTTACATATACTTATATATATTTTACATATTATATAAAAATAGTATGCATATGTGTATGTGTATATAAATAGATAGATAGATGGATCAGGTCTCATTAAAAGCTGCTTGCACGACTTGATTTGCTGTTTCTCAGAATAACTTATGTAGTCAAATTGGTTTCCCATTTGTGACATGTGACCTTAGAAATATATATATTACCTTTGAAAGCTATTTCCCCCATCTTTAATCCATCCAGAGGAAGATACCCTTTCTCAGTCACTGCAGCATTTTCATTGTCCTATATGAGAGACAGTGTCGATCAAGATGCAAAATCCACTGCCTTTTTTGAGGAATAACTTCCTGTTAACAGGATATACTCAGACTAAAACAGGCCAGATAGCAACAAAATTCATCTCTGTTCACAGTTGTTTCTCCACTATTTGGAACTTTCTATTCTCTTGGGGCTTCCCTGATAACCCAGTTGGTAAAGAATCCACCTGCAATGCAGGAGACCCTGGTTTGATTCTTGGGTCAGGAAGATCCCCTGGTGAAGGGACAGGCTACCCACTCCAGTGTTTGGGGGCTTCCCTTGTGGCTCAGCTGGTAAAGAATCCACCTGCAATGTAGGAGACCTGGGTTTGATCCCTGGCTTGGGACGATACCCTGGAGAAGGGAAAGGCTACTCACTCCAGTATACTGTCCTGGAGAATTCCATGGACTGCACAGTCATTCAGAGTCCCAAAGTGTTGGGCATGACTGAGCGACTTTCACTTTCACTCCTTTCTACTCTCTTGAGAGTCATACATTAAATTCCCTTTTAAGAGTCATGCATTCATGCTGGAAATTCATTATATTATAGTATCCCATATCTGCTATACACACATTTATGTCAATGTCTCGTCCTGCCCTCTTAAGATTATTTCTAATTTAAAATTAAACCATGTATTTTTTTTCTCATAAGATTCTCAGAGGTTCTTTTAGAAAATTCCTCCTCTAGCTATCAGTTATATGAAGGATATATTCAAGTAGCATACTATTAGAGAAGCTACTCAAATGTTTGGCAAGCATCTCTCAAGGATGACTTTTCTGGATGACAAACCACAGTGATATATTACTTGAATGTCAGATGCCCACAGCAAGCATTCTAAAGGTGGTGCATATTTTGGTACACTTTAAAAAAATCACCAACATGTTTTCCTCAAATTTGAGGTTGATTTAGGGACTGCAAAGATGCATTTGATATAGAAGTCTCAAAGACTTTCAGAGTCTTATCACATCAACTGGTATATAGGAGGAATAACTCAGCAATGAATCAAAAAGATTTCTTTTTGACGAAGACCCTAGATTCAGTGTTAGTTTACTTTTTTTGGAGATCTAAACTTTAGAAGACAAAACTTTTTTAAAATTTCACTCAACTGTCAATTCTTCTGAGATAAAATTAGGCCTATATTATTTTTATAAGTTGTTTCTGGATTATGAATGTTGAAAGAATGTGAAGTCGCTCAGTCATGTCCAACTCTTTGCAACCCCGTGGACTGCAGCCTACCAGGTTCCTCTGTCCATGGGATTTTCCAGGCAAGAATACTGGAGTGGGTTGCCATTTCCTTCTCCAGGAGATCTTCCCAAGCCAGGGATTGAACCCGGGTCTCCCACGTTGTAGGCAGACACTTTACTGTCTGAACCACCAGGGAAGCAAATATATATTATAGTAGTGAGTATGTAAGAATTCAAAGAATGAGTAGAAGAAACTTCTCTTAACATAAGAAATCAACATTAGCATTTTGATGCATTTTTTCAAACTTTTGTCTCTGAATATTTTTCACAGTTAAAAATAGTGTATATAAAAATTTCTATCGTGACTTTTCACCTATCATTATATCAATAACACCAGCATATTCTATAATATTTTATTTAAATGCTATAATGTTTTATTTAAAATGTTTTGTAAACATTTTATTGGCTGTATAATTTCCCATATTACAAATAAGCCTGATTTTATATTGCTGTTTATCTATTGCTGGCCATTTATGTAAATACTCTGGAATAAATGTATTGGCATAAAGGTTTTTTCTTTCTATATTTTGTAAAGCTCTTTAGAAATATAATTATCATGTTAATGATAAAGAGTGTTTTAAGGCTCATGATCATGCTGCTGAGTGGCTTTCAATATTGCTCAAAGAGCTAAAAGAAAGGGTTGTTAATTTCAGTTTACTAGAGATTCAATGTTATTAAGTGGGCATAACTAATCAGGATAATTTTATAAAAAGGAATGGGCCTCAGATTTCATATCATTTGAGTTATTGCAATGGACCTCTTTCTTTTTCCATATCATTCAATTTCTAAAATTTCAGTAAAAGCATAAAAATTAAATATTAGTAATAGAGACAACTAATCTCAAAAATATACAAGCAAATCCTGCAGCTCAATTCCAGAAAAATAAACGACCCAATCAAAAAATGGGCCAAAGAACTCAATAGACATTTCTCCAAAGAAGACATACGGATGGCTAACAAACACATGAAAAGATGCTCAACATCACTCATTATCAGAGAAATGGAAATCAAAACCACAATGAGGTACCATTTCACACCAGTCAGAATGGCTGCGATCCAAAAGTCTACAAGCAATAAATGCTGGAGAGGGTATGGAGAAAAGGGAACCCTCTTACACTGTTGGCGGGAATGCAAACTAGTATAGCCACTAGGGAGAACAGTGTGGAGATTCCTTAAAACTGGAAATAGAACTGCCATATGACCCAGCAATCCCACTTCTGGGCATACACACTGAGGAAACCAGAATTGAAAGAGACACGTGTACCCCAATGTTCATCCCAGTGCTGTTTATCATAGCCAGGACATGGAAGCAACCTAGATGTCCATCAGCAGATGAATGGATAAGAAAGCTGTGGGATATATACACAATGGAGTATTACTCAGCCATTAAAAAGAATACATTTGAATCAGCTCTAATGAGGTGGATGAAACTGGAGCCTATTATACAGAGTGAAGTAAGCCAGAAAGAAAAACACCAATACAGTATACTAACGCATATATATGGAATTTAGAAAGATGGTAACAATAACCCTGTATGTGAGATAGCAAAAGAGACACAGATGTACAGAACAGTCTTTTGGACTCTGTGGGAGAGGGCGAGGGCGGGATGATTTGGGAGAATGGCATTGAAACATGGATAAAACCATATATGAAATGAATCACTAGTCCAGATTCGATGCATGATACTGGATGCTTGGGGCTAGTGCACTGAGATGACCCAGAGGGATGGTATGAGGAGGGAGGAGGGGAGGGGGGTTCAGGATGGGGAACACATGTACACCAGTGGCAGATTCATGTTGATGTATGGCAAAAGCAACACAATATTGTAAAGTAATTAACCTAAAATTAAAATAAATAAATTTATATTTAATAAATAAATAAATAAAATTCTGATCCAAAATAGCAGGGCCATAATAGAACTTGGCCAAATACACAACATCCTGAAGTATTACTTGATAAGACCAGTTTTGAATGAATCCTGTCACTGATGAATTAAGTATTCACATATAAATATTAATCATGTCAAGTTATTTTGTAATTCAGAAATTTTATTTTCCAAAAAGAATAAAATGGAAGTAAACTCTGATTACTTGAAATGGGCTTGGAAAAAAAAAAAAAAGAAGTATTTGCCCAATCCAAAGTGAAACAGAGTTTCTGGTTTTTTTCTAGCTATTTTATGATTTTAGTTTTCACAGTTTGGTCTGTAATCCATGTTAAGATTTTTTTTTAAATATATGGTAAAGAGGTATGGATTGAAATTCATATTTTTTTCCTTTGGTGTATGGATATCCAGTTATTCCAGAACCATTTCTGGAAAACATGATTCTATATTCACTGAATTGTATTTGCACACTTTTCAATAATTAGTTATTTATCATATGTATGTGTGTGTGTCTATTTATGCTACACTGCTTTGTCTACCTTCATAAAATACCACAGTGATTTTATTACTATATATGTACACTAAGTTCTGAAATTAGGTAGTTTCAGTCCTACAGCTTTCTTCTTCTAGCTTGAATCTGCTTGGTTATTCTGTACTTTACAAATGATTGCATTTATAAATGAATAGCTTTTACAAATGAATTATGAAATTAGCCTGTCATTTTCCATGTAAACACTACTGGAATATAATTGGGGCAGAGTTGAAAATATTGAATCATCTGGCCCAGGAATTTTGTATATATATATCCATTCATGTTCTGTCCTTTAAAATTTCTCTCAGCAAATTTGTGTGACCTACAAATCAGTGTAAAGAAGGCTGAATGCCAAAGAATTGATGCTTTTGAACTGTGGTGTTGGAGAAGACTCTTGAAAGTCCCTTGGACTGCAAGGAGATCCAACCAGTCCATCCTAAAGGAAATCAATCTGGAATATACATTAGAAGGACTGATACTGAAGCTGAAGTTCCAATACTTTGGTCACCTGATATGAAGAGCCAAGTCATTAGAAAAGACCCTGATGCTGGGAAAGATTGAAGGCAGAAGGAGAAGGGGATGACAGAGGATGAGATGGTTGGATGGCCTTATTGACTCAATGGACATGAGTTTGAGCAAGCTCCAGGAGATGCTGAAGGACAGAGAAGCCTGGCATGCTGGAGTCCATGGGGTCACAAAGACTCAGACATGACTGAGTGACTGAACAACAGCAACAACAAATTGGTGTACAAGATTGCATCTTTTGTCTATCACCTAAGTATTTTACATTTTTGATACTACTAATGTGTTCAATTATTCCTTGCTGGTATATGGAAATTAGTTGATTTTCTATATTGATTTGATATCCTTCAAACTTGATAATTCATTTATTATTCCTTTTTGCCTTTTTATAGATTGCATAGGATTTTCTATGTACACAATCATGACATTTGTAACTAAAGAGATTATTATTATTCAAAAAATAAAAAAGAGATGAAGCCTCCAATACAAATACTATGTAATATAATATTCTCTAGTGCAGCATTTCTCAAAAGGTGTTTTTATAGCACTATTCTTAAACCATCCCTTCTTGATCTCAGTCTAAAGACAATGAGACATCTCTAACAATCACCATGGAATTTTAGACACTGTTCAAGAAGTTCTACTGGGGAGAAAAAAACAGAATTGGTCCTTTGAACAGAGCAAAATTATTGCCCAGATTGTAAGGTGAAGCTAGCAAGGGATTATACATTATTTGATATCAGGATTATCAGAGTAAAGATGAAGCTATTGAAACCAATATTCCCTAATACATATATACACACACACACACACATACATACATATATGCATATATGCACACATATATGTGTGTATATAGGGTTTCCTGGGTGGCTCAGCTAGTAAAGAATCTGCCTGCAATGCAGGAGACCCCAGTTTAATTCCTGGGTTGGGAAGTTCCCCAGGAGAAGGGATAGGCTACCCACTCCAGTATTCTTGGGTTTCCTTGGTGGCTCAGACGGTAAAGAATTCGCCTGCAATGTAGGAGACCTGAATTCAATCCCTGGGTTGTAAAGATCCCTGGAGGAGGGCATGACAACCCACTCTAGTATTCTTGCTCAGAGAATCCTCATGAACAGAGGAGCCTTGTGGGCTACAGTCCATGAGGTCGCAAAGAGTTGGACATGACTGAGGGACTAAGCACAGCACAGCATGTGCATATATATAAATGTGTGTATATGTGTATATAAACATACATGTATACTTATATATACAGGTATGTATATATGTGTGTAATTATATATGTATAATATATAAGTTACTTCAGTTGTGTCTGATTCTTTGCGACCCTTTGGACTGTAGATGGCCAGGCTCCTCTGTCCATGGGATTCTCCAGGCAAAACTACTGGACTGTTGCCATTTCCTCCCCCAGAGGATCTTCCAGACCCGGGGATCGAAGATGTCTCTTACATCTCCTGCATCCGCTGGTGAGTCCTTTACTGCTAGTGCCACCTGGTAAGCTTTGTTTTGATGCAGTCAAATTTAAAATCACTCCTGGATTAGACACAGAGATTGAACTCATTAGTATTAGTATATGCTACCTATGAAGACTTGGATTAGATTGCACATTGTGTTAACATTTAGAAGCCCCACTATTGGATGACTATACTTTCTAGAGTTATTCAATTTTTCAACAACTGTGTATTCTTTTATTTTCATTTTCCATCTAGGAAAAGAGATGTTCATGGAGGTGGGATACTTGGTCTAAGACCATTTGTTTAGAAGAGCAGATCAGAACTAGCAAACACATGTCTCATTACTGATTTCAGTTTGTGTGGTCTTGTCAATACACTACACTGAAAATAGTTTCCTAACTCTCCACTATTGGGATCAAATTTTTTATTAAGTTGATATCTTTAGAAGTACCAGAGAGATATGGGTAGGAGAGGAAAGTTCAAAATGTTGAGTGAAATGAGAGCCTATGAACAAAATAATCATAGATTGCTGTGAGGACACAGTGTAACGGAATACTGTATTGGTTGATTACAAGCAACATAATTTTATGGTATCCATAGGTTCTGATTTCTTGATGCATATTACTTTTTTTCCTAATATTTTGTGTATCTAAAAAAGATGTTGGGAACCTGGAGGAAAGACAAGAAAAAGTCTAATTGTTGATTTAACCAGAGGAATAAAATATTTATTTCATTTTTTTCCCTGAACTTAAGACAATGTGATACACAGCATCTGCCATTTACAATATGACCTGAAGAAAAGAATTATTTTCCCTTTGTTTCTCAATGTTTATATCCCTGAGGTTTTATGTATATATGTTAAACAGAAAGGTATTTTCTTAGATTTTGTTGTACTGACCTCTCTCTGGCTGATGCTAACGTCACTCTTATTGCCAATTTCACTGGCAAACTCACAGCTCTTCAAGCACAGAATGAACCCATCCCTGGGTAGAGCTCATACTGCCAATTACTCATGGGTACCTGTGGTTTCTTGGTGAACCATTGTCTCTGGAGCTGTCAGTCTATGAAATTTCATGAACACTGAAATATATTTAATTAAAAAGAGAGGAGGAGAAGTAGGAGCAGAAGAGAAACATCTTAAAAAGTCAGTTACCCAACTTGCCAGTATATCCACAAATACTAGGACCTATATTCAATTGGTCATTTCTTTATTGTAAACATGAATCAAATAAATTCAGAAAAAAAAATGCTATAGGTGAAGAGTGAAAGCTAGGTTCCTTTAGTCCTGGATTCTACAAACAAAAATGTTCCTTTAATGCTTCTCAGTATTTTCTTGTCTTTTAATACATCACTTTGTGATCTTATTAAAGCCAATGGGCAGCAACACATCATTTTGTTTCAGACCAATAATATTGTCATGCCAATTGCTTAGGAACAAGGTGTTGATGAAATGAAAAAACAGCCCACAGATGGGAGAAAATATTTCCAAATGATTCAACAAACCAGGGAGTAATCTCCAAAATACACAAAAAATTCTTAAGGCTCTATATAAAAAGACAATCCAAATGAAAACAAACAAATCAATAAAAAATGGGTAGAAGATCTAAGCAGAGAGTTCTGCAAACAAAACCTACGATTGGCCAAAAGGCACATGAAAAGATGTTCAACATCACTGATTATCAGAGAAATGCAAATCAAAGCTACAATGGAGTATCACACATCAATCAGAATGGCCATCATCAAAAAGTCTACAGATAATGAATGCCGGAGAAAGTTTGGAGAAAAGAGAAGCTTCCTACACTGCTGGTAAGAATACAAATTGGTACAACCATTATGGAGAAAAGTATGGAGGTTCCTTAAAAAACTTAAAATAGAGCTAACATATGATCCAGTAATTCCTCTCCTGGGCATGCATTCAGAGAAAACCATAATCCAAACGAATACATGTACCCCAATGTTCATTGCAGTACAATAGTCAAGACATGAAAGCAATCTAAATGTCCATCAACAGAAAAATGGATAAAGAAGACGTGGTACATGCATCCAAGGAACTATTACTCAGCCATAAAAGAGAAAGAAATAATGCTATTCACAGCAAGATGGAGGCAACTAGAAATTATTATACTAAGTGAAGTCAGTCAGTTCAGTTCAGTTGCTTGGTCATGTCTGACTCTTTGCGACCCCATGGACTGCAGCACGCCAGGCCTCCCTGTCCATCACCAACTCCTGGAGTTTACTCAAACTCATGTTCATCACGTCAGTGATGCCATCCAACCATCTCATCCTCTGTCGACCCCTTCTCCTCCCACCTTGAATCAAGTCAGACAGGGAAAGACAAACGTACGATATACTTATACATGGAATATAAATGTAAGAAGATACAAATGAACTTATTTATAAAACAGAAGCAGATTATAGATATTGTAAACAAACTTGTGGTTACCAAAGGGGCAATGCTGAAGGGAGGGATAAATCAAGAGCATAGGATGGACATGTGTACACCGCTATATGTAAGATAGGTAACTAACAAGGACCTACTGTGTAGCATAGGGAACTCGACCCAATATTGTATGATAACTTCCATGAGAAAAGAATCTTAAAAAGAATTAATGTATGTATAACTGAATTATTTTGCTGTATACCTGAAACTAACTAACACTGTAAATCAACCATATTCCAACAAAACTATTTTTTTAAAAAGGAGTAAAGTATTGATGGCTCTATGAGCTGATAATCATGAAATGTGTGCTCAGAAGTTCAGCTGGGTCCAACTCTTTGCAACCCCATGCACTGTAGCCCACTAGGCTCCTCTGTCCATGGGATTCTCCAGGCAAGAATTTGAGTGGCATGCCATTTCCTCCTCCAGGGGCTCTTCCTATCCTAGGGATCAAACCCACACCTCTTATATCTCCTGCATTGGCAGGCAGATTTTTTTTTTTACCACTAATGCCAACTGGGAAGCCAATAATCATGTAATAAAGGCTTACTAATATTATTTCACTGCTCTGTGGAGGGGAAATTGTCCCCCTTCACCCAGTAATGTTATGTGCTGTGTTGTTAGGTTGTATTAACACCATAGCGTTCAATAGAACTTTAAAGAGTACACTTTATGAGGTTTCTTGATTATGTTTCATAACAACCTCCTGTTGATTACCTAAAAGTTCCAAAGAGGATTAAACTTCGGGATCATTTAAAAATTTGCATCATGCTTTCCCACTTGCTGCTTCCTAGCAATCTGTAGATTAGTGCAGAAATTGTTTTACTGCTCTTTAAGTATGAATCACAAAAGACAAATGTCTTCAAGGGAAAAGAAAGCATAGTTATTTAAATTGGGGCAGTTTACTAAATCACTCTGTAAAACTTATTGTTGTAGTAGAAACATCTAAAGAATGAAGATACCTATAATAAAGATTATTATAGTTTCTCTTTATAAAAGTCCTGGTTGGAAATTTGTCATAGGAATAATTTTTTTTCACCTTGCCCCTGTTTTCAAAATAACATTTAAATTTTTAATTTTAAATATCATATCATTTCATCTTTTAGGTGTGCTTTTGTAATAAATGCTGAATATAAACAATGCAAATTTGTTTTTTCATTTGAGAAAATTTTCATGGATTTCTGAGTATACTCAGTCAGGTATTTAATTGTAATGTTTTTTCTTGGATCTTTTAACTTTTTCTGTTAGAACTCAAAGCTGGCTGCCATTTCAGCATTTCCAACAGTAAATCAAATTGGCCATGGTTCAGCTTTTCTGTACTCAAAACACTTTATGTTTGGTACTTTATTGTGGAATCTTTATAGAGCTGGGGAACCTTCATTTGCAAATTAATGTGTTCATCAGAAAATCCCTTTCAGAGGATGATCACCTTTTTAATATTTAGGACCCACATTTAGAGTTAAAATATTATTACATCATGATGAGAGGAATATGCACATATAGGAACAAAGATTCAGTCTGTTCTCATTCTAGGAGATAGAGATAATGTTTTTGGGTAGTAAACAAAAAGCAAATAAATGAGGTCATTTTGAAAATCGTAAATCTGTGAAGACCATGCAAGGTCATGTATTAGAACATATTGCTGCTGGTGGTGGTGACAGTGGGTAACCACTCTTGGTAGGAGGGACAGGGAAGACTTGAGATGTGATGGCTGAGACTCTGATAACTTCATTGAACTAGGAAGTCATTGCTATCTTGCACTATTTTGAGACTAAAGTGGAACAAAATGTACAAATATATGTATTTCTCTGTTTGGAGCAAATAAAAAAGATGATATGGTCAGAACCAAGATATTCCCACTGACTTCTGAGACTGAAATGAGTGTGTTTTCATACATATCTGAATAAATGCCTATTCACCAGACTGATATACTATGATCTGGCTGAATAAAGTTCCAGTCAGAGAGAATTTTACTTGTAGAGGACCCATCGTAAAAAACAGCTTGACTCATTAGAGAAAATCAAAGAAATCCAGTGTACCTGAATCACTGCTATGATATACCTGTGTGTAGATTACACAGGAAAGAGATGAGGTTGGAAAGTTAGGCAGGGACAAATTGTTTCAGGATTTATACACTGTGAACAGGCTTGGTTTTTAGAAGCCACCTAAGAATTTAAGCAAGGAGTTGCTGTAATCTGATTTCAATGATATTTTCCTGATCCTCTGTGGTGAGTGAATCTTCTAGATGAAAAGGGAGATCTTCCATTTGTAGAGACATATGAATATTTCCTTTGCAATGTGCTTTAACATCTCTGGCAACTGTGGCCCCTGACTTCATAGTCAAGAACCATTGGTCAAGATTATGACATAGTCTTTCCTGGAGTGCTCAGCTATATCCTGTGACCTAGAATAAGTTCATAAAAACTTGAGCTGGAAAGAAACCCTAAAGAATATCTAGTTTAGTCTCCCCATATGACAGAGGAGGGCCTCAAGGTTCTGAATACTAAGGTGGCTTGTCCAAAATGAGAGCCAAAACACAGGGCTAGAACTTAGGTCCTTTTACCAATCAAGCCAGAATGCTTTGCATTTGGGGCAAAATTTAGCAGTGAAACTTACACTTAGGAACCCAGATGGAGTAGCATCCTTTAACATAATATTAGGTTTGTAAGATCCTGGATGCCAGTGAAAATCCATATGGTGAAGTGAAACATCACACAATATTTATGAGTAATGACTGAGAAACAGTAAACTTTCTTCCATTCCCATAAAGCAGCAGGAGAGGAGCTCTTTTATGTAGATCAAATACTAGATAATCTTATGCTGAATACTATTCAAATACGGATGACCCACTGTGATCTGCTTACACTAAATGTTGGCTGGATTTAGGAGTGATTAGGACAATTAAAACCTCAAATAAATTTGGATCTTAGGAAAACAAATGACCCTTCAATTCTAGTTTTCCAAATTTTCTTAAATAGATACATTATTTTATAATAAAAGTTTGCTTTCAAAAATAATGAGTAGAGCTGACTGAAATAGACCTTATTGAAAACTCATAGCTGATGAGGATTTATTTGACTGAATTTTATATTAAAGACCTCTTCATGGGATTTTTGTGGAATAGTAATATTGACCAGTTTACAATTCTCCTTTTTGAGTGTTTTGTGTGCAAATGGAACTGATCCTGAGAAGAGCATTGTTAACATCCACCCACTAGGTATTTCCTTCGATGACAGTAGTTTATCTTTCAGAGAAGAGAAAGTCTTCCATGCTAAGTAAGAGGCACAGTTAAAATGTTCGAATTCATCCATGAAATGATAAAGCCTTTTTAAAATAGGTATTCTGGCATTTGTTTTTATAATTCTGCAAAGCAGATTTTCTTTGAACATAAATCATTTATTTTGATTCTGAAAAATTGTTTTGAAAACTGAACATTTAAATGTAAATTTTGGTTTATGCTATTGTTTCTACATGGTAAAATATTATGATGGGTTGCAAAATATTTCAAAGGAAATAGCTCTTCTCTTGTAACTTAAATATTACTTACTCCGTTTTTTGATGAAGTGAGTCCAAAAATGTTTAACAATCTTATGACTATTTCAGGATTGATGATAAGAAACAAAGTTTTACAAAGGTAATGTTTATGGCAAAATAGTTTAAAAAGCATGAATTTGAAATACCAAGACTTTAAACATTTAGAGCTATTTCATTTATTTTTGAAACCATCAAAGTACCTATAAAACCAGAATTATAAATTTTTCTTACTTTTGAACAAGTGTAAGTATGTGCTCTATTGGAAAGCATTCAAATATATTATTTTCTGATTGAAAAACTAAGAATTAGATTAAAAATAATAATCTTCATTCTTGATTATGCTTAGGTACTATGTCATTCAATCTTCACAACAACCATGTGAATAGCGACTATCCTTTTATAGATGAAGAAATGTGGATTTTATCATAAAAGCTAATAATGCATATAAAGTAATGCCAAGGTGGAAGAAAAATAACAAGACTGCAAAAATACTGTTTAAAGGCATTACGATGAGCACAGCTCAGCTAAAGAGATTTGAATCTTCTAAAACCTTATGAAGTACTGAAAATATAATTCATCAGATAAAAAAACGGATGAGAAGATGGATGTTAGCTGACCCTAGTGTGGTAATCATTTCACAATATATGTAAATCAAACTGTCATGCTGGATACCTTAAATGGATACAATGATATATCTCAATTATTTCTTAATAAAATTGGAAAAAAATATCAAATAAAATTTAAAGTAAAAGATGAATGCTGAGATGCTTTCTTACAAAATATTAGTATTTTAATTCACTTTATTATTAAAACATATTTTAAAAAACTAAAAATTCCATTTGTGTTATTTCTACTTGGAGGCAACAACTGTTACATGTAGACATATACTTAACAGAAATATTTCTACACATGCACAAGTATTTCTACAACTATACTCTTTGAAAAAAGATTATATTCAATTTGTTTTTAACTTATTATTTTTCACTAAATATAGCAGAAATAAACTTTTGTGTCATGAGCTATTGTATTTAGGAACTGTATGGTTTTATGTTGTATAGCTATAACATGAACTATTTAATGATTCATTTTATCAGTATAATTGTATATAATATTTCTATGATACACCACTTGCGTGAGTCTTTTTATTAAAAAATGTTAATGAACAAAGCTAGTGGAGGTGATGGAATTACAGTGGAGCTATTTCAAATCCTGAAAGACGATATTGTGAAAGTGCTGCACTCAATATACCAGCAAATTTGGAAAACTCAGCAGTGGCCACAGGACTAGAAAACGTCAGTTTTCATTCCAGTCCCTAAGAAAGGCAATGCCAAAGAATGCTAAAGCTACCGCACAATTGCACTCATCTCACACGCTAGTAAAGTAATGCTCAAAATTCTCCAAGACAGGCTTCAGCAATAGGTGAACCGTGAACTTCAAGATGTTCAAGCTGGTTTTAGAAAAGGCAGAGGAACCAGAGATCAAATTGCCAACATCTGCTGGATCATCGAAAAAGCAAGAGAGTTCCAGAAAAATATCTGTTTCTGCTTTATTGACTATGCCAAAGCCTTTGACTGTGTGGATCACAATAAACTGGAAAATTCTGAAAGAGATGGGCATACTGGACCACCTGACCTGACTCTTGAGAAATCTATATGCAGATCAGGAAGCAACAGTTAGAACTGGACATGGAACAACAGACTGGTTCCAAATAGGAAAAGGAGTACATCAAGGTTGCATATTGTCACCCTGCTTATTTAACTTATATGCAGAGTACATCATGAGAAACACTGGGCTGGAGGAAGCACAAGCTGGAGTCAAGATTGCTGGGAGAAATATCAATAACCTCAGATATGCAGATGACACCACTCTTATGGCAGAAAGCGAAGAAAAACTAAAGAGCCTCTTGATGACAGTGAAAGAGGAAAGTGAATAAGTTGGCTTAAAGCTCAACATCCAGAAAACGAAGATCACAGTATCTGGTCCCACCACTTCATGGCAAATAGATGGGGAATCAGTGGAAACAGTAGCTGACTTTGTTTTTCTGGGCTCCAAAATCACTGCAGATGGTGATTGCAGCCATGAAATTAAAAGATGCTTACTCCTTGGAAGGAAAGTGATGACCAACCTAGATAGCATATTCAAAAGCAGAGACATTACTTTGTCAACAAAGGTCTTGACTAGACATAGTCAAGACTATGGTTTTTCCAGTGGTCATGTATGGATGTGAGAGTTGGACTGTGAAGAAAGCTGAGCGCCGAAGAATTGATGCTTTTGAATTGATGCTGTGGTGTTGGAGAAGACTCTTAAGAGTCCCTTGGACTGCAAGGAGATCCAACCAATCCATTCTAAAGGAGATCAGTCCTAGGTGTTCATTGAAAGGACTGACGTTGAAGCTGAAACTCCAATACTTTGGCCACCTGATGCAAAGAGCTGATTCATTTGAAAAGACCCTGATGCTGGGAAAGATTGAGGGTAGGAGGAGAAGTGGACGACAGAAGATGAGATGGTTGGATGGCATCACCAACTCGATGGAAATGGGTTTGGGTGAACTCCGGAAGTTGGTGATGGACAGGGCAGCCTGGCGTGCTGCGATTCATGGGGTTGCAAAGAGTCGAATACGACTGAGCAACTGAACTGAAATGAATGACATCTAAGCCTTTTGATTGGGTACATTTCTAGACATCGTATTTCAGAATAAAAAACTACATTCTTTTAAAAGATTTTGATACTTATTTAAAATTGTTTTCCAGATAACCCTCAGCTGCAACATATGGCAGTGCCTCCCATGTCAGAATGGATCTGTGTATATTTGACTATGGCTATTGGCTTAGCAGAAAGGAAAAAAGAAAACTCTAAATAAAAAAATAAGTCAGAGTTGTGGATCATGGAATAAACAAGCTTAGTTTTTTTCACTAAGAATTTTCTAACTACTTTCTAAAGGGAGCAAATGGATTACAGATTTGTGGCATTACATGATTATTTTCCAAAACCAACTTATATTTTCTCAACCATATTAGAATTTCAAGTCAAGATCACACAGGCAAATGAGAGCTGGGCCAGCCCTCTTTCCTTCCTGCCTCGTTTCATCTCACACTGAGAAGATTTTATGCATATCCATGTGAATACTCTCGTCTACCTGGTCCCTACCCCACTGAAATTCTTCCCTGAGCAGCTTCTTCTTGGGCACTTCTCCCCCAGGGTTGCACACACTAGTGTTATAAGACATCCTGGGAACACACACAGAATCTTGAAGGATATTTGGTGAGAAACCTCTGGATTCCTTCTTTCTGGACCTTAGTCTAGAAGGGGAAGGCTTGCGCTTCCATCTGGGCATGTGGTTTAGGCTCATGGAATCCTCCTCACCCAAAAGGAGGAATCATCAGCTAAAGAAGGGTCAGAGTGGTGTCTTCTAGATGTGGAGTGTGGGGCAGGACAATGTACAATGGAGCAGAGGGGATGACAGAAGAATAAAGATGAGCTCAGGGAATGAATGGGGGTGAGGATGTGGTAGGTACATCACGCAAGGGACTCACATAACATTGTGAGGTCTTTCCTTTTACTAAATGAAGTGGGCAACCTTCTGTAGGTCAGAAAATTAAGACTGTCCATTTTACATTTTCAAAGATCACTGTGATGCCCATTTTGGTGACAGACACTTCCAAAGTGATGGGGGAATCTGGGAGACTAATTAGTAGGCTATTATAGTTATCTAGGAAACACATCATGGTAGGATGAGGACTAGATGAGAAATAATTGACAGGATAGAGTCAGCTAGATTTATTCTGTAAAATTAGAGATGAGAGAGTGAGATAAAGGGAAGTTCAGTTTAGTTCAGTCGCTCAGTCATGTCTGACCCTTTGCGACACCATGGACTGCAGCACACCAGGCTTCCCTGTCCATCATCAACTTCCAGAGCTTACTCAAACTCATGTCCATCGAGTTGGTGATGCCATCCAGCCATCTCATCCTCTGCTGTCCACTTCTCCTCCTGCCTTCAATCTTTCCCAACATCAGGGTCTTTTCCAGTGAGTCAGTTCTTCTCATCAGGTGGCCAAAGTATTGGCATTTCAGCTTCAACATCAGTCCTTCCAATGAATATTCAGGACTGATTTCCTTTAGGTTGAACTGGTTGGATCTCCTTTCAGTCCAAGGGATTCAGGAGAATAAAAGGTGAGTAGAGCAGATTTTGTGGAAACAGTACCAGAGTCCCTTTTTAGATTTGTTGTTTGGAGATGCCTACTATTTAATATTGAAGTACTTGTGTAGATTTGAACAGTGTGTTATATGATTGTGAAGGATAAAACAGGGGTCCAGTCTAGAAATGAGCATTTGGGTAATTGTGTTTGTACATGATATTTAAAGTTGTAAGACTGCATCAGATCACCAAGGCTGTTGATGTAAGTGAACCAGATGTAAGTGAACTGAGCTGTGGGACATTCAGGGAGAAGAGGTGCAATCGGCAAACAAGAATCCGAATGGGAAGGCAGTTTGGAAGAAAACTAAGAAGAGATAGCATCCTGTAAGCCAAGTGAAGAAAGTGTATTAAGAATGAGGAAGTGATCAACTGGGTGGAAAGTTGCAGTAGTTCAAGTTAAGACAGAAACTAAATGTTGAGTATCACATTTAGCAAAGTAGACATCACTGTTGAACTTATTAAAAACGTAGGTAAAAGTTTGATTGGAGTGTAGTAAAAAGGGATGGTGTGGTACTGGAAAGTTTAAATTTAGTCAATTACTGAAGACTTAGAATTATACAAAATCAATAAAAGTATTGAAAATTTATTTAACCTCTCTACTTAAAAATAAGACTCACCAGTCCAGGTTCGATGCAGGATACAGGATGCTTGGGGCTGGTGCACTGGAATGACCCAGAGGGACGGTATGGGGAGGGAGGTAGGAGGGGGTTTCAGGATGGGGAACACGTGTACACCCGAGGCGGATTCATGTTAATGTATGGCAAAACCAATACAATATTGTAATTAGCCTCCAATTAAAATAAATAAATTTAAATTAAAATAGAATGGTTATTTTAATATATTTTGCTTATGTATGTATATACTTTTAAAAGTTATATTATAAAAATTTTATATATGGTAAAAGTTATACCATAAATATTTCCTGAATCATTGTTTTACATAAGTAAGATTTTAATAGGGGTTTCCCTGGTGGCTCAGATGGTAAAGAATCTGGATGCAGTGCAGGAGACCTGGGTTTGATCCCTGGGTCAGGAAGATTCCCCTGGAGAAGGGCAGGGCTACCGGCTCCAGTATTCTTGCCTGGGTAATCCCATAGACAGAGAAGCCTGGCAGGCTACAGTCCATGAGGTCACAAAGAGTCAAAACGACTGAGTGACTAACACTTGAGTCCATTCCAAGTTATATTAGTATTTATTTAACTAATCCTTTAGTATTGGATTGTTTCCCTGTTTGTTATATAAAAGACAACAACAAATTTCAACATACATAAAGCCTAGTGTATTTCATTAGAATAAATCCACACTAGAATCACAAGGTCAAGAGGTGTGAACACTACTGCTTTTGATATATTTTCCTAATTTGCTCTCTTGAAAGGAAGAACTAACTTATACCCTTTTCATTAAAATATAGGTGGGTACTTTCTATCACTGGTTTGACAAGTGGAAAGTTTATAGTATTAAAAAAATGTACGAGGAAACTGTTAATTAATCATTATATTAATTTGATTTTGCTTTTTTAAATGCTCAAATAATTTTTTTAAATTATTTTTAATTGAAGACTACTTGTTTTAAAAAGTTGTGTTGATTTCTGCCATACAACAATGTGAATCAGCCATAAGTATACATGTATCTCTTCCCTCTTAAATCTCTCTCCCACCTCCCCATCTCCCCCTCTAGGTTGCCACAGAGCACTGGGTTGGTTTTGATATCTAATGAATGTGAATATATGTTAATAAATTTGATTCTCTTAGTATCAAGCTTATTGGGTTTTTGGTTTTTTCTTCTTATTGTTTTGTCTACATAAACCATTCTCCAACTTAACTGGGACAGACATTTCATTTTTTTTCTATTACCTGTAGTTTTTAGCTAACATATTGCTAATATTAGACAAATGAAAAGTGAAAATGTTAGTTGCTCAGTCATGTCCCAGTCTCTGCAGTCCCATCGACTGCATCCTGCCAGGCTCCTCTGTTCATGAAATTCTCTTAGCAAGCCCACTAGTGTGGGTAGCCATTCCCTTCTCCAGGGGATCTTCACAATGCTGGGATCAAATTCAGGTCCCCTGCACTGCAGGCAGATTCTTTACCATCTGAGTCACCAGGGAAGCCCAAAATTAGATATGTATCTTGCAAATATGCTGCATCCTAAAGTCAGACATGTATGTTTACTTTCTTATAAATTGGCTATGGTTTCACTGTCTAGAAATTAAATCCAATTTATCTGCATTTTATATTGTGATCTCACAGAAAATCATATTTTCTTTCTCCCCTAATATCAGCATTTTTGAATGATTTATTTTTCATTACTGCTTTGAAATGTTACCTTTACCTTAAACTACAATATTTTATATAATAAAATGTGTTTCTAAACTTTGTTTTCTGTTCTAGAATGCTTTATTCTTATATTAGTTTTTCACTTTTTAATTATTCTGTTACAAAATGTGTTGATATCTAATAGTCGAAGTCCAAAAAGCACTTGGCTTTTCTCACACTTACTCTCCCAGATAACTTTAGAATTGTTTTGTCTTATATTTGTCTAAACTATGGTTGGGGCTGACAATGGAATTGCAGTATATCTCTAAGTCAATTTAAGTACTCCTTTTAAAATTTTATCATAACATATGCAAGTTAATAAATGTGATACATCACATTAATAGAATGGAAGCTGAAATCACATGATCATCTCAATAGATGTAGAACAAGCATTTAGCAAAATTCAACATCCATTCATGTAAAATCTCTCAACAAATTGGGTACAGAAGGAACATTTGTTTATGCACTAAATCTTTTTTTGACTCTTTTGCAACCCCATGGACTGTATCTTGCCAGGCTCCTCTGTCCATGGGATTTCCCAGGCAAGAATACTGAAATAGGTCACCATTTCCTTCTCCAGGGGATCTTCTCAACCCAGGGATCAAACCCAGGCCTCCTGCATTGGCAGGCAGATTCCTTAACACTAAGCTACCTGGGAATATACCTCAAGATAATAAAGGCCTTATATGACAAACCCACAGCTAACATCCTACTCAACAGTGGAAGGTTGAAAGCTTTTTCCTCTAACATCAGAAACAAGACAAGGGTGTCATTCTCATCACTCCTATTCAACATATATTGGAAATCATAGTCAAAGCAATCAGGCAAGCAAAAGATATAAAAGGCATCTGATTTAGAAAGGAAGGAGAAAATTGTCTTTGTTTGCAAATGTCATGAGCTTATATACAGAAAATCCTAAAGATTCCACCAAGAAATTATTAGGAATAATCATGAATTTAGTGAAGTTCCAGAAGGCAATTGCACCCCACTCCAGTACTCTTGCCTGGAAAATTCCATGGATGGAGGAGCCTGGTAGGCTGCAGTCCATGGGGTCGCTAAGAATTGGACACGACTGAGCGACTTCCCTTTCACTTTTCACTTTCATGCACTGGAGAAGGAAATGGCAACCCACTCCAGTGTTCTTGCCTGGAGAATCCCGGGGACAGGGGAGCCTGGTGGACTTCTGTCTATGGGGTCGCACAGAGTCGGACACGAATGAAGCGACTTAGCAGCAGACTTAGCAGCAGTGATGGAAAGTCAATACACAGAAATCAGTTGTCTTCTTACATACTAATAAAAAATTATCCAAAAGAAGTAAAGAAAATAATGCCATTTATAATAACATTGAAGACAAAATCATTATGAATCTGTTTAACCAAAGTGGTAAAAGATCTGTACAGTGAAAGCATTTGGACTTTCATGAAAAAGCTGAAGAAAACACAAATAAATAGAAGATATCCTGTGTTTATGAATTGGAATAATAATTATTACTAAAACATCCACACAGCCCAAAGACATCTGTAGGTTCAATGCAATTCCTATCAAAACTCCAATGGCATTTTTTTACAAAAATAGAAAAAAAAATTCTGAAATCTATATAGAACCACAAAAGACCCCTACTAGTGAAAACAATCTTAAGAAAGAAGAACAAAGCTGAAGGGGTCATACTTCCTGATTTCAAACTATGTTACTGAGTTACAGTAATCAAAATAGTATGGCAATGGCATAAAGCTCAACATTCAGAAAACTAAGATCATGGCATCCAGTCCCATCACTTCATGGAAAATAGATGGGGAAACAGTGGAGACAGTGGCTGACTTTATTCTTTTGGGCTCCAAAATCACTGCAGATAATTATTGCAGCCATGAAATTAAAAGACACTTACTCCTTGGAAGGAAAGTTATGACCAACCTAGACAGCATATTAAAAAGCAGAGATATTACTTTGCCAACAAAGGTCCATCTAGTCAAGGCTATAGTTTTTCTAGTGGTCATGTATGGACGTGAGACTTGGACTATGAAGAAAGCTGAGCACCTAAGAATTGATGCTTTTGAACTGTGGTGTTAGAGAAAACTCTTGAGAGGCCCTTGGACTGCAAGGAGATCCAACCAGTCCATCCTAAAGGAGATCAGTCCTGGGTGTTCATTGGAAGAACTGATGCTGAAGCTGAAACTCCAATACTTTGGCCACCAGATGCGAAGAGCTGGCTCATTGGAAAAGGCTCTGATGCTGGGAAAGGTTGAGGGCAGGAGGAGAAGGGGACGACAGAGGATGAGATGGTTGGATGGCATCACCAACTCAATGGACATGTGTTTGGGTAGACTCTGGCAGTTGGTGATGGACAGGGAGGCCTGGTGTGCTGCGGTTCATGGGGTCACAAAGAGTCGGACACGACTGAGCGACTGAACTGAACTGAACTGAATGGCATGAAAACAGTCACATAAACCAGTGGAACAGAAGAATCAAGTACCAAGAAATAAGCCTATGCACATACAGTCAATTAATATTTGACAGAGGAGCTAAGCACACTCAATGGAGAAAAAAATAATCTCTTCAATAAATGATGCAGGAAAAAATGGATATTCATATGTAAGACAATGAAACTGGACCCCTATATTTCATCACTCAAAAAAGTAACTTGAAATGGATTGAAGGCTTAAATGTAAAACCTGAACTATAAAACTCCTTGAGGAAACTATAGGGCAAAACCTCTTCGACTTTGGTCTTAGCAATGATTTTATGGATATGGAATCCAAAACTTAGGTAACAAAAGCAAAACTAAACAAATGAGACTTTGTCAAACTAAGAAGCTCTGCACATCAAAAGTTACATTTAATAAAATGAAAAGGTAACTTACAAAATGGGAGAAAATATTTGCAAGCCACATATCTAGTAAAGGGCTAACATTCAAAATATATTTTGGAACTCGTACAACTCAATAGTGATAATAACAAATAATCCAATTTTAAAATGTTCAAAGGATCTGAATAGAAGTTTTGCCAAAAACAGTATAGACAAGAAGTACATGAAAATGTGCAAACATCGTTAATCATCAGGGAAATGAAAAGCACACGGATATCACCTCAAACTTGTTAGAATGGTTATTATCAAAAAGAGAAGAGATAGCAAGTGGTGATAAGACTGTGGAGAAAAGGGAAACCTGTGCACCATTGGTGGAAATGTAAGTTGGTGCAGTCACTATGGAAAACAGAATGGAAATTCCTCAAAAAATTAAAAATAGGACTACCGTATGATTCAGCAGTTCTACTTTTGGGTACATATTGGAAAGAAATGAAATCACTACCTTGAAGAGATAGTTGCACTCCTATGTTCTTTGTAGCATTATTTCCAAGACATGGAAACAACCCTAAAGGTCCACGGCTAGATGAATGAGTAAAGAAGACATGCGCGCGCACACACACACACACACACGCGCGCGCGCGCGCACACACACGGGACTCTTATTCAGTCATTAAAAAAGAGTAAGATCCTGCCGTTTGTGGCAATGTGGATGAATCTTAAAGGCATTGTGCTAGGTAAAGTAAGCCAGACAGAAAAAGTTGAATACAATACAATCTCACTTACATGCGCATCTGAAATACTAAACTCCTAGAAACAGAGACTAGACCAGTGGCTGCCAGGGGTGAGCATGACCTTTCCTTGTGTCTGAGGCCTCCAGCTATTCCAAATTGACACACTAATACACACATCTTTTAGTGATTTGTTAAAATTCTGATTTCTCCTTTCTTGTTTATGGGGATTAGTTCCTTTCCTTGTGATCTACCAAAGCTGATGGACACAGTTCATAAGCTTGGAAAGGCTCTTCTCTTTTTGAAATTTGGATCATGGGATTGTTTGGGGACCTCATCTCTTTGATAGGGTCATAAAATCTTGTGACTTCATATTTTATGTGACTTTTTTCATAATGATGGGGGGTAACTTTCCTTTTGGTTTTCAACATACTAAATAGAAGCAAAAATTTCAGTTCTTTGTGTATGAAGTTAAGAATTTATCTTCATCTGTAAGACTATGTTTCTGATACTATAATAAAATGCAGTCTGTTTATGAACAATGATCCATAGCACAGATAGCTTTCATGATTCCTTGTGTTTTTGTTTATGCCCTTAGCGCTTTTAAGGATATTTTTATCTGGAGAGATGTTATGCGTCTCTGCTTATCCATTCTAAATCTGACTGTATTGAATAAGGGAAATGAAGTGTTAATGGACAGAAAGAAAATGGTGGGACCAAAGTGTGGAGAGTAGGAAAATGATGGTAACTTTGTCCCCACGGAAACCAGTCATTGTGCTGCAGCTAATGGTGGTCAAGGTCCTTCATAACCTGGGGCTGTTATATGCACCTCCAGCTTCATTTTCTGCCTATTTCTGTCTGTGACTGCCATATTGTAGCCAAAGTGAACTGCTCATCATTCCTCAAACATACTCCATTTTGTTTGCAAATGCTGATTTCCTTTCCATATTGCCTTTCCCATCCATGCATTCCAACTGCCACCCAGTAAATCTCTACTCAGAATTTAAATGTCAACCTTTTCTGTGCAGTGTGTCTTGAATCTCATTTTCCTAAGAGTCTGTGTATGCTCAGTTGGACTAGTTACCTTCTACCACATTCAGGGGATTATCTGCTCAAAGTTTTGCCAAGATGAAAGTACGGAAAATCTGCAAGGGCAAGGCTAAGAATTGTTACAGATCCAGACATATTGCACTAACTACTCGGTAGTGACCAAATAATGTTTTTTTTACTTGGTTTAAAAGTCTGACAAATAAGTTTTTAAGACGGTTATTCTCCACCTATAAGGATCAAGACTTTGAAATCTAAGTCCTCACCTGGGAAGAAAATTCTGGAAGCCGTCAGTTATTGTGTAGGAGGATACAAAATCTCCCTCAGGGTTTCCCCAAGAGTTCTCAGCGAATCTAAACTTCAGAGAATAGGATCTGGAGCTAAAAGGCAGCAACAAAGGGCAAACTGGGGAATGCTTAGCAAATCCCTTTCTTTAACCCACAGATTTCAGTTTCAGGACCCGTGTGCATGGTTCCACACTTTGAGTGATACAGAGATCCCTGCCTGTTTCCGTGCTCTATAATAAGCTTGTCTTTGGTTTTACCAGGATTTATTTGTGGTTCAGTCTCACTGTATCTGCAGTAATGAACTATGTGTCCACTTTACAACACTTTAAAAGAAGCTAGTTTGATTGATGGAACGTGTACCACTCTCTAGTCATTCCCCCCTAACTCCAAGCTGTAGATCCACCAATAAGACTTCTATTTTCCAAACCAGACACCCAACTTTTCCTCTGTCACGAGGAAATGGAAACACAATCTGTGTTGCCTTTTGCTTTGAACAATGGATCTGCAGGTGGTTAAGGCTGAAGAATTACTGTGCCAGAAGGGAGCTCACAGGATTAAAAAACAGGCTGTGCCATTCATCTCCCCAGATCTTGTTTGAGGCTTTATGATTTCCTGGGAGTAAATTTTCCTCTTGCTAATAGTAAGAGCAATTATTCTGTCTTGAAGAAAACTGCTTAAATATTAAATTTAGCTTTCTTACTCTGGAAATAAAAGAGTATTTGTTCCTATAGATTAAAAATATTCATCTGCAAGATTCAGTTGTTCCTGGTTGCATTATGTATTATCCTTCCAGACACAACGTTTGCTGGGCCCAATACATTGAAGGAAAAAGGCACTCAGTAAATGTGCCTATTGATTATATTCTTCTCTACTTCCTTTTATTTAGAGTTATTCACTTTTATGAAATTTTGAGCCAAATAGAGAAAGCAGTGTTGCTCCCTAATCTCCTACTATAGACAGAGATGATTTGAATATACAGGGTCATGGAAACAATTACTCTTAAATATTTCCATAACAATTTCAGTTATTTACGGGTTCTCTGTAAAGAATGAAACTAGATAGATGGGGAAATACAGGGAATCCTCAAAGATACGATGAGGAATCAAATCAATTCAAATTGCTCAGAAAAGGAATATCAAAATAACCTATCGGGTGTATTCAGTATACAGTGGCTTCTTGGAGAATTAGAATTTAAAAGGCATAAAGATAAGCAGGATATTCCAAAGAAAATGACCATTTGGGGCCTACATTCTCTTTATTCTTGCCTCCTCACATTCAGCCTGACTACGCAGCAAGGATAAAATGGAGATGGGTAATGTTCTTACATTTAGCCTCCTTACTTCAGGTTTGCTAGAATTCAAAACCCATTTAAAAACTTCAACTGGGGAGATTCCTGGAGTGATTCACAAACTGTATTCTTTTCCACACCTCAAGGTTTGCTAATATTGACAGGTTGCTCAGATTGCCTCTGAAATACATACATTTCATCCAAGGACTGAAGATTTCAGTGAGGCCCAGAGAAGCTCTGCTCCATGCTTCTGCCCAAGTCAGGGTGCTCCCCAGCAGGTTCACTTTCTGACAACAACGCTCATTCGTTGCTTTTCTCCACAGCTCTGTTATTGTCACTGTTCATGCTGCTACTAGTACAGCTCTTTCAGCTTTCTGCCACTGTCTAAATTTCAACTAAAGAGCCTCTTGATGAGGATGAAAGAGGAGAGTGAAAAACCTGGCTTAAAACCTAACACTCAAAAAATTACGATCATAGCATCTGGCCCCATCACTTCATGGCAAATAGAAGGAGAAAAAGTGGAAGCAGTGACAGGTTTTTCTTTTCCCTTTGGGCTCTAAAATCACTGCTGGTGGTGACTACAGCCATAAAATTAAAGACGCTTGCTCCTTGGTAGGAAAGGTATGACAAACCTAGACAGAATATTAAAAAGCAGAAACATCACTTTGCCGACAAAAGTCCATATTTTCAAAGCTATGGTTTTGCCAGTAGTCATGTACAGATATGAGAGTTGGACCATAAAGAAGCTTGAGTGCTGAAGAACTGAAGTTTTTGAACTGTGGTGTTAGAGACTGTTGAGAATCCCTTGGATTGCAAGGAAACCAAAGAAGTCAATCCTAAAAAATCAGTCCTGAATATTCATTGGAAGGACTGATGCTGAAAGTAAAGCTCTAATACTTTGATCACCTGATGTGAAGAGCTGACTTCTTGGGAAAGACCCTGCTGCTGGGAAAGATTGAAGGCAAAAGGAGAGGGCGGCAGAGGATGAGATGGTTAGATAGTATCACTGACTCAATGAATTTGAGCAACTCTAGGAAATAGTGGTGGACAGAGGAGCCTGGCATGGTGCAGTCTATGGGGTCTCAAAGAGTTGGACACAGCTTGGAGACTGGAGGACAACAAAATTTCACCACCACCAACCCAAAAGCATACCTACTAAGAATTTCTTATTTTGTTCCAGTCAGTTACTCACTTATTCCTCAGGATGAAAACCATGTTATTTTAAAAAATACACTCCAGGAAGCCCCCAGAAGCCACAGAGCCCTGTCCAGGAGCCCAGTGGTGTCATTTTTCAACATGGGGCTCTAAATCTACCAAGTTCCGTGTTTTCTTTTTATTTCCCAAAAGGAAGTAAATTTGGCTCCTAAATCCTTGCTGAAGATATCATTCCCTCTTTCTTCCAGGAGTCCCTACCTTGTTTGTTATTAAGAGCTTTTCCTCAAAATAAATAGGTGCCTAACTCCTGAGGAAGTAGCAACCTAACCAAATATGCCAGGTGCATCAGAGCATGAAGGGACAAATCTTTGGGGCCAGGCTGATTTGGGCAACACAGCCTGCTTCTCTAATACTTAAGCCCCTTGAGAAAGTTCTTGTTTTGTCTACAGTTTATTTTTCTTATCTAGAAAATGGGACTACAAACATGCTCATAAATTAATCATGGCAGGTAAATATGAAAATACATATAGTAATACGGTACCTGACATGGTGTGGTAAGCTTGGTAAGTGTTTCATGCCCTTGTTTTCTTGTTCCTTTTCGCCCCTACCCTCAGCTCACTTGAGTTGAGCTCAAAAAAAAAAAAAAAAAAAAGGACAAGTATTTTTAACACAAGTGACAGAGTAGGTCCATTGTCTGATTATAAACTATGGAACCACATTTGTGCTGACATTAATCAATCACCTTCTAAATATATTCTGGTTTTAGTTGCTTTTGTTTCTGTCCTGAATTAGGTCAACTGCTCTGATCCTATCAAGGAAAATATGTACTAATATTACAAACACACACATATATTTGAGCACTTAATCCAAAGAGACATTTTAAGTACTTGGGAACAATGCATGTATCCTCTTCAAGAAAACTGGAGACTGGTTACATTTTGCTTCCTTTTTCAGATGCTTATGAGAACTGACAGAAAACCTTTGCAATACCCCAAGTTTAATTCTCTGCTGATATTTTCATCTTCTCTGCTATTTATTGAGTGAAATCAGGCTTAAGTTAGAAAAGTGGTTGGCAGTCAGCAAGCACTTTAGTTTCAGGATGTTACAAACTGTCAAAAAAAAAAAAAAGAACTTTCCAGTGTGATTACAAATTGCCCCTCTTTGGCCCTATTACATCCCATAATTGAACTGTCACTCACTTGTTTTATTCATTATGATAATGGATGCAGTTGATAAATGTATGCAAAGTGTAGAAAGTAAGGTTGGGACTTGTTAGGAAGACAGTCTGTTATGCCTGCAGCTAAACATTTGGAAGGCATCAGTCAAAATCTGAGATCTGTTTAACCAGATGTCTGAACCTTGACTGGAATGATAACCTATTTACCATCTTTGGCAGTAAATAAAGTGCTTCTTTACCTTCAGGTACTTGGTGGACTAATAAGGTGTTTTTTAAAATACATTCAACAGGAACCTACTGGTATAGCACAGGGAACTCTACTCGATACTCTGTATAATAACTTGTTTGGGAAGAGACTCTGGAAAAGAATAGATATATGTACAACTGAGTCACTTTGCTATACACCTGAAACCAACACAACATTATAAATCAAATATACTCCAAAATAAAATAAAATGCACTGAAGACAACTACTAGCACTTTTTTCTCTTCTTCTGTTACTACAAGTAGTACTAATACTACTACTATTACTCTTTCTTATCCTCTTCCTTCTCCTCCTTCTTCTCTTCCTCCTTCCTCTTTCCTCTACAATTTTTGATTCTCCTCCTTAGCTGCAGAATTGAAATTTTACTTGAGGATATAATATGCTCATTTACAACACTTCAAATTCTAATATTTCTGGCCAATCAGTTTTAGCCAATGTGAGGTGCAAGCTTTCTGGGAATGCTGCTAAAATGAAGCTGACTCAACTACTTCCTGGGCTGAGGGCAAAATGGCAGAAATTTGGCTGCCAACTTGGATTGTAAATTGACCCTGAGGATGGAAGTCACAGGCTAGGAGGTGAAACAGAAAGATGGAAGGATCTTCAGTCCTGGGGACTTTGGAAATTTCACAGTCTTGACTGTATGCTCCAGACTCATTTTCCCTGAGAGGAAAATAAAATTTCATTTGATTTAAGCCTCTTTAATTCTTTTTCCCTGTAATGTGGAGCACCTCAAATTCTAAGCCACACAAATAGCATATTCTGCTACTCCATGGAATACAGTTATTGTGCTGGGTGTTATGATAAAAATAAATACCTAACTCCAAACTGCTAATAGATCAACATAAAACAACATCAAGATAAAACAAGAACCATGCAGATCAATTAAATTTGTATAAGAATCAAATCTAATGCATACGTAACCAGTGTGAACATCCGCAGTCTACAGGAGCAAATAAAAGACTGTGAAGCTGCCACAGAATACCCTGGTTAACTCTGATGCAATGCTTCCCACCCTTTGTCCATAGTTCCCTTCCTTGTGAAACACTTTTTTAATATCTCACAGTATTGTGGTCTTGGAATTCTTTTAGGAAACATCACGTTTGCAACCTCACAGAGTGTTGGGCATTATGAAGCCTCAAGCTGAGACTCAGGAAAGTCTTAGCTCCATCACTTCCTGACTGGGGAGTTTATCTTCAGTAAACAAAAGGACCTTGAATTAGACTGGTAAGGCTCTTTTGTCCCTAAAATTCTATAAAGCTGAGTTACGTCTGAGTTACCCAAAACAGTCAACTTTTGGGTGTCCCTGAACAGGATAATATGTAAATAGCTTACTCTTCATATACAAAAGCAATAAAGTTTTATATTTTACATCACTCTCCAGTTTCAGAGAAACCTGACCAAGAATTAGGATATGGCAATTTCCTCATACTGTTCATGCAGTTCTGAAGGCAAGAACACTGAAGTGGTTTCCCACTCCCTTCTCCAGTGGACCACGTTTTGTCAGAACTCTCCACCAGGACCCGTCCATCTTGGGTGGTGCTACACGGCATGGCTCATAGTTTCATTGAGTTAAACAAGGCTGTGGTCCATGTGATCAGTTTGAATAGTTTTCTGTGATTGTGGTTTTCATTCTATCTGTCCTCTGAGGGAGAAGGATAAGAGGCTTGGAAGCTTTCTGATGGGAGAGACTGACTGTGGGGGAAACTGGGTCTTGATCAGGCTCTTTTCCAATGAGTCATTTCTTCACATCAGGTAGCCAAAATATTGGAGTTACAGCTTCGGCATCAGTCCTTCCAATGAATATTTAGGACCGGTTTCATTTAGGATGGACTGGTTGTGTCTCCTTGCAGTCAAGGGACTCTTAAGAGTCTTCTCCAACACCACAGTTCAAAAGCATCAATTCTTCACTGTTCATCTTTTTTTATGGTCCAACTGGCACATTCATGCATAACGACTGGAAAAACGACAGCTTTGACTAGACAGATCTTAGTTGGCAGGGTAATGTCTCTGCTTTTCAATATGCTGTCTAGGTTGGTCATAACTTTTCTTCCAAGGAGCCAGTGTCTTCTAACTTCATGGCTGCAGTCACCATCTGCAGTGATTTTGGAGCCCAAGGTAATGAAGTATGTCACTGTTTCTATTGTTTCCCCGTCTATTTGCCATGAAGAGATGGGACCAGAGGCCATGATCTTAGTTTTCTGAATGTTGAGTTTGACTCATTGGAAAAGATCCTGATGCTGGGAAAGATTGAAAGCAGGAGGAGAAGGGAATGACAGAGGATGAGATGGTTGGATGGCACCACCGACTCAATGGACATGAGTTTGAGCAAGGTCCAGGAGCCGGTGATGGACAGGGAAGCCTGGTGTGCTGCCGTCCATGCAGTAGCAAAGAGTCAGACATGACTGAGTGACTGAACTGAACTGAATTTCCTCATGACTTGTTTATTGACTTCTTTTCAATTTACTGCAATTTTTTTTTTTGTAATGGTTATGAGGGCTAGTGATTGCATTCATGATTTAATTAGAAGATGGAGCAGGTTAATTATTGAGATGAATCTTTTGAGCTACTTATTATCTTTTAACTAATTTAAAGCTGTCTAAATTCTGACTTAAAATTGTTGACTAAACCAATTGGAGATTAATTCTCCTTATATCAAAGTTTGGTTCAGGGTTATTACAATCTATGGAAATATGATTCTTTACACTAAATAAAAATGTCTTCTAATCTGGTTGAACTAGATTAGAAGTTTAAACAAAAGAAACTCCATAAAAGTCCATTTGCTCTTTTGGCAAACTCTCTTACGTGCAGAATTTTGTAGTTCTGCTTTTGAGTAAAATAAGTTTTAAAAAATGTATCTTTTTCCATTAAAATCTACTTTTGTGGAAATGCAGACTTACAGAATTGATTGAAGATTTTTGTGTTTCATACATTCAGTTGGATTTTCTAATGCTTTCATACACATTTGTCTTGTAGAATTTAACTTTAAATACTATTTCTGATAACAGGTGTTTTTGTATGTGCAATTATTTTGACATGGATTGACTATGCCAAAGCCTTTGACTGTGTGGATCACAATAAACTGTGGAAAATTCTGAAAGAGATGGGAATACCAGACCACCTGACCTGCCTCTTGAGAAATCTGTATGCAGGTCAGGAAACAACAGTTAAAACTGGACATGGAACAACAGACTGGTTCCAAATAGGAAAAGGAGTGCGTCAAGGCTGTATATTGTCACCCTGCTTATTTAACTTCTATGCAGAGTACATCATGAGAAACGCTGGACTGGAAGGAACACAGCTGGAATCAAGATTGCCGGGAGAAATTTCAATAACCTCAGATATGCAGATGACACCACCCTTATGGCAGAAAGTGAAGAAGAACTCAAAAGCCTCTTGATGAAAGTGAAAGAGGAGAGTGAAAAACTTGGCTTAAAGCTCAACATTCAGAAAACGAAGATCATGGCATCTGGTCCCATCACTTCATGGCAAATAGATGGGGAATCAGTGGAAACAGTGTCAGATTTTACTATTTTGGGCTCCAAAATCACTGCAGATGGTGATTGCAGCCATGAAATTAAAAGACACTTACTCCTTGGAAGAAAAGTTATGACCAACCTAGATAGTATATTCAAAAGCAGAGACATTACTTTGCCAACACAGGTCCGTCTAGTCAAGGTTATGGTTTTTCCAGTAGTCATGTATGGATGTGAGAGTTGGACTGTGAAGAAAGCTGAGTGCTGAAGAATTGATGCGTTTGAACTGTGGTGTTGGAGAAGACTCTTGAGAGTCCCTTGGACTGCAAGGGGATCCAACCAGGCCATTCTGAAGGAGATCAGCCCTGGGATTTCTTTGGAAGGAATGATGCTAAAGCTGAAGCTCCAGGACTTTGGCCACCTCATGAGAAGAGTTGACTCATTGGAAAAGACTCTGATGCTGGGAGGGATTGAGGGCAGGAGAAGAAGGGGATGACCGAGGATGAGATGGCTGGATGGCATCACAGACTCGATGGACTCGAGTCTGAGTGAACTCCGGGAGCTGGTGATGGACAGGGAGGCCTGGCGTGCTACGATTCATGGGGTCACAAAGAGTCGGACACGACTGAGTGACTGAACTGAACTGAACTGAAGAAGTAAGGAAGAGCCAATTATATAGGTTGCTGCTGTGGACAATGGGGGTTTGATTCCACCAAGACCCTGGGACGAATACAGAAGGCCTCCCAGAATTTTCCTCCTGAAGGACAGAAGGCTTGGGCATTAATCCACCAGCCCCTGTCCCATGTCCTACAGGACTCCTGGGGACACAGTGCTCTGTAATTCTGGGCTGTGTTTACATGTGGACCAAGAGGACTCCTGCAGCTTCAAAGAAGGTAGAAAGATACACAGGGATCTTGAGGTCAAATGCTATCAGTGCAAAGCGACAACATGGATGAAATTTGAGGTGAGCACCGAGAATGTGGCCTGAGGTGCCAAGCCATCAACTGCAGTTCATATCTATAAGCAACTGCTACTGATTAATAGATGGATGATAGAGCAATGGCTCATTGTATATTTCTGCGCATTGTTGGCTACTGAAGTTCAAAGCACTCAATTTGAGCATGCTAATAAATATCTAAACAGCAAGCTCACATTAATGCAAATGCGTAAAGCAAAGCACACTAAATTTAGGCATATTCAACACTTTTCTCCTTAATTATTTTCCATATGTTTCCATTTCATTACTTTTGAAATTTTAATCATGATTATAACTTAAGAATACTACAGTACAATTTTTCACTTTTTATTTTGAAATAGAGTCTTAAAAAGTTGCAAATAGTATAGAGTAGGCTGCACTAGGCTTCTTCCTATGTAATACAGGTTTAATTCTTTCTTCTTCTCAAGTTTCCAAGCTGCTTATATAGAGCTATCAGATTAACCTTTCAAAGCCATGCATCTGATCACATCACTTCCTACAAATATTAAATTTCTCTGTGTTTCTTTCAAGACTCCTTTCCCATAAATTCTATAGCTTTAGCTCTCCTTTGGGGTTCATTCACTCATCAAATATTTACTGAGAACTTGCTAAGTATATCAGATACAGTAGGAAACAAAGCTTGAAATGGGTTTGTCCTTCAGTAGACAAGCTGCTGCTGCTAAGTCACTTCAGTCGTGTCCGACTCTGTGCAACCCCATAGACGGCAGCCCACCAGGCTCCCCCGTCTCTGGGATTCTCCAGGCAAGAACACTGGAGTGGGTTGCCATTTCCTTCTCTCCAATGCATGAAAGTGAAAGGTGAAAGTGAAGTCGCTCAGTCGTGTCCAACTCTTAGCGACCCCATGGACTGCAGCCTACCAGTCTCCTCCATCCATAGGATTTTCCAGGCAAGAGTACTGGAGTGGGGTGCCATTGCCTTCTCCTCAGTAGACAAGCTAGAGAACCAATAAACACCCTAATCAATAAACATACTGATAAGTTTTGCAAATCCA
Organism: Ovis canadensis; assembly: GCF_042477335.2. NCBI lineage: Eukaryota > Metazoa > Chordata > Mammalia > Artiodactyla > Bovidae > Ovis > Ovis canadensis. Next base: position 36,500,528 of record NC_091270.1, on the reverse strand, counting down.
CATTATGGTCACTGTGATGCATGGTATAAACTAATTGATACTGTCTTAAATAACTAGGACAGACAGCTTTTGATCAGGGATGAGAGGCCTCCCTGAGAAGGTAACTTAATGCTATACATAAGAGGTTTACCATGGGCTTCCCTGGTGGCTCAGAGGTTAAAGCGTCTGCCTAGAATGTGGGAGACCCGGGTTCCATCCCTGGGTGGGAAGATCCCCTGGAAAAGGAAATGGCAACCCACTCCAGTACTCTTGCTTGGAGAATCCCATGGAGGGAGGAGCCTGGTAGGCTACAGTCCATGGGGTCCCAAAGAGTCGGACATGACTGAGTGACTTCACTTTCTTAAGAGGTTTAAATAGATGAGCTATGTGAAGGAAGAGAAATGGGAGAAAGAATATTTTAGGCAAAATATTAGGCAAAAAATGTGCAAAGATGCCAACGTGGACTTTGATTTGAAAAAGGAAGAGAAAGGAAGTCAGAAACAGAGTTTGAAATTCACTTCTTCAGCACTGATGTCAAATATCCCTTCTCCTCATTTTCCCAAGGCTGCCATGACTGCTCCCTTCTGCAGAAGCACATTTTGCCTCTCGGGTATTCACCACACTCTGCCTTTTTCTTAGTGATATTCATTTATTTGTCTTATCCATCTGATTCACTACCAGTTATGTTATGGCACATGATGACTATCTTTTATATTGCATAGATATAAAAGACCAAAGGCCCAAGTGAGTCTTCTATAGATGCAGAGCTGAGCTGACCTGGCAGAGGCAATCCACGGCAGTGTGTGGCGCCATGCCACCTGAACACCAGGCTCCTTGTGTTTTCAGCGGGTCCAAGACCAAGGCTCTGTATTGTGGGACTTAGCATCAACCAGCAGTGAATAGGAACAACTTCCGTTGTCCACAGACCTTGAGTTTTAGAGTTTTGAAACAGGTACTTAAGAAAAACAGAAAAAGGTAATACCAGTTGCAGCAACATGGATGGACCTAGAGATTGTTGTGCTGAGTGAAGTCAGACACAGACAAACATCATATGGTATCAACTATATGTAGAATCTGGAAAAAAAATGGTACAAGTGAACCTATTTACAAAACGGAAATAGAATCACAGATGTAGAAAACAAAATTTTGGTTACCAAGGGGTGGTATGGAGAGGAATTATTTGGAAGATTGGGATTGACATATACAGACTACTATATATAAAATAGATAAGTAATCAGGATTTACTGTACAGTACAGGGGATTCTACTCAATACTCTGTAATGACCTATGTGGGAAAAGAATCTTAAAAAGAGTGGACTTTGTTTACATATGGCTGATTCAGTTTGTGTACAGAAGAAAACTAACAAAACATTGCAAATCAACTATGCTCTGATAAAAATTAATTTAAAAAGAATAATTAAAAAGTTAAATATAATTTTAGCATGTAATCAATAAAAAAGATTATGGTTGACAGAAAAAAGAAAAAGAGGCTTTCTCTGCATATATTGAGATAATCATATGGCTTTTATTTTTCAATTTGTTAATGTGGTGTATTACATTGATTGATTAGTGGATATGGAAGAATCCTTGCATCCCTGGGATAAAGCCCACTTGGTCATGGTGTATGATCTTTTTAATGTGTTGTTGGATTCTGATTGCTAGAATTTTGTTAAGGATTTTTGCATCTACATTCATCAGTGATGTTGGCCTGTAGTTTTCTTTTTTTGTGGCATCTTTGTCAGGTTTTGGCATTAGGGTGGTGGTGGCCTCATAGAATGAGTTTGGAAGTTTACCTTCCTCTGCAATTTTCTGGAAGAGTTTGAGTAGGATAGGTGTTAGCTCTTCTCTAAATTTTTGGTAGAATTCAGCTGTGATGCCATCTGGACCTGGGCTTTGTTTGCTGGAAGATTTCTGATTACAGTTTTAATTTCCATGCTTGTGATGGGTCTGTTAAGATTTTCTATTTCTTCCTGGTTCAGTTTTGGAAATTTGTACTTTTCTAAGAATTTGTCCATTTCACGCCAGTCAGAATGGCTATGATCCAAAAGTCTACCAGCAATAAATGCTGGAGAGGGTATGGAGAAAAGGGAACCCTCTTACACTGTTGGTGGGAATGCAAACTAGTACAGCCACTATGGAGAACAGTGTGGAGATTCCTTAAAACTGGAAATAGAACTGCCTTATGACCCAGCAATCCCACTGCTGGGCATACACACTGAGGAAACCAGAATTGAAAGAGATACGTGTACCCCAATGTTCATCGCAGCACTGTTTATAATAGCCAGGACATGGAAGCAACCTAGATGTCCATCAGCAGATGAATGGATAAGAAAGCTGTGGTACATATACACAATGGAGTATTACTCAGCCATTAAAAAGAATACATTTGAATCAGCTCTAATGAGGTGGATGAAACTGGAGCCAATTATACACAGTGAAGTAAGCCAGAAAGAAAAACACCAATACAGTATACTAACACATATATATGGAATTTAGAAAAGATGGTAATGATAACCCTGTATGTGAGATAGCAAAAGAGACACAGATGTATAGAACAGTCTTTTGGACTCTGTGGGAGAGGTAGAGGGTGGGATGATTTGGTAGAATGTCATTGAAACATGTATAATATCATATATGAAATGTATCACCAGTCCAGGTTCAATGCATGATACTGGAGGCTTGGGGCTGTTGCACTGAGACAACCCAGAGGGATGGTACCGGAGGGAGGAGGGAGGGGGGTTCAGGGTGGGGAACACGTGTATACCTGTGGTGGATTCATGTTGAGGTATGGCAAAACCAATACAATATTGTAAAGTAATTAACCTCCAATCAAAATAAATACATTTATATTTAAAAAGAAAAAGAGTACAACAGTTTTTTGTTTGTTTTTTTTTCCCTATCAGAGGATAATTGCTTTACAGTGTTGTGGTGGTCTCTGCCTGACATCAATAGGAATCAGTCATTGTTGCTGTTGTTCAGTTGCTAAGTCATGTCTCTTCGCCATCCATGGACTGCAGCATACCAGGCTTCCCTGTCCTTCACTATCTCCTGCTGTCAAGTTTGCTTTTAAGCAAACTCCAGGAGTCAGTCATAGTTATAAACATTGCGGTTTAGTCACTAAGTTGTGTCATGCAATCCCATGTAGCCCACCAGGCTCTTCTGTCCATTGGGTTCTCCAGGCAAGAATACTGGAGTGGGTTGCCATTTCCTTCTCCAGGGGATCTTCCTGACCCAAGGGTTGAGCCTAGGTTTCCTGCACTTCAGGCAGATTCTTTACTGACTGAGCTACCAGGAATGCTGTCTCTCATGGTACAGTAGTTTTTAACTACTGACTCATGCTCACCCTGTGATACACTTTTTAATGCTAGTGAAGCAGGAGATTCATCAGTAGGAGCCATATTTCCAGTGCTGTACCCTTTCCTAGGACACTTTGTCCTCAAAGTCTCTATGTTCCAGGGGCAAAGAGAAATTTTGAGGTATATATTTTGCCCAGAAGAAAATCTCTAAAGAACCTTTTGTTCTTGGAGGCCTTAGACTTATCTTCATGATTAAGCAGATATGGCCAATGGCAGAGGAGTTTTGATGGTGGGGAGACACTGAGAAGGTAACAGTGGAGCCTCCATATTGGGAAGAACGATAGAAATTTTCTGAGTGTCACAGAGAGTTGTATCTGCCAGTAATTGCTCTGAGGGGTGAAAATTCTGGAAAGGGTATCTGCTTGGTGGCTAGTGAATCCAGGACACAGCTCTGTAGCTGCGGCCTGGAGCCTCCCATGCACAAACCTGGCCCAGAAGAAGCTGGTTGTTGCTACTGGCATTGGCTAGACCATATGGACCCAAACACAATCACAACACTGCCTAGCAGACTCATCCTATTTCTTAGGATGTTTAAAAAGATGATACAGGTCCCAGGGCTCAGATACAATAAAAGGGGGTAAGGATGAAGCCTTGAAAACTGGCTAGTACTGAAAATTCCACCAATCTTGATATTTGGAGACTTCACTTAAAAATCAACATTATCTGTAATCCAAGTATCATGAACCAGTCCATTTCTGTTATGCCATACAGGCAGACCTCATTTTATTGTACTTCACAGATATTGTTGCTTTTTTAATTTTTTTACAAATTGAAGGTTTGTAACAACCTTGTATTGAGTAAGCCTGTTGGCACCATTTATCCAACAACATTTGCTTACTTCATGTCTCAGTGTCATATTTTGGAGCTTCTTACAATATTTCAAATTTTTTAATTATTATTATATTTGTTATGGTGATCTGTGATCTTTGATGTTACAACTATGACTCGCTGAGTGCTTAGATGGTGGTTAGCATTTTTTAGCAATTAAGTATTTTTAAACTAATGTATGTACATCATGCAAAATACCAGACTCGATGAAGCAAAAGCTGGAATCAAGATTGCCGGGAGAAATATCAATAACCTCAGATATACAGATGACACTACCCTTATAGTAGAAAGCAAAGAACCAAAGAGCCTCTTGATGAAAGTGAAAGAGGAAAGTAAAGAAGTAGGCTTATAACTCTACATTCAGAAAACTAAGATCATGGCATCTGGTCCCATCACTTCATGGCAAATAGATGGGGAAATAATGGAACCAGTGACAGACTTTATTTGGGGGGCTCCCAAATCACTGCAGATGGTGCAGTGAAATCAGAGGAAAAGGAGGAAAGTAAGTTTGTAATAAACTTAGAAGACAAACTGTAGTACATGCAGCCATGAAATTAAAAGACGCTTGCTCCTTGGAAGAAAAGCTATGACCAACCTAGACAGCATATTGTAAAGGAGAGACATTACTTTGCTGACAAAGTCCATCTAGTCAAAGCTATAGTTTTTCCAGTAGTCATGTACAGATTTGAGAGTTGGACCATAAAGAAAGCTGAGCACCGAAGAATTGATGTTTTTGAACTGTGGTGTTGGAGAAGACTCTTGAGAGTCCCTTGAACTGCAAGGAGATCAAACCAGTCGATCCTAGAAAGAAATCAGTCCTGAATATCCATTGGGAGGGTTGATGCTAAAGCTGAAGCTCCAATACGTTGGCCAACTGATGAGAAGAGCTGACTCAGTGGAAAAGATCCTGATGCTTGGAAAGGCTGATGGCAGAAGGAGAAGGGGATGACAGAGGATGAGATTATTGGATGGCATCACCAACTTGATGGACATGAGTTTGAGCAAGCTCCAGGAGTTGGTGATGGACAGGGAAACCTGGTGTGCTGCAGTCCATGGGGTCACAAAGAACTGGACATGACTGAATGACTGAACCGAATTGATGTACATTTTCAATCATAATGCTATTACATACAATGGATTACAGTATATTGTAAACAAAACTTTCATAGGCAGTGAGAAACCAAAATATCTGTATGATTCACTTCATTGTGGTGTTCTGGAATCAGATCCACAATGTCTCCCAAGGATGTCTGTAGTTTTAGAGGGGATTATTTCAACCAGAAATCTCTTAGTGCTCTGGAGTTATCTGGCTCAAGATAATCTTTTTTTTTTTCTTTTTTAATAAAGAGTGAGTAAGAGAAGTTGCTCAGTCATGTCCAACTCTTTGTGACCCTGTAGACTGTAGCCCACCAGGTTCTTCCATCCATGGGATTCTCCAGGCAAGAATACTGGAGTGGGTTGCCATTTCCTTCTCTAGGGGATCTTCCCAACCCAGGGATCAAACCCAGGTCTCCCGCATTGCAGGCAGACGTTTTAACCTCTGAGCCACCAGAGGTCAAATAAATTGCTCTCTCATCACTGTTAAGCTCCTTTCCCTTCAGTGTGTTGGAAAACAAATAATGCCTTGCAGAAAGTAGAGCATTGACTTAGATGTTAGTGTGCCTTCCTGTTACAAGTATTTGTAAATGCTTGTGAATTCTGACATTTGAAATGAACAGATTAATGCTTCGCTAATACAAATACCATAATTTCATTTCAAAAAAGACAAATCTTTTTTGCAGTTGACCCATGGATAGCAGACCACAGTAGAAAATAGCATGCTACTACTTTTTTTTTAATTTATTTAATCTTAAACACAACAATGATCACAAAAACCTTCTCTTCTATTTCTGGCCTTTACTCTTGTCTCTCCTTTCCTTTATATAAAAACTACTCAAAAGGATTGTCTATAACCCTGTCTCTTAGATCCCTGGAAAATAAAATGGTAACCCATTCCAGTATTCTTGCCTGGAAAATGCCATGGACAGAGGAGCCTCACAGACTAGTCAGCCAATTGCAAAGAGTCGGGCATGACCGAGTGGCTACACACACGTGCACTGGTTTCTTGCAGCACTCTCGCTCACAGGACTGCACCTAAACTGCTCATGTAAAGATCACACATGTCCTCATTCCTAAATCAAATGACCAGTTCCCTGTCCCATCATTTCTTAACCTAAGAGTGGCACTGAACTCAGTTACCACCCCCTCTGAATGGGGAGTGAATATGCTATTTTCACCTGGCTTCCAGGTGCCAACCTACCTGTTTTTTGCCCAATTCTTCCTCACCTCCCACCCTCTAAATGTTGCACTATTTAGCCATTTTGGTGATCTCATGCCGGAGCTTGGTTTTAAATGACATCAAAATGATGATGGTTCCCAAGTTCCTGACTTCAATCTGGCCCTCTTCTCTGGAATGAGGGTTAAATCCTACTGCCTTCTCGGCTTGACCTCTGCTTGCATGCTCAATAGGCATCCAAAATAAATACCAGCTGGCTACAGAAGGAATGAATAGATGCTTTATTACATGGACATTTCCAAGTTACAGAGCTTATGATGGTCTGCAGTTTGTCTTCTAAGTTTATTATAAGCTTACTTTCCTCTGATTTCTAAGCAGATGCTGTGATCGTGACAGAAGAGTAAATGTTGAGTAAACTGTGGGATTCAAATTTTGAACAACAGTGCCTTTAACCAACTAATCAGAAAGTTTACTAAATACCCCAAAGTGAGGAACTTTGATTTACTGAAACCTAGAGAAATTTATTCAGATTTTCAAAAAATACAGGCCAGGCTCTGTTCCGGGAACTGGAAAAAAAAAAAAAAACAGCAAAATATAAAGTATACAAGATTCCCTACTCCCATGAAATTTGCTTTATAGTGGAGGCAAGGAGGGGCGAGGGGAACGCAACAACAAACTAAAGCAAATGAAGACAATACAGTCAATGGGAATAAGACTACATTAACTCAAGGAGTGGTGAGTAAGTGAAATGGCATCTATTTTACATAGATGATCAGAGACAGTCTGAGTAGAGAGATGGGCTTTTAGTAAAGGCTTGAAGAAAGGCAGAGAAAAAGTCATATAACTTTCTAGAGAATGAAATTTCCAGACATAGAGCACAGGTGGGTCCAAGGTTGTAAAGACAGACTGCTTAGGATGTTTATGAAATGTAGCAGCTACTATACAATTCTCCACTGTTATTTTTTCTGTGGCCACAGGCCATTCTTTCTTCCCATTCTTTCTTCCCCTCTGCTTACTCAGATAGGGAGATCTTTGCAAAAGCATCCAGCACAACTATGAATTATGTAATTTTAATGATGATTATATCGTTTACATGTTATAGTCTCTTTGCTTTCACTTTTAAAAAATCAATTGCTCATCTGTGTAAAAATGGGAATACAAAATGACAGTCCAAGCCACTTTAATGGAAGCATCAATCAAAACCCAGGGTGAGAAAACAAAAACCAGCGTGATGCTCTCTGTGGATACACCACCCTGTAGAAGAGTTTGAACACAAATATGTGGGCTCATTTCTGTTTCTGTGAAAAGTTCAGCACAAGATGTTTTCTTGAAGGTGCATTTGTCATACTGTGTTTACGACTACAAGAATGTATTTGGACAGGTTATTTTCCTTTCTCCTCTCAAGAACAATTTAAATTAACTGAAATCAGGATATTCCAATATATCTTTTCCTCTTGTTATACAAAAGTCTTCTATTTTGTTATGATTTAGCTTTGAGTCACACTCTCTGGCAAGTATTCATTCAATGTTCAAATCTCATGGCCCTGTGAAGCACTATTTATTGGCTACTTTGAAGGGTTTGGAGATTATTACTGAAGAAAACAACTGGCTCTATATCCCACTTCTGAAAAAAAAGCTGTCCTCATCTTTCTGGGAAAGTCATTTTTTTTTTTTTTTTATAAAGCAAGAAGCTGAAGAAAGAACATGCAAACTTACTTGCCAGGAATTGAGTTTGGCCAAGCAGAACTGGGGAACACTCTCACTTCTTGTGTATCCCAGGGCAGGGACCCAAATAACTCTCTGCATTGGGCTGGGCTGGCCACACTCAGCTCTAACTAACTAATCTGGGCCAGAACCCCAACAGGTGCCTATGGCCAAGAAAAAGATAAAGTCATATTGACTTTCTCATTTTAAGTGGTTACCCCAAATCTCCAGTTGGGCCCAACTCTATCCTTCAATCATTCATTTCTCCAGGTTAGCAAACTCCTTTCCAAACCATCAGTATCCCCTCACACACAGCAAATGAATATGCTTCTTATTTCATTTAAAAATTGAGACAATTAGAAAAGAAAGTTCTTATTCTTCCTTTACAAATATTACCTACCTGTCACTGGACCCATAGCATCTGTGTTTCCTCCAGTTGTAAGCGTGAACTATTTCTGTGTTTTTCTACACTAGTCTTTACATTTGTGTAAACCATTCATTGGAGAGTATGCAAATAAAAAAATGCCATTCATTGTTTCCTAACTAAGGGTTTTATTCCTACAAAAATCCTCTCTCACTTTTTCTTTCTCAACCCCCTCCTCTTATTCTCCTCCCCATTAGTCCCAACATTTTCCCCACCTAAGATTGTTTAAGTCAGAGTTCGATAGATGGTCTCCCATCTTAAAACATCTTCCTAGATCCCACATTTCCAACTAGCTGCTGCCTGATTTCACTGTTGTCTTTTATAGCAAAACCCTTTGAAAGCACTATCTCTACTACTGTAGGCTTCACCTTTAGTTTTACTTTCCATTTCAGAAACTTTCCAATTGCATTTTGTCCACACCATCCTGAAACTACTTGCCAAGGTCACTAAAGAACCCTTTCTGAGCTCAAAGTCTAATTCTTAGTATTCATCATATTCAACTTTCTGCAGTTTTGATAGAGTTAAGCCCCCTCTCTCATTGTGTAAATGCTTTTCTCCCCTGGCTTCTGGGACAGCATACTATCCAGGTTTCCCCCGCCTTCCTAGACTCTTCCCATTGGTCTCATTCATTAAATCCTCCTCCTCTTCCTTCTTCTAAATTTCAGTGACAGCATACCCAGGGCTCATTCTACACAGCACCTTTAGGTAATCTCCTTAAGTCTTACAGCTCCTTCACATGTAAGAATCATTCACTGACGCCTCTCAGTTTATAGTGTGTGAGCTCCAGAGCAATACATTGAACTGTTCATTTGATATCTTTAATAGGATAGCCAAGAGGTAGCTTAAATTTGATAGACCTAAAATAGAACCCCTCAATCCAGCAACCCTCACTTTACAAAATCTCCTATTCCTTCCCACCATCTTTGAATCTGCAGTTTTAGGTAGCTTCATATTTTTAACTCTTGAGTGTTATTAAAATTTCCTGTAAAGAAGATCCTTTTTCCTTCATGATTTCTTACTCAGAAAGACATTGTACTTACACACTTTAAGACTTAAAGATGCTTTTGGTGGGGGAGGGGGACACACCAAAGTGGCACTCAGATAGAAGAAAGGTAGGACCCTTTGTTCCTTACAGCTCCCAGTGTGGGAAGCTTTCATTCAGAGCCACTAGCGGTAGAACAAGGGTTGCTGCTACTGTGCATGCTAAGTCGTGCCCGACTCTTTGAGACCCCATGGACCATAGCCAGCCAGGCACCTCTGTCTATGGGATTCTCCAGGCAAGAATACTGGAGTGGGTTGCCATTTTCTTCTCCAAGGGATCTTCCAAACCCAGGGATCGCACCCGTGTCTCATTTGTCTCTTACATTGGCAGGTGGGTCCTTTACCACTAGTGCCACATGAAAAGCTGCAGAACCAGGGACAGGTTAACAGTAAACTGAAGCTGGGGGGAATGGATTTAATACCTAGGTTTTGTAGCATTCCCGGAGATTGGTTAATCACAATAATTCCTTGGGCTCCGGCATAGGTACGTAGCCCTGGGGAAATTAGCACAGGTGCACAGCGGCCCAGATAAGGGGTGCTGTTGGGTTTTAGACTTCATAAGCTGCTCAAGAAGGCAAACTAATCAGTCTCTAGCTAAGGTCTCGATCAAAACGGTATTAAATAGAAGAGTAAAAATACACTGCAGTCCTAAGTATGCATATGTTACACACTTGACCTTGACATTTGTGTGTGTGTGTATCTATCTCTACATGTAAATATATATTGATTATTTCCTCTGGCTCTTCTCTCCTCTTTTTCTGCCACCTTCAGTTTTCTATTCTGATGTTTTTAGTTATGACACATTGTTACTTTCTTTTCCTATGGAGTACTTAGATGAGAGTTTCTCTTGTGGTTTGTCAAACACTTTTTTTTAACCCTGAAATGAAATGCAGAATCTTGTCTGGTCTGATTCTTGAGCTGCACCACTGCAACACTGCAACACTTTTCTCACAGTGGTTGGTAGCTGCTCTTTCACTATCTTCTGGCTTCCACTGTTACAGATGAGAATTCTGGCTTTTTCCTTTTTCCAACACTGAATCTTATAACCTTTTTAAATCTTTTTTTTTTCTCCCTTAGAGTTCAGGAATTTTACAGGATGTCTTTAAATGTCATCTCTTTTCTCATCAATCTGAGCTGGAACTTGGCCCATTTAATTGGTGGCATTAAGTTTTTAGTTCAGTGAAAAAATTTCCTATTATTTATCTTTTTACTGACTACCCACCATCTGTCTTTTTTTTTCTTTTCCTGGTAGTTCTAATCTTATATTAAGTCTCCCTCTTGTATTTGCCAAGATTCTTTTATTTCCTCTCATAGCTTTGCTTAGATTTCTCTGTCATTTTTTCCTCCATGCTTTGAATTTTTTTTTTCTGCATTTGATCTTCCAGGACATACATTTCAGTAGTAAATATCCTCTCTTTCAACTCATCTCCTAAACTTTTAGGTTGATAATCACATTGTTCATTACAAATATCCCTTTTCTAGGCATTTGCTCCACTTGGATCTTTTTACAAACCTTTATTTTTTTAATCAAATTGTCATCTGTATCTCTCAGTAGGTTTTTCTCTCTGAATACACATCCTGATTGTGCCAGCTATTTTCCTTTGAATATTGGCCTTTTTGTCAGCTTGCTATTTCTTTGTTAGATTGCTGTTTAAGGCCACAAATGAGAGCATCCACACTGATCAAGGAAGTCAACATCGCCTCCACCCTACAGGTGAGAGTACAGAAATAGACGGGCTGTCATGCCCATCAAAGGACCCTGCAGGAAGTGCCCAGAAGTGGAGGCTTCCTTGTATCTCATAGCCTTTGGGAACAAGCTACTCAGCAATTCACTGCTCTAGCTCCCTAGAAGCATTTTTGTTGTTTAGTTGCTCAATCATGTGCCCGACTCTTTGCGACTCCATGAACTGCAGCATGTCTGGCCTCCCTGTCCTTCACCATCTCCCAGAGTTTGCTCAGATTCGCTTCCATTGAGTTGATGATGCCATCCAACCATCTCATCCTCTGTCACTCCCTTCTCCTGCCCTCAACCTTTGCGAGGATCAGGGTATTTTTCAGTGAGTTGGCTCTTCATATCAGGTGGCCAAAGTATTGGAGCTTCAGCTTCAGCATCAGTCTTTCTAATGACTATTCAGGGATGACTTAATTTAGGATTGACTGGTTTGATCTGCTTTCTGTCCAAGGGACCCTCAAGAGTCTTATCCAACACCACTGTTTGAAAACATTTTAGGGCCACAGAGATCAGTTCTCCACAAAGGATACAAAGGTTCTCATTATTAGGACTCCAAATGTACCCAGACCTTTCTTGGCCATTGTGTTTGAGCCCCAGAAGTCATTTGGCTCACTAGTCCCTCCCATCCTTTATCTTGCGTATGTTTACTAGGTCACTTACTTTAATGTATTATTATCTGACTCTCACCAGAATAAAAGCTCCATGAGGACTTGGAGGGGTCCCTGGTTCTCTGTCCAGCACTTGGCACAGGTAGTATGTGTTCCACAATTATTTCTGAAACATTAGTGAATTAAGGAATGAGGTTAATTTGGGGAGAAAAAGACCAGAGAAGTTGCAAGAGAGTGAGAGAGATGGATAGAAGAAGAAGGGGTGATGAAGTGGCAGTGCTGTGGAGAACACGCGCTGAAGAAACGTCATAGAAGCGAGGGAACAATGTGGAGATTTCCTGAGATTACTGTCTTTTCTTTCTACAAAATTCCTCTCTGGACTTTGACTTCACTAAGACTATTCATATGGTTAAACTGATTCAACTGTATTGATATGATTTGTATATGATTTCAAGTGTAAAAGGAAAGCATTACAGTATTTATGTGTAATCCATCTATGCTAATGAAAAGCTGTCATATGGTAACACTGTCAAATCACAGATTTGACCCAAGACTTCAAACCGTTAGCAACAGGCTTAGTGAATAATCAAGTTTGCAAGATACATATATGCACCTACATATCAACTATAGTATTTGGGGGAGAGGAACACGCTTCTAAAGACCGAGTATTATATGTTATTGTGTTAGCCACCAGGTTGTGCCCGACTCTTTGTGACTCCATGGACTGTAACCCGCCAGGCTCCTCTGTCCATGGGATATACCAGAAAGAATATTGGAGTGGGTGGCCATTCCCTTTCCACGGGATCTTCTCAACCTAGGGATCAAATCCACGTCTCCTACATTGCAGGCAGATTCTTTACCACTGAACCACTAGGGAAGCCCCACTAGGGAAGTGGTATTAAATGGGTAGAAACAAAAGGAAGGAACAGAAGCTCCAGAAGAAAACTTTTTGGAGAGGTAGTGTAGTGTTTTTCTCTCTCTGGGGCACAATACATAATTTACCCTACTATGTGGTAGCAGATCAGACCAAAAAAAGAAAACCGGGAAGGATTTATTTTGCTTGCTTTTTAAAGCACACTAGAAGATAGTCAGGTCTTAAAAATCTGCCTTAGATGGGATTCATTTGAAAGGCTTTAAACAGATAAAAAGAATATTAGAAAACAGTCTTCTAAATAACTTGTGTAAAATCTACAATTGCGTGAATGAATTCACTTAATTTTTACTTAATATATGCCTGAAGAATAAAAAAGTAAAAAGAAAGAAAAGTGACTTGTAAGACCAAACTAATTCAGAAGGTAAACACATCATGGTAGCAATACCTAGGAAAGCTTTGAGCCAATGCACCAATCAACTAAGCCAGATATGTTAAACACAAAGTTTACCTACTTTTAATCTTTAAATGTCTACATGTCTTACACAGACAGATAGCTATATTGTTTTGAAAGTAAGTCTGAGTCAGTTTTATCAATTTAAACTTTTCCATAGACTGAGCGACTGAACTGAACTGAACTGGACTGGATAACTGTTAGAACACTGTCATCTGTAGATTTTGAAGGCATCGGTAATTTGTTCTTAAAGATGCAGGTTTTCTCCCTAAATATCTTTTTTCTTCTTGAATAAATTGACAATGAATGCATTGTGTGTTTCCATTCTTGTACAAAATGGAACTTGATGATTATATTTTAATGAGGATTGTGGTTTCAGTGTGTGAGCAAAGTAATTGCTCCGAAACCCTTTTGCAGTCGTATTCAAATCAGATTAAATAGCTGAATACTACACCAGAAAAATAAGAGGACAATTTTCAACCATTCTTAGTCACTGAATAAACAGAAAGAGAAAGGCAATTGCACCTATCACACCTTATAATTATGTCTCTCCTGCTGAGGTATCCCAAAAGGTGCAATTAAAAGATAACTATACAGAAAATAATGGCTTAATTTAATATTGAAATAGAAATACAATGATGTCGAGCATTCAGGAAGTGGATAGATTTCTCTGCTCTCTCTCACAGCCATCTGCCCAGTGGATAAGGTCTTCTTTGAACTAAATTGGCATGAATGAGAGAGATAACCTTCAGATGGAATTACAGAGTCTCTGACTAAGCCCAGGATTCAGAGAACATCAAGCTTTTTGTCAGAAATATAAAAGGATTCTTACTTTTCTGTACTCTGATTTTCTTTTAAATATATGCCTTCTGCCTTCACACGTATAAGGATGAAATTCTTTGGCCATGGAGATGGCCAAAAAGTTCATCTGAATTTTTCGGTAACATCTTATAGAGAAAACCCTAATGAACTTTCTGACCAACCTAATAGTAAAGGAGAGCAAACCAGTCAATCTTAAAGGAAATCAACCCTGAATACTCATGGGTAGGAATGATGCTGAAGCTGAAGCTCTAGTACTTTGGCCGCTGGATGTGAAGAGCTCACTCATTGAGAACGACACTGATGCTGGGAAAGGTTAAGGGCAGGAGGAGAAGAGGGTGTCAGAGGATGAGATGGTTGGATGGCATCACTGATTCAATACACATGAACTTGGGCAAACTCCAGGAGATAGTGAAGGATGGGGAAGCCTGGCGTGCTGCAGTCCATGGGGTCACAAAGAGTGGGAAGTGACTTGGCAACTGAACAGCAATTACAGTAAAATATGCTGGGTTATACTTGGTCTCTTAGTTTTCTGTAGTTGCTATAGGAAACTGCCACAAATTAGTGACTTGAAACAACTCACATTCATTATGTTATAGTTCTTTACAAGTCTAAATTGCATTTTCAGTTCAGTTCAGTCGCTCAGTCGTGTCTGACTCTGCGACCCCATGAATCGCAGCACGCCAGGCCTCCCTGTCCATCACCAACTCCCGGAGTTCACCCAGACTCACGTCCATCGAGTCAGTGATGCCATCCAGCCATCTCATCCTCGGTCGTCCCCTTCTCCTCCTGTCCCCAATCCCTCCCAGCATCAGTCTTTCCAATGAGTCAACTCTTCACATGAGGTGGCCAAAATACTGGAGTTTCAGCTTCAGCATCATTCCCTCCAAAGAAATCCCAGGGTTGATTTTCAGAATGGACTGGTTGGATCTCCTTGCAGTCCAAGGGACTCTCAAGAGTCTTCTCCAACACCACAGTTCAAACGCATCAATTCTTCAGCACTCAGCTTTCTTCACAGTCCAAATCTCACATCCATACATGACCATAGGAAAAACCATAGCCTTGACTAGACGGACCTTTGTTGGCAAAGTAATGTCTCTGCTTTTGAATATACTATCTAGGTTGGTCATAACTTTTCTTCCAAGGAGTAAGCATCTTTTAATTTCATGGCTGAAATCACCATCTGCAGTGATTCTGGAGCCCAGAATAATAAAGTCTGACACTGTTTCCACTGTTTCCCCATCTATTTCCCATGAAGTGATGGGACCAGATGCCATGATCTTTGTTTTCTGAATGTTGAGCTGTAAGCCAACTTTTTCACTCTCCTCTTTCACTTTCATCAAGAGGCTTTTTAGCTCCTCTTCACTTTCTGCCATAAGGGTGGTGTCATCTGCATATCTGAGGTTATTGATATTTCTCCCGGCAGTCTTGATTCCAGCTTGTGTTTCTTCCAGTCCAGCGTTTCTCATGATGTACTCTGCATAGAAGTTAAATAAGCAGGGTGACAATATACAGCCTTGACGTACTCCTTTTCCTATTTGGAACCAGTCTGTTTTTCCATGTCCAGTTCTAACTGTCACTTCCTGACCTGCATATAGGTTTCTCAAGAGGCAGGTCAGGTGGTCTGGTATTCCCATCTCTTTCAGAATTTTCCACAGTTTATTGTGATCCACACAGTGTTGACAAGGCTGCATTCCTTCTAGAGCTTCCAGGAAAGAATCTCCTTCTCCTTTCCACCTTCCAGGGGCCTCCTGCCTTCCTAGGCTCATACCCTCTTCCTATACCTTCAGAGTCAGTAACCATGGGTTAATTGCTCTCTACCTGGTTTATTTCTCAATTTGATATTTGCTTTTCAATCTCACTTGTGATGTTTTCAAGGCACAGGCATTTTTATACCTGTGTACTCACATATGCTGACTTGAAAAATATGTTCATTGTTCATATGTCTACAACTTAGTCTACAATTATGTGTTAGCTAAGCATTTTCTGCTATGTTTTTTAAATTTTATGGCTTTAGTTTTAACTAAAATATACATTTTTATACATTTGTATTCATTATAAGGTAATAATTAAAATAATTTTTCAACTTGCTTTCTTGGTTGATGTGTTGAACAATTCAATCTATCTATATTAAAATGTAATGCTTGACTTATCTATATGCCAAGGTATAAACACTAGGTAATTTTTTGTAGTCATGAAGTTTGTAGTTACTTGGGAAAACTGATTATACACAGTTAAACATTTCTAGAAAGTAGGAATTTATCACATATTATCAAGTTTGGTTAATAGTCAAAAAAGAAACAGGAAAGAATAAAATTAATTCCCATATTTTCATGTTATTTTAATTTATTCTAATTAACTATTTTGAAAAGTAAGCATCTTACAAATTAATTTCAAGAAAATAACAGTGTACTATGAGAAAGACTGACAGTTTTACTCAAGTGACTTGGAAAATGTTGATTTAGTTCAGCAGGATTATTTACTGTACCAGTTATCAGGGTCTTTAATATGCTCATATTTTGTGAATCTTCAAAAAAATGAATTATGAGGTGATATTTTCTGAATTTGGCTATAGAATCCTTTCTCAAAAATAGCCTTATTCATGAATGAGTCATACTTTGTGAACAATGATACATAAGTCACTATTCTTTTGGTCAATGATAAAAAATGTGAAGCAGTTTTCAAATTACTTGTTCTTTATTTCTTATAATATGAAGCACATAGTTCCTAGATTCCTGATATACTGAAAAACTGAAAGAGATTTAGGGCCAACTTCAAAGCTCCTTATGCAAGAATAGTGTCAGATATCTAGTTTGCCTGATTCCTAATTTCCTCTTGGTCTGTCATCTTAAGTAAACTGTATTGTTTTCACATGGTCAGCTACAATTATTTATTGTGTATTTCACAGCACCTGATACAGTTCATCATATGTAATTTGTTCACTATAAATATATAATGCATCTTTTTTTTTTTTTTTGGCCAGGCATATAGTAGGAATCTAAAAGGATCACTAATCCCATTTACTAACGGGATTATAATATTCTTCCATTTTCATTCATTCATTTCTCAAGCTTTTGTTCACATTACTTCAGACATGATACTAGGCTGTCATTGTGGGGGTCTGTTCTCCATGTGCTTTCCTCTGTATAATCCTAGTAAGAGAGAGCAGAGTTGAATAGAACACTCTAACACCTGGTGGAGCAAGTCATGTTTGGCTGCCATTTTCCAGGCTTAGTACCTCAGCTGACCGTGGAGTCATTCACAGCCAAGTTATTTTTAGGCCCCACAGGACTTGTCTCTTACCCAAGCGTCTGACAGATGCTGGCCACTGCTGCCCGCTCCAGGCCCTATGGCTCTTCGGGTCATCCCTGCTTGTTTCATGGGTCTTGGCGGCACTCTCTAGGCCCACGTTGTTATGAAGCTCCTCAGCTTCTTCCACTGGCATCCCATGTGCCCCCCACCCCTACCCCTCAGGGTACCGCCATCCACTGAGAGCGCTCCTGCTGATTTCTAGTTTTCTGCCAGATGCTAACATGGCTCTGCACCATTGCTCCCAAGACATCGAAGTTCTAAAGTGTGACGAACAAAAGGCCCCATTCCTTGCATTTTAATACACTGTGATTAGGATACCAAACCGTGTTGCTAATTTTCCAGCTTCCAATAGTTTTAGTCAAACATCTTCCTATTTTAACTTATAATCTCCTCCCTGCCCCTTTGTCTTTAACATGCAAGACACAGAAATATCCAACAGCAAATTCAAGGGAAAGACATGAAGCAGTTCTCACCACTTCCCTGAAAAATAAAGCTTCATTTTGTCTAATACCCTTTTCTCTTAGGAGAGATGTTCTCCTTAGAAACTACATAGTCTGAGATATAAGAAGATAGTGGGTGGAATGGATTCAGCCATTCCCCAGACGTATCAGGTATAGTAAAAAGCACACTAAACACAGTTCAGCCCGCAAATGTGCAAGCTAAATTGCAATCCTTTTCTTTACCACAAAGATAGTAACACTGTTAAGAGTGTCAAATGAGGCATGCAGATCTAAGTCTCAAGTCTGTTTAAAGGAAGGAAAGATTACTCATGTAGTTGGAAGACTCAGTCAACACTTCCTGAAAATGCTTGCATTTTGTCTGACCTAGCAGTATGATTACAATAATTCAGGGAGAAAACAGATGCTTTCTAGGGTCAACTCAAGTACCTATCACAGAGACAAGAAATTATGGTGCTTCTACTTCTGCTTTGTAGAGACCAAATGTATGGACACCAAGGGGGAAAGGGAGGGTTGGTGAGATGAACTAGGAGATTGGGACTGACATTATCAACTACTATGTATAAGATAGATGACTAACAAGAACCTACTCTTTAGCACAGGGAATTCTAGTCAGTGCTCTATAGTAACCTAAATAGAAAGGAAATCCAGAAAAGAGGGTATACATGTATATGTATAGCTGACTCACTGTATTGTACAGCATAAAATAATACAACATTGTAAAGCAACTATACGCCAATAAATTGTTAAAAATATAATGGCACATGTATGGGAAAAAGCAATTAATGCTATTTGCCTAGAAAATTGAGCTATGTCAGAAGCAATGATAGTATTTAAGAATTTGGAAAGGTAAGTGGTGGCTACAATACAGGGAGATTGAGTAAAAGGGATTTAACTTTTTCCAAATGAAATGTCTCATCTTATCAGTTCATCAGTCTTCCTTAAAAACAGAGAAAGCAACTTCACTGTGTTCCTCCTCTTTGATGTAATTTGAGCACTGTGTTGATGAGGAAAACAGATAAACTAAACCAACATTAGAGACTAACATTTCCTAACCCTTGATCACTTCCAAACTGGGCCAAACCTTTTATTTGTAGTAACTCTAAAATAGACACGTATTTACACCTATTATTTCAGTAAAAAGCGAAGTGTTAATAATTTAGATGTGACCTTTCATGGTGATTACTTTTTCTCATTGAAATGTTAAGTGCTTCTTACAGGGTGACTATAAAAATTGAAGGCAAAGATACAAAATCACATCACTTAGCACACTGTATTAAAAAGAATAATTTACCTGATCCTGTCAACAGCCATTATTATTTCCATTTTTCAGATGAGAAAACTGAGGAGCAAAAAGGCTATTTAATTTGCCCATGGTTACTTAGCCAGTAGGTGGTAGAAGATGAGTGAGTCCAGGAAATACGATTTCAGAGTCCAATCCCTTCATCATGACAGTAGGCTGCCTCTCAAGGAATACTAGATTCCCAACATGAAACAGAAACTCACTAAATCTTCCATATTCCCTTTAATTTCCCTTTCTGTCTTTTTTGCTTTGCTTTCTTTTCCCTATTTTAAATAGTCATTATAATGTCATTTTGGCATAGTGGGGAGAAGTAGAGAACAAACTACTTTAAAATGTACTAAAAAGAGCTGTTTTCCATTTTTACTCTCTTTAATGAAAAACATCTTCTTTTTATGTCTCACAGAGAGCTTTAATATAAAAGTACAACTGTCTATATGAGACACTAATCAATATATACATTTTTTAGAAAGAATCAAATGATAACTATTAGGTGTATAAGTGAAGTTACCAATTGTTTCTTCTCTACTCAAGTTTCCGCAGAGAACCAAGAGCCCCAGGATGCACAGCAATACCACTAGGGCAAGAACCAGCCCCCTACTAGCTGAACTAGTGAAGCAGAATCTTGGTCAAACACTGTGGGAACGTGAAACTTACTGGAAGAGAACAGAACATCTTCCTTCTATGAGCCTAAATGCTAATCTTGTGAATCTAGCACCTCCTTCTACCTAGCTGCACAATCCAAAGTGATCCAGTCTCCTCTAATTGTGAGTGCAAAGGAAAGAGTGCAGGAAGAGAGAATTGGGTGGCTTATTGATTTCACCCAGAGGTGACAGAAGATTAGAGTGAGAGATATACACACCGGTGTGCATCACAGAATGCAGCGCTTCTGCCCATTAATATGGACTAATCAGTGCCTTGGTCTATGATCAAGGAGTGGAAAAAGTGATAGGAAGGGACAGAGACCATCTCACCCTACAAAAAGACCAACATTTGAAGACTGCTTCTCATGCATAAACCTACAGCCTACTATGCAGAGTGAAGTAAGTCAGTAAGCCAGAATGAGAAGAACAAATATCGTATACTAACACATATATATGGAATCTAGAAAGATGGTACTGACGAACCTATTTGCAGGGCAGTGATGGAGACGCAGACATAGGGAACAGACTTATGGACAAGGGCAGGGGGAAGGAAGGAAGGGTGAGGTAAATGGAGAGAGCAGCATAGAAGCATATAGACTACCATATGTAAAATGGGCAGCCAATGGAAACTTGCCGTTTGACTCAAAGAATACAAACATTGGCTCTGTAAACAAACTAGAGGGGTGGGAAAGAGTGGGAGGTGGGAGGGAGGTTCAAGAGGGAGGGGACATATGTACACCTTTGGCTAATTCATGTGGATGTATGGCAGAAATCAAACCAATATTGTAAAGCAATTATCCTTCAATTAAAAATAAATAAATTTAAAAAATTAAAGCTCAAATGACAGGAAGGGAAATATACTAGCATGGATCAAGTCTAAGTTCTATGGGAAGAATTTGCAAATAACCATTCAGGTATCAGAAAGAAAAACTTCCCAATTATGAGATGATATTCATTGTATAAACCATTACATAAATCATCACAGCAGATGGGATTAACACTAATAGATGGACATATTTTCAATTGCTTAAAAAGTAAAGATAACTTGGGCTTTGATGATAAAGACCTTTTACTTGTATCTGTTGGTCTTATATCTCAAAATTTTGACACATGATATATTAAAGACATAAGTAAATCATGTATACACACACATGAAGCATTAACCCAGAAAGGCTACATAAGAAAAAAATCATTCCTCAAGAATAAATACTACACTTCACTCCAAAAGAGGTGAGTGAAAAAGCTGGCTTAAAACTCAGCATTCCAAAAGCAAGATTATGGCATCTAGTTCCATCACTACATGGCAAATAGATGGGGAAACAATGGACACAGTGACAGACTTTATTTTCTTGGGCTTGATTGCCTTTGAACTCTGGTGCTGGAGAAGAATCTTGAGAGTCCCTTGGACAGCAAGGAGATCAAACCAGTCAATCCTAAAGGAAATCAATTCTGAATATGCTTTGGAAGGACTGATGCTGAAGCTCCAATACTTTGGCCACCTGATGCAAAGAGTTGAGTCACTGGAAAATCCCTGATGTTGGGAAAGATCAGAGAAGGGGACAACAGAGGATAAGATGGTTGAACAGCATTACTGACTCATCAGACATGAGTTTGAGCAAACTCCGGGAGATGGTGAAGGACAGGGAAGCCTGGCATGCTGCAGCCCATGGGGTCTCAAAGAGTTGGACTCAACTGAGGGACCAAACAACAGCAAAGCTCCAAGATAGATAAATGCATAAGTAACTAAAAAGACTCAGCTTTCATTTATATGTTCAGAGAAACAGACCCAGGACAATTACAGTTCATGTATCTTCAACCATAGGGACATTTTTCACATCCCTAATATGTTTGGTTGTTCTCCATGTTGAGAGTTGGAAATGAGCAAGGCATTTTGGTTGGCATTGTCTATCAAACCTTCCAGATACAGTCTCATCTTACATGAAGGTACATACTTAGTTGATTTTCTGTTTGTAGGCTATTTTATAATTTTATGGCCTAGACATTAACTTGAACAGAGCTATTTGTATTGTAAAGATATTTGTCCATAGTAATACAATAAATTTGGTTCAGTGAAGTTACAAGTAATATCTACCATGTAACCAAGATAATCACAAACATCACAAACAACTCATTTTATTGTCCTAAGAAATGCTCATCAATTTAGAATTATGTATTTGCTTCATGCACACACATGTGTATATGTTCTTCAAATTCTGTTTGAGTCAGTCTTTACATCTTGCTAGTTTACTCATTAATTCCTGAGTTGAATAAAATTGCTGACTTATAAAATGTTCCTGGCTCATTTTCTTTTGTACAAGATTCACTGTTTTAACTTTCTGAAAATTATAAATTACTATAGATGTATATACCAATAAACATATTGATTTGAATGGGTACATATTAATAGTGTTACCGAGAAGCTGTTCAGAGCAGTTATAATAGTTATTGAGTTTCCTGATGACCAATTCAATGAGAACATTTATGTCATCTCTACAAGAAGATGTGACAACTTTTCTCCTGTTCCATTAAGATGCAAGACCACTTTCTACAACCACACAGGCTGTGTACTACATAAAATCAAGGCTGTGCTGTTTACATGGACACCCTCAGGAGATGTATAATATGGAAATTCTGTTAAGGTGGGCTTCCCTGATAAAGAATCCGCCTGCAATGTGGGAGACCTGGGTTCGATCCCTAGGTTGGGAAGATCCCCTGAAGAAAGGGAAGACCATCCACTCCAGTATTTTGACCTGGAGAATTCCACGGACAGTCCATAGGGTTGCAAAGAATCAGACACGACTGAGCGACTTTCACTTTCTTTCTGTTAAGGTAGACTAACAATGCTATTAAATACAAATTTTTTCAAGCAAAGATTTTTATTTACTCAAGTATCTGAAAACCTTCTACAATGGAAACTGTTACTAATGCTACCTGTATTGTGCTATGGGCCATGCACATACTTTTCTGAAGACTTGAAATTTCACTAATAGTTCAAAAACTGTTCACCTACCTAATGGAGGGGGAGGAAGACAATTTAATGTCTCATCCAGATCCAGAGGTGCATCAAATTAAATGTCAGCTTTAACTGGCAAGTTAGTATTTGTGGTGGTATCCAGGAACAAACGGCTGGTGATGGATAATTCACAAACGCTTCCCCAAAGGTGGATGGTTCTTTAAAAAGCTTCAGGTCACAACCCTTATAGAAAACACAGACTCCCAACACACCGATTCTCAGTCCCGGAAATGCAGGACTTCCTGTGTTCATGTGTGTAGGGTGTTTCTGTACAATCACTCCTACGGTCATGTTTCTGTACAATAACTACAGGGGTCCTTTAACCAGACAGGGAGCGGGGTGGGGGGGGTGGGTCGCTGTACACCATCAGTCACAGAGGACAGCACAGTAAAGATGACCCAAATGACCGTGAACAAGGCAAGAGATGCCACAGGCTCTCCTCCCAGTTTCATATGTCACTTTCTCAGGTATCAGCTTCATTGTTTTAAATGCTCAACATCTATTAATGTATTTACTTTTTGTTTGTTTGACTTAGAAGAAAGTGATAATAAAGACAGTATGGGGGGAAATAGGTCGATATGAATTACATGATGAACCTGAAGAGTACAAGAAGTCCGGAGTGGTGGTGGACATGCTTTCTGAAGACAAACATTTGGATAAACGGAAGTACCGGTTCTTTTTTCAAAGATCCTATAGGCCAGAATTTTTTTTTTAAAGACTTACAGAACAGTAAATGGGAACTGTAGCCAAAGAGGGAAGATTTGCTTCTTTAATACACATTTTAAAATTGATTAAAGCTTCACAAGAACACTGAGGCAATCTAAAATAATTTTGACAGGTAACTGCACTATTCATGTCAACATTAATCCATGCTGAGTGAACATCAAGGTCAACTGTCTAGAACATTTTAAATTAATTTTGGCATTCTTGAAAGAGTGGTGAGATAGGCCCTTTTTACACATATCATGAGATGTAGGTTAAAGTACTATATTTAACAACTCTTTAGAGTCTTTAGAAATAAAATTATTTGAACATTATTATACAAATATCAGAATTTTAAGATTTTAAGGAAGTTGAAAATTATCTTATAAAGTCACCTTTATCATGTTGGAATATCAGTCAGAAGGATTCCTCAGGCACACCCAAACTCTGCTCAGACATTTCTAATACAACACTCTAGTACATTTCTAGCACAACACGCTCACTACATCCTTAGGTAATGGAGGAAATCTTTAAAAGTATCATAATTTTAATTAGTTTTTCCTTCCATTTAGCAAAATCTATCCTCATGTCCCTTCCGACAACTGCAGGGAAAAGGCTGAATATAAGCCTAATTTGAGATCCAGAAAAAAAGATAATAATGGAAGTGGAAGAAAAAAATTTTAAACCTCCAGAATTCGTAATAGAAGTGAATGCCTAGATTCAGGAATGCAAACAAATCTGTTAGCATAAATGATACCTGGGCATACTGTAGTGACGTCGCAGAACATCAAAGACAAGGGTCTTAAAATTAACCAGAAAGAGTAACTTATTTTAAAATAGAGAGTTAGACTGAAAATGATACACCACAAAATGAAAGCTAGAAGACTCTGCGACACTGTTTTCAAAGGACTGAAGTAAAACCCACTGATACAGTATTGAGGCACAGGGAATATACTTAAAGCATGAAGGTAAAGCAAAGACATTTGCAGATGGAAAGAACAGATTTTATTTTTTTATTTTTTTTTATTATTTTTTTAAACAGTACATAACTATACCGACTGGACTTTAGTCCGAAAGGAGAATTCTAGTACCACACCGGGTATGGCAACAGGAACGGCAGCTCCCTGGTCCCTGCTCCTGGGGTCATGGGCAGTCAGCCTGCAGAGCTGCACTCTGGATGACCCTATATTTTGAGGCTTTGCCATGTCAGGTTGACCATAGCAAATAACTAAAACTTGTAGGTGTATCATTACAGTCCATTCCTTTGAATGTCTAAGCAGGAAGCACTTTGGATCAACCTAGCAGAAGTTTCTTGGAGCTGCACAGCAGTTTGAAACTCTTCCTATCAAACCCTTCTTCCTTCCCCTTCTTTATAACCCTTCCTATTTTATTAATGTTGCTTTAACAGTATCTCTGTGAAAAACTCATTGTCTACACCTGGTGTGTCCGAGCTGAACTACTGACTGACAGTGTCCATGGGGACTTCTAAATGGATGGGAATCCTAGGACAAACCTATTTCTTTGTCATATTTCTTAATGAATTTATAACTTTAATGCAGAAAGAGAAAGCATTAGTGGAGCCACCTTAATAACATCTAGCACAAGGCTGTGAATAGTAAATAATCAAAATTGAATGAATATGTAAGTTCAACTCTGCCATTCCCATAAAGGCTGATATTTGTATCAAATTCACTGAACAGTTTTACAATGTCTAGCACTAGAGAGTTCATCTACATGAACAGGTATTTCTCTTTTTCTGGCAGATTATTCTATTATTTCTCTTTTCCTCAATCATTCACAGGGAAAGGGGAAGATTTTGCCAGTTGCTATTTTTTTGAAATTCTCATTTAGCTAAGCATTTTGAGAGAATGCTACATTCATTTCCTGAAAGTGCTTTGACTTTTACAGTAAAGTAAAATCTGCAATAAAATCTCTTTTTCCTAATTAGGTAATATCTGCTATAAAAAAGGAAACCATAAAAACATAACATTGTGCCCTCTGCAAGACCTTGCCTCTAATGGGTCTACTGCTACAACATTGCAGACCTAAGGATATGTCCCCTGCAAGAGTCTTGCATCAAATATATCTTCCCTTTACCCATTCCAGTGGACACATTCTCTTCTGTCCTTTATAAAATCACATCCTCATCAACACGGAGAGTGCTCTTAAAGCCCCTGTGAATTTCTAATCTAGGTCATGCTTCACAACACCCAGCTCTCTGGATGAGGCTCTGGCTTATAACCAGATGGCGACCAGGTCAGCTTGAATGGTGCACCCTGTCCCCCTCCCTCCTCGTGATGTTGCCATCTCATGGAGTTCTCACTCTCTTTTCTGGATTCTCTTTGCATTTCACTCCCTTTTCACATTTTCTTTTGTTTTTTTCCACCTGGGTGAGAAACGCTGACTTTCAAGTGGAGCTTGAGTGTTTACTACTCAAGCTGATGAGGCTCTCTTGTGAAAATGGATTTCACCTTCCTTTCAGGCTTCTGTTTTGAGTTTCAAGGCAATTCTGTGTTTAGAACCAGATAAATAGCCTGTCGGCAAATTCCAGGGCAGAATGTTAAGGTTATTGAGATTTCCAAGGCACTAACATGATAATAGAGAGGGATTTTCCTGCAATAATTGGAATCCTTATGTGAACATATTATTTGTAACATATGGTACATTAATAGCTTTAAATGAAGAAGACAGTTCTGATGGAGCGGGGTGATGTGCAGGAGGGACCAGGGACCCTCACATGGATCTTGACCTGAATGTTCACTATAATGCAGCAGAATGTGTGCTAAGTCAGCATCATTCAAGCTGATCCAACATACTCTGTGCAGATTCACCGGTCTGACCATGTTTTCAGTTATTGTTTTTGCTTGGTCGCTGAGTCATGTCTGACTCTTTCCTATTCTCCACTATCTCCAGGAGTTTGCTCAAACTCACTTCCATTGAGTCAATGATGCTATCCAACCGTCTTTTTCTCTGGTTTCCCCCTCTCCTCCTGCCTTCAATCTTTCCCAGCATCAGGGTCTCTTCCAACACACAGGCTCTTTGCATCAGGTGGCCAAGGTATTGGAACTTCAGCTTCAGCATAAGTCATTCCAATGAATATTCAGGGTTAATTTCCTTTAGGATTGACTGGTTTCATCTCTTTGATGTCCAAGGCATAGTCTGACTTGATGTTCTTATAATCCAACCTGATTTAGCATAGCCTGCAACTGATGTACAATAATCAAACAAAAGCTGAACTAGATCCAGGCAGTACTGTTTTCAATTTTTACCTAGATATCTATTGCTTTAAGAGTTCCACTCCGCTTATAATCTGAGGTTTGAGAATATTCCTAATTAGAGACAAATATTCCTAGTGACTAAACACAAAACTTTTAAGATGAAATGTGAAAAAATTAAATTAAGCATGTGGTTGCAGAACTCTCACTCTTGGCATCAATAAAATGAGTTAGAACCTCAGTAAGTCATTCAGACCAGCTCCATTTCACAGATCAGACAACTGAGAATGAAACAGGGTGAGCAGCCTGGAAGCACACATTTAGAACCAGGTCACTTGTTAACCGATTTTCTTTTTATAACTTGAAAGTAAAATCAATTTATGTTAATGAACCTAGATCTTTCTCATTTAATTCTGACAATAAATTTTAAAAAAGAAAAAAATCTTATTACCCTTTTATGAATTAGGAATCTAAGGCTCCAGATTAAATAAAGAGGCCAAAGTCACATATTTTTGAAATGCTTTCAGACACTCCATATTAACACAATCTAGCAGTCTCTAGAAAGGAATTAATGTCATTTGGGGGATAGAAATCTATGAAATCTTAATTTCACCAAAATACATTTTTCAGGTTTTTGTCATCACCTCAAAGCAGAAACTGGGCTTACATGAAGTTTGACAGATGAGCCAGTTTCAAAGAAATTCTTGAGAAGTAAAAGCAATTGTGCCACTAAGAAAAACAATTTTTTTCCTCTAAATAAATAACGTGAGATCTTTAAAATGTTATTTAATAATCTTTATATTTTAATTAAATGTAATTTAATTAAATTCTATTAATTATATTGAAGATTACATTTGTAGCATGAAGGTAATATTTGTAGTATTCTTCTATCAATTAATAGAATGAAAAAAATTTAAGATAGTCATATTCCCATCTCTACTAATCATTGTTTATATATATATGTGTGTGCATATAATTATGTACATATAATTTTGTATTCATATTTAACTTAATACTATAGAAGCATTTTTTGTTGCAGTATATGGTATTCACAACTGCTATTTTAAATGTCTGCATGTGTCATCATTACTAGTATTGAGGTTTTTATATATATTTATTTTTTAATGCTACAAAAAATTTTAGATAGATACATTTCTGCACTGAGATTATTTCTCCAGCGTGATTGCCCTGAAGAAGGATGACTTACCCAAGCGTTTACATTATTTTCTCCTCTTGGCAGAAATGACCATCTTATTGCTTCTCAAAATGCTTTCATGCCACCTCCATGTTTAATCCCAACCAACTTCACTGCATCTTTATCAGTGTTTGAGAGTGCTCTTAACATGAATCAATGAATTTGACTGAAATGTTGCTGCAATGCAATTTTTATTTACAAGTATTGAAATGTATCCTTATATTTCTATCAAGTCCTATTTGTCTTTTATACCCTTCTTTTTTTTTTTTTTTCACTTATATATTGGTTGCTTACCAGGTTCTCTTTATAGAGAGGAGTTCATAGAATAAGACAAAAGCATTTACTCTTGTATTATCTACAAAGGTATTTCCCAGTCTGTTTTCTTTTATATGTAAAAATTTTAGGTGATTCTTTCCACTGTTGCTTCCCATCCCGATATTTCAGTTCATCTTCTGATTTTCTTTAACAGTTTTTCAGTTATTCCTAGTTCCATAAAATTTTTCTTAATTTAATTTCAAGAACCTTATCTAATGTTTTTTCCTTTACTTTGTAAGTCCTACAGGCCTATTTGTAAAGGAATCAATCTGAGCACACAGACCATAAGCATATTAAACCATGGTAGGTACCTATTAAGATATATTTTGCCATTTCCACATAATTTGAGTTAAATTTTTTTGCAATGAGTCTTGTTTTTTTTCGGGTGAATAAATGAACCAAAATAAAAAAATTCTTTTCTTCTCTGATGCCCAGATAGAAAATGACTGAAGTTCAGATTAAATGTTTCCACCAGCAGAATGCCCAGCTGGGTGAGATAAGTTCTAAAGCAGAGCATGAAAGAGATGGTAGACAGAAAAAGTAAAAATTACAAAGCTTAGAAAAATCAATAGCATGTTATAGCCTGTGTGAGAAGCGGCAGAAACTACTTTGAGGCAAATTATCGGAAAGCTGTGTCTGAGGACAAATTAGCCTCACTTTTCAGAGCTAAATGACTTGGAGGCATTCTTCTAATACTTCTTTATTTAGAGGAGGCCTAAGTTAGCAAAGTTGAGTGGAAAATTAAGGCTTGTCCTACCATGCATCCATTATCCACTATGCTTGGTCTGAAAAGTCCTCTCCTTTGCTTCCAGGGAATCCATTTCTTTCCCTTCAGTGGGCAAGTACTTCAAGAAGCTATCACTGTTTAAACTCATTCAACTATAGTGATTTCTTGACATAATGATACTCATCAAATACATCAATATGCATATACTTTAAATTTGTTAGTAGGCAGTTATTCTAATTTTCTCTGAATATTGTAGAAGATAGTCATTACTGACTAATTACATTGCAAAATAACAAAATGGCTGGTGCTATTTTGGGTTAAATTATTGGGATGACAATTTTACTCGTTTATTTTTCTATACTGCTGCAACAATAGATTTTGTCTTAAATAACCTAAGTACCAATCATTTAAAGTTTACTAAACTGTGCTTTTAATCTAACATGTATAGTTTGAGAGGATAATTAAAAGCAAAAATAAATCAACATTTTGAAGTTTTGAAATATTTACTGATCACAAATTCTTTCCTTTTAGGGAAAAACATGACAAATCACTGAAATTATATTACAAAATACAAAAAAATATTTCTTTAGATTATATTACCTTCCAGAGTTGACCAAAGGAGAGCATATTAACTGTGGTCCTCATTTCCTTTAGAATATTTAATATCATTTTCAACTCAGGAGCAATATGTGGTTTTAAAAAAAAGGAACAAACAACTGTTCCACCACTAGTGCAGTTAAATACGAAATCTATCATTTCTCCAGAGCTTATGTTGAATTTAAGATTCCCATTCATTCAGTTGCAAATATATTGCATGTCAATTAACTCTACAGCAGAGACTAGCAAACTATGGCTAGTCACTAGTGTTTACAAATTAGATTTTATTTTATATGAATCACAACCATTCATTGAGTTATTGTCAATGGCTTTTTTCACACTAGAACATCAGAACTGAGTTGTTGCAAGAAATCTCATGGTCAGCAAAGCCTAAAATATTTCTCATCTGGCCCTGTTTAAAAAAAAAAAATATATATATATATATATATCTACTGACCCCTTGCTCTAGAGGAATGTGAAAATTGATGAACAAGATGGAGTTCCTGCCTCCATTAGAATCGAAGCAAATATTAAACAAATAATCACAAGAATAACTATAGTAAGAGCAATATAGGAAACCTCGAGTAACAGTTCAGTTCAGCTGCTCAGTCCTATCCAACTCTTTGCAATCCCAGGAACTGCAGCATGCCAGGCCTCCCTGTCCATCACCAACTCCCAGAGCTTGCTCAAACTCATGTCCATCGAGTCGGTGATGTCATCCAACCATCTCATCCTTTGTCATCCCCTTCTCCTCCTACCTTCAGTCTTTCCCAGCATCAGGGTCTATTTCCAATGAGTCAGTTCTTCACACACATCAGGCAGCCAAAGTATTGGAGCTTAAGCTTCAGGATTAGTCCTTCCAATGAATGTTCAGGAGTGATTTCCTTTAGGATTGACTGGTTGGATCTCCTTGCAGTGCAAGGGACTCTCAAGAGTCTTCTCCAACACCACGATTCAAAAGCATCAATTCTTCAGTGCTCAGCTTTCTTTATGGTCCAGCTCTCATATCCATACATGACTACCGGAAAAACCATAGCTTTGACTAGATGGAGCTTTGTCAGGAATGTCTCTGTTTAGGTTGGTCATAGTTTTTGTTCCAAGGAGCAAGCATTTTTTACTTTCATGGCTGCAGTCACCATCCACGGTGATTTTGGAGCCCAAGAAATTAAAGTCTCTCACTGTTTCCGTTGTTTCCACATCTATTTGCCATGAAGTGATTGGACCAGATGCCATGATCTTAGTTTTTTGAATGTTGAGAGTTTTCAGTCTCCTCTTTCACTTTCTTCAAAAGGCTCTTAAGTTCCTCTTTGCTTTCTGCCATAATGATGGTGTCATCTGCATATCTGATGTTCTTGATATTTTTCCCAGCAATCTTGATTCCAGCTTGTGCTTCATCCAATCCAGCATTTCACATAATGTACTCTTCTTATAAGTTAAATAAGCAAGATGACAATACACAACCTTGATGTACTCCTTTCCTAATCTGGAACCAGTCTGTGGAACCAGTTCCATGTCTGGTTCTAACTGTTGCATCTTGACCTGCATACAGATTTCTCAGGAGGTAGGTCAGATGGTCTGGGATTCCCATCTCTTAAGAATTTTCCACCATTTGTTGTGATTCACAAAGGCTTTGGCATAGTCAACGAAGCAGAAGTAGATGTTTTTTCTGAAATTCTCTTACATTTTTTTTATGATCCAATGGATGTTGGCAATTTGATCTCTGGTTCCTCTGCCTTTTCTAAATCCAGTTTGAACATCTGGAATTTTTCAGTTCACATACTATTGAAGCCTAACTTGCAGAATTTTTAGCATTACTTTGCTAGCATGTGAAATGAGTGCAATTATGTAGTAGTTTGAATATTCTTTGGTAATGCCTCTCTTTGGGATTGGAATGAAGACATCTCTTCCATTCCTGTGGCCACTGTTGAGTTTCCCAAATTTGTTGGCATACTGAGCACAGCACTTTAGCAGCATTATCTTTTGAGATTTGAAATAGCTCAACTGGGATTTCATTACCTCCACTACCTTTGTTTGTAGTGATGCTTCCTAGGGTCACCTTGACTTTGCACACCAGGATGTCTGGCTCTAGGTGAGTGATCACACCATCGTGGTTATCTGGGTCATGAAGATCTTTTTTGTACAGTTCTTCTGTGTATTCTTGCCACTTCTTCTTAATATCTTCTGCTTCTGTGAGGTCCATAGTGTTTCTGTCCTTTATTGCACTCATCTTTGCATGAAATGTTCCCTTGGTATCTCCACTTTTCCTGAAGAGATCTCTAGTCTTTCCCATTCTATTGTTTTCCTCTGTTTCTTTGCATTGATCACTGAGGAAGGCTTTCTTATCTCTCCTTGCTATTCTTTGGAACTCTGCATTCAAATGGGTATGTATTTCCTTTTCTCCTTTGCCTTTCACTTCTTTTTTTTTTTTTTTTCTCGCCTATTCCTAAGGCCTTCTGAGACAACAATTTTGTCTTTTTGTGTTTCTTCCTCTTGGGGATGGTTTTGATCACTACCTCCTCTACAATGTTACAAACCTCCCTCAATAGTTCTTCAGGCACTATTGCCTGAAGATCTAATCCCTTGAATATATTTATCAGTTCCACTGTATAATTGTAAGCGATTTGAATTATGTCATATCTGAATGGTCTAGTGGTTTTCCCTACTTTCTTCAATTTAAGTCTGAATTTTACAATAAGGAGTTCATTATCTTAGCCATAGTCAGCTCCTGGTCTTTCTTTTTGCTGACTGCATATAGAGCATCTCCATCTTTGGTTGTATATTCTTACTTATGTAGGTTTTCAGACTAGAATTTATGGCCAAATGAGATATATAGTTATAACATGAAATATTTTTTAAAGTTTTGTAAAAATCATGTAGCATTTTCAGACAAATTAATTAATTTATTGAAAAAAACAATACATTTTGCCAGTTTAAATGCTTATATCTTGGAGTATAATGATAAAGAGAAGGGATGGATTGTTATCATAGATTTTTTAAATTAATCTTTGTATTCATAGAGTAATTTCTATAATAGGTGCTTAATAAATATACAGATTATTGACATTTCATTTTTAAGGCCTATGTAGAGATGTATTCACATAATTATAGATTTTTTTCAATTCTTTAAAGTCATTTATGTTCCAGTTCTTCTCTTTTCATGTTTTCTTAAATTGCTTGTAATGTAGGATAAATACAAGTAATAATGCATCCACCAGGCTCCTCTGTCCATGGATTCTCCAGGCAAGAATACTGGAGTGGGTAACCATTCCCTTCTCCAGGAGATTTCCTGACCCAGGGATCAAACTTGGGTTTCCTGCATTGCAGGCAGATTCTTTATTGTCTGAGCCACCAGGGAAGCCCAACAATGCAATAGAAACAGAAAAGTCAGAACAGAGGAAAATGAGCATACAAATGCCAACCATGATATTTGACAATTTTAAATTTGACTCTTGAGTTTCTTCAGCACAATTACAAAAAACAAAACCTAACTTGTTACACAGGCCTCAATTTGGAAGAGAAGAACAAACCAAATTCTTAGGGAAATGTAAAACTTTCCTAGAATCAAATCAGGTTTAAAAATTATTTCTTCTTCTCTGGTGAAAGTTTAAAACATTAATATATAATTGATCTTCATTATCTCTCTTTAATAGAGAAAAATAGAATATTTGGGGGGAATATTTGTGTATATCAATGTATATCCCAACCTCCAGTTATAGACCAGTACCTACTGTCAGATCACTGGTGACATTAGATTAGAAACAATATGTAATACCCTTGAATCATCCTGAAACCATCCCCCTGACCCCAGTCCATGTAAAAATTTTGCTCCATGAAGCTGATCCTTGGTACCAAAAAGCTGGGGACTGCTGATAAGGTATGATGTTACAAAAATATTCTTCTACATATGTCATCGTATAATAGACTTCTCATTTTTCCAAAAATTTATAATCTAGAAACCTATGTAAATAAGAATTTGTACTTGATGTTTTCTACATAGCTCTTATTTCAATCATGCTCATGCCTCTGTTTACTATCTGCCTCTAGTCTAATGAGAGCAGTACACACATGCACACATGCACACACACACACACACATATTACATTGTCCACATTGAAAAATGTACTCTTATATCTGTCAACGACAGCAAGACACACGAAGATCTCTGAAGTGACTGGTAAGCTATTCTTCAGTGTCTGTCGAACTGTTTATGACGTTAACGTTTTTGTGGATCCAAAACTCAGATCACGGGCAGCCTATTCTTTCAATGCTTAGATTCTCCAAGATTTCACTACGTAGAGTCTGCAAAAAGGGGACTTCTCTGGTGACTATAGCTTTGGAAAATCATCTTTCCCTTGAATCTTTTTTTTTTTCAGTCCAGAAAAGAATTGCTTCCTGAAATCTGATTTCTGCATTTATTAAAACAAGTATCACAAAATTCTGCCAGTGGTTTGTAGTCAGTATCTGTAGATGGTTTAGTTGTCAGGTTCAAATGAAATCTGTCAGTGAATCCATCATGTTTTCTGATACTCCGCTCTACACACTTAAAAAGGAAACAAGCCCTGGGACAAACTTTTCAGAGAAAATGTTTCTTACAAATATATAGGCTTTCCCTCAGTCCATATCGAAGATACTCAATTTATAAGTTATCTTACTTTTTAACTGTGTTCTTTCTCACAGGGCACTAAAATTTCTTCTTGTACCTAAAAGGGCACCTGAACAAGCTACAAGCTCTTTTGTTTCAATTAAATATACTTGTGCAACTATAGGCCACCCTCGTGGCCTACTGAACACTTTGCTGTTGCAGGGATGGAGGGAGCTTGTTACTGGGTTTAAGTGGAGAGGAGGTGTGTAGGGGTGATTAATGCTCCCAAAAGGAAATTAGTCTACAACATGGGAAATTCTTCAAGCAATACCCCTCTTAGACCTTCAAGAAGAGCCCTAGATTAGAGAACAAATATATGGACACTGTGGAATGAAATATTTTCTGCTCTATGCTCTACCAGTAAACAAGCCTTTCCAAATGGAAACTTCTAAGCCTAAGTGAAACAAAGCCAGCCATTTTTCAGCCATCAGCTACTTCCACCCCCTACCCCCCAAACCCCCCACTCCCAACCCCCTCCTCCCATTAGCCCTTGGGAGCTGGGGGAATGTGACACACTACTTAAAGTAAAGAGGGAATTAACATATGAACAATGAAGAAAGCAGCCTTGGCTCCATATTACTAGATGCATATGAAAGAAATGATTTCAGCAAGCCTTGCCTCCTCCCATACATAGAAGATCACTAATTCTCTTCATGTGAGAGATTTAGTTTTCTCTTAATTAACTGTAAACTTTTAATATTCAGATTACCTGAAGCTCACTGCAAGCTTGCATATAGCAGTGCTTCTCCCCTGCCTCCTTGCAGTCAGCTCTCTCAGGGTCACCTGAGACACTTTCTCCTGGGCTCAAGCCCTGACATTCCCACCAAATAAAACCTAACCCTCTACTTTTAGGTTTGTGTGTATTATTTTAGTGGACAATACTAAAGAGGAAAAAGGGAGAGTGGGAGGAATTGGGAGACTGGGATTGACATACACACTATAGATACTGTGTTTCCCTGGTAGCTCAGCTGGTGAAGACTCCGCCTGCAATGAGGGAGACCTGGATTCCATCCCTGGGTTGAGAAGATCCCCTGGAAAAGGCAATGGCAACTCCAGTATTGCCTGGAGAATCCCCATGGACAGAGGAACATGGCGGGCAACAGTCCATGGTGTTGCAAAGAGTCAGACACGCCTAAACGACTGAGCACAGCAGAGATGCTATGTATAAAATAGATAACTAATGAGAGAAGCTACTGTATAGCATAGGGATCTCTACTCAATGCTCTGTGGTGACCTACATGGGAAGAAAAATCCAAAAAAGAACAGATGTATTTGTATAGCTGATTCACTTTACGGTAGAGTGGAGACTAACTCAACGTTGTAAAGCAACTATGTGGCAATAAAAATTAATAAGAAAGCAATAAGAAAGGTAGGAGAGAGGCTGGGCCAAGGGAGTAGACCAGTTTGTCAGTGTGCTCGTTTCTTTTTCCTCACCCAAGGTTTAAGGAGAGAATTTAGGAAATAAATTTGCGAGAACCTCTCACTATGTTGCTCATTGGAGAATGTAATGAGGGAGGAAATAGAGTTCTCGGCGCTTGTAGGAGAGACTTAGGGATCAAGCTGACTTTGTTTGGAAAATGTCTTGATTAGACCACTTGGGTAGATGAGTCTGCGGGAATGGGTAGAGTCTGGCATCAGGACATCAGAGGTGGCAGGATGTGGTAGAAGAACAGCACAAGGAAAAGGATGACCTGCTGTGTCCTGTGACAACCCTATGAGCTTTATCTATCCAATCTGTTGAAAGTTAGTAAGTTTACAAAATGTTTTGGTATGAGGGGAGGGGGCATAGTTATAAACAAGAATCAGCTTTATATAAGGGTCGGGATGACAAAACACAGAAAGCAAGTAAAGAATCATTGAAACATATAGTTTATATAAATTAGCACTATTTTTGGAAGGAAGATTTTAGAGCTTTACCATACTGGGAAATTGGGGGTTTAAGACATTCCTACAGCATTTAATGAATTGAGAAGAACCTGTGTCATATCTGGGAGAAGGCAATGGCACCCCACTCCAGTACTCTTGCCTGGAAAATCCCATGGGTGGAGGAGCCTGGTAGGCTGCAGTCCATGGGGTCGCTAAGAGTTGGATACGACTGAGAGACTTCACTTTCCCTTTTCACTTCCATGCATTGAAGAAAGAAATGGCAACCCACTCCAGTGTTCTTGCCTGGAGAATCCCAGGGACAGGGGAGCTTGGTGGGCTGCCATCTATGGGGTCACACAGAGTCGGACATGACTGAAGTGACTTAGCAGCAGCAGCAAGTATATAATCTATAGCAGAAAATGTTCTAGGAAAAATAATTTTTAAAATTAGCATGGTACATGCACAACAGTTTTCTGAAAACAAGACTATTGGGTCATTTACTCATTGATTCTACAAGTATTTATTGAGCAGTATTGTGTATTTATTTATATAAATACAAGTATTTATATGGCAGTATTGTGCTATGAATATAGCTGAGGATGCAGACAATGGAATTGAAATCAATTTAAAATTTATATAGGCAGACCTCATGTTTTTTGGCACTTTATTGTGCTTCACAGATATTGTATTTGTTGTTGTTACAAATGAAGCTTTTTCACAACCTATTGTCCAGCAAGCCTGTTGGCACTATTCTTCCAACAGTATGTGTTCCCTTCGTGTCTGTATCATACTTTGGTACTCTCCCAATATTTCAAACATTTTCATTATTATTATATTTGTTGGGGTCATCAGTAACCTTTGATGTTACAAGATGGAACTCAGAGATAGTGCAGGTTCAATTTCACACCATGACAATAAAGCAAATTTTGCAATAAAGCAAGTAATGTAAATGTTTTGGTTTCTCAATGAAAAAGTAACAGAAAGAGTATGCTTAGCATTTTTTAGCAGTATTTTTAATTATGATAATTATTATTTAGACATAATGTTGCACACTTAATAGACTGCTAAGTCACTTCAGTCATGTCCGACTCTGTTCGACCCCATGGACGACAGCCCACCAGGCTCCGCCATCCCTGGGATTCTCCAGGCAAGAACACTGGAGTGGGTTGCCATTTCCTTCTCCAATGCTTTAAAGTGAAAAGTGAAAGGGAAGTCGCTCAGTCGTGCCCTACTCTTAGCGACCCCATGGACTGAAGCCTAAACACAACCTTTATATGCATTGAGGACGAAATATTCATGTGACTCGCTTTATAGAGATTTTTACTTTACTAAGGTGGTCTGCAACTAAAAACACAATATCTCTGAGGTCTGTTTGTAGATATTTATATTTTAAGCAGATGAGATATTCAGAGAACACATGCTATTGGTGTGTTTTGTACCTAAGAAACAGAGAAAAGAAATTAAAGATTTTGTATCTTTGATACTCTATTCTAACACTAATTCTCTGACATCAACTGAATGTCCAACAGCTCAATTAAATCCTGACACTATCTGGAAAGAACAAGAACCTCACAGGTCAACAGAATAATCTGTCACGAGACTGTTCCTACTTCAGACACTAGAGGCAACTGGGGTCCCCAGGCATCCCAGTCAGCAAGGACTGCTGTAACAAAAAACACAGACTAAGTGACCATAACAATTTGTTTTTGAAATTTATTTTCTCCCAGTTCTAGAGGCTGGAAAGTCAGAGATAAAGGTGACAGCTGATTTGGTTGCTATTAAGAGTTCTCTCGGAGAAAGCAATGGCAACCCACTCCAGTACTCTTGCCTGGACAATCCCATGGACTGAGGAGCCTGGTGGGCTACAGTCCAAGGGGTCTGGAAGAGTCGGACACGACTGAGCGACTTCACTTTCACTTTTCACTTTCATGCACTGGGGAAGGAAATGGCAACCCACTCTAGTGTTCTTGCCTGGGGAATCCCAGGGACGGAGGAGCCTGATGGGCTGCCATCTATGGGGTTGCACAGTCAGACACGACTGAAGCGACTTAGCAGCAGCAGCAGCAGCAGCAAGAGTTCTCTCTCTGGCCACCTTCTTGCTACATGCACACATGGTGGCGGGAGAAAGAAACACAGAGAAAGAGAGTGGACATGCTCTCTGCTGTCTTTATAAGGGCACTAATCCCATCATGAGGACATCATCCTCATAACCTTACCTAAACCTGATCGTCTCCTAAAGGCCCCATCTCCAGATACCATCACATTGGGATTAGGACCTCAACATACGAATTGAGGTGGGGGCACCCAGGTTACCTGCACTTCTGCCCAAACTGGCTACAAATTCAGGGTTCCCAGGACCCTCATTCAAGTTCAATAATCCACTAGAAAAACTCAGTTACTGAAAGAGCTATTCTTACAATTATAGATTTGTTATCAAGATAGCAACTTGGGAAAAACCAAGGGAAAGAAACACCGAGGACAGGGACTGTGGAAAGGGGTTTCCATGCTGGCTTCTTGTGGAATCCGAATGCCACCCTCAAGAACAACAGTGTGTTTACCAACCAGAAAGCTCCACCTAGCCTTGATGTGGAGTTTTATGTGGGGCTTTATGATGTAGGTGCACTTGCTTAAATTACTGTCCATCACAGGGTAAACTCAATACTATACAGCTCCTCTCCCCTACCAGGACATCTGGAGGTGAGGCTGAAATGTCCAATTCTCTAATCATGTGGCTTATTTTTGTAGTATCTACCCCCATTCTGGAGCTATCCTGGGGCCCACCAGGGCTTCCCAAGTGGCTGAGTGGTAAAGAATCTGCCAGCAACACAGGAGACAAGAGTTCAATCCCTGGGTTGGGAAGATCTCCTGGAGAAGGAAATAGCAACCCACTCCAGTATTCTTTGCCTGGGAAATCCCATGGACAGAGGAGCCTGGCAGGCTACAGCCCATAGGGTCACAAAGAGTCAGACACCAATGACTCATCGACTAACCAACATAAGTCACCTTGTTAGCACAAACTGAGATGTGTTTGCAGCTGTTGTTCAGTTGCTCAGTCATGTCTGACTCTTTGCAACCTCATGGACTGCAGCATGCAGGCTTCCCTGTCTTTCACCATCTACTGGAGCTTGCTCAAACACATGTCCATTGAGTTGGGGATGCCATCCAATCATCTCGTCCTCTGATGTCCCCTTCTCCTCCTCCCTTCTGAAATGTGGTTAAAAGGGGCTTATAATGAATAACAAAATACATACTTCTATCACTTAAGAAATTTCAAGGGCTTTTGTAGCTCGGTGCCAGGAACCAGGGACAAAGATCAAACACATTTTTTTAAATTATATCACAGACATAATGCTAAAATTAATCATCTCCCCAGCCACAGAGCCCTGCCAGCAAGAGGTGGGCTGATCTAGACTGAGCCCATTGGCATCTCTGCCTCTGGAGAGACAGGTAGGTAGAAAGGATCCAGGGACACCTTCATGCCTTTTCTATAAAGTTCACTGCTCTAGACGCACAGTAGGAGGGAGACTTTTTCCCCTATCTCTCCGCCCTGGTGTTACCTGTCTGTGTGCATATGTGTTCAGTCATATCTGACTTTTTGCAACTCCATGGACTATAATCCACCAGGATCCTCTGTCCTGGGGATTTCCTAGGCAAGAATACCAGAGTGGGTTGCCATTTCTTCCTCCAGGGTATCTTCTTGACCCAGGGATCAAACCTGCGTCTCCTGTGTTGGCAGGCAGATTCTTTTACCATTGAGCCACCAGGGAAGCCCCTGGTCCTTCCTATTAGTGCCTTATTAGGTCTATGGAGAAGAGCCTATAAATGCATGCCATTTCCTTCTGTTTCTGAGGCTGGTCCTCACCTGACCTCCTTGAAGGTGTCTGTCTTTCCTTAGATTGCAGACCATTAGGCTGTTCTGCAATCTCAGCTCTCTAATGGCTTCAAGAGAAGTTGGATTTTTATATTCTATTCATCTATGGCTGATTTTCTGATTTGCAGTATAAACAACATTTATTCACTTTTTTTCCCATTTGATTCTGAAAATAACCCTGTAAGACTGGGAGAGTAGGGATTACTAGTACAGAGTTGTTCTCATTAATCTAAGGTCTGTTTTCTTTCTGGCACATGATATACCTCTCAGAGATCCTACATAGGTTATGTATATTGCTATCACTCATATTAGGTTCCTTATGACCCAGTGTTCATCAATAAATGATCAAAGGAATCACCTAAGGGATTTCAAAAAGAAAGCCCAGAAAGCACACGTTTCTTTACCTTCCAAATAAGGCACCTTCTCTTCCTCCCTGTCTAATATTAGTAACCACCCCCATTTTTAAGTGGATATGCTTTCCCCTATCCAAGTACTAAGCCAGAGATCAAACTTCAGAAGACATAAGAAATACCTGAGGAACTACTACTTTTAAAAAATGTACAAAATAGTCACCATAAAATTTTTAAAAAGGGTACACTGGACTATATTAGAATTTAGAAGAGATTAAAAAGGCAAAACTCAGAGTGGGAGCAGATATTTGCAATACATATATCTGACAAAGAAGGCAAACCCACCACATACAAAGAATATCTCCTAATCAGTAAGGAAAGCTAGTCAGCCCACTAGAAAAATGAAAGTTCATAAAATAAGATATTCAGACGTCCAATAAACATGGGAATATGTACTCAATTTCTTTAGTTTTTAGGGAAATGCAAACTGAAATCACAATGAGATGCAACTATATATTCTCAAGAATTTCTTTAAAAAGGTTTTAAAAAAGATTGACAATATCAAGTGCTGATAAATACTTAAAACAACTGTAGCTCTCATTTAAATGCTGTTGTTAGTATTGTTGTTGTTAAGTTGCCTCCAACTCTTTTGCAACCCCATGGACTATAGCCCACCAGGCTCCTCTGTCTATCGGATCTCCCAGGCAAGAATACTGGACTGGGTTGCATTTCCTTCTCCAGGGGATCTTCCTGACCCATCGAGTGAAACCCAGTCTCCTATACTGCAGACAGATTCTTTACTGCTGAGCCAACAAGGAAGCTCATTGTTAGTGTAAATTGGTGCAAAATGTTGACAAATTATTTCTAAGTATATGGTAAAACTGAATAAATGCATTATCTAGTTCACTTTTAGCTACTGTGCAATAGCAAGGCATACACATGCTCATCAAATATTGTGTGCATGCTCAGTCGTGTGCAATTCTCTGTGACCTCATGGACTATAGCCCATCAGGCTCCTCTGCCCATGGAGTTTTCCAGGCAAGAATACTAGAGTGGGTTGCCATTTCCGACTCCAGGAGATCTTCCCGACTCAGGGACTGAACTGGCATTTCTTGTGTCTTCTCCATTGGCAGGCAGATTCTTTACCATTAGTGCCACCTGGGAATCCCAAACAGAAATGCAGATGGCAACACAATTGTGTGAAAGACTTAAACTGGAAACTAACCAAATGCCCACTATATCAATGAGGATTTATGGGTTGATATGCATGTGAGAGTATATTCACACAATAATAAACACAAAAGCATGGGTTAATTTTACAACCATAATTCTCAGTGAAAAAGGAAAAATTCCTAGTGAACAAAGAATATTTCTCTATTAATCCATTTCTATTAAGCACAAACAGACAAAAGTAAATATGCTGGTGCACGTCACAAAAGTATTTGCTTCCCGGGGCTGGCTGCTCACTGGAAGAGAGAACAGGGCAAGACTCTGTGGACCAGAATATTCTTTCTTGACTTGATAATGACCATTTGGGTGTTTTTGGTTCATGAAAATTTAGTAAGTGGCACATAATATGTGAACTTTTGTGCATGCATGTATGGCATACATTAATAAAAAGTGAAAAAAATAAAAGCTCACTGTAGCTATACATGAAGAGTTTATCTGAGAGAAGCAAGAGTAAATTGGGAAAATCATTAGGATGTTGTAGGTTTGGCAAGAGATGATGGGAGCCCAGTAGGAAAAAGAAATTACAGAAACTCTTCTAATTGTCATAGCAGGAAGCATAAAACTGACTTAACTCAAGAAATATAGTAAGCAGTTTTCCGAGTCAATAATTGTACATTAATGAGGGTAACATTTATCTTGTATAATTGCCTCTAGTTTTATTTAGCTACTTAGATACTAGCAACAAAAATACATACAGTTGATTTTATACAGTATTATATAAAATCTGGAGGTTTTCTACCAAGCACATGGGTGATCATTAATTTCTTTTTCAATTTAATTTTATTCAATACAAATGGTCCCAAATGGTCTAGGATAATTTGAATTATTCTAGACTCTGCTTTTTTCTCTTATATCCTAC
Source organism: Ovis canadensis (assembly GCF_042477335.2). Lineage (NCBI taxonomy): Eukaryota > Metazoa > Chordata > Mammalia > Artiodactyla > Bovidae > Ovis > Ovis canadensis. The sequence goes on along the minus strand of NC_091270.1, from coordinate 36,458,141 downwards.
TTTTCCCTTTATTATCTTGGGCTGACATCTTGAAAATCCCCTGCTGGTTTTCCTTAGAGGAAAATACAATTGAAAAACAACCGAGTTTCAAAAGCCTGAACACTAAATAATACTACCTTTTCTCCAAAAATTGACTTATGCCTGCATTTTCTGGGCTCAATACATGGTGAGGTTGTTTGAGATTATAACATGTATAATATCATGTAAGAAATGAATCGCCAGTCTAGGTTTGATGCAGGATGCAGGATGCTTGGGACTGGTGCACTGGGATGACCCAGAGAGATGGTATGGGGAGGGAGGTGGGAGGGGGGTTTGGGATTGGGAACACGTGTACACCTGTGGTGGATTCATGTTGATGTATAGCAAAACCAATACAGTATTGTAAAGTAAAATAAAGTAAAATAAATAAATAAATTTTTTAAAAAAGAAAAAATAATGAATAGAAGATATATAATTTGAGCCTTCCCAAGTGGTGCATAATTGTGCTATTATTTAAACAATTACTTATACATATCCCTTTTAATAAAATATTTCTTGAACTAGAAAAAATTATAAAGGAATCAGAGTATAGCTCTCCAACACTGCAGTGAAGGATGTTTACAATAGATTTCTGCAGAGGGTTTTAAAAACTATTGAAATGAAGATAATTTAAGCTATAATATCCATGGAAACATTTCATTCAGAAACTGCATGATAGAGAATACTTTTCTCATAGCCAAAAAAACTCCTAGATGGCATGAATTTCCATACATTTTATCCTTGAGGGAAAGCTATCCTTCTGAATTTCAGTTATGTTGAAGATGTCCATTAAATTAGATAACTTTTATGGTGCACTTATTATGCTCAAAGCACTTTGGCAGATATTTGGAAAAATACAATAATCAATCATACATCTCAATTTTCAAGATGCCGAAGTATTTGAATTATTTATAAAACAGATGTACTGAAAACTTAGAGAATTTAAAAAAAATGTTCTACATCTATTTCAGTATAGATACTCTGAAATTAATTCTAAATTGTGCAATACACACTTACTGGGCAGGGTGGGAGGAGGGTTGCAAAGTCTACTTCATGATAAGATGGTGAGGTAATAGCTATTGATTCTCACCCCCTAAAATGATCCTGCAGATACATAAAAGCAAGAGAACATCTGATCTATCCCAGAACCCAATATTTAAATATTCTACCAGCTGGATGGTGACTGGGTCCTAATATAAGTTCAGGAAATAATAGTCCAGGTAGAAAGGAAGGGATATCAAACAGATCCCCGTGGCAGCTCTTCTGACTGTGCCCTGCTTGAGGCAGTGATTGTTCCAGCTCTCTTTGGGGTAGAAAAGCATCAAGAGCAGTTCAGTGCTGACTGGAGTAGCATGGAGGACCTGCTGACTAACGAGGGGATTATAAAAGCTCTACACTGTCTGAATAAGTTGGCTCCGATGGATTCTTCCTCATCCACTGCATGAGGGTGAATCCACCCAGGGTTGTTCTGGAAAACAGCAGGACCTATAGTTGAGATACTAAGAGATTCCGCGAAAGATCAGATTGGTTGATAGCAGGGAAAGTGTAATGGGGAAGTGTTAGAACCTTACTGAATGTCATAAACTCTGCCCTAAAGCAAATTCCACCACAATCTCCAAATAGACAGAATGGGCAAATGCAAGGACCTGGATTTAACCCACTCCAGTATTCTTGCCTGGAAAATCCCATGGACCGAAGACCCTTGTAGGCCACAGTCCATGGGGTCGCAAAGAGTCCGACACGACTGAGCGACTTTCTTTCACTTTCACTTTCATCCTTCCCTCAACAACATATTAGCCGATTCTTCCAAGGGAATGTGCGTTTAAGGAACTAAATATTTAAGTACCTGAGAAACATTAAGTATCATAGAAGAATGACTTCAAACCAAATGATGAATACATTATCTAAAAGCAAATTTTAAAAAGAGAAATCGCACATCCCCACTACTCTGGCCATTCCATTCTCTCCCTCAGGAGCTCCTGGACATCCTGACAGAAAGGACACACAGGACCCTGTCCAAGGTGTTTGTCCTAATTCCTTCCGGCTTACTTAAGTGTGAGCTTCCCTTGTAGCTCAGCTGGTAAAGAAGCCACCTGCAATGCGGGAGACCTGGGTTTCTCAGGTACTTAGTATTCTGGCCTGGAGAATTCCATGAACTATATAGTCCATGGGGTTGCAAAGAGTTGGACACGACTGAGTGACTTTCCCTTTCACTATTAAGTGTAAGTGGACGTTTATCTGAAAGCCAAGCATGGAAACAAGCAGCAGCTATGGCAGCTAATTACATAGCCAATAAAACAGAATTAAGTGGAAAAGTCAGGGGAAAGTCATGAGAAAGAGGAAGTTAATAGGATAAAAGTAATATTCTATCAAGAAAAGAACTGATCAAAAACAATTGGGCCAGAAAAAAAAAATAGTCATAAAAGGCAACACCTACACTATTGATACTGTGTACAAAATAGATAATTAATGAGAACTTACTGCATAGCACAGATTGGTTCAAAATTGAGATAGGAGTACATCAAGGCTGTATATTGTCACCCTACTTGTTTAACTTATATGCAGAGTAAATCCTGCGAAATGCCTGACTGGATGAAACACAAGCTGGAAACACAAGCTGAAAACACAAGGAGAAATATCAGTAACCCTACCCTTATCGCAGAAAATGAAAAGGATCTAAAGAGCCTCTTGATAAAGGTGAAAGAGGAGAGTGAGAATGTTGGCTTAAAACTCAATATTCAAAAAAACTAAGATCATGGCATCCAGTCCCAATATTACATGACAAATAGATGGAGAAAAAATGGAAACCGTGACATTCTTATTTTCTTGGGCTCCAAAATCACTGTGAATGGTGAGTGGAGCCATGAAATTAAAAGACACTTGCTCCTTGGAAGAAAAGCAATGATAAACCTAGACAGTGCATTAAGTAGCAGAGACGTCACTTTGCCAACAAAAATCTGTATAGTCAAAGCTATGGTTTTCCCAGTAGTCATGTATGAATATGAGAGTTGGACCATATAGAAGTCTGAGCACCGAAGAATTGATGCTTTTGAACTGCGGTGTTGGATAAGACTCTTGAGAGTCCCTTGGACTGCAAGGAGAACAAACCAGTCAATACTAAAGGAAATCAATCCTGAATATTCAATTGAAAGGATTGATGCCGAAGCTGAAGTTCCAATACTTTGGCCACCTGATGCAAAAAGCCAAGTCAGTGGAACAGACCCTGATGCTGGGAAAGACTGAAGGCAGGAAAAGGGGGAGACAGAGGATGAGATGTTTGGATGGCATCACCAACTCAATGAACATGAGTTTGAGCAAACTCCAGGAGTTGGTGAAGGACAGGGAAGCCTGGCGTGCTAGAGTCCATGGGGTCGCAAAGAGTCAGACGTGACTGAGTGACTTAACAACAACAGCTGCATAGCACAGAAACTCTACTTGATGTTTCAAGGGAAGGAAATCCAAAACAGGGGGATATATGTATACATGCTGCTGATGTGCTTTGCTGTACAGTAGAAACTAACAACATTGTAAAGCAACTATTCTCTAATAAATTTAAAAATTTTTTTCAATTAAAGAAAGACAACATCTGACAGATATCAGGGGGATATAAATGGATCAAAATGTACTTTGAGATTTTAACTTATATTTTTTAGAAACTGCAGGTCAAGCAGTTGAAAATATTTTGGAGGCTACCCATATACTGATGGTTATAAACTAGTAGGTATCTCTTGCTGAGTAATAACTTATGGGGAACATAAGTGTGTAGTATGTGACTCTCATGTGAAAGTCTGGACAAATTATATGCATCTAGCTTTTTATTTATGCCTATTTGAAGAGAAACACTGGAAGAGTACAGACATAAATAAAAATACTAGGGGAAGTAAGGTATACAATTAGCTATTTTGTGTACATTTTTGTGCATATTTTAAAGTTTATAGATACATATTTTAAAAATATTTTTTAAAAGGAAACAGAAGTCTAAGGCTTTCCAAGTCAGCCACCCCAGATCAAAGTGGGGCTGGGTCTGTAATTTGATGTTCTCTTCTGCAATAGGATTGGCGCAGAGAGACTTGACATCCCAGGGCCCCATTGGTGGGCATTAATGCAGTAGTGCAAGATTATATTATGAAAAGAAGTCTGAGACTTGAATCAGAGTTGAGGGCAAGGATGCAGCAAAGATCTGTACTCAGCATGACCCCAAAGCTATTTGTCAAAAATTTGCAAAGGGTTTAGAGCCCATTTAATGTGCAGGCTTTAAAGAGCAGAGCGGCAGGAGATGACACAGGTATATCAACATTCTGAGAAATTGGTGCATCAAGCAAAGTCTAACAGACCTATATGCAAACTAGGAGCAGTCTTTACTAGAGCTTTAATGTGGGTCCATTAAGGACCAAACCAATTCAGCTTGGCTGGAGGGCTCAAGATAAATGTAAGGATCATGAAGGGAAGACTACATATAAATCATGTAAACACGTCTTTAGGAAAATGGTGCATCGTTTTTTAAGCCCTGGTAGCAATAGGTTAAATTACAAAGTGCTTTCACATTCATTCTGTCATGTGAAGCTCAGAATAAAGGTTCAGTTCAGTTCAGTCGCTCAATCGTGTCCGACTCTTTGCGACCCCATGAATCGCAGCACGCCAGGCCTACCTGTCCATCACCAACTCCCTGGAGTTCACTCAGACTCATGTCCATCGAGTCAGTGATGCCATCCAGCCATCTCATCCTCTGCCGTCCCCTTCTCCTCCTGCCCCCAATCCCTCCATTAAACAGCCATAACTCCTCTGTTACTACTTCATCAATGAATAAACTGATTTTCAAGAGTGAAATGGCATGTTCACATTCACAGCTAGTAAGAGGCTGTGCAAAGAAGGAATACAATTCTTTTTCCCAGTCACTGCCTCAGTCATTAATTTATTCATTTACCCCTCATTTCGAGTCCCTAATAAGTCAGTCACTACTTAACAAGAAGCAAAGTTTTCCCCTAAGCACCCACCACTCCACTAGGTCCTCTTACTGTTAATGCTGTATCAAAAGGAATTATTTTCCTTCCTGCCTTTAACTGTGCTATAGGCAAGAAGAAATGTGCAATGAACCCATTCAATTCAACTCCGGGGGGTTTTAAGACCTCCACGGGAAGCCAGGAAGCCCATTAATTCTGGGTCTAATGATCTCGTTTTATGGTTTGGTAACGCTCTGCCCTCTGTACCACCTCTGTGCTCCTTCGGACCATTTCAAGGGATGCTAGCATGGTGAAGGAGAGGATATGGAAATGAACAAGATGGAATTCAAGTCCATCAGTTTCCCTTTGTTTGAGGAGGCAGTTGGCACTGACAAAATGAGAAACTTGGATTATTTGATGATATAGACTAGTCAGCCTAACTTGCGCTCTCCCCTCCCCACCATGAATAATAAATTTGGAGCTTCTCACTGCCACACGCTGATTTGTCTTGGCTTCTCTATTTTTCTTTTATATTAAAATTATAAAACCTTCTCCAACCTACAGAATTGTCTTCATGTAAAGATTGTTATTTGTTTGTTTGCTTTAAGTTAATGGGGCAGAGAGTGGATACTGACAAAGCAGAAATTCTGGAAATGTTAGACTTGCAGTCAATCTGAGGACTAAGTCCGGTTCAGTCATATTTTTGTTTAAGTTGGGAAAAGAAGAGAGTAACTATCATCAGGATTGAATGAGTAGATTTTTTAATCATAAAGAAAGGAAGGAAGAAATTAAAATAATTTTAAGTACACACTGCATATAACTGGATTCTAATGAAAGAGCCTGCAAGTTCATTTCAGATCTTAACTTTCAAAATGAGTTTGTTGTTAAAATAATGAATCCCCACAGAGACCTTGTCAGTATGGAGCAAGTTTTTCACGGTATAATTTGATAGAAATAGTTGGCACCTCTGTCACAAGAAGAGACAATTGAATTTAGAGACATCCATAGAAGCTTAATAAAAAAGTACTGGAGCTAATGCTTTTGTTTGATCTCTGGGAATTGTCTGCAACCTTCTGCCAACGCTGAACTAACAGTGATTCCAATGACAGTCATAAGCGATTACAGTTTACAGAACCAGTCGTTAACTATTGGCGTCTTTAAAGAAGACAGTGGGAACTCATGTACACCCGTGGCAGATTCATGTCAATGTATGGCAAAACCAATGCAGTATTGTAAAGTAAAATAAAGTAAAAATAAAAATTAAAAGAAAAAGAAGACACTTATTTGAAATTGTTAGAAGGAAAATGTGGTTCCCTAAATGTACTTCTAAACAGAAGTTTACATTGGCCAAGCAGAAAATTGTAGCAAGATGTTTTAGAAGTAATTCCCTGCCCTCCTATAATTTCAGATTCCCTGTCAAGCTTCTCTTTTTCTATCCACTGGCTCTATCTTTCTGTTCTCAACCCTATTGACTGAAAGACTAAGAAAGAGAGGAACAATGGAACGGAAATAAGCACAGAACTCCGCTTTCATTTTTTTCCTCTCCTAAGTCTCATCTCAATTGAACAAAATGTATTACACTTAGAGGTAGTGGGCAAACAGGACTAGACCCATTACAGGAGGCAGGACTAAGCCACTCCATTAATCGCAGATAGAAGGGTAAATACAAAAGTGCACAGTCTGGAAAAATCAGGATTTATGAAGTATGTCTCCTTTGTATAGTAGGTAAATACTGAGAAGGGGGCTCCAGGTTAGAAAGAGATAAAAATTAAAGCCAGTTTAACAAAATTAATCTGGAAGTAACCATCTATACTGATAGAAATAGATTTCTTCAATGTGACACAAAAATGTCCCCACCAAGGCAACTAAAATAAAATGAATAATAAAAAAGACTGAAATACAAGAGAACTTTGGGATCTATGACACCACCTCAAATTGTTTGCATCTCTCCAAATGGGTGTTGCAACTGACTTATTTTTTATTCCTGATGAGCCAGTGTATGTTTGTAATGAAAAGTATTTTAAATAGACTTAACATGTAGAGGGCTTCCCTGGTGACTCGGACAGTAAAGAACTCGCCTGCAATGCAGGAAACCTGGGTTCAAGCTCTGCATTGGGAAGATCCCCCTTGAGAAGAGAACAGCTACCCACTCCAGTATTCTTGCCTAGAGAATTCCATGGACAGAGGAGCCTGGCAGGCTATAGCCCATGGGTTTGCAAAGAGCTGGACATGACTAAGGGACTTTTAATTTAACATGTAGAAGTGGATACGTTAGGGGAAAATACCTTTGCTTTTTTTTTCTCTTCTCTCTCTCTTTTCCATGCCCTATTATTTCCATCATCATCATTCTGTGCTTGTCAGTAAAATAGCTAGCTTAGAATAAATGTCTTAGTCCTTCCATGATGGCCACAGATACATGTTCTTAGGATGTTTCTCAAGAAAGTTTCTTCCAGGATCAGATAAATTGACCTTTTCTCTTTACTTCTAGGTGATGACAATTGACTGATTTTCATTTCCTATTTCAATAAAAATAGGTCAGTGTTAACCAAAGCTGAACTAATTAGTCCCTTCAGTTCAGTTGCTCAGTCATGTCTGACTCTTTGTGACCCCATGGACTGCAGCATGCCCAGGCTTCCCTGTCCATCACCAACTCCTGGAGCTTACTCAAACTCATGTCCATCAAGTCAGTGATGCCATCCAACCATCTCATCTTCTGTTGTCCCCTTCTCTTCCTGCCTTCAATCTTTCCCAGCATCAGGGTCTTTTCCAATCCAGAGTCAGTTCTTCACATCAGGTAGTCAAAGTATTGGAGTTTCAGCTTCAGCATCAGTCCTTCCAATGAATATTCAGGACTGATTTCCTTTAGGATTCACTGCTTTGATTTCCTTGCAGTCCAAGGGACTCTCAAGAGTTTTCTCCAACACCACAGTTCAAAAGCATCAGTTCTTTTGTGCTCAGCCTTTTTTATGGTCCAACTCTCACATCCATACATGACTACTGGAAAAACCATAGTTTTGACTAGATAGACCTTTGTTGGCAAAGTAATGTCTCTGCTTTTTAATATGCTGTCTAGGTTGTCTATGCTGTCTAATGTCTCTGTCTTTTTAATATGCTGTCTTGTCCCTTCAAGTACTGAACAATTTGGAATAAAATTTCATAGACTCATTCTTGTATTTATTGACTAGGTGTCATCTGATATTTCTAATGAGGATTTTAACTATAGTTCTATATTTCATAAATTAACTACACTCTGAATTTTGATTTTTCATGAGCAGTGACATGTTTCTTTTCCTCTGATGGTTGGAGACTTATTTTCTAATTATTCAGTGTCTCAATCATCTAGTTTTTCTTCCTTTTCTTTACCTTTCTGCCCCCTCCCTCTCTTTCTTCTCTCCTTTCCTTGGTTCCCTATCTCTTCTCTCTTTCCCATCCTTCTATTATCCTTTCCTTTTCATTGTTTCTATAATTATGTGATGACTTTTCACTTTGTGCCTGTCACTATACTTGTTTAGGTTCTAGTGATATAAGACAGTTTCATCCTTGAGGAGCTCAAACTAACAACACTGAGACAGTAGACCATGTCCCAGGTACTGAGAAAACCCACAGAAACAAAGGCAGTTCCTTGAAGGGGCAAAGGGTAGGATGAAAGAATTGAAGAGGTTTTCAATTTCTAACTTTTTAAGAGTCTATCAAAGAAGGGAGGAGGCCATTCTAAGAAGAGGGAAAAATAAAGATGTGTACAAACATGTAAACATGCATGAGATGTTGGTGGAACCATGAGAAAGGGAAGGAAAGTGAAGTCACTCACTCGTGTCTGACTCTTTGCGACCCCATGGACTGTAGCCTACCAGGCTCCTCTGTCCATGGAATTTCCCAGGCAAGAGTACTGGAGTGGATTGCCATTTATTTCTCCAGCGGATCTTCCCCACCCAGGGATCCGACCCAGGTCTCCTGCATTGTAGACAGATGCTTTACCGTCTGAGCCACCAGGAAGTCCAGAACCATGAGAAGCGAAGACAAATTCATGCCAGAAAGGAAGTGGCAGTGTATGTAGAAGGGGAGGCATTAGCTGTGAAGCTAGATGTTATTTTTTCTGTTTTTAATTTTTTAAATTGAAATATCATTTATAATGTGATAGTTTCAAGTATACAGCAAAGTGATTCAGCTGTATGTATGTCTTTTTCAGATTCTTTTCCACTATAGGTTATTATAAGACATTGAGCTATAGTTCCCTGTGCTATACAGTAGGTCCTGCTTGGTTATCTGTTATACGTAGTGTGTATATTTTAATCCCTTTGGTAATCATGTTTGTTTTCTGTGTCTATGAGTCTGTTTCTGTTTTGTAAACAAGTTCATTTATGTCATTTAAGCTTCACGTGTAAGCAATATCATATATTTCTCTTTGTCTGTCTGACTTATTTAACTTAGTATGATAATCTGTAGGTCTATCCCTGTTGCTGCAAATGGCATTATTTCACTTATTTATAAAAAATAAATTTATTTTATTTGTATTTAATATTTTTTTATTTATTTGATTTTATTCCTTTGTGTGTATATACCACATCTTTTCAAATTCCATGATAGGCTCTGAGAGTTTTATCTTGTAGGCAATTCACTCCTTTAAGGACTTTCAAAGTAGTAAATAGAGTGACTTACTCTACATTATAAAAAATAATCACTTTTTCATATGATTGGATTACAGACTCTTCAAAGAAATTTATAAACAAGCAAAAAATGTATCATTTTCCAAGTAATTTTATAAGCAAACATCTTATAACTGTGAACCCAGGAGCATCTTTTGCTGGCATACTGCTAATGGTTTCCCTGGACCCTCCCCAGGAGGACTGTGGGACCCTGCTCTGCTCAAGCAGGAGATGCCTGGTCTGTGCCGATTTGCTCACAGCTTTCCTGGAATCTCTATCTAGGAGTTTCTCAAAGCCCAAGTCCAGTCCCTTCAGCACATATTTTCAATGCATCCTATTTATCAAAATCTAAAATGTCAGGGGTAGACGGGATCCAAGGTAACAACAGAATAAAGGTATTCATTCAGTGCATTCTTCCTAACACCCAAAATGGCTTTGCTTCTTGAGTTCGGTTATTTTGTTGTGATTGTGATCCATTTTCCAGTGCACATGTGGGCAGCTCAAAATATTTGCCATGGAGTGCTAATGAACACCGCAAGAAAATTGTGGAACACTTCATACAAAATTGTGGTCATCTTCTTTGACAGCTTTAGCACAAAAAATGGAAAATTGCAGAAAATTGTAAAAACAAAAAAAATGCAGTTAAAATGGTTTACACTTACTGACAACCTCTATCTCAAACCCTGTTATTTTATCATTTATTCAATATGTGATGTTAGCTACTAGTTTAAATTTCACTTTCCATTTTCTTCTTTGTGTTGACACTTCCTTGCCTCCTGCATCTGACATCCCAGCAGTGAGCAGTTACTCACTCCTGAGCACCAGGCACCTGGGCAGTTACATACTCAGGTGTTAGCTCTAAATGGGGATGAGCACTTATTAGAGACTACCATTTTATACACATATATACATGCTTATATGTGTATACACTATATACATGTGTGTATATAGTGTGTATGAACTGTTGGCTTCAATATCTGTATTAAAAAACCCTTTTTGGCCTATAGGAAAGTTTTGAAAGATTATTATTTGAGAGATTTTAAAAGTAATAATGCAATAGGATCAAGGCTCTGATTCTTATAATAAAACCCCCTTCTAGTCTCTGGACTTAGAATTGTAATGGCTCTCCTCACTTGTCTCTTAATCAAGGATGACCTTACATTACCTCTTATTTCCTTGTCTACCTATCCAAATTGTTATGTCATAAGTTTTCTGACCCCAAGTAAACTATAAGCTCCCAGAAAGCATGAAATGTATACCATTCATTTCTAGTTTCCCAAATCCCCAGAAAACCTCATATGCTTCTCAGCATATTCTATTAATACTTTTAAAATGTTCCACCAGGATTAAATATTTTGATGAGAAATTTGCCTCTATTCTTTTAGTACCTTTAATATACAACTCAGAAAAGTAGATTTGCTTACTACCTTTCTTTCTTTTGGAGTTCATATTCTCATTTACTTTGAGAATTTTCAACTTTACATGAAACAGGAGGAGCCCAATTACTTCTCCAAATAATGGGAAAGTAGACTGAGATATAAATTATATTTTCAAGTCATAAATGGCAGTCATCTGCATTAAAGTTGCCTATGTGTGTGTGCTCAATCGCTCAGTCATGCCTGACTCTTTGCGATCCTCTGGACTGTAGCCCACCAGGCTCTGCAATCCATGGGATTCTCCAGAAAAGAATAATGGAGTGCATTCCCATGCACTCCTCTAAGGGATCTTCTCGACCTGGGGATCAAAACTGCATCTTCCGCACTGCACATGGATTCTTGGCCCACTGAGCTACCAGGGAAGCCCCAAACTTACGTATAACATATTTTAAATAACTGATATAACGCAATGAAGAAAAACAGCCAGAATTTGCAACAACATGGATGGACTTAGAGATAGTGACATTGAATGAAGTTGGACAGAGAAAGACAAATATTATATGATATCACTTATATGTGGAATCTTAAAAAAGGGTACAAAGAACTTATTTACTGGAGAAGGAAATAGCAACCCACTCCAGTATTCTAGCCTGCAGAATCCCAAGGACTGAGGAGTGTCACAGATGTAGAAAACAAACTTATAGTTATCAGACAGTAAGGGAAGGGAATAAACTGGGAGAGTGGGATTGACTTAGACACACTACTATATATAAAGTAGATAACTAATAAGGACCTACCATATATCACAGGAAACTCTGATCAGTACTCTGTAAAGGCTGACATAGGAAAAGAATCTTTAAAAAAAAAAAGTAGATATATGTATAACTGATACACTTTGCTAACACAACATTGTAAATCAACTACACTCCAATAAAGATTTTTTAAATAAATAAAACATAAAAAAGAAAAATAGTCAGAAACTCAGGTAAGTGAGAGAGGCTATTATTTAAAATAGCAGAAGAGACTACAAAGAATAAAAGAGACAAAAGAAAACAATTCATTCTGGCAAGAAATCTGAGAGTTTGAGACTGACTTTTTTAGGAAAAGAGTTAAGTTTAAAAACAGAGTTGAGGAAACTGAAACGTGATCTTTGATCATTTAGAGAGTAGATGCCAACAAAATGTTCTTTCTGAAGGAACTAGTCATAGTAAGGGAAAAAAATCATCACCTTAACCCTAGAGCTACAAAACTAGAACTCATAAATTACAAATAATGCCTTATAAATCAGGCAGGGACATCAGAGAAATCAGAAAACTACACAGGTGAAACAAAATGTACATTGAAAATGAGCTGATGTTATCCCCGAGAGAAAAGTCAAAACAACAACAAAAAAGATAGTTTTAAATAACAACAATACGTTTTACCTATAGGAATAAAGAAAACATGCTTTTCAATATATACAAGGAGGAAAATAATTCAGTATTATTCAAACCAGTCAGGTAAATGTCAGCTCCGTCAATAGCTCCTTTGAAGAAAGAGATTGTACTCTCAAACTGTGCAACATTTCTAGGATGGGGTCCATTGCTCTGGACCTTATTCCCAGCTTATATATTTGCAAATCTAAAGGGAGGAAAAATTAAATTTTTCAGGAACAAAACAGCATTTAAAAGAGCAATAGGCTTCCAGAATTTAAGAAACTGTCAGCCAAGAAAAGATATCCACAATTTAAACCCATCTGAATTGATATTGTGATAAAAATTGAATTCCAGAAGTAATTCATTCATGTCTTCCATTTAATTTCCAAAGATGTGTCAAGTCGTCCCACGTACAAACCAACATGCTAAGAAGACAAAGAGATTTTAAGTAGGCAAGACTACTTATAAACCAAACATTGGACACCACCATTTCTTACATCTGGGGCAGCAGCCAATATTGTTACTAACTGACTCAGATATGAAGAGTTTATGGCAAGGTGAAGTTTTAAGATTTCACTGAGCCTGTGGTGTTTAATATTCTTCGTGAGTGCTGAGGAAGCATTATTTATACTGTGGATTAGGGATACTCACACTCACATGGGCTTTCAGGAGTGAGGGAGAGAAGCCAGGCTGACATTGGTCCAGACTCTCCCTTTAGTACAGACACAAACATGATAAAACCTTTGAGCTGAATTTTGCTCCCAGGGGACTCTGGCCAAAAGGAATCTCTTCTTGTCACAGTGGTTGGGATATAAGTGGAATGCCTATGTGCTAACATTTTTTCCCCATCAGATTCTTATAAACTATTCACAGGCTCAATTCATGTAGAACACCCAATCTTTTTCCTTTTTCCTAGTTTTTTCTACATATATCTTCTGTCTAATTTTTACATTATCATGAATCCAAGCTAACTTTCTCTTCAAAACGTAATTTGCTAAAGTTCACGAGAATAGAAGTTTTCCTATCCAGTATCAGTGACTCCTACGTCTTTTTTTCTCCCATTAAAAATGCATGCTCTGGGAATTCCCTGGTGGTCTAGTGGTTAGGACTCAATGCTTTCACTGCCAGGATCCAGGCTGAGACCCTGGTTAGGAAACAGAGATTCTGCAAGCCATGTGACCTGGCCAAAAGTAAAATAAAAAGTTCACTTTTTTTCCCTGTGTGTTCAATCCTGCAGTATTAGGCTAAATTTCCTGATGATCAGGACTGTTAGGAGAATCATCTAATCTCTACAGTTGGGGTTGGGAATCAGACAAGTAGGTGATATGTGAAAGATGATTTCAGGTTGAAAGAATGAGTTGGATAAAAATATTAGCAAACACTAAAATGTCTTGAAGACAATGGCTGCAAATAGTAAATGTTAAATGTTATCTCAGCAAGAGAAAGGCTGGGACAGAACAAATTAATTGATGTAAACAGTGCAAAAGATACAATTTTGAAACTATATATATGCTTAGGAATATCTTAACATGTGGGAAGAATATTTTGAAAGTGCTTTTCTTTTTAAATAATTGGATACATGTGTATTTAGTTCTGTACTGGTATGAAATGAGAAGTTCTATGATTTGACATCATCTAAAGTACAGAGAATATTGTAAAAAGTATCAAATAGAAACTATTTTTAATGTTTATACTAGAAAGGTACTCTGAAAGAAGCAAAAAAAGTACATGTGAAAATATTTTACCTAAAGCATTTATGCGAAGAGTTGACTCATTTGAAAAGACCCTGATGCTGGGGAAGATTAAGGGCAGGAGAAGGGGACAACAGAGGATGAGATGGTTGGATGGCATCACTGACTCAATGGGCATGGGTTTGAGTGAACTCCGGGAGTTGGTGATGGACAGGGAGGCCTGGCGTGCTGCAGTTCATAGGGTTGCAAAGAGTAGGACACAACTGAGTGACTGAACTGAACTAAAAGCATTTATATATTTTGATGTAAAAAATAGAATTGAATATTTTCTGTCCAGCAGAATTTGTCCCTATAGAGACAATTTCTCAATTAAAAATGCAATCCCTATCAAGCTACCAGCCACATTTTTCACAGAACTAGAACAAATAATTTCAAGATTTGTATGGAAATACAAAAAACCTCGAATAGCCAAAGCAATCTTGAGAAAGAAGAATGGAACTGGAGGAATCAACTTGCCTGACTTCAGGCTCTACTACAAAGCCACAGTCATCAAGACAGTATGGTACTGGCACAAAGACAGACATATAGATCAATGGAACAAAATAGAAAGCCCAGAGATAAATCCACACACATATGGACACCTTATCTTTGACAAAGGAGGCAAGAATATACAATGGAGTAAAGACAATCTCTTTAACAAGTGGTGCTGGGAAAACTGGTCAACCACTTGTAAAAGAATGAAACTAGATCACTTTCTTACACCGCACACAAAAATAAACTCAAAATGGATTAAAGATCTAAATGTAAGATCAGAAACTATAAAACTCCTAGAGGAGAACATAGGCAAAACACTCTCCGACATAAATCACAGCAGGATCCTCTATGATCCACCTCCCAGAATGCTGGAAATCAAAGCAAAAATAAACAAATGGGATCTAATTAAAATTAAAAGCTTCTGCACAACAAAAGAAAATATAAGCAAGGTGAAAAGACAACCTTCTGAATGGGAGAAAATAATAGCAAATGAAGCAACTGACAAACAACTAATCTCAAAAATATACAAGCAACTTATGCAGCTCAATTCCAGAAAAATAAACGACCCAATCAAAAAATGGGCCAAAGAACTAAACAGACATTTCTCCAAAGAAGACATACGGATGGCTAACAAACACATGAAAAGATGCTCAACATCACTCATTATCAGAGAAATGCAAATCAAAACCACAATGAGGTACCACTTCACACCAGTCAGAATGGCTGTGATCCAAAAATCTGCAAGCAATAAATGCTGGAGAGGGTGTGGAGAAAAGGGAACCCTCCTACACTGTTGGTGGGAATGCAAACTAGTACAGCCACTATGGAGAACAGTGTGGAGATTCCTTAAAAAATTGCAAATAGAACTGCCTTATGACCCAGCAATCCCACTGCTGGGCATACACACCAAGGAAACCAGAATTGAAAGAGACACATGTACCCCAATGTTCATCGCAGCACTGTTTATAATAGCCAGGACATGGAAACAACCTAGATGTCCATCAGCAGATGAATGGATAAGAAAGCTGTGGTACATATACACAATGGAGTATTACTCAGCCGTTAAAAAGAGTTCATTTGAATCAGTTCTGATGAGATGGATAAAACTGGAGCCGATTATACAGAGTGAAGTAAGCCAGAAAGAAAAACACCAATACAGTATACTAATACATATATATGGAATTTAGGAAGATGGCAATGACGACCCTGTATGCAAGACAGGGAAAGAGACACAGATGTGTACAACGGACTTTTGGACTCAGAGGGAGAGGGAGAGGGTGGGATGATTTGGGAGAATGACATTCTAACATGTATACTATCATGTGAATTGAATCGTCAGTCTATGTCTGACGTAGGATGCAGCATGCTTGGGGCTGGTGCATGGGGATGACCCAGAAAGATGTTATGGGGAGGGAGGTGGGAGGGGGGTTCATGTTTGGGAATGCATGTAAGAATTAAAGATTTTAAAATTTAAAAAATAAAAAAAATTAAAAAAAAATGTGATATATAGAGACAAGTCAATTAAATCTATCAACAGAAAAATAAGCAAGTGGAAACACAGTACACTGAAAAAAACTCTGCATAGCAAAAGATTCACTTTATCATCAATAAAGTGAAAAGGCAACCTACTGAATGGGAGAAAATATTTGCAAATCATATACCCAATAAGGGGTTAATATCTAAAATTTAAACAAAAGCATGCAACTCAAGAGGAAAAAAGCAAAAAGTCAGTTTAAAAATGGGCATCAGATCTGAATAGGCATTTTTCCAAAGATGACATACTGACAACTGACAGACACATGAAAAGATGCTCAGCATCACCACTCATCAGGGAAGTGCAAATCAAAACCACCATGAGATATTACCTCACACCTGCTGGAAGGACTATTATCAAAAAGAGAAGGGTTAACAAGTGTTGGAGAAGATGTAGAGAATCGGGAACCCTAATGCACTGCCGGTGCTGCTGCTGCTGCTGCTGCTGCTAAGTCGCTTCAGTCGTGTCCGACTCTGTGCAACCCCATAGATGGCAGCACACCAGGCTCCCCCGTCCCTGGGATTCTCCAGGCAAGAACACTGGAGTGGGTTGCCATTTCCTTCTCCAATGCATGAAAGTGAAAAGGGAAAGTGAAGTCGCTCAGTCATGCCTGACTCTTAGTGACCCCATGGACTGCAGCCTACCAGGCTCCTCCATCCATGGAATTTTCCAGGCAAGATTACTGGAGTGGGGTGCCACCACCTTCTCGGGTAGGAAAGTACCAATTTACTTTTCATTTCCACTATGGAAAACAATATAGAACTTCCACAAAAATTTAAAAATAGTACTACCATACAGTCCAGAAATTCTACCTCTGGGTACATATTCAAAGAAAACAAAAACACTAAGTTGAAAAGATAGCTATCTGTACCCTAATGTCCAGTGTAGCATTATTTACATAGCCAGGATATGTAAGCAACCTATATGTCCATCAATGGATGAATAAATAGAAAAGATGTGGGATAAATATATACAAAAATATCATTCAGCCATGGAAAAGAAACCTTGTCATTTATGACAACACAGTTTCACATTTAGGGAATTATGTTAAGTAAAATATGTCACAGAAAGAAAAATACCATATGATCTCAGCTACACGTGGAATCTGAAGGAAAAAAAAAAAAGAAAAAAGTCACAGATTCAGACAATAGATTGGTTGGGCAAAATGGGCAAAGGAAGTCAAAAGGTACAGATTTACAGTTATAGAATAAGTCATAGGAGTAGAGTATGGTGATTCCAATTAATAATACTCTAGTGTATATTTGAAAGTCGCCAAGACTAGATCTTAAAAGCTTCCATCACAGGAAAACAATCTGTGACTATGTATGGTAACCAGACTTCTGGTGACTTATTTAAATACATACAGAGATACCAAATCACTATGCTATACATCTGAAAACAATATAATGTTTTATGTCAATTACATATCAGTAAAAATTTATAAATAGTAAAAAGGAAGTATTGACAGCTTCAAAGTTTTAAACCACAAATTGCCTCCTGGAAGAAAAGAACTGGCAATGTGATGAAAAAAATGAATCCCCTCTCCTGGGGAGGGATGTGCTCCTGAGAAAGCACTTGGTGCAGGAAAGCTCTATGAAGTTGCCATGTTAGGCTACTCCTTGCTCTTTTGTACTTTTGGCACAACAGGAATAGTTTTCTCTTTCCCCGTGGGTCCTACTTTGCCCCCTGGAGCAGAGATGGCCAAGCCCCTTGACTAGGATTCTCCTTTTCGTTCTACCAAGCAGAATCAGCAGAGTTTACAGTCCACACTGCAGCAGCCATTCAAGGCAGCTTCTATCCCCTCTGAGGGTTGTGTGGTCCTTGGAGGCAATTTGAAGGGGTCCCGCTTGTTAAGATGAAGTCTGCAGAGAAGGGCCCTTTCCACTGTGCTTCACGCTTCCACATTTTTGAAAGCAGGTAGCCTAGGCTTTGACCTGTTTTTTAATTTTTCTCTTAGTCTAATTCTGAAGCTCAAAAAAAGTCCTTTTATGGTTGCCATTTATCAAGTTTGGTGTTTTGAATCTTCTATTACATTGTCTGTCAACAAAAGATAACCTTGTGCAGACATTTTCCTAAGAATCACCCTAAACTCAAAGCAGAGGACTTCTACAAAAAATATCATTCTTTTCCTCTATCTTCTCACCAAGTTTTACCTGGAGAACAAAAAGGTAATGGAAAGGAGAGGTGGGGCTGGGGGGGTGAGGGGTGGTGGTGGGGGTAATAGGCTTTTTGATTGTTCGTAGGTGACAAGAGATGTGTTCTTATATGGATGGCACTTAGGGCCAAGCATTTTGCTGATGTGCAGGCAGATAAAAGATAGTGTGTGGTCTCCTCAGGAAATTCTGAGGGCAGGTGGTCTAAGAGACTCATTTATCCTGGGTGGCCTGATCCAAGTTCTCCTCATTCACTTGAGTGCGGCTGTGACAAAAGAAATGAATGCGAGAAGCCTGGCCCATCAGTCCCACCTGTCAGACCACCCTTGCTTCCCCATCTCTTGGAGGGATATTCCTACCCATCTTCTCAGGATGCTCAGCCCCACAGGTGACAAATGGCTCCCTCATAGTATTCAATGTAATTTTTTTCTCTTGTCACTGTTTCAGTCCTTACCTTATTTGTAACTATTTAAATGCATTCCTTTCTTTACCATCAGCTTAGACTTTCTACAGAGATTAATTTATGGCTGTATATAAAATACATGTGTGAGTGTTATGTGTTTAACATTTTTATAATTTTGATTTGCAAAGGTATACATTTAAGTCTCATGTTTGTCTTAATGCAAAGTTTTGTACTTCTGGTAATACTGGGAAGACTGAAGCCATCATACTCAAACATAAGCAATAATATGGATATCTAACATATTTGGAAAAGAATAGAATGCTATTTATCAGAAGAAAGCTATTTGTCCTAAGAAAAAGTTTATTAATGGTTGTACTTACTAAAAATCAAACTACACATAGTTTATTTTCTAAGGACATGTTTAAGGAAACAGAAATTTTCAAGCACAATAATAAAATAAGGAAAGTTTTAGAAAAATCCAATGTATTAAAATATCTTCTATTCTTAAAAGGCAAAGTCCTTTTCCTTTGCCTTGTTGCTTGTTTACAAATATGTTGTTCCTTCATTAAGATGCTCTGTAAGTCTAGATTCTAACCACTCCTCTGAGATACAGACCACTGAGTATTCTTTATACTGGAGTACGATGTTCTGGTTTAACCTTCATTTGCAATCATTTGTTTCTGACTTCACTTGGTATACAGAATTTTCTGGACGTCATTGCCACTGGATTAACATTTTTGTGAGCATTTAGTTAAATACTCGAGCTTGGCTGTTTCAAGAAGTGAGCACATAGTTTTACAATGTGTTATGTACAGATAATACGTTTTTAATTGTGAACGTTTTTATTGGAGGCAAAGGAAGTATTAACTGTGTTCTCATGGGTCAGTAATTGCAAATTGAGGAAGGCTTTCCCTAATCCTCACTCCTCGTGCTAGTTTATTGCTCCAGTTTTTCTGTCTCTTCCCTGACTCCTGGATCTATGCGTCCAGCTCTCCTTGGCCTCCTCTCCTGCTATAGCTGAGCCAACAATTGGAAACTCTTAGGTAAATTTACTCCACTGAACCCACGCTGTTGATCTTTTCTGGCTCTTTTTCGTCTGGAAAGTGGCCTATACTCAAAGGAACTGAGGTGTCTCGAAATGCAAAATGCATCACTATAAATACTTGCTATGCTCTTGCTACTTCTTAGCAGAGGCCTAATTACAATGTCTGTTGGTTTCAACTGTAACATGGATGAACACAGGGAAAAGCACAGATGAGTAACTCCTCCATAATAGGTTCACTTTTAAACTGTATCCAGACCTTCTTAAGCTGGCTCAAAACTCAAATTCAAAAATCTAACATCATGGCATCTGGTCCCATCACTTCATGGTGAATATAAGGGGGAAAAGTGGAAAACAGTTTTCTGTTACAGTTTTTATTTTGGGGGGCTCCAAAATCACTGCAGATGGTGACTGCAGCCATGAAATTAAAAGTGATTTGCTCTTTGGAAGAAAAGTTATGACAAACCTAGACAGTTTATGAAAAGACAGGGATGTAACTTTGCTGACAAATGTTCGTATAGTCAAAGCTATGGTTTTTCCAGTAGTCATGTACGAACGTGAGAGTTTGACCATGAAGAAGGCTGAGCACTGAAGAATTCATGCTTTCCAACTGTGGTACTGGAGAAGACTCTTGAGAGTCCCTTGGACTTCAAGGAGATCAAAATAGTCAATTCTAAAAGAAATCAACCCTGAATATTCATTGGAAGGACTGATGCTGAAGCTGAAGTTCTAAAACTTTGGCCACCTGATGTGAAGAGCCAAATCATTGGAAAACACTCTGATGCTGGGAAAGGTGGAAAGCAAAAGCTGACAGAAGTAGCAGAGGATGAGATTTTGGATAGCATCACTGACTCGATGAACATGGCTTTGAGCAAACTCTGGGAGGAGGTCAAGGACAGAGAAGCCTGGTGTGCTGCAGTCTGTGGGGTCACAAGGAGTCAGACATGACTTAGTGACTATATAAAACACACAAAAAACAGACCATCTGACACCAGATAGCTGGAGTCAGGATCTCTTTCATAAATGTTGTCCACTTACCCCGTCTCCACCTCCACAATTTGCTACCTCTTCTCAATCTCCATTGCTACCACCCACTCTTCTGACCCTGAGTGAATGAGAATTTGCCAGGTCCTTGAATCCAGAGGACACTTGTTAATTTTCTGACACTTGAACACTCTGCAGCATTCGATGCTACCATTCCCTCTTTCTGAAAACAACTACCATGAAGTATTACGCCCTACAATTGTTTTTCCTTTAAAATAGTGAAATAATGAAAATTGCAAAAAAGTTTAAATAACACTATAATGAATACCTATGAGGCCACCACTTTAATTCAAAGGAGCTAAAATATAACAAATACAGTTCAAACATTTTCAGACTGCAAGCCTCTCTCTCTCTCTCTCTCTCTCTCTCTCTCTCCATTCTCCACACTCTGAATTTGGTCCATATTCTCTGTAATTCTTAACTTTGATCACATTTGTATGTATCCTTGAATAATTTAACTTGATTTGGATTTATTTAAATTTTGTTTAGACAGAGCTAAAAACTATATCTACAGGTTTTTATTTTATTGTTACGGTTTTTAAGTTCAATGTTTGTGAGATTATTCATATTGGTATGTACAGTTATAGATCTCTCTCTTCTTTTTATAGTATATTTGTTGTTTAAATCCACTACTGTTGACTGCCCAAAAGATCACCAGAAAACCTTGCTAATCAAGTAAAGTTTATTAGACTTACTGCAGTAAAGCAGAAACAATATTGACAATTTTAAAAGTGTTTCAGAAGTGAAAAAGCCAGGAGAATACTTATGGAGTTTTAGGAACTGGGCTGGGTGGTTTTAAGGTGGGCCTTACAAGAAAGGAAACAGTTTGAGATTGAGCAGGATATATGGCATTTTCTTTGGAGCAAGGGTTTTGAAGAGAATCTTGGTGAATCTGATAGTCTTGAGCTGATAGGAGAATTATTAGTTTGTAATGAAGGCTATTTCAGATGGTTCATAGGCTTATCTTCAGGAGCAAGTATTTCTTGCAGCAAGCTAACTTATTTTGCTTTTTCCTCAGTATTGTTTAACATAGGACCATGGTTACACGGCTCAGTTTTATTTAACTCTGGGGCAGGAAAGGATTGTTTAACACAGTATCATGGAATTGTGTTTAGATTCTGTCCACGATTTAAAAAAAAAACAAAACATTTTCTATATCAACTGTTTTCAATGTTACTATGAATAATGCTGTAATACCTTTATTAATATTTAAAAACCTAAAGTGTAACAGATGATTATAAGGAATGCATATTCTAAAATTTACTAGACAATGAAAATTTGCTCTACAAATATGTTATAACTTCAATCCTATTAGAACCTTATGAGAATTCTTTGTCTGCACTCTGACCAGTACTTGCAACTGTTCAGCTTCTAAAATTTTCCCAAAAGTTACATGATATCTTATTATGGTTCACTTTGCTTTGGTAGTTGCTGCTTCTATTTTTGTTCCACTTTTCTACTGAGTGTATATTTCTCTAAACTTGATTTTCGATGCTCTAAAGTTTCATGGAAAACATTTTTATGACTATGTGCATTGCAAATTGTTTTATCTCAGTTTTGGGCTTTTCTTTCTCTGTTTTATATATTTAGATATCTATAAAGTTGTTTTTTTTTTTAATTTTAAGTTTTTTTATTTTTAAAATTTTAAAATCTTTAATTCTTACATGCATTCCCAAACATGAACCCCCCCTCCCCACTCCCTCCCCATAACATCTTTCTGGGTCATCCCCATGCACCAGCCCCAAGCATGCTGCATCCTGCGTCAGACATAGACTGGCGATTCAATTCACATGATAGTATACATGTTAGAATGTCATTCTCCCAAATCATCCCACCCTCTCCCTCTCCCTCTGAGTCCAAAAGTCCGTTATACACATCTGTGTCTCTTTCCCTGTCTTGCATACAGGGTCGTCATTGCCATCTTCCTAAATTCCATATATATGTGTTAGTATACTGTATTGGTGTTTTTCTTTCTGGCTTACTTCACTCTGTATAATCGGCTCCAGTTTCATCCATCTCATCAGAACTGATTCAAATGAATTCTTTTTAACGGCTGAATGCAGTAAGATTTATCAATCTTTTCATTATAGCCTATATTTTTTATCCATTTAAAAGCTATTTCACTTCTTTGAAGTCATTAATGACTAAACACTTAGATCCTTAGTGCACTGGAAATTAATTTTTGTAGTTGGTGTAATTAACTGGGATTTTTGTGGTTGGTGTAACTAACTGGGATTTTTGTGGTTGGTGTAAGTCAGGAATGAATTTCATTTTTTACTGTACATGGATGACTCGTTCTCATAGTGTAACAGAGAATATCTTTTCCAGCTTTCTGTCACATATCACACTTCCGTATATGTGGTAGTGTACTCTGGGCTCTAAATTCTACCCCATCGTGCTATTTTGTCTATTCCAGAACCAACACCATCATTTCTTAGTGTATTATGAGGATATCTGAGACTTGGAGAAGCAAAATTTCCTACCCAGTTCTTTTTTCTCCAAGCGTGTCTTTTCCCCCACTTTATTTCCTCCATGTAATTTTCCTGTCAAGTTCTACTGAAAAACAACCAACAAATCTTAAAATCCCTTGCCATTTTAGTTGGAGTTGTGTCGACTCTCAGTCAATTGGGGAAGAATTGGGATATTTTAATAAAGTCCAAACTTCATGAAGACAGAATCTTTTACAAGATTCCTTACAATAATCCTTATTTGCAACTTTCTTCATGGTGTAGTGACCCGGGAAGGGCACTTCTCCCATCTCTTACTGGAGACAGCGGAGTGTACAGATGAAGGTCCTGGTTGCCATCTCTCTGGATCTGCCACCAAGTTCAGGCCAGGTGAACTTGTTCAAGGTTGCTCCCCACTGATGATGGGGCACACAGGGTACTAACGCAGGCCCAGTCCTGCTTACTCCACACTTCCTCTGACTCGGGGCCTCCCCGTTGGCTTGGCAGAACTGCTTTGTGGTCTTAGACTGTCCTACCCAGCTCTCCTTCCTTCTCTCATTTCTCACCCAAGTATCAGGTCTTCATCACAGTCTAAGGCTCTCCTACTCTCTTTCCCTTTTATCCTCCAGATGTTTTCCCTAATAAATTTATTTTTATTGACAGTTACACGTTAGTACCTGCCTCTTAGAGCACCCAAAGTCACCACACTCTGTGGCTTTCAAAGAATTTTATAATTTTCTTCCAAAGTTATTTCCAGACATTTATGAGACTTTAAATGAGCAGTTAAGATTTTACAATCATACTTTTTGATTGCTACTGTGGTAGAGACACTGCACATAGGGACAGGCATATATCTTTGAGGACTTGCCTAATTCATGCTATTTCCTATCTAAAGGTGTAGGAGAAGCAGCAGGAAGAGTGCCTTTTATAACAATGTTCAACTTCCTATGGAACCACATTGACCATCTTCTACCACCCTCTTATAGCTAAGACTGAGGCTGCAGGGATAATAAAGGGGAAAATAGGCAACTTTCTGACCCTTGACTGCAGAAAGAAACTAAGGAACAAGGCAAGTGGAACTGCAAAGCAGCTGAGCTCAGGGATGACACACAAACCTGGTTCTTCACACCCAGAACTGAAAAAAGAGAGTTCTAGATCCAGCCTGGGCTTCTCAGCCTCTCAGTCTCTGGGGCTGCTGTTACAGTGAGATGGGTCCTATGGCTTCCTCTCAGACTTGGGAGGGAGATGGTACTTCAACAATACACAGCTACCTAGACAACAAACCATTGCCAGAAACACGGCCCAGGAGGCACTCCAAACAACTGGCCCTTCAGTAACGAAAACCATTTGCTAAAGGCTTGGTGGAGAAAGAGTGGACGAGTGTATTTCTAAACCTAGGAGGGAAGGCAAGAATGAGTCATCTTTCTGCTGACAAAACAGCCGTTAGCTTGAGAACCAATCTAACCTTGAGGCAGGATGTTCTGAAACAACCTCCAGCCAGAATAGAAAAGTCTCTTAGAATTCAGTTGCTCCTCTATGAGTTGAGGCTGGGACACAGCAGTGCCAACTCTTGGCTGCTGTGAGCACTGTGATTCCAGTGCCCCTGGCTGCAGAGCTCAGTGGCTCATCGTGTCCTGGGGCTGAATGCTAAGACTGCAAATCGTGTGCCCTCCTTGGGGTGTTTGAGCTCATCCCACTCGGATTCTGCCCCAACTTTGCAGGCTTCTTGCAGGCCCAGAGTCATGTTTTCATTCCATTGTTAATATCAGGTTGCGTTTCAACGGACTCAAACCTTTTCTCTTCTCCTCTCTGCTTCCTCTTTGGGCCGGAAGCCTCAATCCTATTATTCATGAGCAAACTGTTGGTCTGCTCTTCCAAAGCCTAAATCAGACTATAGTGCATAACATTCAGTGCAACTTCCATGGAGCTAGAAGATGACTGTGGTTCTTTATGATAATTCTCATGACAGAGATAAGATGTTGAGTCTAAGGAAGATTGAGAGCTTTGCCTAGAGTTATACACTCGTTAACTTGCAAAATGTAGTTAGGATTTGAACCCAGGTTTCTGAGACTTCAGACTCTGTACCTTTTCCATGGTGCATTTTCACCTACCTGCTATGCACTTCAGTACCCTATCTCTGCTCCACCTCCAGGATGGGTCATCTTATTGCATCTTTGTAGATGCCTCCGTGCAAAATGTGTAACTAAACCTTGACAACTCTGAGTCAGGCTCCCCTTGGTCTCACTATATCCTCGGGAGAGTGGGATGCTACCCCTCTTCATCTACTACTGTGCTCTACTGGTAAATCCTCAGAAATTACAAAGGCTGAGAAATCGTGTGTGGCTTTTTTTCTATGATAACATTTCTCTTTATTTATAATTCCTTCTATTCCCATTCTACAGAATCTACTGATTCTGAGACTCCAGATTTATTATTAAATAGTGTGTGCCCAGTTGGTCAGTTGTGTTTGAGTCTTTGCGACCTCTTGGACTGTAGCCCGCCAGGCTCCTCTGTCCAAGGAATTCTCCAGGCAAGAGTACTGGAGTGGGTTGCCATTTCCTCCTCCACGGGATCTTCCTGACCCAAGGATCCAACACATGCCTCCTGTGTCTCCTGCACTAACAGGTGGATACTTTACCACAGAGATGCCAGATTTATTATTAAATAATAAATATAGGTGGCTTTCCTGGTGACTCAGACAGTAAAGAATGTAGCTGAGAGAATATTCAGCTATAGAAAATGTTTAATCTAATTTATTACATTTTCTGTCTGCTATTTAGGTTGTAAATTGCTTTCTGTTAGCTTTAATTTATGAAAATAAGCTGTGAGAAGTCAGAAAATGTTGAATATGTGCTGGCATCAACACTCTCGGAAGGTTATGCCTCAGCTAAGGAGATGCTTAAGTCGTTTAAAGGCTTATTTCAAAGTTCAAAAATGAAATTATTACCGCACAGAGACATCAACACAGTGCTTACATAAAGAATATGATGGCAAAGCAATGAGGGATACTTTACATGAATAAATATCTTTTTATGGTCTATTAAGAATTCTGTGCTTGAACTAGTAGTTACTCCCATTAGCTTCTAAATGGAGCATTGTTGAGAAGCATTGGACTGTGATATTATGAATGACGTTGCCAGTAGAATAAAGTGATAACAAGAGTTGAGTTGTTTTCAAATGATAGCTGGAGAGATACTAAGGATCAATGAGTTTGGTAGATAAGAGACAGGGAATGGGTGGAGAGCTCCATCTTTTCTGAATGCTGACTAGGATATATCCTCTACATAGAGGGCTGATATTTTGGCTGGGTCCAAATAGTAAGTCACAGACCAGAAATGAGGATGGATGGGGTTGTCATTTTCTTGGACTCTCTAATATTAATTATATTGATGTAAGTAGGGACACAATAGAATTTAATGAACCAGAAGACCAGGCTGGACTGAAAGGGAGTCAGCTGACATGGACCAAATGGTATGGTAAGACCACAGGGGTCCAAGCAGGGCACGGTCCCCTAGTCCTCCAGGCTCGCAGGGAACCCCTATGATAACTGGACACTGAGGAAGACATCTTGTCATTTGGCCAGCTTATGTATTGATAACAGAAGCAACAAAAAAGCCTCTTATTGGAGGCACAAGAACACCCAGCATTCTCAGGAAACAAGGTGGATACTAGGATTGTGGCTACGCTTGTTATTTGAGATCACACCAGCTGGTGAGAACTGGGTTTCCAATGTGTTGGGTCTTATTTGACTAGCCAGTCAGGCTGAGTCATTATGTAGCAGGCACTGTTTGTTTGCTGAAGCCCTCCACAGATTATAAACAATAAGCTCAATTCATCTATAACTATGGTGATTCTTCCTGTCCACTTCTTATTTATCGACTGTATTTTATTCACTTTGCCCCGTAGTACCTAGATAAATGCTTGCCTAGTTTGAGTTCTTAGAAAATGTGTAGTGGTATTCTCGCTTTGAAACTGACCTAAAAGATGACGGAAAGTAATTGTTAGTAATATGTAAGATGTCTTCTTAGAGAGAAGGATAGCTCTGCTAGGTCAATGTTTATAGGTAGATCTATGGGAGTAAAAGTAAGATGCTTTAGTCAGGGACATAAAAATAAAAAAAAAGTGAAATGAAGATCGGTGATGCACAAGCAAGTAAAGGGCATTGGATGCTGGGTTAGAGACTAAGAAGAATGAGAGAGAGTTGAGGAAAGAGGTAGGTTTCTGAGGAACAAAGAGGAAGTAACACTGTCCAATGAGATGTTCTCAGTGGTGGGGGTTTCACAACAGAGGCACTTAACTTACTTGGTTCTGAATTGTTAATAGTATCGGAAATTGTATCTGCTTCGTTGACTCCTCAGGCCTTTTCTGTTATTTTGGGCATAAAAGAATTAGAATGGTGTCCATAATGCGGCAATGCAGAAAAAGAAACATACTCTTGGGACTTCCCTGGTGGTCCAGGGGCTAAGACTCTGCACTCCCAATCCAGGGGTCCCAGGTTTGATCCCTGGTCAGGGGACTAGATCCCATATGCCACAACTAAGAGTTCTCCTGCAGCAATGAAGATAGAAGAACCCACGTGCACAGCCAAATACAAATTTAAAAAGAAATGTACCCCTGAAACACTAAATGAACCCTAAATTTAACTCAGAAGAAGCAAAAACGGAACTCCAGGTGGACCAGGTGAGGTATCAGTTTTGATTGGTTCCTTCTAATAAACCTGGGAGGGACCCATCTCTTCCCTCTGCTGGTGGGGAGGGAAATCAATTTGTTTAATGTTTGGATTTAATTTTACTGGAGTTTTCAGTTTCAGACAACAAAAGCAAGAGGAAATTCTCTATTCATCTTAATCCTCCTAATTTGTAATTCAGTATGCATCTGGCATTTAGAAATACATATATTCAGAAAATACATATATTTTAATCTAAAAGAGCTTCTGATACTATTAACAGATACTAATTATAATCCTTCAAAATAACGAAATTTTCAAATTAGCATCTTACTGTTTACTTTCATATCTTAAAAGTCTGAGTCTCTAGGGGTGGGGAGCTAGAATTTCAACACACAAGAATGATAGTAGATATATAGAAATCTGTCCCTTGTCCCTGTTATTCAAGCTTTTAATAAAGTCCCCTTCAGTATTGTCTTTTGATGTCAAGAAATCCTTCTTTTATAATGACCTACATAATATCCGTCTTTTAAAACTACTCTCAGTTGCTTCTCATATTATTTTTTTATGATTTTAACACAAGCATGTAAATACTTTCATTATCTCCACACGCACATAAGAAAATCAACAGTCATGGATTGATGTTTGAAGAGTTTAAACTTGCATGTGGGACCCAGCTCCAAACTCACATTTGATCATCAAACCTAAGGAACAGGAGGGATTTATAAGTGAGGTAGGAACCCAGCCATCAAAGTCTGTACCAAAAATTCTTTCCTTAACACTTGCCACACAGCACTGTGTCTTTTATGTGCCAAAGGTGGGTCTTGCTTAAGGCATTTATGAAACAAATATGGAAGTTAAAGCAGAATCTCTATTACTAATGATGACAGCACCTGGCAATGTCATAACATGAGTTATACAATAAAGCAAGGCAATTATGCCAAAATGCCTGAACTACTAAGAAACTTATATCATATATTAAATATTTACCCTACCTGAGTATCTTATACTCAGTTATAGCAAGCCGAAATCAATCCCTAGGAATAAAATAGAAACAACTTTTCTCTGCCTCTCTTACTTTCTCTCCCTAGACAGCAATAGTAATAATGCTGATTTAAATATTAAAACCTTTACACAGCGTATCTAGATTTTCATATCAGAGTCCAATATTATTATGACAGTGGCTCTATAAAGTAGGAATTGAAGTGGACATAGCTTAAAGATGAATGAATGTTAAGCATAAAAAGTGTCATTGCTCAGTTAATTTCACACTACTAGCCAGAGGTTTCCTGCAACTCCAGGCCAGATTTTGGGAACTACTCTCTGGCTTGGAGCAGCAGACAGCAGCATTGCTTTCAGTTTGAAGGAGCCCATTATTGAGCTAAACAGATGCTTGGTATTTTGCATCATCAGCTCATCAAGCCTACAGACAACCAGCTCTCTCTAGCCACCATCACCATTCGATAGGACAGCTTGCCTTTCTACAGTTTTACAGTGGGTCCCACGTGCCTCTTAAATCCAGTTAGACTCCTGAGTTGGAGTTCCTCTAGGAACTCGTCTGTTTTCGGTTCTTAGCGTTCTACTCAGGATGTTAAAGTTCTAACCCGTTTATGACCCTGCTTATAAGAACCTCCTCTGTGCCAAACCACATTTTCCTTCTTTAGAATATAGCCACTTTCCAAGAAGGGCCCGAGTTTCTTCCTCCTCTCTTTCCTGTTTTCCTCGTCTCTGTAACTTTCCACAGCCTGACTCAGATGGTTCTGTGCTGTGTCAGATGCTGGCTGACTTATTTAATGAGTACGTGGTTTGGATTAAGACCTTAGCAGGCCTTCTCGAGGACAGGCGGGTGTTCATCTAACAGCTTTTCAATAAGACCCCAGGCCTTTTCAAGGGTGAGAGAAGAAAGGAAACAAACAGTGGAGATAAGTGAAAACCGATGTCAAGAAAGCAAACCACTCAGTGAAGGGACTGGCATTTTGGAAGGCAGAAGGAAAGAGATTCACCTTGGGAGTGTCTGGCTTCTCCAGCTGAAATTTCTGCTGTGGCTCCAGACCGGTCTCTGAAAATTTGTCTGTCTCATCTTTCTGTGGATTCCTACGCAGGCCTAGAGCAGCTTCTACATGGGGCAAGCCTTTCAAATGTACCCCTTATTATTTATGTGTTTCAGTTTTCCAGATAATTCTTTTTCCAAGTTGGACTCAACTCATTCCCACAGCATTTATCCTGAAAGATCTGAGTAAATTCAAAGTTCTAGATACACAGTCAACTTTCTATTTGAATTTACCAAGCACTGTCACATTATGAATCCCAACGATGCTGTGATGTGTGAGGGTCTCAGGGTCATGTCCAAATGAAAGGACAAAACAACAGTCTAAAAACACAAGAGCAACTTCAAAATAATTCCAGTTCTTTACTAGTATTAACACAACAAGCAAGGGCTGGTAACTATTCACCGTACCTAGATCACTTCTTTCCATAATTTATGTTCACATCAACTCACAAGCACACCCTGAGTCTTAGAAAAATCATGTGTTCTCTCCCATTTTCCATGCTGGGAGAAGATTTAAACCCCATGCTGGGGTTTGAAGATTTAGAGGTTAAACGAATTTCCTAAAGATGTGCAGCCTGCAGGGGGCAGAGTGAGAGGAGAAACTGAGGCTTTCCCTTCCAGGCCCGTGACCAAATCACAAGACTTCCCGTCCACACTAGCCTTTTCGTGAAACCGAGAAAATGAAAGGCCTTGTTGGTGGAGAAAGCACTTGATAAATAATAATGAATTGCTCAAGTTTTTCATCCCTATGAGAAGCACATAATCTACAGAGAATGTTATTCATTTCTTCATCTTAATGTGATATGGTTTCTCATTGTTAAGGAGTAGAAGCTGACATGCTGTAATTCTATTTTAAAAATGAAAAATACAACAAATGGTGTTCTAGCATAGGAAGTGCTTGTTTTGTGGTCACGCCATGAACCTAAGTTGACAGCTGATTCCCCCGCTCCCCACCGGGGTAACTGGAGTGCACAGCCACTGGTGGGGAGTTTTGATACAGGATAATGCTCCCCTGAATTTCTTGATTTCCTTACTACTTGCAATGTGGAGTGAAGCTCTGTTTTTAGGTAGCAAGTTGACTTTAGAGTCTGAATATTGAGATAAAAATAATTATTGCTACTTCATTTCTTCAGGGCACAATATATAAGAATATCATAAAGCAACTTACCTTCTAACTCAGAAGGTTCGGTGTGTAATGAAGCGGTGATGAGTAGACTTGCTTCCTGGGGTCTCTCTTCTTCTTTCCTTCTTCTCTTCCTTCTCCCCACCCATCCATCCACCCGGCCCCCTCCCTTCCGGGCTCCCTTTCTTTTTACAGTCAGCTCTCAGCTTATCCCTTTGACCCCACAGTCACCCTGGCAGCTGACTTGGATAGGTCTTATTAGTTCTTGAAGTCAGCAGGCCTAGACTTCTTTAATAGGCCCTAATTCACAACAGCTGTGTTTTCACTGTCTTCTGCTGAACTTTTAGAGGAGGACAATTTTATGCAGTTAAGTAAAAGAAAATAAATGAGCAATTTATGTCATTAATTTTATCAGTCTTTTCAGGGAAATGATGTAAGCATGTAACATCAAAGACATTTTTTGAAAAAAATTGAAATGTTCTCCAGTAGGTTTGATTGAACTTACTTGGCTCTAGGGAGGTTCTTAATGGATGATTAACAAATGTATTTCAATCTTCTTTTTTTCTTTTCTCCCTAAAATTACCCTAGGCATGTAACTCTAAAGTTTTGCATTCAGGGAACCCCAAAGAGCTTTCAGGTTACATTCAATTCTAGAGATATTAAAAATAATATAGTAATTTCCCTTTTAACAATTCTCTGTGTACTTGACATTTCTATAGAAAAACCTATGGCACAATAGTTTCATAAATTATGCAACACTTTTAAAACCTGGACCATGAATTTCAGGCTCAAAACCGTATCGCCTTCAGAAAACATGTCCCACAGCCAAGGTAGTTCAAAATACTTCCTTGTTTTGCCTGTAAGCTTTATAAACTAGAAGAGAATCTAAATATGGAGCCTACAGTTGAAATTATTCAATGTCCTCTATTTTCCTGTTCCCTTTTCTGCATAAGGCCACAGTCTCTAAATCCAGAGTAACTGTTCCTCTGTCCCCTTCAGGAGATTCAGTCTCATGTAACTGTGGACTGTGGCTGCTAAGTTTTCCAGGCAAGTCTGTTGTGTTCCTGTCTGGTCCTGGGTCTGAAATCAGGAGGAGGCTCTTTAGGAGAGAGGATGGACATGAACTGGGAGAGCGAACGAGGACAAAATAGAACTCACAGAGATGAGCTGGAACCTGCATTCATTTCTCTCCTCCAGCTCTGATAAGCCAGGTGGTGTGCAGGACAAAGTGGTAAATTCAACGCAGAGCTCAATGTGTACCTGGCTCAAGCAGAAGAGAAACTGAGCAAGGCTCCAGGGGAAAGTGCAGGAGCTACCGGCTCCACGGTCCTGCAAACCTGGCTGGCCGACAGCAAGGTATACCATCCGTGGAGCTTTGTCAGTGCCCTGCTGCCCCCTCTGCAACTTTCTGACCATAAAAAGGACCACGCTGCTGCTGAACTCTCAGTTTCTCAACCCCATGCAAAAATGCCCTTGGCACACAGCAAAGGAAATCATAAACACGACGGAAAGACAACTCTTAGAATGGGAGAAAATATTTGCAAATGAAGCAACTGACAAGGGATTAATCTCCAAAATATACAAATGGCTTGTGCAGCTCAATTAAAAAAAAAGGGTGAAAGACCTAAACAAGCAGGCATGTCCCCCAAAACAGACAGACAGCCAACACACACATGAAGGATTCTCAGCATCTCCAATTCTTAGAGAAATGCAAATCAAAACCTCGGTGAGGCATCACCTCATAGCAGTCAGAACGGACATCATCATCAAATAACAAATGCTGGAGAGTGTGGAGAAAAGGGAACCCTCTTATACTGTTGGTGGGAATGTAACTTGGTACAATCACTATGGAAAACAGTATGAAGGTTCCTTATAAACTAAAAATAGATCTACCATATGACCCAGCAATCCATTCCCGGGCATATACCTGGAGAAAATCATAATTCAAAAAGATAACATGCACCCCAATGTTCATTACAGCACTGTTTACAATAGTCAGGCCATGGAAGCAAACTCAATGCCCATCAACAGAGAAATGGATAAAGATGTGGTATATATATGTATATATAGTGAAATATTACTCAGCCATGAAAAGGGACAAAATTGTGCCATTAAGAGACATGGATGGATCCAGAGACTGTCACATAGAGTGAAATAAGTCAGAAAGAGAAAAATATCATATATTAATTAGTATATGTGAAATCTAGAAAAAATGGTATAGATCAACTTATTTACAAAGCAGGAAGAGAGACTCAGAAATAGAGAACAAATGTATGGATACCAAGGAGGGGGTGAGGGGGTGGGATGAATTGGGAGATTGGGATTGACATATATAGACTAGAATGCATAAAATAGATAACTAATGAGAACCTACTGTATACTAGCAAAGGGAACTCTAAACTCAGTGCTCTATGGTGACCTAAAGGGGAAGGAAATCCAAGAAAGAGAGGATGCATGTATACATCTAGCTGACTCACTCTGTGTGACTTCTCTCTAAAGAGCTCGGTAATGTGCCAGTTACTCTCTATTACTGTGCTGCAATTATATTATCTGGGAAAAAAAAGGAGAGAAATGCACTGCTGCTGCTGCTAAGTCACTTCAGTCGTGCGACCCCATAGCTCCCAGGCAGCCCACCAGGCTCCCCCGTCCCTGGGATTCTCCAGGCAAAAACACTGGAGTGGGTTGCCATTTCCATCTCCAATGCATGAAAGTGAAAAGTGAAAGTGAAGTCGCTCAGTCGTGTCCGACCCTCAGAGACCCCATGGACTGCAGCCTTCCAGGCTCCTCTGTCCATGGGATTTTCCAGGCAAGACTACTGGAGTGGGGTGCCATTGCCTCCTAGATAATTTCTAAAATTATTATTTTTCAATAAAAAAAAATCTGGCTATATAAATAATGCATGTTTACTGTAAGAAATTCAAAGTTTGTAGTATAACTGTCAGTGATTAGGAGAATTCTCTTTTTTCCTTTTTTTAAAGAAGAAACTACTTTCCTGCCCCTGCTGTTTTATTTCTTCTTATGGCTTTGAGTTAATTTCTAGTGTTCTTTCTTTTCAGCCTGAAGGACTCCTCTTCAGTTATTTCTTACAGGGCAGGTCCAATAGTAAGAAACTACCGTTGTTTTTGTTTATCTGGGAATGTCTTCCTTTCTCCCCCATTTTTTGAGGAGACAGTTTTGCTAGATGAGAATTCCTAGTTAACTGGGTTTTTTTGTTTTTGTTTTTTCTATTCGGCACTTTAAACCATCTTCTGATCTCATGGTTTCTGATGAGAAATTATCTGTTAATCTTATTGAGGATCCTTTGTATATGACAAGTTGCGACCCCCTTGCTTCTTTCAGGATTCTCTTTTATCTTCTGACAGTTTATTATGATGTGACTTTGCGTGGGTATCTTTGAATCCATCCTGTTTGGATATTGTTAAGTTCCTTGGGTGCATGTATATGTATATACATGTCCATCTCTTCCATCAAATCTGAGAGCTTTTGCACACTATTTCTTCAGACATCCTTCTTTTCTTTCTCCCTTCCTCCCTTTCACTTTCTCTCTCCCTCATTTTCTGCTATTTCTGAGATTCCCATAATGCATGTTTTGGACACCCTCCATGTACTTACATGTAGTAATTACAGGCACCCTACACCATACTTTCACTTTTCTTTAGCTAATTTTTCATTTTGTTTAAATGTACTATTAAATCCCTTGAGCGAATTTTTCACTTTAATAGTTGTACTTTTCAAATCCAAAATTTTTGTCCTTTTTTTTTAAACTCTTTTCAATGATATTCTGGTTTTGTTAGTACACTGTTTTCAGTTTTCTTTAATTCTTTGTCTTTTTTTTTTAGCACATTTAAACAGTTGTTTTAAAGTTTTTGTCAAATATCACAACATTGAAACTTCCTCAGTGACCTTTTCTGTCAAAGGTCATATTGTTCCTTTCACAAAATCATACTTTGTTTCTTTAAACACCTTGTGATTTTTTTTTGCTGTTGTTGTTGAACACTGGACATTAGAATATTATAATGTGGTACCTCTGAAAAGGAGATTCTCCCCCTTCCCAGTGATTTGCTGGGTTGTTTGTTTGTTTGTTTGTTTAAGGCTGTAGAAGTCTATTTTTCTTGTTACTTCCCTGAACAATTTTGCAAAACCTGTTTCTTGTGGGTAGTCACTAAAGCTTCTGTTTCTTAGCTTGTGTTCAGCTAGTGTTTTTGAATGCTAGGAGCTAAAACAACAAACAAACCTCTACAAAAAAACCCCAAACATACCCAAAGAAAAGCAACAATAATAGCAAAACCCACCTCTTTCAGTATCTGCAGATTAGTTCTATGCTGAGGGGCTCCTTCAAAACTTAATTACAAAACTACACTGCTGGAGTAAATCACCTATATATAACAATTAGAAAAGTATACTGTGATGAAGTGCATTTTCAGCAGACCATTTCCACTATTTCCAATTCCAACATAACATTTTTGCCTTTGCAATTGAGAGGGCACTGAGTCTATTATCTAGGTATATTTGTGAAGACTTCAGGATATGGAAAAATGCTTAAGACCATGCTTTTGTTTATCATCATTAAAGAAAGAATAGTAGGGCCATCCTGTACTAGTGGTTTTCTAATCACATGTTTCTCTGAGTTGGGCTTATGAAACTTGAAAATTATATTTCTCAGGGCTGAGATTAAGCTGAATTTCAACAGAAATTGCTAGTCTTTCTACCTGTGTATCTAGTCACTGAGTTATTGGATGAACTTGGTACTATCCTGGCTTCTCAGGGTCATCAACCCTTTAGGGGTGAAGATTACCTCTCTCTGGGTTGTAAATATTGACTCTCTTAATGAAAGACTATATCGATGGGTCATTGAAACTTCCTTCTGCAAGCAGGATATTTGCATAGTGTTAATTAAAACTGAGTAAGTGGATATACTTACCTTTTAAACACAGTCCTAGAATAGTACAAAGCAATTACTCATCTTAGTTCAAAATGTATAGCAAGCTGAGCTCTATGTTATAAAATGACATTTTTGACCTGCTGATTATATGGTGGGCCTTTGCTTTTTCTCATATGTCTTGCTTTCAATTAACTTAACGGTTCAGTATAAAAATAAAAATAAAAACAACAAAACTGTCAACATTTGACCATGTCAAATAATCATGTTATTATTAATGACCATGTGATTAGTCGTGTTACTAATGACTTTGTCAATATTTGAGCAGGTAAAACCTGATGAGTTTTTCATCATGGCCAAAACATATCATGAGCATTACTATCTAACTGCCAAGTTACTGCACAGAAATCTTGAACTAAGATTCTTCCTTTAGAAATGTGTATGGGTTGAAGATTTTGCCAACGTGGCACAATAGAAAACTTGCCAACCCTATCATTATTCAAAAAGCAATCACATTAAAATCAACTAAATAGATTACAAAGAAGGCAAAAATTGGGTCTTGTAATGAAGATACAAATTGTAGCCAGTGATTAGGACGTGTTTCCATTATCACTGGCTTTTGTAATCCAGAAGCCTTAAACTTCAATATATTGAATTCAATATATGTCATTATATTAAAAAATGCCATTTAAAAACCTAGAGAAGTTGAAATGGTTCTGGTATTTGAAGCAAATATGAAGTTATTTTATATGTTTATCCAGTGATTTTTAAATATTCCTTTTCTGTGGACAAAATTCTTAATTTCTTAAATATTAATTAAGCTGATTTTAGTGAAGCAAAGGAAAAAAAATCACTTTGTAACAGTTTAAAAAATGTGAATGAAAATATGATGCATTATGTAGTACAAGTGACTCCAGCATCTTCGTCGTGGGAACAGGCTCTCACACCCCACTGTCTAATTCTGCACTCTTCAATGGATGATTCTTTCCCAAAACAAAATACTTCATTCAGCCATACTGGACCTGTACCTGCAAAAATCAGATACAACTGTATTAATAAGTATAGTTTAATGTTTATGTTTGTGTGGAACAGAGTCATTAATTTATTCACTAATTTAACAAAAAATGTGTTGCTCATTACCCACACGCAAGCTCTGCACCCTATGTTAAGATTCAAAAGTTAAGTCTCTACCCCAGAAAATTTTATTTTCGGTCAGTGTGTAAATGACAAAAATACTAAGTAATAAGAGCTGTTATGAAGTTCAGCTCTTCATACAGACTTTTATGAAATCATAGATTAACTAATTATTGGTTTTCTCCAAGGATTTAATAAACTAATTTTATTTTTAAAAATAAGAAAGGGAATAAGCTTTCCTAACAATGGATATATGCTATAACTTAATGATCTAAACGTGTCTGGTAGGAGGTTTATCCAGAACATAAGCAATCCTGCAGTTCTTTTCTTAGCTTCCTGTGTGTTGCAGTCTGCATGTGTCTGGTCTACCAGGTATATTATCTATTTTTAATTAAACTAAGACTAACACGATCAGCAAAGGGCTTACAAACTATCCTGCAAGAAGACTACAGATTATTAATTGCAAACACAAGCAAACAAGAAAATGGCAGAGGTAACACTTATACTCTTTGTCTGGCATCTTCCTCAGACACATTAGAAGGAAAAACAGGCTGTCAGCATAGGCTACCTAGAAGATAATTAACTAAACAAACTTAACTGCCACTTTCAAGATAAGAACATTATTTTATCAGTGAATAAGAAAACAACTTTTTTCTTTTTTTAAGGAATTCATGGCAAGAAAAGATAACTTTAAAATGAATGGCAATGTTTTTCTGATATTCTCTAAAGATTTTTTTAAGTGTATCAGGTATAACAGTTTTTTCTTTCATACTTAAGACACTTGGGAACAGACTCTTTGAAAAACTTACAAATGAATGATCCCATTTGGTTTTGTTAAACATATAATATTGCAAACCTGATGAATTTTCAAGAACATTTCATGTCACCAAGAAACTGATGATTTAGCAGTGAAATTCCAATAAACACCTTTGTAAAACTGTGGATGGTAAATAAATATCTTAATACTGTAAGTATAATCAATAATGCACTTTTTCCATTTGGATCAATATGATGTTAAAGGGTTCTCTTTCAGTCACAAGAACTATATAAAGCATGTTTAGAAGCAAATTCAAAACCTAGAAACATACCTCTGTGTAGCTCTAAAAGCTAAATGAAGATTTGCTTTTTACAGAGGAATATAAAATGGCACATATAATTCCATTACTCTTAACTGATTTTTCAAATAATCTGTGAGTTAAATAAAAGTTAATAATATATGCATGACTAGTGTATATAATTGTATAGTAGTGGACAGGGAGGTCTGGCGTGCTGTGGTTCACGGGGTCACAAAGAGTCGGACACGACTGAGTGACTGAACTGATGTGCCTATAATATACAACTAAATTAGCAGATACTGGAAATTTTGTAATCATGATGTGGATTATATTTGACCAAAGCTTAAAAAAATGAATGAAGGTTTTTCATATATTGAAAAGATGTAATTCCATATAGTGGGGGCATCATGAAATGTATGATGGATTAAAACAGTGAATGGTCTTCTGGCATCTGTAACAGAGGAGGAGGACTCTTTGGGAAGATTGGATAGGAAGCTAGGACCATGCTATGAACATTTTTGGATTGTATAAGTCACCAAAAAAATAACATCATCAGAACTATATTTTAGAATTGTAAGACTGGCAAAAATGTGGAAGATGGATTGAAGAAGAAAAAAAAATCTATAAGCTAAAGGAGCACTTCATAGGATGTTTACATAGACATTTTCTGTAAAAACATGTTTTTATTTACTTTTAGAAATAGGAAATTATAAGTTCCATATATAAAATAAATAAGTGCACTTACTTAATTTTTGAATAATTTGTGCCTTCACTAGAAATATCCAAATAAAGAATATATTAATAATATTTAGGTTTACATTATCAAAGTAACTGGGAATAGTATATTTTTCATTTCACATAGTAGTAATTAAATCATTAGTATCCAAATAATGTCTCTATTAGACAAGCAAAGGTTTTCCTGGGCTGATCAATTATGAGTAGCAACTTGGAGAGCTCAATTAGTTTATGAAATGTTTATAAGAGTAATAAGCCTTTTCAATTTGAATTTTTAAGGTAGATAAAAAGGAAAAAAGATTAGAGGAATATGATCTTAAAATCAGAAGCCTGACCAGTAATACTCTTTGGTTTTCAAATTGCTCTTACTACGTATATTGTGGTCCGTTTTGTGTTTGTGAGTAATTGTGTTTATGAGCACATTTGTGTGTGTATGTGCATTTATTTTAAATATATAAGGTCTATCTAAACTTTTCCGAAACTGACCCAAAGAGCTACTCAACAAGATAAGCAAATAACAACAAGTGGACAAATAATAAAGCCATTTCCCTGCTAACATGGAAGGGAGCCAAAACAGCGGGGCATTTATAAATTGTATTTATGAGTTCAGTTCAGTTTAGTTCAGTTGCTCAGTCATGTCCGACTTTTTGCAACCCTATGGACTGCAGCATGCCAGGCCTCCCTGTTAATCACCAACTCCCAGAATTTACTCAAGTTCACATCCATTGAGTCGGTAATGCCATCCAACCATCTCATCCTCTGTCGTCCACTTCTCCTCCCACCTTCAATCTTTCCCAGCATCAGGGTCTTTTCCAATGAGTCAGTTCTTCACATCAGGTGGCCAAGGATTGGAGTTTCAGCTTCACCATCAGTCCTTCCAATGAATACTCAGGACTGATTTCTCTTAGGATGGACTGGTTGGACCTCCTTGCAGTCCAAGGGACTCTCAAGCATCTTCTCCAACACCATAGTTCAAAAGCATCAATTCTTCAGTGCTCAGCTTTCTTTATAGTCCAACGCTCACTTCCATACATGACTACTGGAAAAACCATAGCTTTTATGACAAAGTAATGCCTTTGTTTTTTAATATGCTGTCTGCTGCTGCTGCTGCTAAGTCACTTCAGTTGTGTCCAACTCTGGGACCCCATAGACGGCAGCCCACCAGGCTCCCCTGTCTCGGGGATTCTCCAGGCAAGAACACTGGAGTGGGTTGCTATTCCCTTTTCCAATGCATGAAAGTGAAAAGTGGAAATGAAGATGCTCAGTCGTGTCCAACTCTTAGCAATCCCATGGACTGCAGCCTACCAGGCTCCTCCATCCATGGGATTGTCTAGGCAAGAGTACTGGAGTGGGTTGCCATTGCCTTCTCCAAATATGCTGTCTAGGTTGGTCATAACTTTACTTCCAAGGAGCAAGCATCTTTTAATTTCATGGCTGCAGTCACCATCCACAGTGATTTTGGAGCCCAAAAAATTAAAGTCTGTCACTGTTTCCA
The DNA here is from genome assembly GCF_042477335.2 of Ovis canadensis. Classification (NCBI taxonomy): domain Eukaryota; kingdom Metazoa; phylum Chordata; class Mammalia; order Artiodactyla; family Bovidae; genus Ovis; species Ovis canadensis. Next base: position 36,417,764 of record NC_091270.1, on the reverse strand, counting down.
TTGTTTCCCCATCTATTTGCCATGAAGTGATGGGACCAGATGCCATGATCTTAGTATTCTGAACACTGCACTTTAAGCCAACTTTTTCACTTCTTTCACTTTCATCAAGAGGCTCTTTAGTTCTTCTTTGCTTTCTGCCATAAGGGTGGTGTCATGTGCATATCTGAGGTTACTGATATTTTTCCCGGCAATCTTGATTCCAGCTTGTGCTTCACCCAGCCTAGTGTCTCTCATGATGTACTCTGCATAGAAGTTAAATAAGCAGGGTGACAATATACAGCCTTGACGTACTCCTTTCCCAATTTGGAACCAGTCTGTTGTCCCATATACAGTTCTAACTATTGCTTCCTGACCTGCATACAGACTTCTCAAGAGACAGGTCAGGTGATTTGGTATTCCCATCTCTTTAAGGATTTTCCGGAGTTTATCGTAATCCACACAGCCAAAGGCTTTGGTGTACTTATAAAGGAGAAATAGATGTTTTTTCGGCACTCTCTTGCTTTTTGATGATCCAACAATGTTGGTAATTTGATCTCTGGTTCCGCTGCTTGAACATCTGAAAGTTCATGGTTCACGTACTGTTGTAGCCTGGCTTGGAGAATTTTGAGCATTACTTTACTAGCATTGTGCAGTAGTTTGAGCACTCTTTGGCATTGCTTTCCTTTGGGATGGGAATGAAAACTGACCTTTATTAGTTTTGTAGCCACTGCTAAGCTTTCCAAATTTGTTGGCATATTGAGTGCAGCACTTTCACAGCATCATCTTTTAGGATTTGAAATAGCTCAGTTGGAATTCCATCACCTCCACTTGCTTTGTTGCTTCCTAAGGCCCACTTGACTTTGCATTCCAGGATGTCTGGCTCTAGGTGAGTGATCATACCATCGTGATTCTCTGGGTTGTGAAGATCTTTTTTGAAAGGGTTGTTATTTATTATAACTTATATGAATAAGCATGAGTGAAACTTTTGGTTTTGTAGTGATTGAGAGCGTGAGAACAGCATGGTTCTGTGGCCTCTGCACCCTGGGGACTGTGATGCTTTCATTCTACAATTCGTAGATCTTGTCACCAGATTTATATCTCAGCAGTGCAGAATTTTTACAATCCAACAAAAGAGAATTAAGTATGAGGATCCTCTCAATAGCTGAAGCATCCAGAAGGGCCATCCCTACAGGGGCAACTCAAGACAGATATTATTCAGTCAATGCACTGCCATGTGAGTCTAAGTTTCTAGAAACCATAGTAGGGAAATTCATGAATATTAGAATGACAAAGGTGCAGTAAAAAAATAAAAATGAACATGTAAGCCCACTGTTTGAAGGATTTATTGTGTGGCAGAAAATAGTCAAAGTACTTTTGAGCTGTTACCTTACTAAATTCTCCATCTTAAAAAGTTAATAAATGCTATTTTGGGGTCATGATACTGTTATGGAAAGTGAAAGTCAGAGAGAGGAAGTCACTTTGCCCTATCACATAGCTAGTGCATGATGGAGCCAGTATTCCCACCTTGGGTCTGCCTAGTGCCAGGGCCTTTCATCAGAGATTTACTGCAGTCCCTTGCATCACTGAGTTGTGTTTGTGTGCTCAGTCATGCCCAGCTCTTTGCAGCCCCATGGACTGCAGCCCTCCAGGCTGCTCTGACCACAGGATTCCCCAGGCAAGAACACTGGAGTGGGTTGCCATGCCCTCCTCCAGGGGATCTTCCCGACCCAGGAATCAAACTCACATCTCTTATGTCTCCTGTATTGGCAGGAGGATTCTTTACCACTGCACCACCTGGGAAATCTCCCTTGCATTATTAGATTCCATCATTTAACAAATCTCCTTTCAGTGCCTATATGAGTGAACAAAATCAGAATCCATCCTCTCTTGGACTGAATTTCTAGTGAAGACCTTTGTTTTAGGTGAATGCAGCAACTGAGGTCACATAGATAATTAGTGGCAAAGCTGATTCCTGTATTTAGAACGTTTAACTCATGCATGCATGATAAGTTGCTTCAGTCGTGTCTGACTCTGTGTAACCCTGTGGACCATAGTCCCTCAGGCTCCTCAGGTTCATGGGACTCTCCAGGCAAGAATACTGGAGTGGATTGCCATGCCCTCCTCCAGGGGATCTTCCTGACCCAGGGATCAAACCCATGTCTCTTAAGTCTCCTGCACTGGCAGGCAGGTTCTTTACCACTAGCACCACCTGGGAAGCTCCCACTAACCTCATATTACAATGCTTTTCCCATTGAGAACACATAGATGTGATAAATATTTTAGTAACTCTGGTGTTATGCTATACAGAAAAGATTCAGGCACAGTGAACATACTGGGTCTTTTCATATATAATTTTACAAATTTACTTCTAATAACTTTGTAAAATATTGGCAATTATTTCCATTTCACTGATAAATAAATTGAGACTCAGAAAGGATGTGTGATTTTCTCAAAGTAACAGAGAAAACAGGGGCAAGCAACAGAACATGATGACATTTAAAACTTGGTGCTATTCACTGACTATAGAGAAGACCAAATAGAGTTATAAAAATTATTTTCAAGTATTTGCTATTTTATTTTTATATTAATATATTCAGGACTATCAACACTAAGGAAAAATTTATTTAATACTTACTTCCCATCTTCTTCCAAATTGTTTTCTGCATTAAAAATTAATGCCAAGGTAGAATAAAATTCATAAAATTTTATCTTCATATGCACTTCAAAGATTAAAAAACAGATCTGTTTTTATTTCTGTAGGTAACGACAGTTACTGAAGGACTTTTGTCATTGCTGCTGTCCTTGGTATTTTTTTGCCTCTGAGCAATCCTTGCTACTAGCGGAAACCATGAAAAATTGATATATGTATTTTAGGGATGATTTTATTCTCTAATCCTACCTGTTTATCATCTATTTCTCTATCTATCTAAACATCTATATAGCTACAATTTCCTTTACAATGTGAAAGCTGTATAGGAAGGAAAAACTGATTTTGTGTTTCTGAAAGCAGACAACAAAAACTGTCGTCCATGGCTTCTGGAGTTTTATGAGCTTGGTTTGTGATGCTTAACAGTGTGCTTGACAGATGATACCATTTCTTCTTAATACCTCTTTAAAACAAGACAAATATTGATATTTCTTTGAGGGACTTGAGTTTCTTTAATCTTTTGTAACCCCTGCTTTTATTTTTTAAAAGTATTCATATTTCAAACAGTAGCCAGATACACAGTGACATGATGAGATTTGAGATTAGCTGCTGAATAAGATAAGTGAAGAAGCAAAAAATCACTAATGGTTAAAGCCTCTGAATGAATTTTAATTACATCCAGTCAAGGCTGGGTGACATGCATTTATATCACTTTTTAGACTTCTAGTTGGGAAGTGCTTTGTCAACAGCTTCTTCTTTGAGAAAACCATTATGCTTTTTTATTTTTATTTTTTTAAGGGAGTGGGGTGTCCAATGTTAAAAATGAAGTGGAATCAGAATAGAGAGTGGGTAAACTTAGATTATAGTTCTAGATTCTAGTTTTGGGGTTCTGGAGAAGCCACTTATTTTCTCTGTTTTATTATATATGCAGAATAGAGGAGTGGGGCTGAAATAGCTCTGATTTCATTTACTTTTACAATTCTAAGATTCTGAAGAAGCAAGCTCTTTAGAGATGAGGTTTTTAAGGTTAAAGAACTTAGAAGGACTTTCTGTCCAGTGGAGAGACAAGGTAAGGGATGAAGGTTGACCCCTGCCTCACAATCACCATAACAGCTATGGAAATGTGGGTGTTTTGTGACAGTTCTGTCAGATTTCCTTAGTTTTCTAGGAAGAATGGGGCTATAATACCTTTCTCATAAGCACTGTGAGCACTAAATGAGATTGCATAGTAAACACTTGATAAACAATATTATTTCATAGTTAGTATTTCTCTGTTAGATAAGCAATAGAACAGACATGTTGCGAACTCTATTAGGCTCTATGAAAGTGAAAGTGACAGTGTTAGTAGCTCAGTTGAATCTGCTAGTCTCCTCTGTCCATAGAGTTCTTCAGGCAAGAATACTGGAGTGGGTAGCCATGCCCTTTCTCTAGAGGCTCTTCCTGACCTAGGGATTGAACCCAAGTCTCCTGCATTGCAGGCAGATTCTTTATCATCTGAGCCACCAGGGAAGCCCTGCTTCTATACCAGCTTCCATAACATCTAACACAGAAACATCTGGAAGCTTTCAGTGCACAGGGATCAGTATGTAAGAATCGGCAGTTCTAATCTATTGATATATTTAATTTATCTTTGAGATTGTTTTTACTCCCAATCACTAAGGGATAGTTCAGAGACACAGAGTTTTCTTTTTGATCTCCTTCAGTTTAGTTTTATAATTCTTAAAATGCCACTCAGAAAACTGAATATGGAACGTGAAAGGGGTAATGTACAAAAGATAGCATTTATGTTTAGAATTTTCTTCTGTTTCTGCTTTTACATTTGGAGCTTCAGCACCAACTCCTTTAAATTTAGGAGAAGATGAGGTGGCTACTCCAGAACCAGTTCTTAGCTCTTTCATTAGCCTAAAGGCTCAGACATGCCTGGAACAAATTCCCAGACTACCACCATCCCCTGATAAAGCTCATCCAAGTTTGCCACAGGGAGCCCACTGGGAGAGAAGAGGCTCCCTCCCTCCTCCTTGCTCCAGGCAACAGCAAGCACCAGAAGCTTCTCAGTGCTTCTTTAACATTTTTGTCTCCTCAGGAAAAAGAAAGAACATTCCACTTGATGCAAAAGGTGCATCCAGATGAAAGAACCCATTTAAAGGAGTGAGCTTTAAGCTTTGTTCCTATGAATCATTTTACTTGCAACACTAATTGTTCTTAAAAAGTTATTAAGGATTATCTCTAACAAGCCAGGTTTGCTACTTTAAAATGAGAAGGAAAAAAAAAAAAAAAAAAGGGGAGTGGGAGACTGTGTCCAGAAAATGGTATTCTTCCTTTAACAGGAGAATTACACAAAGGAGATAAATTTAAACTTTCACCTTCTTGTTTCAATTTTGATAATAATGTACCATATAGCATTAATCTGATTCTTCTTACTTTCCTATGAGAATGACATACAATTAAAACTTTAATATACCTTCCTCCTCTTCTCTGCTCTACACCTCCCCACTCATACTTCTCTTTGCCTGCTTCTCTTCTGCAGTCAAAATTGCTTTCTCGTTTACCTCCTGAGTAAAACTGTAAATTTAAAATGGAAAAAGGAAGAGTTTAAACAGCTTCACATGAAATGATGGTTTGCCATGACTAATCCAGAATCAGTTTATGTTGTAAGCCTGTTTCTTAAAATACAATGTACACTGAAGCAGATCATGAAGTTCATTTTTCAGATTCTTTTTCTTCAGAACAAATCACCTCAGTTCTATTTTTTCTCCCAGCCCACCTTGCTTTACTATTTTAAAATTCTTATCATCATTCTTCAGTTGTTTGGGGGTGAATCTCCACAGAGAGCTGAAACAGCGCTGGGTGTGTGTGTGCAGCAGAGCGGGGACCTTACTAGAGAATGTTACACAGAATGTTCTTAAGTCACACCTCCGTACTGCAGAAAACCACATTCAACTTTTCCACCCTTGGAACATCATGAATGTCACTCCACAATGTAACACCAATCTGACTTATCTACCTTTCAACTTTCAGCTTCTCCAGTGGCTCAGACAGTAAAGAATCTGCCTGCAATGCAGGGAACCTGGGTTTGATCCCTGGGTTGGGAAGATCCCCTGGAGAAGGGAACAGCTACCCACTCCAGTATTCTTGCCTGGAGAATTCCATGGACAGAGGAGCCTGGTAGGCTACAGTCCATGGCGTCACGAAGAGTTGGACATGACTTAGCGACTTTCACCTTTCAAAGAGGATGGTAAATATGTAATTATACAGTTAGTGGTCCTGCTCCCTGTGATCTTGTCACTTGTGAGCAATGCTGTGAGTCTGGCTTCAAACTGGGCACTTTCTAGACGCCACTTCTTTTCAGATTCAAAACAAATCTTTGCTGTTCAGTTGGTCCATCATGTTCGACTCTTTGCAACCCCATGGATGGCAGCACTTTGGGTTCCTCTGTCCTTTACCATCTCCTGGAGTTTGCTCAAACTTATGTCCATCAAGTCAGTGATGCTGCCCAACCATTTCATCCTCTGTCGTTCCCTTTTCCTCCCACCTTCAATCTTTCCCAGCATCAGGGTCTTTTCCAATGAGTCAGTTCTTTGCATCAGGTCGCTAAAGTACTGGAGTTTCAGCTTCAGCATCAGTCCTTCCAATGTATATTCAGGACTGATTTCCTTTAGGATGGACTGGTTGGATCTTCTTGCAGTCCAAGGGACTCTCAAGAGACTTCTCCAACACCACAGTTCAAAAGCATCAATTCTTTGGTGCTCGGCTTTCTTTATAGTCCAACTCTCACAACCATACATGACCACTGGAAAATCCATAGCTTTGACTAGATGGACCTTTGCTGGCAAAGTAATGTCTCTGCTTTTTAATATGCTGTCTAGGTTTGTCATAGCTTTTCTTCCAAGGAGCAAGTGTCTTTTAATTTTAATTTAAAGACATAGCCTCACTGAAAATGGATGCCCATTTTAGAGAAGTAGTCAGTTATCTCAGAAAAATCTTGAGATGATTGTTTCCATATAGCCAAATGAATCATTTCACTTGAGACTAAACTCAATTGTTTCCTATTTAAATAATAAGCTTCTTTTTTTGGTTAGTATTTCAGAATATTTATTTTATTCCTTTCTTACCAGTGCTTTAGACTAGAAACCCCTAGAAGTATAAGCAAGAATGAATAAAATCTGGGGGGGAAAGAGTATTTTACTTGTGAAACTAGGCCTTCAAGTTAATGGAATCTTAGGATAATAGTCTCCAGTTGTGTATTGACTAAGGGAAAACAACTTTGAAATCTATAGCAAGGCTCCATATTCAGAAAAGGAATAGAGCCTGGGTATAACGTCTTATTCTGTTTCCTCCTACAGTTCATATTTGAAATGTTTTTTTATAAAATTATGTATTTTAAATAAATGGCCTTTCATCCTACAGATCTCAGTTACATAGAAATGGAATCTCTCTTAAAAGAACATTCTAGAAATTCAGATTGGCAGATTAGTCTTCCTAAACAATTAACTGATTCATTTGATTTTCTAGTGATGAAGAGTTGGGGATTTTTTTTTTTCTTTTTCCCTTCTCTGGGGGAAAAAAATAATCTAGCTTATCAATGTTTAAAACATTTCATGTGGAAGTAAATTTTACAGGTACATGAATAATTTTAGTCTGACAATTTCAAGCTGAGGAAGTTCTGAAAGTGTAGTGTAAATGGAAAAATTTGGAAATTCCAAAAATCTATTTGGTGGTGGCAACTTATGGATATTTTCTATTTCCTTTGTTTCTTCTATTCAGAGTTTTAACACACAAATTAAAAACTGGTGACTAGGGGCTTAAACAAAACAGAACAGAAACTTTCACTATCACCACTTTCTTTCTGTCTTGTCTTTAGCCTCTTTATGAAGTTAAATTATCCTTCTGGTCTCTAAAGACTTTGGAATCTAGATTTCTTCAAAAATTCATCTCTTAAATCTGATACAATAAATTCATTTAGGTAAAGGAACAAAGGATATAACTGTGATCTATTATTAATACTGCTTATGTGTTTAGCACAATGCATGACAGAGAGTTATTCCTCAGTAAATTGTAGCATAATAGGACTAAACACAGGCTTCCCAGGTGACGCTAGTGGTAAAGGACCTGCCTGACAGCGTGGGAGACGTAAGAGATGTGGGTTCACTCCCTGGGTCAGGAAGATCTCCTGGAGGAGGAAACGGCCACCCGCTCCAGTTCTCTTACCTGGAGACTCCCATGGACAGAGGATTAACAATATGTTTCATGAATATATTTCATGAATTTAAGAAGTCTATCTTGTTTAGTCTTCTGATATAATAATTTGACATACTCCACTATTTTATTATTACACATAAGATCACCTGGTAATTGTTCAGTCGCCCAGTCATGTCCTACTCTTTATGACTCACGGCCTGCAGCATACCAGGCATTCCTGTATTACCTACCTGGTAATGCTGCTATGTTATGTCTATAATTCTGCATCCAATCTCTATTGCCAATACCTCTCTAGAAGAATAACTAATGCAAGATGAAGGTGGTCAGATCTTTCTCTCTTTTTTGGTTACCATCAACTTCAGAGATACTAGTTACTCATCACAGATGGACAGAAGAATAAATAAAGAGGAAATACTGACTTTAAAATTCTAGTTTATCTATATATGGCTACTTTCTCCTAACCTGTCTTTCAGAACTTATATATGTTTAATTATACATAAAATCTAATATAAGATGCCAGGGTAGGGGGAAAAAATGAGGTAGTAAAAATACCATGGGTAAACTTTCAAATATTTTATCCCCTGCAAATTTTCTCCCAAGCTCTTTCAATACATTCATAAAACATGTTACCAAGTCATCGGATGAAAATGCACAAATTTACACGCAGCATAAGAACTACGGGATTCAACCTCACATAGAGGGGAAAGTAACCTTTCCATTCCTATTTCCCATCACATTCCTTAGAGGAGAAGTCATAACTGGCAGGCTTAGAGAGCCCGTATAATTGCTCCTTTTTCTTTCAGAGTTTCTACTGCCCTTTCTGGAGCCTGGCGGGCTACAGTCCATGGGCTCGCAGAGAGTCGGGCAGGACTGAAACGACTCGCAGGGCGTGGTGGCTGGGAGGTAAACCCTGAAACCGGTACCCCGCCCCCCTCAGTTCCACAGAAGAGAGAATGGGGGAGCACGAGGCATTGCCCACAAGACCCAGAGAGGTCAGTGAGTGTCCCAGGAAGTCAGGCCTTGTCTATAACTGACTGCTTCCTGCTCTGCTTTGCCGATCATTTCCCGCATTTCCTCTGTTACATTTTCCACTAACCAATTCAGTCTAAAGGAAATGTAGACATTAAAAGGTGTCTAAGAGCATTTGTCTTTTCCTCAACTCTCTTTTCATTCCTACTTTCTGGGAAAGGCCTGTAAAAAAAAAAAAAATTCTACTTCCTTTTCTATATGTTCCTGTCTCTACTTGATTATACGTATTGGAGAATGCTTACAATTCATTAAAAAATAACTTACCTTTTCCAAAATAAGCTCGCTTATGCACACTTTGAACACCTTTGTATCCCAAGCTCCTGCAGACGACCAGTCCTCCACGCAGTTCCCAGCGGTCGTCACACACCGTACCCCACTGGCCTTCGTGGAAAATCTCCACTCTGCCTTCGTGAGGGCCGCTGCCACCCACCAGTCGGACTGTATTGGATGGTCCTGTAACACAAATAAATAGGGTTTAATATTATAGATATGCACATACTGCTTTATAATGCTTTTTCTTAAAAGAAAAAAAGCACATTTTTTCCAGTAAGTTCAATTATTGGAATAAGTATTAAACTTTCTAGCCCCACCTATTGGTCAAGACTTTAATTGCAAATAGTGTACATGGTCAAATCTGAAGAAAGCTCTTCTTACTTGTGAATCTCTTCCAGTAACTTTAAAATTTAACAGCTACAAGTCTGTTAATGTTATAGAGATTTTATGATATTTTATAATATCATAAACATAAAAATAGACCAAATATCCCATTCTTCACCAAGATAAACAAAATAACTATAGTGACAACACTGATCTAGAAACAGCAAGGCTCTTCCTTGTTACAAGATCCCTGGATTTTATCCCAAAGTGTTTTTCTTGTTTTGTAAAAGGATTAATGAGATAGGGATCAGATAACTTTGCATATTTTGAGAAATTGGTAAGGAAATAAACTTTGGGAAGAAACATATCATGTCTATAATAGTAAAAGTAATTTTGCTCTGCAATGCCTAAGTAATGAAAATTCCCATACATGATGTAAACTTTTACAAAATCTTTATCATGTGCAGCAATTAAAGTGTCTCTTTGCCTTCTTTAAAAGCAACATATACATTTCAAACCCAAGAACAGGTAAATAAAGTGGCTAATCAGTATTACAAAAAGTTTCACTTAGAGTTAGAAAATTTCTTTAAATAACCTGTCCTATTCTAGTAAGTTTTTGCTTAAGAATATTTGGCTAAAAATGGGGAAACAGAAAAGACAGAAAGTAACTTTTAAAATTTATTTAGTGCTAAATAAAAATAACAATATTCTCTAATAATTTAAAAAGCCAATGAATTAAACACAATTTTACTTAAATATATCTTTTCAAATACAAGTTTGAAGAACATCATATTATAAAAAAGCACAATGTAACTGTTACAACAAAAGTATCTCTGTAATGTGAAAATGGAGTTTTAGGTTATGGGTTTTCAGAACTCAGTTACCTAAAGGAAGAGAACTTTTCTTTCTAATTTCAGTAAATTTTGTTGGAACAGTAATCCAACAATGTGTAGAGGAAAATAAGCCATTTCCTACAAGCCTGACTGAGCCACTCAGAAACAGGAAAAGCAAACAAATTAAATGTAGTGTTACAACTACCATTATTTTCTTGATTCTTTCAAAATGTTATTCAGTGCTAAATAATGAATTTATGCGATAATACCCAGGTGCATAAGCCCTTTTTCAGTTAATAAACATGAGTTATAAGCATTAAAAACATTTTTGAAAAAGGAAAATAGCTTGCTATTGCAGTATTCAAACTTTCAATTACTGAGTAACCCAATTGTTCACTGTAAATGCCTAAGAAAATATTAAATGATTCAGCAGCAGATTGTATAAAGTTTTAAACTACTAGAGTCATGTAATAGTAACTAGTGCCACTCCCAAGTGTTTAAATTTTACACAAGTAAGAAATACCTAAGCACAACATTTTTACCATGATTCTATGAAAAAACAGATGTCACATTCAAACACATGATTTTATGAGCTTGCCTTACTGCCCAAATAAGTGTACAGAAGTGTTCTCATTGTGGGTTCTTTCCCTCTTCAGTTCAGTTCAGTTGCTCAGTCTTGCCCAACTCCTTGCGACCCCATGAACTGCACCCGCCAGGCTTCCCTGTCCATCACCAACTCCTGGAGTCCACCCAAACCCATGTCCACTGAGTCGGTGATGCCATCCAACCATCTCATCCTCTGTTGTCCCCTTCTCCTCCTGCCCTCAATCTTTCCCAGCATCAGGGTCTTTTCCAATGAGTCAGCTCTTCACATCAGGTGACCAAAGTATTGCAGTTTCAGCTTCAACATCAGTCCTTCCAATGAACATCCAGGACTGATTTCCTTTAGGATGGACTGGTTGGATCTCCTTGCAGTCCAAGGGACTCGTCAAGAGTCTTCTCCAACACCACAGTTCAAAAGCATCAATTCTTCTGTGCTCAGCTTTCTTTATAGTCCAACTCTCACATCCATACATCACTTTCCCCCGTACATCTCTGAAAATGCCATTAAGGAACCTGGCTTGTTCTGGATCAGTGGTTCTCAAACTTTAGTTTGTGCTAGCTCAGGCTGCTACAACAAATATACCATGGACTGATGGGTTAAGCAATATTAATTTCTCACAGTTTTGGATGCTGGAAAGTCCAAAAAACAAGGTGCCGGCAGATTCAGGATGGGGTTTAGCCAACTTCTTGCAGCCAGCTGCCTCTTGTCTACTGTGCTCAGGTGGCCTTTCCTCAATGAATGTTCATGCAAAAAGAGAAGTAGAGAATAGCTCTCTGGTCTCTTCTTGTAAGGCTACTAATAGAGGAAAACAGTAGAATGGGAAAGACTAGAGACACCAGGAAAATTTCTTCAGGAGAATTAGAGATACCAAGGGAACATTTCATGCAAAGATGGGCTCAATAAAGGACAGAAATGGTATGGACCTAACAGAAGCAGAATATATTAAGAAGAGGTGGCAAGAATACAGGGAAAACTACAGTAAAAAGATCTTAATGACCCAGATAACCACAATGGTGTAATCACTCACCTAGAGCCAGGCATCCTGGTGTGCAAAGTCAAGTGAGCCTTGGGAGGCATCACTACAAACAAAGCAAGTGGAGGTGATAGAATTCCAGTTGAGCTATGTCAAACCCTAAAAGATGATGCTGTGAAAGTGCTGCACTCAGTATGCTAGCAAATTTGGAAAACTCATCAGTGGCCACAGGACTTTAAAAGGTCAGTTTTCATTCCAGTCACAGTGAAGGGCAATGCCAAAAAAGGTTCAAACTACCACCAACTGCACTCATCTCACACACTAGCAAAGTAATGCTTAAAATTCTCCAAGCCAGGCTTCAACTGTACATGAACCGAGAACTTCCAGATGTTCAAACTGGGTTTAGAAAAGGCAGAAGAACCAGAGATCAAATTGCCAACATGTGTTGGATCATTGAAAAAGCAAGAGAGTTCCAGAAAAACATCTACTTCTGCTTCACTATGCTAAAGCCTTTGACTGTGTGGATCACAACAAACTGTAGAAAATCTTCAAAAGATGGGAATGCCAGACTACCTAACCTGCCTCCCGAGAAACCTGTATGCAGCTCAAGAAGCAACAGTTAGAACCAGACATGGAAGAAGGGACTGGTTCCAAATGGGGAAAGGAGTATGTCAAGGCTGTATATTGTCACCCTGCTTATTTAACTTATATGCAGAGTGAGTGAAGTGAAGTCTCTCAGTCGTGTCCGACTCTTTGCGACCCCATGGACTGTAGCCTACCAGGCTCCTCCATCCATGGGATTTTCCAGGCAAGAATGCTGGAGTGGGTTGCCATTTCTACACCATGCAAAATGCCAGGATGGATGAAGCACATGCTGGAATCAAGATTGCCAGGAGAAATATCAATAGCCTCAGATATGCAGATGACACCACCTGTATGGCAGAAAGCAGAGGAACTAAAGAGCCTCTTGATGAAAGTGAAAGAGGAGAATTAAAAAGCTGGCTTAAAACTCAACATTCAGAAAACTAAGATCATGGCATCCGATCCCATCGCTTCATGGCAAAAAGATGGGGAAGCAATGGAAACAATGAGAGATTTTATTTTCTTGGGCTCCAAACTCACTGTAGTTGGTGACTGCAGCAATGAAATTAAAAGCACCTTGCTCCTTGGAAGAAAAGCTATGACAAACCTAGATAGCATACTAAAAAGCAGGGACATTACTTTGCCAACAAAGGTCCATCTAGTCAAAGCTATGGTTTTTCCAGTAGTCATGTATGAATGTGAGAGTTGGACCATAAAGAAGGCTGAGTGCCAAATAATTGATGCTTTTCAACTGCGGTTTCAAGAAAACTCTTGAGAGTCCCTTAGACTGCAAGGAGATCCAACCAGTCAATCCTAAAGGAGTTCAATCCTGAATATTCATTGGAAGGACTGATGCTGAAGCTGAAGCTCCAATACTTTGGCCATCTGATGTGAAGAACTGACTCATTAGAAAAGACCTTGATGCTGGTAAACATTGAAGTTGGGAGGAGAAGGGGGTGACAGAGGATGAGATGATTGAATGGCATCACCAACTCAACGGACATAAGTTTGAGCAAGCTCTGGGAGTTGGTGATGGACAGGGAAGCCTGGTGTGCTACAGTCCATGGAATTGCAAAGAGTCAGACATGACTGAGCAACTGAACTGAACTGAATCCCATGACAGGGACCTCCTGACCTCACTTAAACCTAATTAGCTCCTTAAAAGTCTACCTCCAAATACCATCACATTAGAGTTTCAGTATATAAATATATGAGGAGGGGGGTTCAAAGACTGTTGGTCTCACACCGAGTTTCTGATACAGTAAGTTTTGAGTAGAACCCAAGAATCTGTGCTTTGTACAAGTTCCCAGGGACTTCCCTGGTGGTCCAGCGGTTAAGACTTCCTTTTCCCATGCAGGGGGTATGGGTTTGATCTGCGGTTGGGGAGCTGAGATCTCACATACCTTGTGGTTCAGAAAAACAAATCAAACAAAACAAAACCACAATACAGAAGTAATATTGTAACAATGCAATAAAGTCTTTAACAAGTGGTCCACATTAAAAAAAAAAAACAACACACACACACATACAAGTTCCCAAGTGATGCTGATGCTATTAGGTTCCATACTTTGAAAACCACTAACCTAAAGATCATGTTATACATTTTAAAGAGAAAACATGTTATATAAGAAACAACTATTGATGCTTGTATTCAATATTTTGACCTCATTTATTAGAAAAAGAATGGCTTGTAGATTTCTTCCAAATTCCCTGTGCTTGTAGGATTTTAATGGAGATTTAATTCCTTAGTGCCAAATACGTCTGCACATGCCTATGCTTATCTCTCACTTAAATATTTTGAGTTATAAATCAATTGCTGGTAGCTGATCACACTTTGATGATCCCTGATCATCTCTGAACTAATAGAATGAAAAGAAGCAGATCAACAGATTCATTCAAGTGTCAGTATCACACATGCAACTACTCCATTTTGGAAAAAAGTTCATTTTATCATTTTGAAGAGCCTCAATCACAGCATGTTTCTCTATAAGATGGTAGATCAGAATTTTCCATGAATGTGGATGTAAATAATGCCTTAGCATCACACTAATATAGTCAGACAGATATTTTTTTTTTCCTAATTGGGAAACTTTTGCCTTGTACTTAAGATTTCAGAAGAGTAATTTTTATGAATTTTTTTTCTGAGTCATTATCTTAATTCCCTTCTTAACTTTATTAAATGTAGATTTTTCTTCTAGAGTCAAATCACAGAAACACAGATAAACACTATGTGCCCACTTCGTGACCCTCTATATTAGTTATTACTTTGTAATTGGCTAAAAACAGAAACACAAATCAAAATGGGAAGAACTCCCCATGTCAAAGACCACAGGATTCTCTCAGAACTCAGTGATGCGAGAGTAGTCAGGCATCCGGACCAGCTAAATCAAGACTTGAACCTGCTCAGGACTCTCTCCAACTATTATCCAAGAGTCTCTGTTATGTTGCTTCATTCTTTTCTTTAATTGCCAGCTGGATATCTTTCTTCTTCAGTGAACATGTCTGTTATTACTCTTAAATTTATATTTTACATTCTCTTTCTCACAGACAATTCTAAAATAGGAAGTCCTCTGATGGCCTAGTTTGGGTGAGATTCCATCTATGGACTCAACAGCTTGGGCTAAAGACATGGTCAGTTGTGTTCACATGGCATTCTTGGAATGGGGGAAGGAGAGAGGCATTTCCTGTGGAAGGTGAGTTTTGAGCAAAGACAGAAAGCCCAGTTCATAAGACACTTTAATAACCTTGGTGTATTTATGATTAACAATTGTTCTATATGTTTAGCCTTGTGTTCTTTTTCATATCCCTGACTGTAGAATATAACTGAAATTAAAAATGCAAGAGTTAGATGATCTGGATGCTACCTCTTCCTCTGACTCTGTTCATGTGAGCTATTAGGCAGTTTAATCTCTAAGACCAAATTCTCCAACTGTTAAGAAAGAGTACATGATATTTCCTCTTTTACTTAAACACATCTAAACACAGCTTCTTTGTGCCAGGCATTTTCCTTGGTTTTCTATGAATTATTTGAATAAAGCATGTATCCTGCCCTCAAGACTCAAGTATTTCTGAGGTTATTATGATGCTTAGTTTTGTAACAGGAGGGAAAGGGGCAGGGCACAACTTTGGAAAGAATTACATAGCCCAGTAAAACTCATTCAGTTGTGTCTGACTCTTTGCAGCCCCATGGACTATAAAGTCCATGGACTTCTCCAGCCCAGAATACTAGAGTGGGTAGCCTTTTCCATCTCCAGGGGATCTTCCCAACCCAGGGATTGAACTCAGGTCTCCCACCTTGCAGGAGGATTCTTTACCAGCTGGGCCACAAGGGGAGCCCAAGGACATTGAAGTTGGTAGCCTATCCCTTCTCCAGCAGATCTTCCTGACCCTGGAATCAAACTGGGGTTTCCTGCACTGCAGGAGGATTCTTTACCAACTTAGCTATCAGACATAGACCAAGGACATCAAATGGCTTCAAGATGGCAGACAAAGTCAGCTTTGATTAGACCTTGATCATCAATCATCAAGCTAAATGTCACACCCAGAGGCACCATGACAGTTCCAAGGTACTGTCAAAAGACTAAGGAGTGGGTGGTGGCTGATTTCTTGGAAATCTCCACCACTTCCAAAAAATAGTTGGAATAATTTTCCCACTCATTAGCATATGAAATTACCAAACCTATAAAACGAACCATGCCACATTTGTGCAGAAAATCCTATAGTCTTCCAAACGAGATTAGTGGAGACTTTTCAGTTCAGTTCAGACACTCAGTCATGTCCGACTCTTTACAACCCCATGGACTGCAGCATGTCAGGCTTCCCTGTCCATCACCAACTCCTGGAACTTATACAAACTTATACAAACTCATGTCCATTGAGTCAGGGATGCCATCCAACTATCTCATCCTCACCCTTCTCCTCCCGCCTTCAATCTTTCCCAGCATCAGGGTCTTTTCCAATGAGTCAGCTCTTCACATCAGGTGGCCAAAGTATTGCAGTTTCAGCTTCAGAATCAGTCCTTCCCAACAATATTCAGGACAGATTTCATTTAGAATGGACTGGTTGGATCTCCTTGCAGTCCAAGGGACTCTTCAAGAGTCTTCTCCAATACCACAGTTCAAAAGCATCAATTCTTCGGCCCTCAGCTTTCTTTACAGTCCAACTCTCACATCCATACATGACTACTGGACAACCATAGCTTTGACTAGATGGATTTTTGCTGGCAAAGTAATGTCTCTGCTTTTTAATATGCTGTCTAGGCTGCTCATAGCTTTTCTTCCAAGGAGCAGTTCAGTTCAGTTCAGTTCAGTCAATCAGTCGTGTCTGACCCTTTGCGACCCCACGAACCACAGTATGCCAGGCCTCCCTGTCCATCACCATCTCCTGGAGTTTACCCAAACTCACATCCATTGAGACGGTGATACCATCCAACCACCTTATCCTCTGTTGTCCCCTTCTCCTCCCACCTTCAATCTTTCCCAGCATCAGGGTCTTTACAAATGAGTCAGCTCTTCGCATCAGGTGACCAATGTATTGCAGTTTCAGCTTCAACATCAGTCCTTCCAATGAACTCCCAGGACTGATCTCCTCCAGGATGACTGGTTGGATCTCCTTGCAGTCCAAGGGACTCTCAAGAGTCTTCTCCAACACCACAGTTCAAAAGCATCAGTTCTTTGGTGCTCAGTTTTCTTTATAATTCAACTCTCACACCATAAATGACTATTGGAAAAACCACAGCCTTGATGAGATGGACCTTTGTGGACAAAGTAATGTTTCTGCTTTTTAATATGCTGTCTAGGTCGGTCATAACTTTCCTTCCAAGCAGTAAGCATCTTTTAATTTCATGGCTGCAATCACCATGTGCAGTGATTTTGGAGCCCCCAAAAATAAAGTCAGCCACTATTTCCACAGTTTCCCCATCTACTTGCCATGAAGTGATGGGACCAGATGCCATGATCTTTGTTTTCTGAATGTTGAGCTTTAAGCCAACTTTTTCACTCTCCTCTTTCACTTTTATCAAGAGGCTCTTTAGTTCCTCTTCACTTTCTGCCATAAGGGTGGTGTCATCTCATATCTGAGGTTATTGATATTTCTCCTGGCAATCTTGATTCCAGCTTGTGCTTCCTCCAGTCCAGCGTTTCTCATGATGTACTCTGCATATAAATTAAATAAGCATGCTGACAATATACAGCCTTGATGTATTCCTTTTCCTATTTGGAACCAGTCTGTTATTCCATGTCCAATTCTAACTGTTGCTTCCTGACCTGCATAGATGTTTCTCAAGAGGCAGGTTAGGTGGTCTGGTATTCCCATCTCTTTCAGAATATTCTACAGTTTGTTGTGATTCACAGAGTCAAAGGCTTTGGCATAGTCAATAAAGCAGATGTTTTTCTGGAACTCTCTTGCCTTTTTGTTGATCCAACAGATGTTTGCAATTTGATCTCTGGTTCCTCTGTCTTTTCTAAATCCAGGTTGAATATCTGGAATTTCACAGTTCATGTATTGTTGAAGCCTGACTTGGAGAATTTGAAGGATTACTCTGCTAGTCTGTGAGATGAGTGCAATTGTGTGGTAGTTTGAACATTCTTTGGCATTGCCTTCTTTGAGATTGGAATGAAAACTGACCTTTTCCAGTCCTGTGGCCACTGCTTAGTTTTCCAAATGTGCTGACATATTGATTGCAGGACTTTCACAGCATCATCTTTTATGATTTGAAATAGCTCGACTGGAATTCCATCACCTCCACTCACTTTGATCATAGTGATGATTCCTCAGGCCCACTTGACTTCACATTCCAGGACGTCTGGCTCTAGGTGAATGATCACACCATCGTGGTTATCTGAGTCATGAAGATCTTTTTTGTACAGTTCTTCTGTGTATTCTTGCCATCTCTTATTATCTTCTGCTTCTGTTAGGTCCATACTGTTTCTCTCTTTTATTGAGCCTGTCTTTGCATGAAACATTCCCTTAGTATCTCTAATTTTCCTGAAGAGATCTCTAGTCTTTCCCATTCTATTGTTTTCCTCTATTTCTTTGCATTGAATGCTGAGCAAGCCTTTCTTATCTCTCCTTGCTATTCTTTGGAACTCTACATTCAGATGGATATATCTTTCCTTTTCTCCTTTGCCTTTCCCTTCTCTTCTTTTCTCAGCTATTTGTAAGGCCACCTCAGACAACAATTTTGCCTTTTTACTTTTCTTTTTCTGGGGATGGTCTTGATCAGTGTCCCTGCACAGTATCATGAACCTCTGTCCATAGTTCTTCAGGCACTCTATCGGATCTTATCCCTTGAATCTATTTGTCACTTCCAGTGAATAATCATAAGGGATTTGACTTAGGTCATACCTGAATGGTCTAGTCGTTTTCTCTACTTTCTTCAATTTAACTCTGAATCTGGCAATAAGGAGTTCATGATCAGAGCCACAGTCAGCTCCTGGTCTTGTTTTTGCTGACTTTAAGGAGCTTCTCCATCTTCGACTGCAAAGAATATAGTCAATCTGATTTCAGATTGACCATCGGGTGATGTCCATGTGTAGAGGCTTCTCTTGTGTTGTTGGAAGAGTGTGTTTACTATGACCAGTGTGTTCTCTTGGAAAAACTCGATTAGCCTTTGCCCTGCTTCATTTTGTATTCCAAGGCCAAATTTGCCCATTACTCCAGGTATCTCTTTACTTCCTACTTTTGCAATCCAGTCCCCTATAATGAAACGGACATCTTTTTTGGGTGTTAGTTCTAGAAAGTCTTGTAGGTGTTCATAGAACTTAGCTTCTTCAGCATTACTGTTCAGGGCATGGACTTGGATTCCTGTGATATTGAATGGCTTGCTTTGGAAATGAACAGAGATCATTCTGTCATGTTTGAGATTGCATCCAAGAACTGCATTTCAGACTTTTTTGTTGTCTATGAAGGCTACTCCATTTCTTCTAAGGGATTCTTGCCCACAGTAGTAGATATAATGGTCATCTGAGTTAAATTCACCCATTCCCATCCATTTTAGTTCACTGATTCCTAAAATGTCGATGTTCACTCTTGCCATCTCCTGTTTGCTCACTTCCAATTTACCTTGATTCATGGGCCTAACATTTCAGGTTCCTATGCAGTATCATTCTTTACCACATGAGACTTACTTCCATCACCAGTCACACCTACTGCTGGGTGTTGTTTTTTCTTTGGCTCCATCTCTTCATTCTTTCTGGAGTTATTTTTCCACTGTTCTCCAGTACCATCCTGGGCACCTACCAACCTGAGGAGTTCATCTTTCAGTGTCTTATTTATTTTATTTATTTATTTTTTTGCCCTATCATACTGTTTATGGGGTTCTCAAGGCAAAAATACCAAAGTGATTTACCATTCCCTTCTCCAGTGGACCACATTTTGTCAGAACTCTCCACTTTTAGGAGACTTTTAGTTCAGTTCAGCTCAGTTCAGTTGCTCAGTTGTGTTCAACTGTTTGCGACCCCTTGGACTATAGCACACCAGGCTTCCCTGTCCATCACCAGCTCCTGAAGCTTCCTCAGACTCAAGTCCATTGAGTTGGTGATGCCATCCAACCATCTCATCCTCTGTCATCCCCTTCTCCTCCTGCCTTCAATATTTCCAAGCATCAGGGTCTTTTCCAATGAGTCAGTTCTTCACATCAGGTGGCCAAAGTATTGGAAACTTTTAGGAAGTATACAAATATGGATCCCTCCTCCCCTGAGGGACAGGTCCCTTTTGCTATGTATTTCATAGCCCAGTCTGCCCCAGACATCAGGCACAAAATTCAGAAAGCAACTTCTGGGCCTCAGACTCCAGTGAATCATTTGCTCCAATTGGCTTATTCAGTTTTTAAAAATAGGGATATGGCCAAAAAGGCTAAACACACCCAGGAAAATATGCAAAAGACCCAAATGATTGCAATGGTTTTTTCTGCTCAGAGACCACCAACTAATCTTCCCACTCATTAGCATATGAAATTGCCCAGCCTATAAAAACTAAACACGCCACATTTCATATAGGAACCTGCCCTCTGTGATGGCCCACATTCTCTCTGTAGTGTGGATCTCTGAATCTGAGTAAATCCACTTCTTACCTATCACTTTGTCACTCACTAAATTCTTTCTGCAATGA
Source organism: Ovis canadensis (assembly GCF_042477335.2). NCBI lineage: Eukaryota > Metazoa > Chordata > Mammalia > Artiodactyla > Bovidae > Ovis > Ovis canadensis. The sequence goes on along the minus strand of NC_091270.1, from coordinate 36,397,212 downwards.
TATATCGAGAACCTGAGCTTCATTAGGTCCTGAAACCAGGTACCATGGGTTTTGGCAGGGTTCAAATCCCAGCACATGGGTTCAAGTTCCAATCTGAGGTACACGGAGTTTATTCTTCAAAATGAAATATAAATCTAAAGTTTTTACTTTTACAAGTTTTGAAAATTTTGAGATTTACATTTTAAGGTGAGAGTACTTGAATATATTATCATACTATTAAACACCTTACTTATTAATTTTTTAACTACTTTCTTATCTAATACTTAACCTTCTCAAAGAGGAGCTTTCAGCCCAATAGGTTGAACTTTTGCAGACAGACAAAACTTACCCTATAGTTTCAAAAGGAATATATTTGACTTTTGTTATTCCCAAGCATGATGGATCTTAAAGAGGCTCATGGAGACTGGTAATGAGTAAAACATGGCCCTTAAGCCAATCCTAGCTTTCTGTTTATTTTGTAAATAAAGCTTTAGTTTATTTACTAAATAAACCTCAAAATTCTCCAAGCAAGGCTTCAACAATATGTGAACCAAGAACTTCCAAGTGTTCAAGCTGGATTTAGAAAAGGCAGAGGGACCAGAGATCAAACTGCCAACATCCACTGGATCATAGAAAAAAAGAGAGAGTTAGAGAAACACCTACTTCTGTTTTATTGACTACGCCAAAGCCTTTGACTGTGTGGATCACAACAAACTGTGGAAAATTCCAGAGACTGGAATATCAGACCACCTTACCTGCCTTCTGAGAAATTGATATGCAGGTCAAGAGCCAACAGTTAGAACCAGACATGGAAAAACAGACTGGTTCCAAATTGGGAAATGAGTATGTCAAGGTTGTATATTGTCACCCTGCTTATTTAACTTATATGTAGAGTACATCATGTGAAATGCTGGGCTGGATGAAGCACAAGGTGGAATCAAGATGGCCAGGAGAAACATCAATAACCTCAGATATGCAGATGACACCACCCATATGGCAGAAAGCAAAGAACTAAAGAGCCTCTTGATGAAAGTGAAAGAGGAGAGTTAACAAGTTCGCTTACAACTCAACATTCAGAAAAATAAGATCATGGCATCTGGTCCCATCACTTCATGGCAAATAGATGGGGAAACAATGGAAACAGTGACAGACTTTATTTTCTTGGGCTCCAAAATCACCGTGGATGGTGACTGCAGCCCTATAATTAAAAGGCGCTTGCACCTTGGAAGCAAAGGTATGACCAACCTAGACAGCATATTAAAAAGCAGAGACATTACTTTACCAACAAAGGTCCATCTAGTCAAGGCTATGGTTTTGCCAGTGGTCATGTATGGATGTGAGAGTTGGACTGTGAAGAAAGCTGAGTGCCAAAGAATTGATGCTTTTGAACTGTGGTGTTGGAGAAGACTCTTGAGAGCACTTTGGACTCCAAGGAGATCCAAGCAGTCAGAAATCTGTCCTGAAAATTCACTGGAAAGACTGATTCTAAAGCTGAAACTGCAATACTTTGGCCACCTGAGGAGAAGAGCTGACTCATTGGAAAAGACCCTGATGCTAGGAAAGATTGAATGTAGGAGGAGAAGGAGATGACAGAGGATGAGTTGGTTGGATGGCATCACTGACTCAATGGACAGTACTTTGAGCAAGTTCAGTGAGTTGGTGACGGACAGGGAAGCCTGGCGTGCTGCAGTCCATGGGGCTGAACGTGACTGTGTGACCTCACTGAACTCAACTGAAAGCTTTAGTGGAACGCATCCATGCCTGTTTGTTTACATATGATGTAGGTTTTCTTTCAGACTACACAGCAGAGTTAAATAGTCTGATAGAGACCTTCTGGCGTGCAAACCAAAAATATTTACTAGCTGGTTCTTTTCTGAAAAAGCTTGGCAACCCCTGATATAATTGAAAACACAAGACTGGTACGATGGCTGATTTCAGTAGGGAAGACCCTGCCACGTGACCCCTGGAACCAATAAGGCGATAATTAATCTCTACTTATTTTCCAATTTAACGCTTTGAAAACCTCTTTGCCCCTCCTTTCTTGCTCCCTTTACTTCAGTTACATAATTACTCACATTTCCAAATAAGCCTTCCCTCCTTTATTCCTGGGGCTTTGGTGCCTCGATCCCCCACACCCTCTCCTCCTCCCAGCCCCCACCAACACCTCCCATTTCTTCACCCCAGCACCCAGTTTTGATAGGTACTCTTCTCAAGCTCACACAGCACTGAAAAGTTAGTCGCTCATCTTGTCTGACTCTTTCCCACCCATGGGCTGTAGCTCACCAGGCTTCTCTGTCCATGGATTCTCCAGGCAAGAACACTGGAGTGGGTTGCCATGTCCCTCTCCATGGGGTCTTCCCCACCCATGGATTGAACCTAGGTCTCTCACATTGCAGGCAGAGTCTTTACTGTTTGAGCTACCTGGAAGCACAGCACTACTGACCTACAAAGCACCAGAAACTGGTCTATTTTTGCCCCCGTACTGACATCCTTCCAGTTATCTTTTCAATACCTGACCAAATATCACTCGATGAAGCGTGATGGAATAAATGAATGAATTAATTTTGAGCTCTTCTTGATATGTGATCTCTATTACCTGAGTGGATTAAATCAGCAAATGTTTAAAATACCAAACACTGAAAGGAATAGAATTTAGTATGTCATCCGTCTCTAGAGAGAATGTTGTTTCTATGTGCAGAAGCAGTAAATTGCGCAGGGAAGGTTGATTTTAGAAAAGAGTCCTATTACAGGGGAAAAAAAAAAACAACCCACATGGTCATCCACTAAGAGCCCTCTAATGTGGAATGGTCTGGTGGGAGAGTTTGATCAGAAGCCTCACAAATTCCAAAGCCCGGTTTTGTAGGTTTAGTGGATTTATCTCTTAGTGGCAGACTAATGTTAAACAGAATCTTGGGACTAAATGGCAATTCAATTTACAACCAGAAATGTAATTGCCTCAAAAAACAGGAATATTTTTAACTACTTGACAAGGCCATTTTGTCTCTGTGGGCAATCTGTGCAAGAAGTCAAATCACAATCAGTGAATTATTCTTTTAATTAATTTATTAATTTACAATAAGGCATAGCAGTGAGATTTTGCCTCTGGGATTGGCCTGTGCTCTTTTGCTTAACACATTTTTCTTTCTATATGTTAATATATTTCATCAGGTTAGGGGATTTTACATATCTCTGCTCTGATCCACTGTGGTTTAATTTTCTAAAGGCAGTCTTACTATACTTACTTCCTAAGGTTGGAAAGAAGAGTAGAGTACTGATATTTTTTATATATTTTTAAAATTCTATAAGAAAGATAAAAACAATATGTGAAATACTTATTATATAAATAGCTCATTCATATGTCTATAATCATAAAGTATCAAACAAAAAATGAGCAGATAATTTACAGAAGAAAGTTTTTTAATCTGAGAAAATGACTTCAAATTAGTGCAAGTTAACAAGTTCAGTGGCCATTGTTGGGTTTTTTGGTTTTGTTTTTTGAAGGCTTATTTTTAAAGGAAGAAGTAAAACAACTACATTAGATATCTAGAATAAAAGAATAGCTAAATTAATTATAGTATATACATTAGATGGATAGTTTTAGAGGCATTAAACATAACTGTCAAAGAAATAATATAGAAAATGAAAAAATGATAATATAAAACTAAGTGACTATATTAACATTTTATTTTACTATGCCAAAAAGTTGATATTTAAAAAGACTAGAAGGAAATATCCAGGAATATCGATAGTAATTTGTATAGGGGACAGGAATTGAATATAAAATATTTTTATTTTCTGAAATTATAATATTTTTAAAATTAGGATTAATTAAAATAAGTGGTAGCCAGATACTCACTAATGTCCTTACTGTTTTAAAGGGTCTATTACTCAAATAAAGCCAAAATTTGTCCAACTGAGGAAAAGAACAAGCTTAGAATGAGAGATCTTATATAATGTTATTTATATAAAACAGAAAACAATACCATCTACCATTTATGCAAATGTACATATGTAGTTAATGTACAGAAGCATGAATGGAAACAAACATGTAAACTCCATGATGGAAGTTTAACCTAGAAAAGGAGACAGGCAAGCATAAATGGGACTTCAACTGTGCAAGTTAGCATATTTCTTAAAAAAAAGTAAATATGTGCAGTCAGTATGGTAGAAAGACAACACCTCTAAAACGCAGGTGGCGTATACATGATTATGTATCAGCTATTTTGTTGTAAATGTTCTTTCTTCCTGTCTTTATATTTGAAATCTATTTTATTTAAAGAAACCTATTTTAAGTCTCATGTTCACAGGGCTACTGATGGAGCCATCCATGAGCCCAAAATAAATTATAGAAGTGCTTCATATGTCAGTCTTTTCTTGAAAGTTAGGAAAAAGTATTATGAATCTGCATAGCATAGAACAGGAAGGCAGCAGGGCACAACCTTTCAAAGAATGACAGAGATGTTGAGTACATGGCATAAACTGGTTAGCGCCAACTAGGTCCAAAATGGCGGACAAGTGAACTTCCACTAGACCTTCGGCCTCATTATACACTTATTATAATACATCAGAAAGCTAAACTCACCTACAGACACCAGGACAGTTCTAAGCCCAGCCATAAAAAGCCAAAAGTGGGCAGTGGCCCAATTCCTGGAAATCCCCACTCCATCCCCCAAATAGTTGGAATAATCCTGCCACTCATTTGCCTGTAAAAACTAACCACCCCATATCTTAGGGCCTCTTACCTTCTGAGATGGTCAGGACTCTATCTATGGAGTGTGTCTCTTCCTGAATTAGCCATCTTTTACTTTACTATGACTCTTGAATTCTTTCCTGAGGGAAGCCAAGAACCCACACTAGGCACCGTCCCAGGGACTTGCCTGAGACCCGAGATGTGACCATCTTTTTACACCCCACCTTCTTTTCTGCAACAAGCTCCAGCTTTCAAAATTTTAATTTGAAAAGAAAAGTCAAGAAGAATGTGAACTCTGAGGCATCTCTGCATGTATCCAGCACTGCTACTTGAGTGGAAGAAAAGAATGGAGGTTAAAACGACTTGAGGAGTGTAGTTTTTCATTTCAATTATTATCATATTGTTTGCCTTATTGTCATGCTTTCTTTACTTTAAATCATTTAGTGGAATTATGATTTAGGGTTAAATTTATTACCCAATGGTAATTATTGTATTTGAGTTCCAAATGTAGCAAAAATTTTTTGTGAAAGTCTAGCTGCAAGTTGACCCAGAAGTCCTTGTAATAAAACAAAATTCCTCTGGAAAGGGACCTGATTTTTTTTTTTAAAGATAATTAGTCTAGTACAGTATTTAACTATGAAAGGCACAATCTGGTGTGAAATAAAATTCATACTTTATGGCAAGATCAAAAAATTTAAACATAAAATTTTTTCTGCCCTTTGGCCTCTTCTGCCCCTAATGTTCATTGTATATCTTGCATTATGCATCAACCAGATCTCACCCATCAGCAGAAATACCTGCTCAACAATAAAGAGCAACAGTGTCCTAGCATCAAGACAACTCCTTCAAGATAACGTTCCCTCTAGAGCTTGTAAGAGGTCACGTGACCTAGCATGAAGACCTGAAGATCTGGATTATGTAAACTATCAATAGCAACATCATTTGATGTACATCCCTCTGTCTCAAAAACTTACTCAACTGGGCCTCGACTTCTAATGGAGCTCTCCGAGATGTTCTTCCCAAGCAATCATCCTCAAATTTGGCTCAAATGAAATTTTCCATTTCTTCCTTCAATTGATGTATTAATTTTTCTTTTACAATGGATATCAGATGTCTGCAGAAATATGTTGAATTTCTTGGAAAAATAATTTAACAGATTTTGAATCTTGATTTGGAAGTTGAAGGAAACAAGTATTCTGGAAATCCCAAAACAAAGTAAAGAGGAGAAACAGGAGGGTGAAGATCCCAGCTAAGCAGGGGTGTGTAAAATTTTTTGGCTGGAGGGGAAAGTCTGAGGATAGCAGACAGTGAGGAAAATTTACTGTCTAATCTAGTTGGTTTTCAACAGAGTCAAGTTCAAGGTTCAGCTTGAAGTTGTAGACTTCTCTGCTCACATTTCCTGTTAGGCATGATTCTTCAGTAAAATTCTCTTACATCCCCAGGTAGAACTAGGGAACATTCTCAAATGAAGGGAGACATGTGGTGGTCATTGTTGGAATGAGAGATGTGGGGGGGAAAGCAACAACAAAGATGTGTGGGTGTGTGTTTCCTCAGGCTACTAAAGTAAATGATCAATCTAGACAGCATATTAAAAAGCAGAGACATTGCCAACAAAGGTCCGTCTAGTCAAGGCTATGGTTTTTCTGGTGGTCATGTATGGATGTGAGAGTTGGACTATGAAGAAAGCTGAGCACTGAAGAATTGATGCTTTTGAACTGTGGTGTTGGAGAAGACTCTTGACGAGTCCCTTGGACTGCAAGAAGGTCCAACCAGTCCATCCTAAAGGAAATCAGTCCTGGGTGTTCATTGGAAAGACTGATGTTGAAGCTGAAACTCCAATACTTTGGCCACCTAATGCAAAGAGCTGACTCATCGGAAAAGACCCTGATGCTGGGAAAGATTGAGGGCAGGAGGAGAAGGGGACAACAGAGAATGAGATGGTTGGTTGGATGGTATTACTGACTCGATGGACATGGGTTTGGGTAAACTCCGGAGTTAGTGATAGACAGGAAGGCCTGGTGTGTTGCAGTTCATGGGGTCTCCAAGAGTTGGACATGACTGAGGGACTGAACTGAACTATAGTAAATGGTCACAAACTGTGCAGCTTAAAACAACAGAACTTTATTCTTGCAGTACTGGAGGGCAGAAGTCTGAAATCAAGATGGTGGCAGAGCCTTGTTTTCTTTGAAGCTTCTGGGGAGAAATCCTTCTTTGTCTTAAGTTTCTCATGGCTCCAGCAAGTCTTAGCATTCTTTGGCTTGTAACCAGATCACTCTAATCCTTGTCTCTGTCTCCACGTGGTCTTCACGGTGTCTCTGTGGCATTCTCTTCTTATCAAGATGTCCATCACTGGCTTCAGGGCCCACCAGAATCCAGTATGACCTCATCTTAGCTTAACTACACCTGCAAAGACCCTATGTCCTAATAAAGGCACATTCTGAGGTTTCAGGTGGAAAGGAATTGCTAGACAGCCTATTAAACCCACTATCACAGTTGTCACGGGGATTTGAAAGAGGAGATGAAGGGAATATAATTTTTTCATATTTTCATCAAACTGCTTTAGACAGGAGGCACTGGAATTGCCTTAGAATATGAGGGTGGTGCTCAAACAATTTATTACAATTTTATTTCAGGATTAAAGGAGTGACCACCCCCAACCCCCAACCCCGCCCTGGATTTCAGGACTATGGAATAGCTGGGTAGTAGACATTTGGTTGCACTGGAAATTAGTGACTTAGCAAAATTAACAATGATGACAGTGAACACCCATAGATCAATAACCAAGAGATTGAGAATGTGTGGCATCAAAATAAATGGCAGTAAACTCAGATGATACGGAGTAAATCTGTTACAACTTAAAAGTTCTTACTTTGCAGTGGATTAAGCAGGATGTGAGTGAGAACACAGCAGAAGCAGGGGTTGAGGGTAACCGGAGCGTCCAGGAAGGGTCCTGCAGGGTAAGCCACAGTGGGAGATATTTCTGGGACACTTCATGTGCAAGTAAGTAACTCTGCTGGCTGTTCTAAGGAATCTGACCTTGAGATTCGCATTGTTGGAAGCACAGTAGCCAGAGAACCAGGTTAAGGGGGCAAATGACCCGTTGTGGCCTGGGAATTCCCTGGTGGTCCAGTGGTTAGGACTCTGTGTGCTCACAAAAGAAACAATCTTGTATTAGTGTAAGATGATGTTCACTGCAGAACAGGAAGCCAGGACCTGGTTCTCTGAAGAAGGAAGGAAAGTCATTTGGGCCTCCAAGCTTGTGGAGACATGGGAAGTGGCGTGTTGGACCTCTCTGCTCCATCTGAACTCTAGCACATACTTGAGTGAATTATAAACTTTGCTGATGCAAAAGACCTGGCTAGAACTGTATTGATTTTTTTTTTCCTTCTCATTATCTCTGCGGAGAGTCAAGCTGTGAGACAGCTGGGATAGGTCCTAAACAGGACCAGTGCTAAGCCCTAGACTCATTACTGATTTAAATCTCTATTTCAATTTATAAGACATATTAGTTATACACACTATTAAGGAATACATCTATTGCTTCTTAATGGAACACTATGTGTTTTTAGCAACCATTTGTGGAATCATATAAAGCTGAAAACATCACATAACTGTTGAGAATGATCAGTGTTTATGTAAGTTACATGGAGCCATCACTGCTTGGGGACACTGCTCTGCTGAAGCCCAGTTGGGCCACTGAGGAAAGGACAGTGAGCAGTTAAACAAGAAACATGGCGAAAGAAATGGGACACCCAAGCAGCAGCATAATTGGAAAAAAAAAAGTGTTCAAAATGAGCCGGTTACTGAAATAAAGAGAGAATATTAACAGGTAGCTTCTTCCCCTGGCACACATGAGTAGCTCTCAGCAAGGTAATGGAAGCTTGGTGAGCATTCCAGAAAGACTATGTTTCTGAGTTAATATTCTTTAGGGAGAGACTGGAGGCAGTGGCTGGAACAGGATATGAAGGAAGAAACATAAACAGAGAGTAAATGAGAAAGCTTTCTTGGAATCTGACCTAGTGGAATTCACGTTCTAAGAACTTTTTCTTCCTTAAGGTCTTCAAATGATTACGGCCATCCTAGATAATCAAATTGTTCATTAAAAACCTCTCTCTCTCCACACCCTGCATATGATATATTCATGGTATTTATATATAAAAATATAGAAAACTAGTGCGGGAGTGTTGGATGGAGTCATAGAAACAAATTGGAACTTTGCAGATCAACATACCAGGTTTTGTGTTTCTGTTCTACCACTTATTAGAGGTGAGCTTCAGTTTCTAATCTATAAAATGGGAATGATGATAAGACTTACCTCAAAGGCTCTTCTGAAGATCAGATGAGATAATGCATTAAAGCCCCTGGTGCTGAGCAAATGTTCTCCAAACACTCATCATAATTATTCTATGGTTGGAGAAGAAGCCTTGACTTTGGTCAGCTGATTGCTTTGAGAAAGACTGGGATTCATTCAAGGGTGTGCTGAGTCCTCAGCAGTAATCAAATGAAAAACATACTGATATTTCATATCGTGGTGTGAGTTTCATTGTATGTAGTCTTAATGGGCAAAAAGCACAGTAGAAAACAGAGACATTAGTACTTGGCACCTTTAGGACAGAGCATCACACAAAGTATTTAATTGTACAGCAGGAATTCTATTTGCCTGAAACACATAGACTTTGAAGTTAGGGTGAGAACACAGCAAACTATTAGGACAAGCGTTAGAACTTAATGCAGACTTATTTTCTTTTTAGTATATGTTATTAAATCGGGTGTCATGTGCGCATTTGAACTGGGCATTCAGCATACTTTTGTCTAGAGAAAAAGCCCTTCTGCCCTAATGTGGAAAGTTCAGGTTAGCATTTCACACATGCAAGAAGTTCTGTGCAGTCTGGGGAGCCAGATAACTTGTGAACAGAAGCCTCTAGCATGGTGTCCCAGGGTGTCTGGGTTCAGGGTCATCCTGAGACCAATGTAGACCAAGTCTTGCCGGAAGGAAAGATGGCTCCCAGCACAGAACAAGGGAGGACATCCAATGAAACCACAGGCAACGAGATCCGACTCCTCTTCAGACGTCTGCAATAATCAGCTCCTTAGCATTGCTAGTTTGCTAGCATTGAGGATGGGTGGTCTGATTGCTCCCTGCCCCTCTTCTCCTGGAGACCTTAGTGTCAAGCCGGCACAAACCCAGAGTACCATTGACAACTCTAATTTGTTTCAACCTTTCCTGGAGCTTTCTCATCAGCAGCATCGTGGGCTCGTACTTCTTTCCTCAGAGCCTGGAACTCCTGTTTTATTAGCCTGACATTTTGTTCTGACCTGTGTTGACAGCTTCTGGCCTCTGGTGGGCACTCTGTTTAGTCGCTCCTTTTATTTATAACTTACACTCTTTTCCTCGGCTCAGACAAACTCATTGATTTGTGATCTGGTCACACTTGTGTTGCTCTATCTAACGTAAAATCTTATCCGAGTCTCCAGCATCTCTCTTTTTTGTCCATGGCATTTATTTGGCTTCTTGCATTTTCATTTGGCACACATTCATGTTCTGATTATGGATTTAAATGTCTGCATTAGACCAGTGAGAAAGAATAGCTCTGGGTTAGAGAGACCCACCGGGAACTATGCCTTACGAGTGTTAAGCACTCCATGATTTTACAGAGCCATCTACATACATGGAGTATCATATGTGACTCTCACGACAACCCTGTGAGGTGAGTGATACAATGCCCATTTCACAGGCAAGGGAATGAAAGTGGGAAGACACATAGGGACACTACTGAGAATTCTCCTAGAACCTTAATATCCTGAATCCTGGGACTATATGTGTTAAAACTTGGAGGGAAGGAGAGGTGAGGAAATTCCATCTGTTGATTAATAGAGATAAACATTCAAAATGAACCAGGAATCCCATAGCTTTCTTTTTTTTGTAGTTTGTCTTTTCCTATTTTTTCTCCTTTCTCATTTTCAGCTTTTTTACCTACAAAAAATATCTCCAGTTCTACTGAAATATTTCCTTTTCTCCAGGATCTATACAGGATATTTAAAGCACAAAGAATTGCTTAAAAAATGTTTTTCTTTACAGTTTTTATTGAGTAACATAACTAACACACTTAGAAACTTTGTTTTTACATGTGCTTTTACCAAGGATATTAAATGCAGCAGGCTGGTGAAAAGAGCTTTATAGAATAAAATAGTTTCAGCAATTTTTTTTTTTATGATCAAAATATTCTTGCTTGAAAGAGCCAGGTAATTTAAGGCAACAAATTTTAACTTTTTTATTTTTGGCTAAAAAATGTTGAAGGAACTGCCCCAGCTCCACTTGACTTCATGATAAAACTTGAAAAAATATGCCATAAACTGGAGAAAAGAAGACAAGAAGGTAAACTAAGCAAATCAAAGTCAATTTACCTTTTGAAAATTCTAAGGAATTGAAGACTCTTGATCCCCTCTGAACAGCCACGGAGCCCAGTTCCTTCCCCCATCTAGCCCTGCTCTAATGCATAACTGCTTGTGTCCATGTCTGTGTTTTTCAGGGACAATTAGTTCTGGAAGGCCAGAGACAACAGCTATCTTATTAGCTGTTAAGTCTAGCCCCAGGAGGTATATGGTAAACATATGCTGAACAAACAAATGGATTCATTTATGGCGTTGCTGTTTCTGGTTGAGACTGATATGTCTGAGGGTAAAGAACTCACATATGATCTGTTACCATGAAATTTCTCCTGGGAGCCAATGGATTCAGGAGACACTAGATGAGTGGGTGGCAGAGTGATCCTGGCCTGGCTCTGTAGAGGGTAGGAGAGAGCAGTCTGCAAGTCAATCCATGGAGGCTTCCCAGCTCAGGGACAGTGGTCATGGAGAGGTGCTGGAGAGTGGACAGGTATGAGCAGGGGAGCAGAGGCCCCAACAGCACCAAAGGACCAGGAGAGGAAGGCATGCGGAAGCTGACACCATGTAGGAACCAAGGTCGTTTGGAGGAGCCACAAGGGGATCCTGGAGTCAGCTGTGCTGATGACTTGTCCAGAGATGAAGGGCCTTTTAATGAGATGGTAGCACGGGGTGTCCCGCCCAGCCCACCTGATCTTCAAAGGGGCCTGCCCTAAAACGATCAGGGAGTTACGCTGGTCCTGACACATGTATGAAAGAGGAAATAAGAATGAAATTAGAACATGCTCCAGCACCACACACAAAAATAAATGCAACATGGATTAAAGGCCTAAATGTAAAACCAGGTACTATCAAAATCTTAGAGGAAAACATAGAACACTCTCTGACAAATATCACAGCAAAATCTTTTTTGACCTACCTCCTAGAGTAATGAGAATAAAAATAAAAATAAGCAAATAGGACCTAATTAAACTTATAAGCTTTTGCATAGCAAAGAAAATCATAAACAAAATGAAAAGACAACCCACATAATGGGAGAAAATATTTGCAAAGTGACCGACAAGGGATTCATTTCCAAAATATACAAACAGCTCATGGGGCTCAATACCAAGGAAACAAACAGCCCAATCAATAAATGGGCAGAAAATCTAAATAAACATTTCTTCAAAGAAGATACACACATGGCCAAGAGGCACATAAAAAGATGCTCAACATCACTAATTACCAGAGTAATGCAAATTAAAACTACAATGAGGTATCACCTCACACAGGTCAGAATGGCCATCATTTAAAAATCTACAAATGATAAATGCTTGCAAGGGTATGGAGAAAAGAGAACCCTCCTACACTATTGGTGAGAATCTAAATTGGTATAGCCACTACTAAGAACAATATGGAGTTTCCTTAAAAAACTAAAAATAGAACTACCATATGATTCAACATTCCCACTCCTGGGCATATATCGAGAGAAAGCCATAATTGGAAAAGACACATGTACCACAGTGCTCACTGCAGTACTATCTACAATAGCCAGGACATGGAAGCAACCTAAATGTCCATCAACAGAGGAATGGATAAAGAGGAGGTGGTGTGGAAAATTAGTCAGCTATAAAAAAGAATAAAGTAATGCTTTTTGCAGCAACATGGTTGGACCTAGAAACTGTCATACTAAATGAAGTGAGTCAGACGTAGAAAGACAAATATCATAAGATACTGATTATATGTGGAATCTAAAAGAATGGTACAAATGAACCTATATGCAAAATGGAAACAGAGTCACGGATACAGAAAAGGAAAAAACAAAACAAAACAGTTACAAAGGAGGAAGCGGGGAGGGATAACTTGGGAGACTGGGATTTTCATATACACTCCACTATATGTAAAATAGATAGCTAACAAGGACCTACTGTATAGCACAAGGAATTCTACTTAATACTCTGTAATGATCTATAAAGGAATAGAATCTAAAAAAGAGTGGATATATGAATATGCATAACTGATTCACTCTGCTGTATAGCAAAAACTAACACAACACTATAAATTGACTATGTGTGTGTGCGCTAAGTCGCTTCAGTTGTGTCCAACTCTGCGACCCTATAGACCATAGCCCTCTAGGCTCCTCTGTCCATGGGATTCTCCAGGCAAGAATACTGGAGTGGGTTGCCATGCCCTACTCCAGGGGATCTTCCCGATCTAGGGATTGAACCCGAGTCTCTCATGTGTCCTACATTGGCAGGTGGGTTCTTTACTATTAGTGCCACCTGGGAAACCAAATCAACTATATTCAAATAAAACTTAATTTATAAAAAGCTGAACTCCCCCCCCAAACAAAATAGGAAGTCAATGATTATTTTCATTATATTTAAATCACACTTGAAAAATATTTTTTAAAATTAAAGCAAAATAATTCAACATCAATTTTCATATATCAGAATTAATTGAAGATGTGGGGAATAAGGTACTTTCATACAGAATAAATTGGTGCAACCTTTTAGGAGACATTTGCAAGAATCCACCAAATTGTAAAATACATGTCACCTTTGAGTTATTGATTCTACTTCTAGCAAATTCTCTATTAAAAAACATTCCCAAAAGATGATGTAAGAGAGTGCTGAAAATAGCATTGTTTCTTAACGCCAAGCTAAAGCAAACAAAAATCATCAAGTATTCATCATTAGGGAATTGAATGATACATTATGCTAATTAGGGCAGCACTATATTAATGGAATAGTCTGTAGCCACTGAGAGAGAGTAAAAAGTACCATAAATATTGCCATGGCAGATGATTGGTATGCTAACTTAAATAAGAAGACAGACTACACTGTGTAGATGTTTCTGGATATGATTCCTTCTGTGTTTTTGAAACATCATGGAATTATATACTCTCTACGGGAGGATACATGGAGAGGAATCTGGAGGCTATGTACACACATTTATACACGGAAGTTCCTCTTAACACTTCTTCAAAGAAAGCAAGCACATATACTTCAAAACAGCCATGAAAATAAATACCTGTAAGTGAAAACATTTCTGAACACATCTGAAAATAAAAAGTGTTCAAAGCATTTGAAAGCCTCAGGTAACAAAGGAAAGGATGGGTGTTTGGTTAAATAGGCTGCAAAATAAAGGTTTCCCTTATTTGCCAAGCTTGGCCAGAGTCAAGGTTAAGAAACTCAGAGAATGTCTTAAGAAAAGACAAGAAGGAGATAAAGAACCAAAGATGGAGAGTCCCATGAGCAGAGGAGCCTGGCAGGCTATAGTCCTTGGGGTCGCAAGAGTCAGACAAGACTTCGTGACTAAACCACCACCAAAGGAAGAGATAAATTTTGAGATAAACATGCAGATAGAGAAGAATTACACAGGGGCTCAATGAAAATAAGTGGGTGACAGGGGAAAGGGGAAGAAATGGAATAAAAAGTAAAAAGCTGATCAAAGTGATCACATCAAATAATAAATGGACACAAAGGAGACTTCTTCCTATCCACGGACTGTAGCCTGTCAGGCTCCTCTGTCCATGGGATTATCTTGGCAAGAATACTGGAGTGGGTTGCCATTTCCTTCTCCAGGGAATCTTCCTGATTCAGGGATCAAACCCACGTCTCCTGAATCTCCTTCATTGGCAGGTAGATTCTTTACCCCCGAACCACCTGAGAAGCCCTCAATACAATAACAACAACACTAATAATCACTGACTCACACTAAAGCACTTTGAGGATAAACAATAGTCAGTATTGTTCAATTTAAGGGCACACACAGTTCAACAATGAAGCAATCACGGAAACGATTATAGAAAGCATCATATGGTTATACCACACTTAAATGGCTGGCATTCACAATGGTGACCCTAAGTTGCCTAAATGTGTCATCCACACACACGATTAGGTTAAAATAATTATTTTTAATAAGACAGAAAAATTAATACTGCATTTTAAAAACAATAATTACAATAGAGAACTGCTAGAGTTTTATGGTTCCATGAAAGGATTTGCCAAAATCTGTCTCAATCAGATTCCTGATGGGTAAAGATTATGATCATCGCTGTGTGTATCACCTGTTCTCACAGCACACACACATCATACACATCACATGCAGTGCCTAGTGCGAATGCAGAGAAGTCAAATGTGAATTCCTCATTTCCTTTCAAAATTTTTTCATTATATCTGGTAGGTTCAGACTAGACGTACAAGTGTTGACTTATAAAGATAAGTCATCTAATATTTCGTTTTCAAGGTCCAATTTACAGATTCTCTACACTAGAATATAAAATCACCATTCCATTCACAGAGAGTCCTGTTGTGAAATCTATGCTATTGCAGTTTTGAAGGTCTGGGATATTGAATATTACTTGTCAAGTTTTTATCAAAACAAAACACAAAAAATCCCAGCTGTCACAGAATTAGTCTGTCAGGGTTCTTAGATTGTGCAAATTCCTATATGTAACATTTCAGTTATTTCAGTTAGTAGGTAAGGAGGCTGTAATTGTTTCTATTCATAAGCTTGATTTTCCTTCAGCAGATTGAAATTGGCTTGAAAATTGAGCAATTTTCTGTGTGAAATTTTTAGAAAATTACGCTCATCACAAAAACTAAATACAAATGGGTAATGAGATTTAAATAGATTTAATTTAATCTATTTGCTTTATTCCAATTAGCACAGTTCACTTATAGAAAACTGTGGCTGACTTTCAGAGCATCTATGGATCAATACTGAAGTTCTCAACCTCTACATCAAGAGTAGCCCACCACCATCACAAGCTTGTTTATTACAGAGACACAGAGGAAAAAAATCCAAGAAATTATAAACTTACTTTGCATGCTTCCACTCCCTTTTTCTCCCTTCTGGCCTTTTTGTCCATTAATTCCTTAAAAAAAAAAACAAAAAAATATTAATTTAGGCAATTCACAATGCTTGCCCTAAAAGGAGACAGAGCGTGGTGAGGTCATCTGGAACATCAGTGTATAACAACCTACAGATGCTCAGACATAATAATGTTGATGGTGATAATGATGATGATGACAGCTATCATTTTAGAAGGCTGTTACGAACTTGGCATTTTATGGGTAGGTCCTTTACATACATTATCTCAGATTCCTTACCAGGGCATTAAGTGTTCTATTTTCCTAAAGTAAGCAAAACTGAGGAGTAAGCAGTTTGTTTGAGGCTTATGCATGCTCCATTTTATCCTTTTTACCTGTGTCCTCCTCCCTTCCCCAGAAAGTCTAGTGTCCACCATCTCATCCCAAACTTTGATTTTCCATTCTCATTACAATTTTTCTATCTTACTTTCTATTTCTTTCTCTTTTGTGTGGAGCCTCTCAAAGACTGAGCGGTGAAAAGAACTGGGAGTGCAGAGATCCTGATTACCTCCGTCCTGGGGCAAGCTGGGAAGGTTTAAGGGGGCGTCTAAACCTCTAGGCTTCAAGAAATTTTGAGAAATTTTGGCTTTGTGAAATTTCATTCACATAGTTAGAGGGTGGTACAAAAGGTATTCTAATAAGTCTTAGGGCTTCAGATACTTACGGAAACATCGCTAAGACCCTGCTCTTTGCTAATTGGTTGCTATTTCATCCATGGTTCCGTTTGGAAAGTTTGATCCAGAGGATCAGTCCTTAGCACCAACAAGAGACTTCATGAGGGACAATCCCGTCTCATGAGAGGAGTGCTGCTCTTGCTTATTTATTCTCCTTCCAAGGGTCCTCAGTTGGCTGTCTTGTAAATAATAACCTTCCTGGTATAAAATGCATGACTGATCACAGTGCCATCTAGCTTTAAGTCAAAATCTTTATTAACATTCTTGATTTCCTCTAATAACAAACAAGGACTGCTCTCTTTTTATCCAAGAACTCAGAAAGCAGAGTTCAAAAACTCATGAGCTTTGGGATAATAACAATCATTTTAAAATCTCTTGTGTTGAATTATTTTGCTTGGCCACTTATTAGGTATGTGACTCAGATCAGGTCTTTAAACTGCCGGGAGGAATATCAATAACCTAAGATATGCAGATGACACCACCCTTATGGCAGAAAGTGAAGAGGAACTAAAAAGCCTCTTGATGAAAGTGAAGAGGAGAGTGAAAAAGTTGGCTTAAAGCTCAACATTCAGAAAACGAAGATCATGGCATCTGGTCCCATCACTTCATAGGAAATAGACGGGGAAACAGTGGAAACAGTGTCAGACTTTATTTTTCTGGGCTCCAAAATCACTGCTGATGTTGATTGCAGCCATGAAATTAAAAGATGCTTACTCCTTGGAAGAAAAGTTATGACCAACCTAGATAGCATATTCAAAAGCAGAGACATTACTTTGCTGACTAAGGTCCATCTAGCCAAGGCTATGGTTTTTCCTGTGGTCATGTATGGATGTGAGAGTTGGACTGTGAAGAAAGCTGAGCACCAAAGAATTGATGCTTTTGAGCTGTGGTGTTGGAGGAGACTCTTGAGAGTCCCTTGGACTGCAAGGAGATCCAACCAGTCCATCCTAAAGGAAATCAGTCCTAGGTGTTCTTTGGAAGGAATGATGCTAAAGCTGAAACTCCAGTACTTTGGCCACCTCATGTGAAGAGTTGACTCATTGGAAAAGACTCTGATGCTGGGAGAGATTAGGGGCAGCAGGAGAAGGGGACGACAGAAGATGAGGTGGCTGGATGGCATCACCGACTTGATGGACATGAGTTTGTGTGAACTCCGGGAGTTGGTGATGGACAGGGAGGCCTGGCATGCTGCAATTCATGGGGC
Source organism: Ovis canadensis (assembly GCF_042477335.2). Classification (NCBI taxonomy): domain Eukaryota; kingdom Metazoa; phylum Chordata; class Mammalia; order Artiodactyla; family Bovidae; genus Ovis; species Ovis canadensis. Next base: position 36,379,425 of record NC_091270.1, on the reverse strand, counting down.
TGCAAAGAGTCGGACACGACTGTGCAACTGAACTGAACTGAACTGAGCTAAAGTTTATTCTTCTTTCAAGTGAAAACAACAACAACAACAACAATCCTTTCTATTGCAGAGTTGCCTTGAAAATTAGCAACCGTATTTAGAAAAAGCCTTGCCCATAAGAGATGCATGGGAGAGATGGTAGCTCTCATTATTTGTCGTACAACATCACTTAGCTAGAATGATCTCCATGATTTTATTCTCAGTGAATCAGAGAGGATATTTTTGTTTCAGTTCACTTTTTTATGGTACAATTATTCTAAAATTTATTTTTCATTTTTTTTTTAATTTTAGTTTTTTATTTTTTAAATTTTAAAATCTTTAATTCTTACATGCATTCCCAAACATGAACTCCCCTCCCACCTCCCTCCCCATAACATCTTTAGTTTTACTCTTTATTTTGGATTTTATTTTTTCATCTGTTTTTTCCTCCAGTTTACTTTGCTTCATCTATGCTTTGTTTTTGAACACTTGTCCTTATTTGACTTTTAGAGAAGATTTTTTTTTGATCCCCAATTTACTATATTTAAAAATATACAAAATAATGTGTGTTTTTATTAAAAATTAAAATTTCAAACTAAAATTTTATTGTGAAGATTTCATGAAATCCCAACCATTCTTTATCAGAGTATGATACAGAGAAAGTCTCTAATTATTTTACATCTATGATTACAATGTACATCATTAAATTCACTTTTTACTTATGATTCAGTCATTTCAGGTAATATTAAATTGACAAGAATCGTTAATCTTGCACAAAGTACCCAAAACCATTTCTACTTTTTTTTGGAGGGGGGGATGATAGGCTTTTATGAGATATAATAACAAAGTTTTAGATTTCCTCAAGAGGAAAAATCTAAGATATTAAACAAAAATTGGGGATAGGGGTTTAAAATGGTGTCAGTTCTAATTCTTTTCAGAGAAGATAATAAACAATTTTATCATTCTAGCACTGTTTTCACAATTAGAAAATAGTTGTAAAGTGATTCTTGGAAGTCTTTTCATACTGCAATTTGTCTTTGGTATTTAAACAACAGGATGGTTTAAACCAAAGATCTGAGCAAATGACCTACTTTTTTTCTTATAAATAAAAACAAATGTTTTATGTTGTTTTAGCATGATTCAGAGATTTCCTCACAGACAGCATTTGGAAATCTTTTTTCACACCTGAACACATGAAAAACATCCTTTCTAAAAACAGGGTTCCGCCCTCCTTTATGAAGCGATGCCTTAGGCTGAAAATGAGCCCAACAACTTTGTCAAAATCTGGAGTTAACCACCTCCTGTCAGATATGTCACTCTTCCATCAGAAATAAAGAACTAATATTTCTGACAATCACTGAAAAATAAGAAGTAGATGGTATGTAACACACTGCCATTCTAAATTCTAAGATCAGAGGAGCTATTCTCACTGACATCATTATGACGTCAGGCCTTACCAGAGCTGCTGCCACGAGCCAGGCACTGGGTTCCCGTTTTCACACGCAGGCACACTCAGCTCAGCCAGTCTGTCCACATCGATTCAGATGTGACACCCTCCCTCTTCGGCCTAGTGCTTCTTCCTGTCTCCTAGATTCTTCACCTTCAACCTTCTTCCTAACCTGTCACAATCTTTTCACCTTTCTTTCCTCTGTATCTTCAGCCACTCCTGTATTTCATCTGGCCATCAGCCTTTAAAGGTAATTCTTTAAATTACCTTCCAAAGAAAACACAAAATCAAATGAAAGAACTGAGCTCCTCCTCTCCCTCGGAAGAGCCAGACCTCTCCAGCCCCATCTACAGTCCCCACCACCAGCTACCTCTGGGCCTTCCCAAATCTGGCTTCCACCCAACCCCACCAAAACTGCTCTCAATAAAGGCAACATCCTCATGGCAACAAATGCCAAGAGCTTTCTGTGGGCCGCATCTTACTTGACCGACTTGTGCACCTGTCTGCCTTTTCCACATCACCTTGTCTGGGCTCTCCTCCTCACTCGGGCTCCTTTGCTCTTTCTGCTCTGTCTGAACTTCTGGAACCACTTCAGGCTTTATCCTAGGCCCTGTCTCTTCTCACTGCCTACCCATGAAATACTATTAAAATAAATGATTATTAAAATTCATTGACCTCAATGAACACTTAAATGAGCTTGACTACAACTTTGTCTTTTTACCTCTGGCTTCACCTCTGAGTTTCAAATCCATATGTTTGACTATCTATAAATATCTCCATGGACGGCACAGAGAAAGCATTTCATAATTGTTTGTCAAATAAATAAATGAATTTGTTATGGTCTTTAGCTTTAGATACTCCTAAGAAAGACCATAACTCATTCTTAGAATCAGACTTTGAATGGATTCCAAGAGAAGTAAATTATTTACATTGCTGGAAAATCTAGTTCATTTTAACAGGTTCTATTCAGACTCCTTTAGGGATTTTAAATATATGTAAGGTTACACATCAATTAAATCTTCCAAGCTCTCTTCAGTAAACCTGTTGGGATGATAAATGCTCTATCAGTGTGGGATGGATCAAGAAGAAAGTCTTCCCTTTTTCTGCTTATATGTTTATATTTTATCAGTTAAGGACTGTGTCTTCTTTACTTCTCATTTCCTTGTACCAAGCATTGTCCCGTGTGTGTGTGTGTGTGTGTGTATTTATATATATGGGGGGGGGGGTACTTAATACACATGGAAGAAAAAGGGCAGGTTGGGGAAGAAAAGGAGAACAGGAGAGAAAACAGGAGAAAATAAATAGGGTTGCTTTTTAAAATACTTTTTTGCTTTGAAATCTGTTAATGCTTTGACATCACTCAGATAGTCCAGGCTGTCATTATTTAGAAGATGACAATTCGGAGATTTTATTTCTAATTGTATCACTCTTTGGACTCTTGTATGGAAGGACTCATTTACTGTTTTAATCTGAAACTAAATAACTAAATAACTAAACCAGTACCAGGCACTGCTGCTCACATTTCTAGCAAATTTGAATCTTTTAATAAGGAAGGGATATCCTGAGAATATCTTTGGTCAAGGGATTTATTACCTCTGTCCAGAGTTACTGTTTCTCCACATTTCTTTACTGGAAATGTGGTTCTCAAACTGTGATCCCTGGATCAGCATCATCACTATTACCTGGAAACTTGCGAAGAGTAAACATTCTTGGGGGAACCCAATTCTTAACCTACTGTATTAGAAACTCTGGAGTTGGAGCCCAGGAAGTTGTTTTAACAGGGTGATTCTACCGCCTGCTGAAGCCTGAAAACCACAGACAGAAATGGTATACTCTGCATCTTTAGGCCAGGTCCCATAGGACGTTCTTTAACACCTTGTCATGCTGTATGGAATTAATCCCTGTACTTCCCACTTCCACAGCTTCCACCTCCCATTACTTCTGTCCGACTGTACAAACGTTTATTACTTACCACTTGGAAATATAGCTAATTGCTTCTGTATTTTTCTGCCCCTGCTCCCTTCTAAAATTTCTGTGCAAAGTTCACAATTCAGGCTTAGGCTACTGGCATAAGGAGTAGAAATAATATCATCGTGTATGCAAACTGTCATGGGCCCAAGCATGTCGATTATTAAGTACTAATAAAACAACGTCTGCTGGATCATCAAAAAAGCAAGAGAGTTCCAGAAAAAACATTATTTCTGCTTTATTGACTATGCCAAAGCCTTTGACTGTGTGGATCACAATAAACTGTGGAAAATTCTAAAAGAGATGGGAATACCAGATCACCTGACCTGCCTCCTGAGAAACCTATATGCAGGTCAGGAAGCAACAGTTAGAACTGGACATGGAACAACAGACTGGTTCCTAATAGGAAAAGGAGTGTCACCCTGCTTATTTAACTTATATGCAGAGTACATCATGAGAAATGCTGAGCTGGAGGAAGCACAAGCTGGAATCAAGATTGATAGAAGAAATATCAATAACCTCAGATATGCAGATGACACCACCCCTAAGGCAGAAAGTGAAGAGGAACTAAAAAGCCTCTTGATGAAAGTGAAAGAAGAGAGTGAAAAAGTTGGCTTAAAGCTCAACATTCAGAAAACGAAGATCATGGCATCTGGTCCCATCACTTCATAGGAAATAGATGGGGAAACAGTGTCAGACTATATTTTTGGGCTCTGAAATCACTGCAGATGTTCATTGTAGCCATGAAATTAAAAGATGCTTACTCCTTGGAAGGAAAGTTATGACCAACCTAGATAGCATATTAAAAAGCAGAGACATTACTTTGTCAACAAAGGTCCATCTAGTCAAGGCTATGTTTTTTCCAGTGGTCATGTATGGATGTGAGAGTTGGACTATAAAGAAAGCTGAGCACAGAAGAATTGATGCTTTTGAACTGTGGTTTTGGAGAAGACTCTTGAGAGTCCCTTGGACTGCAAGGAGATCCAACCAGTCCATTCTAAGGAGATCAGTCCTGGGTGTTCATTGGAAGGACTGATGTTGAAGCTGAAACTCCAGTACTTTGGCCACCTGATGTGAAGAGCTGACTCATTTGAAGAGACCCTGATGCTGGGAAAGATTGAGGGCAGGAGGAGAAGGGGACAATAGAGGAAGAGATGGTTGGATGGCATTACCAACTTGATGGACATGGGTTTGGGTAAACTCCGGGAGTTGGAGTTGGACAGGGAGGTCTGGCATGCTGCAGTACATGGGGTTGCAAGAATAGGACATGACTGGGCGACTGAAATGAACTGATACAGTAGGAGGCAAATTATCTTACAAAAGATAGGATTTTAGGTCTACCTGTGTTTTGCTAATTATAACTTAAGAGGATTTGAAGGGTTTTGGTTAAAGGGACGTTAATATTGTTTATTAATATTGGTTATTTGGTTAGTATTTTGCTTTTTTCTTTGCCAGTCTCCCACTCTCTTTATTCTGTGATAGATGGCAATTTACAGTGGTGTGAAGCTGATAGACCCTCTGTTGTGCTTTTATATTAAACTGTTTTCCTGTAGTAGATAGAAGCCTTGCTCACATGGACAGAAATCAGTTTCAAAATGTTTCAGATCACAGATAAACTGCATGTAACTGCTACTGTTCATACCATGATGACCATTGTTTTTGTTATCTAAGAAGTTGAAAGGAATATCAATGATCTGGTGTTTATTTTCATGTTCTATACAGAGAATATGCATTATCAGAATACCTGGCTTCCCGGTCCTCCCCGCTGGTCCTGGGAATCCTCGAATTCCAGGAAAACCAGTGATCCCCCGATCACCTTTAAGACCTGGATTACCTACATGATAAATGAAGGGGAAAAAAAAACAGTAGTAATAATTCATTTTTCATAACGATTTGAGAAAATAATGAAGCAATCTAATTTCACTAATGGATATAAAAGAGGCGAATCTCCAAGGTGGAGGAATAATGTCTTTCCTAAAATTTCATGTGTAGAAATTGATAGATAATATCAACAGTAATTGGAAAAACATTAGTGCATACACAGCAGATATTCAATAGGTAACCTATTGTTAATATAAATAAAAACACATGAGGAAACATCTTAAAGTTTTAATTAGAAGGTTTATATAGTCTAATCAGGAATATTCAAATGGCAGGATTTGGCTGTGGCTTAAGTGATAACTTTGAAATGTAAGTTAAAAATTGGATTTTTAAGATTTGTCCCAGAGATTTCACAACTCAAGAAATGGGAAATATCAAAGAACATTTATTAAAAAAAAAAAACAAAACTAGGTACTAGTGAAGGAATATATTACTCTATTTCCCATGCTCTTGTTTATACCTGCTGCTGTTGCTGCTGCTGCTAAGTCGCTTCAGTCATGTTCGACTCTGTGCAACCCCATAGACGGCAGCCCACCAGGCTCCCCTGTCCCTGGGATTCTCCAGGCAAGAACAATGGAGTGGGTTGCTATTTCCTTCTCTAGTGCATGAAAGTGAAAAGGGAAAGTAAAGTCGCTCAGTCCTGTCTGACTCTGTGACTCCATGGACTGCAGCCAATCAGGCTCCTCCATCCATGGGATTTTCCAGGCAAGAGTACTGGAGTGGGGTGCCATTCTACTCCATTGTAATCCCAAACAATAATGTAACTGTGTGTGTGCGTGTGTCTCCCAGGCACAGGGAAAGTATTCAGTAAAAACTTCTTAAAATAAATTTTAAAGTAAAAGGTCATAGGTCATTCTCCTTGACATGCTGCCAAGGAATCAGCACACTGAAATGCTTTTTTATTATCTTATTTGAGATAAAGCACAGTTTAACATAATATCCACCCCAGTACATAAGTAACAATTATAATATGTTTGCTGTATTGATTATTTAAAACTACTAAGATAAATAATGGACTCCAGCATCCTTGCCTGGGAAATGCCACAGATAGAGGCACTTGGCCAGCTGCAGTCCACGGGGTTGCAAAGAATTGGACACAACTTGGAAACTGAACATTAGGCTAAACACTTATTTTTCTCAGACTTTCATATCGTGGTTGAGTGTCAAGCTGAATTTAGTGGGCTTAACTGCATGTATATGTGGGGTTTTAGTAAACCTGCTTAAATCAGAAAGTAGAATTATCAAGGCAGTCCATCATATACTTTTAAGCTCCTGATTCCAGTTCTACACATGAGGCAAATGGGCAACGTGGCAAAGAACAAAACAGAATGCAGCAATTAGTTAGGAGAGATGCCTTATAATTTGAATATTTTTGCTGCAGTGCACCAAATCAAATGTAACCTAATAATCTAAGAGAGTCAGTTTATCATTCCCACAGTGAAATCTGCTTCTCTTTAGAGGGGCCAGATAATGCTTGTTTGTGTACAGGAGCAGTACCAATAGCCACAGACTAAAGCCTCACTTAAAGAATTACAGCAGGTTTGCAACAGTATCTGTTTACAGTATTAACAAAACCTGAAACTTTTAAATCCCTCTTTCTATTTCATACATCCATAGTTTCGAAACAGCTGCAAAAGATGTTCCCAAGATGAAGCTTTGAACAGCAAGTTGTAGCCCAGACTGAACTTTTATGGTTGAGTTATAAAGCTTTGACAATTGCAATTTGTAACGGAGGAGCTGACAGACCTTTGACAATAGCCACTCTGGCAGATAATATAACACTGGTTACTTCCCCTGCTCATGACATTAACACACCATTGCTAAGCTCTGCCAGGTGCTAGTCAAGTGAAAAGACTTTTCTGAATAAAGGATCTTACCTGGTATTACTTTCAAAGGCACAGCAACAATTCACCCTATATATGTATTTTATTTTCTTTAAAGAAATTTAATTAAAAAAAAATGTAAACGCTATATATTGGCTTTTTAAGCTCCATGACATAAAGGGCAGGCTTGTGTCAAATTCATGCTTTTAATTTTTAAAAACTGTTTTTCTGATGTAAGCTGGGCTGGTTGATACATTGATTAGAAAGAAGGACATTTTATATAATCAAAAGAGAGAAAAATAAGATGAAATCCTTAGTATTTAGGTATTTTGGGAGAGGGCAGAACAAACCATTTTAGTTGTAATTAGACTGTACAGTGTACTCCCCACCTTCAGAAATCATACAGGTATTTGATTTTGAGCCATGAATAACATGGTGATCATGTTCTTATTATTATCTTCTTTATTTTTTTGAGAGCAAAGAAAGTTCATGATCTTTCTCTTTTTCTGTCTTCTACTATCTTCTTTCAAAATATTGCTTTCAAGATTACAAAATAGACTGAAGAAAGTAATTTGAAACATTTTGCTCCAAGTAAGATAGAGAGAGTAACTGACAGCAAAGGTAAAATTCATCCGTATTCTAGTCAATATTTATATTGAAACTGCAGAGGTTTAGGATAAGGCAATGGCACCCCACTCCAGTACTCTTGCCTTGGAAAATCCCATGGACGGAGGAGCCTGGTGGGCTGCAGTCCATGGGGTCACTAAGAGTCAGACAGGACTGAGCGACTTCACTTTCCCTTTTCACTTTCATGCATTGGAGAAGGAAATGGCAACCCACTCCATTGTTCTTGCCTGGAGAATCCCAGGGACGGGGGAGCCTGATGGGCTGCCGTCTATGGGGTTGCACAGAGTCAGACACGACTAAAGCAACTTAGCAGCAGCAGCAGCAGCAGAGATTTAAGCAGGTATGTTCAGTTAAGGACTATATAACGAATATGATCCAAGTCGCCTTTGACTCATTTTATTTTATTTTTGTATCTTTAAAACCAGATAACTTGTAAATATATTCAACGTGAAGATAGTTTTCATATTTTCCTTCACCTGTGACTTCAAAACTAGTTCTGCCAAATATTGTTTGCAGTCAGTGATATAGAGCCCTTCCTAGAATTAACCAACAATCTTATGCTGTTAATGTTCTTCGAAAATGAAGAATCAGTGCTGACCATTCTGAACATAGTGGTGATGAGGCTACCCAAACACTTAATATGCCCTCAATACACACATACACACACACATGTGCGCACACACACACACATGCACACACACATCCCACAGAGAACCAATCAAATAGCTCAACCCTCCTTCCTCATACATGACTGTATACTACTTAGCTCTGTGGTACACAGTGGAGTAGTTACTATTACCATACCTTTTGGACCTGGAAAGCCTGGCAAACCATTTAGTCCAGGAGGGCCTCTATCTCCTTTTTCACCTGGAGGTCCACGAGGACCTTTAAAAAATAAATGACAATTACTGATCATAGTTTTAAAGCAAGGGTAAAATAAATTTGTCACCTGTGAAGACAGTTACATAGGTAAATCCAAAGCCTTTTGTTTGTTGCACAGTTATACAGAACAAACGAGACTGACCTTCCTGGATGGAAGCGGTGTAGCCAGCCACTGAGTACCACAAAGAGATAGCCCTAAACTAGACAGCCTGCTTACAGATTAAATACTTATGTGTGCTGAGCACTCAGATCCTGGCGGCAGAGAGAGACACTGAGTCAATGACAGGACAAGTCCACATTAGTACTGTGTACCTACTGGGAATGAAACCCAGCGCCCCTAAAACTGAGTTTCCTTGCTGAGTTTATGATTAACCTCTCTATCCAATATTTTATTCCCATTTTTGTCTTATCCATGCTCCCTTCAGGATTGAGGAGCATCAAAGAAAAGGGGGATCAAGCAGGATCTTCGGGACCTACCCAGCCCAAGGCTCTCCAGGTCCTCTGTTTCTTATTTGTGGAGACAAGTCTTTAGTTTTCTAGGCCTTCCTTGAGCCCCAATGAGCAGGCACAAGCCGTTAACAATGGGACAAGTGAGGGGGTACAGACAGAAAGCAGGAGTCCAGCAAGGTAGCTTCAAGTTTAGAGTCCTAGATTCTCCCCAACAATAAATGTAACAATCTGACACGTGTCTGAGTTGATCTGCAGACACCAAGCTGCTCATGGAGGTGGAGGATGGTGACTATGTGCAGACCACTAGCACGGAGACCCCAGATTCATTGGAACCAGAAGGTTGATGACTAAGTTTCTGGGAACATCTCCCTGTTACCTCACCACCAGGCAGATGTCACTATATTAAGTTAGATGTTCTGTAGAAAATGTACAAGTAGAGTCATGTGTGGTACCGTCAAAGGAAACAGAAGTCCATGCAAAGCAGATAACCAAAACCCATATTGTTGATAATGATACCCTTGGGTATTTGTTAGAGAGATGCATGTCAGCATGGGGAGCAGTGGTCAAAAGACTTGATTGAGGAGGTAGGACTGGAGTGGACTTTGAAGAATGGGTAGAATGAGAAGAAAGAGGATTCTGGATAAGTGGGAGAGATGTGGGGAAAGACAGTAAGGTGAAAATGAGTAAAGGAATAACTTTTCGAGTATAATATTAAGTAGAATCCCAAGTTGGATATAGATGTTATCAAATAAGATGGACATTGCAGGGGAAATTTTGACTACTTAGCATGGCAATTATTAATACCACAGTGTCCCCCAGTACTGAGTCTGATCAACACTGGTTAAGTCACTTGAATTTTCTGTGTCCAAGAAAGAGATGGCACTATGTCCCTCTTCTTCATAGAGTGCCACAGGACGAGTATTAATCTCTAAAACAGCAATGTTTTAAAAGAAGCATTTTTCAACTTCTGTGGTTCAGCCACATAACCCAAGGACAATACACAGTCATAGTTAGTGACACTGGTTAAACAGCACTCGTTTACAAATTGTAATCAGGTGGGAAGATGTAAGACCTGAAAAATTCTAAGAAGGGGCTACATAAATAAAGATAATCTGATGAGTAAGTATATTCTGTCCATTTTCTTTGCTTCTTTTGAAACACTTGTCCCTGCTTTTCTCCATTTTCCTGAATTGTTTCTGATTTTGCAAGGTCCAAATTGGGTTTCAGGACCTTCCTTCCCTGATAACTTAATTTTCCAAATATCCATGGCACATTTTCCATTTCCCTTCATATACACCACTGGGCTATAACGTTTCATTGCATTTTCATTACAATAATAACTACATATTATAGGAAGGGTAAAAGCCCAGACAAAATGAGGAAAATCTAATTCATAATTCTATCATTTTAAGAGAATAACCACTAACATTTATATTTTCTATTTGTGTTGTATATTTTTTGCCTCTTTTTAAAAAAATATAATCATCATGTAAATTACATACCACTGGGCATTAAATAGCTGGTAGTAACAACCAGCAAGTTCTCTTAAGCTATAGCTTAATGTTGGAAACATATATTTAGATGTCCACAAGTGAGGTCATGGTTCTATATCAATGGGAATCCATGCCTCTCCTATTCCTGCAGCAAGTACTTCTTCCCAACAAAGGAGTTTTAACCTCACGACTGTGAACATGGCTATAGGTCATTCATCTCTGCACAGTGACAACAGAGCAGGAATGTAGGCCAGAAAGACTCAGTTTGCAGCTTGAATTTTGCTGAGCAAATTGAAGGGAACCAAATCTACAGTACTCCAGGATGAATTTCGAAAAAAAGAGTGCATATGCAAAGACTTTGATTCAGTGATTAGGGCCCTAAACCAAGACAGACATCTCAGGAAAAACTACACAGCGTGAGACAAGAAACAAGGGACACAGACTAGCTGTGGACTCTCAGCCTCTGAGATTAAGAGTTTTCACCATTTCTTTAATAAATCAATATTCAAAAAACTAAGGTCATGGTACCCAGTCCCATCACTTCATGGCAAACAGATGGGAAACAATGGAACTAGTGACAGACTTTATTTTCTTGGGCTCCCAAAATCACTGCAGATAGTGACTGCAGCCATTATATTAAAAGATGCTTGCCCCTTGAAATAAAAGCTATGACCAACCTACACAGCATTTTAAAAAGCAGAGACATTAGTATGCCAACAAAGGCCCATCTAGTCAAAACTATGGTTTTTCCAATAGTCATGTATGGATGTGAGAGTTGGACTATGAAGAAAGCTGAGAACCAAAGAATTGATGCTTTTGAACTGTGGTGTTGGAGAAAAATCTTGAGAGGTCCCTGGACTGCAAGGAGATCCAACCAGTCCATCCTAAAGGAAATCAGTCCTGGGTGTTCATTGGAAGGACTGATGCTGAAGCTGAAACTCCCAACACTTTGGCCACCTGATGCGAAGAACTGACTCATTGGAAAAGACCCTGATGCTGGGAAAGATTGAAGGCAGGAGGAGAAGGGGATGACAGAGGATGAGATGGTTGGATGGCATCACCGACTCGATGCACATGAGTTTGAGTAAGCTCAGGGAGTTGGTGATAGACAGGGAAGCCTGGCGTGCTGCGATTCATGGGGTCGCAAAGAGTCAGACACGACTGAGCGACTGAACTGAACTGATAGCCGATTAACAAGGTTGTGATAGTTTCAGGTGAACAGTGAGGGGACTCAGCCACACATATACGTGTATACATTCTCTCCCAAACTCCCCTCCATCCAAGCTGCCACATAACACTGAGCAGAGTTCCCTGTGCTATAAAGTAGGTCCCTATTGGTTATCAATTTTAAATATAGCAGAAGACAGTTACCTTAACACATCTTGAAAAGATCTCAAGACTCCTTCCTCTGGATATTTGTAATAAATATATGCTCTAAAACTGTTTGAAAACTATAGAATTTCTAATACCAAATTTCTATATATATCAGTACATCTTAGTATATCATTTTCTGGAGGAATGAGAAGATACTTTACCTTGGAATAAAGTGATATTTTTCAGTGTCTGAGAATGTTCCCAATCCTTCAGCCTCAGATCATTAGTGATATTATTCAACAGTTTCACTTCCCCTTTTAATTCCTGTTCCAAATACACTTGTTTTTCATCTAGAGACTTCATTTCTGCTGATGCATTGTACATACGCTCCTCTAATTTACGCATCTCCTGTGAAACACAAGCCAACATCCGCAATTTCTGTCACACACATAATATCAAATATATAAGTTTAAGAAGCCCTACAAGTCAGATTTTTTTAAATGGATAATATTACAATAATATTATGGAATAAGAATATGGACATTAGAGAATGACTTTAAAACAGTAATTCTTTGGTTTTGAAGCATTTCCTCTTTTAACTGAATGGCTTATTTCTACACTCTGCCAGAAAAAAAAAAAAAGGTTAAATATATATATATCTTAGACATGCTTCTATTCCTAAATATCTACATGTCAAAATGCTAAAACTAAAATCAAATTTGAAACTTGGCATATGGTTTTAAATTCATCTAAAGTTAAACTCTTTATACTGTACTTGAGTAATTCCAATTCTATCAGCTCAATAGATTTGTATATTAAATTGTTTTACAGCAATAGCAAAGCTTAATGTCATAATTCTCAGTGGTGATGAACATTAAGGATAGCTTTTCAGATTCAATAAAATCTCAACTAGCATATTAATACCTTATGTTTAGGTTTTTTGCCTCTGTATTTGAGATTTCATTATTTTATGTTTTCAAATACACATACACATTGTGGGCATTTATATACATTCATGCATATCTGAAAACTATGAACAAGAGAGATGGCATCATGTTCTGGATTATGACTTTATTTTTTACTCAATAATATATTAAGAATATTTACCTATTAAAATATTTAGAAACTGCTTTGTTTTCTATAATCTAGTAGAATTATATTGTATGTTTCATAATTTGATTCCTATTGATAAAGAGTTTTGAGCTGTACATAAATAATGCTGCAATGAACACAATTTTATATGTGTCTACATATTTATACAAGCACTTTTATAGGGCAGTTTCCTGGAAGTGGATCTGATCAAAGGGACTAAATATAAAAATTTTTGTTCACCCCTCTCCCTACCACCTTATAAATACACAGGACTTTTTTTTTTTTAATCTTACTTAATGTATCTGAATACCTACTTTTTGCCCTCAAACCCTGGGTATCATCAATGCATTTAATTTTTCAGAGTAAGAGTAGACATAATAAAATCTTGTTCAATTTGCTTTTCAAATTGATGAGGTTAAGCATCCAGTTGTAAAGTTTTTGACAATATATATATTTTTTATTACTTTTCAAGTCATTTCCTGGGTTTTCCTTTGGGAGCTGGGCTTTCTCTTTCCAGGGTACCTAACTTTCTCATCTATCTTGATAACATTTTCTATTTCTCTGTTCTACTTACCTTGTGTCCTCTGTCTTCATTGTATGATTTATACTTTTCTAATGACTTCAATGTTTAATTGCTGATAGATTCTCATTTCCCAATTGCACAAAGAAATAAATCAGTGGTGTACTGTTCCTTAATCCAGGTATGAAAAGAAAATTTCACCTCACTTGACTGGACTGGACAAGTTGAAGTGAGAGGGTCCAAAGTGTCAACTAAAACCTTTGGAAAGAAATGCAAGTATACCCAGATCTGCCTGTACAAGAGCACTGCACTCAAATAGAGATAAGTCAGTTTTCACCACCCTGACTGTGCCTTCCCCCATACAAAACCTTGTTCTAGATTAGGATGTCTCTACCCTCTGCTGCCTCCCTCCCCATTTAGTCTTTTCTGTACAATATGGTACATATGTACATGAAATAATGAACACAGATGTTTTATAGAGCATAAGAACATGATAAATATGCTTGACATCATTGATGTGGCTGCAGATTGCCCCAGCTGTCAGGATATCCACAGATATCCTGTGATATCCTGATATCCTGTTATCAGCTTCTGATATTCACAGAGAAAAGGTCAAGGGACTAGTTGGTGATTTCTGCTCCCTAAACCTTAGCAGTCACCCATGTTTTTCATACCTAAAGCTGAGGCTGCATTTCCCCCCCTTCTTTGAAAACTCTAGATAGTGCTCATATTAACCACACTTTACTTGAAATAGGTTTTATTGGGAGGAGAGAAAGTTCATTTGATATATCTTTAAAAGTCCTCTATAGCAAGGGTCTCCAGCTAACAGGATCTAATACCTGATGATCTGAGGTGGAACTGATGTAATAATAATAGAAATAAAGTATACAATAAAAGTAAAAGTAAAGTGCACAATAAAAGAATAATCCTGAAACGAATTCCCACCACCCCTCATCTGAGGGAAAATTATTTTCCACGAAACCGTCCCTGGAGCCAAAAAGGCTGGGGACTGCTGCTCTACAATAAGCGCACACACTGTCCATCTACCACCAGCGGCTCTGCTAGAAACAAGCATGTAATTTTGCCTTCTTACAGTCCTTTCTATGTAAAACAGAGATGATAAATCCCACCTCTCTCTTTTATTTAGTCAGTATTCTTCTTTCTTTCAAATTAATGCCTGGTCTGTCCTTGATGAACAAATGCTGGTATTACTTATAAGTCTTTTATTCGAACAATTACTGATTGAGGCATTTATTTAATTTACTTATTCATGCATTGGGCTAAAGATTCAAAGATGAATCCAATTGTTTTAAGCAATGGGAACAAGATTGTAAATACTATTTTCAGTGAGCAAGCATGCACACACACACACACACACACACACTAGCACTTACCTAGATTTCAAATCTCTACAAATGACTACTGTCTTACAAAAAAAGAGCTTTAAAAAAATTAACCTTGCAAGTTCCTCCTTTCCCTTGTACCTCCATCTCTAATGCTTGGACTGCTTTCAAAACGAAAGTGCAATTTATTTCAACTCAATGATCGATTATTATCAGATTCCAACTGTTTCTATTATATATCATTTCCAGGCTCCCTGGTGGCTCAGACAGTAAAGAATCTGCCTGCAATGTGGGAGACCTCGGTTCAACCCCTGGGTTGGGAAGATTCCCTGGAGAAGGGCATGGCGACCTACTCCAGTTTTCTTTCCTCGAGAATCCCCATGGATAGAGGAGCCTGGAGGGCTGCAGTCCATCGGGTTGCAAAGAGCCAGACAATGACTGAGCAACTAAACGCACACACATGTATCACTTCAAACATGTTTAGCACTTCTACTATCTTCCAAATGGTTTCCAATTTGGTTTTAACTCTTCGTTTATGTGGGTTTATGAAAATGATGAAAATGGAAGTCGCTCAGTTGTGTCTGACTCTGTGATCCCATGAACTGAATTCTCCAGAACAGAATACTGGAGTGGGTAATTGTTCCCTTCTCCAGGGGATATTCCCAACCCAGGGATCAAACCTAGGTCTCCTGCTTTGCAGGTGGATTCTGTACCAGCTGAGCCAGTTCATAGATAATCTATAACCTCTGAGGACTTGGGGACATTACCAATATCAAGTAAACTCTTATTCTTTCATTGCATCCGTCTTCATTTTCTTCTCATCCTGTCTCACTTTCCCTCTGATCTTCAGTTTAGTTCAGTTGCTCAGTCATATCTGACTACTTGTGACCCCATGAACTGCAGCATGCCAGGCTTCCCTATCACCAACTCCCGAGTGAGTGATGCCATCCAACCATCTCATCCACTGTTGTCCCCTTCTCCTTCTGCCTTCAATCTGTCCCAGCATCAGGGTCTTTTCCAATGAGTTGGCTCTTCACATCAGGTGGCCAGAGTATTGGAGCTTCAGCTTCAGCATCAGTCCTTCCAATGAATATTCAGGACTGATTTCCTTTAGGATGGACTGGTTGGATCTCCCTGCAGTCCAACGGACTCTCAAGAGTCTTCTCCAACACCACCAGTTCAAAAGCAACAATTCTTCAGTTCTCAGCTTTCTTTATGGTTCAACTCTCACATCCATACATGATTACTGGAAAAATCATAGCTTTGACTAGATGGACCTTTGTTGGAAAAGTAATGTCTCTCCTTTTTAATATGCTTTCTAGGTTGGCTATAGCTTTTCTTCCAAGAAACAAGCGTCTTTTAATTTCATGGCTGAAGTCACCACCTACAGTGATTTTGGAGCCTAAGAAAATAAAGTCTGTCACTGTTTCCATTGTTTCCCCATCTTTTTGCCATGAAGTGATGGGACCGGATGCCATGATCTTCGTTTTCTGAATGTTGAGTTTTAAGCCAACTTTTTCACTCTCTTCTTTCACTTTCATCAAGAGGCTTTTTAGTTCCTCTTAGGTTTCTTCCATAAGGCTGGTGTAATCTGCATATTTGGTGGTTATTGGTATTTTTCCCGGCAATCTTAATTCCAGCTTGTGCTTCATCCAGCCCAGCATGTCTCATGATGTATTCTGCATATAAGTTAAATAAGCAGGGTGACAATATACAGCCTTGACATACTCCTTTCCCTATTTGGAACCAGTCTGTTGTTCCATGTCCAGTTCTAACTGTTGCTTCTTGACCCGCATACAAATTTCTCAGGAGGCAGGTAATGTGGTCTGGTGTTCCCATCTCTTTAAGAATTTTCCACAGTTTGTTGTGATCTACACAGTCAGATTTTAGAGTAGTGAATCTTGTTTTCACACAAAGTAATATTTCTTCTCCTGTCCTCTTTCCCTCATACTTAATCAGTTTCTGTTCCCACAGCTGATATTTTATTTTCCTCTCTCTCAAGGTTCTCAGCCCTCTGGACAGTTTCTTCTTTGTGCACTCTTTCTAAACCCTCCATAGCCTGAGTCATTGATATTCCAATAACGTTTTATATGTTTATTTTTTTTAACATGTTTCTATTGTATTAACATGTTTTTATTGTATTAACATGTTTTTATTGCTATATTTTTGTTGCATAATTTAAAATTAACTATACAACAAAATTATAGTGTGATACCTCCAGCTTTGTTCTTCTTTTTTTTTTTTTAATTTTAGTTTTTTATTTTTTAAATTTTAAAATCTTTAATTCTTACATGCATTCCCAAACATGAACCCCCCTCCCACCTCCCTCCCCATAACAATTTTCTGGGTCATCCCCATGCACCAGCCCCAAGCATGCTGCATCCTGCGTCAGACATAGACTGGCGATTCAATTCACATGATAGTATACATGTTAGAATGTCATTCTCCCAAATCATCCCACCCTCTCCCTCTCCCTCTGAGTCCAAAAGTCCGTTATACACATCTGTGTCTCTTTCCCTGTCTTGCATACAGGGTCGTCATTGCCATCTTCCTAAATTCCATATATATGTGTTAGATACTTATTAACCATGGGGGAGAGAATAACAGTCAGTATTTGGAAGATGTGACAAGGATACAACACTGACTATCAAGGCTGGCATTGGGATGAGGTTCCTCAATGGTTTCTGTATTTACACAGCAATGTCTTTGTCTTCTCAGTGACTGCATCTTACAATAAATAAATATTAAAGTGTGCTTTCTTAACCTGTTTAGTCTATTCTCTAGTCAATAATTTAATTGGTTTTCATGTGATGTTAAAACTTTAGAGACTTCTCTTTGCTCTCTATAAGCGACATCCATTTAAAAAAAAATCACCACTGCATAACACTGTATCTATATAGAAAACAACCTCATTAATTAAGACATGGTCTATTCAAGTAAAATATACTACAAAGATGGCAGCCTTACTGAGCTAATGTGGAAAGTTTACATATTTTACATTATGATCTTAGGGCTTAGATACCATGCAATATGAAGATTAATTTTTTCACACAAGTAATAAAGCTTTATCCTTGAGCTTATTTTTTTCACAAATGGAACAATTACAATGAACTAGCAACAAAAAATAATCCAGTTCTCAACTAAACTAAACAACTTGCTTCTTAATTTCCTTTTCTTCAATACAAAGTAACCCAGAGGGTTGGCCACAGAGTAGTTTAGAGCAAAACTAAGAAAAATTATGATCCATGGGTCAAAGTCTATTTTTGTAAAGAAAGACTTACTGGATCACATTTTCACTCATTTGTCCATCTACTGTCTAGGACTGCTTTTAGTGTTAGAGTTGAGAAGTTGCAAAAGAGACCATGTGGTTCCCAAAGCCTAAGAGTTACGTCTGGGCCTTTGCAAAAAAACTTCGGCTGGCAAGTGGTCTAGAAGATGTCTTGCTCTCTTGTGTTTGATCCTGTGACGGTAACAAGATGTTGATGCATTATTCAAACTCTAATTCTTTACTTAGAGTTATCTCTACACACAAAAATTTAGCAATACTTCTTGTGAGTGACAAACTATTTTAAAATTTAGATTTTACAATTTACCCATGTAAATAAGGTTTTCATTCTTTTCATGATGAAGATATTCTGGGTTTCTTTTAAAACTTGCAAAAACTGTATCTATCTGTCCAAATATGCTAAGATAATCTACCAACTGTAATTGGTTTAGAGAATCTCAAGAGGCATTCTGAAAGTATTTATAAAATTAAAACATGCTAAGAGAGTCTATATTTGATGAAAAACAAATTCCCCCTTCGGCTGGGAATTTGGAAGAGGCTGTAGGTAAATCCATTTGGAACTTTCTGGTGAGACTGCAAGAGAAATCAGGTAAGTAGAATGATGTTAAAACAGGTTTTGCAACTTTTTCTCTGCCCTGGACTATCTGAGGAGATAGGTTACAGATGGATTCACTCCCAGCATATGACTTTCCAGTACAAAAACTCTTACCTCTTGTTGTTTAAATGCATTCTCTTGGACTATGCCATTCAGTGTTTCAATACTGAGCTGCAAATCAAGTAATGTGGTGTTCAGACCTACTAATGACTTGGAGATATCACCTATAATATTCTCATGTCCCTGGATGGAGGAAAGTAAGGAATTTAGCTGGAAAAGAACATCATTAAATCTTTGATCAGTTGTTATGCTGAAATTTTGGAAATTCTCAGAATCTAGGAGATTGGCTTCATTATCTGAAAGATACTGGATTCTGTTTTCCATGTTGCTCATGCGTTCCATCACAACTTCTCGAAATCTCATTTCATCTTCACTGCCATTTCCTTTGCCTTCCAGACTTGGAGATATATCTGCATTAACTGAACCAACTGTGCAATTCTTCGTTTCCCATTTCAGGAGCTGAGCTGCATAGTTAAGTAAAAATAAACAGAGTCATGCCCTGTATCCTTAAATGCATCCACCGTTCCATTCCACATCACTGCATCCCATTCTAACGTTCTGAATGCTATCCTGAATCAGGTGTTTATTTTAAACATACAAAGTATTAACCAAGGTAGGCAGAGTGCTGAGAGGGGAAATAGTCTCCTTTTCCCATTTTACATTAGAATTTATTCCACAGTGAAGTCATTCTTTCTGACTTGCTGCTTAGATGAATCTTCTGGGTTGCTGCATTTAGCTACGAGAGCAAGAGTAAATGCTACAGATTATGAAGCACACTGTAGCCTTGTCCTCAGGTATGCTGTTAGGATAAGATGAGATAATGCTTAACACAGTGTCTGAAGTAAACATGTTGAATGTGTTACCTATTATGAAGATTAATGATGATGTGACAAAAACAATATGTAGTAAAAGTAGGAATATTAGTGTTATCCATTGTATGAATAAATTGTCGGCTCATCTTCCTTATGCTATCACTAAGCTACCAGAGAGTTATCACTTTCAGTTTCTGCAGACCTAATTTATTGTTGGTAGAGCAGGAAATTGGATAAAAAAGTTTTTTTTTTTAACTTTAAAAAACACTGTTCTTTCAAGATTCTCTTTACTTATTATAAAATATATACTTGTAGAGGAAAATTTAGAAAATATGAGTAATGAAAACATTGTACCATTAATCTCATGGTAATTAATCTCAGAATTAAGTGCTAACATTTTAGTATATGCATATCAGATTTCTGATCCCACTATCATATTATACAATCAAGAGCTTATATATAATTTGGAAACTAGCTTTCAGTTAGCATCTATCATAAAGACCCTTGCATATTATTTAATATTGTTTTACAAAAGTCATTCAAATAACTACATTGTTATTCTATGTGTGGTTCTGCCAGATTTAACAAATCCCTATATTCAGTTGTGGGCTGCTATCTATGGGGTCGCACAGAGTCGGACACGACTGAAGCAACTTAGCAGCATATTCAGTTTGCTTCTATTTCTACTAATATATTTAACCCTTCGATGAACCATCTTATGAGCAATTATTTCCTGAATATAAAAATTCTATTAAATGGTGTTTGCGGCATAGAGAGCTGCTAATATGTATTTCCAAATGGGCATATGTTAGCTAAACAAGCTAATTATCCTTCTGAAAGGATCTAGAGCAATATGTTCACAGTTTCAAAAATGAAAAGTATAAATATTACTTTTGCAGATAAAAATAATACATAATTGTACACCATGAAGACAATGTTAAGCACCATTTTTTTCCTAGTTAATGATGGTTAAGATTTGATTGTTTCATCTCTCTGTATATCTATCTATATGATTTATACCTTTTATCTATACATATATCAGTCTTTTATCTATATTAATTTGAATATATAAGACTTTACATATTTGACCATTATTGAGCAGTAGAGAGTAACTTCATATGGTTTAAAAGTATATCTATATAAACAGCAATAACTGACCTGTCAATTTTCTTTAAAGTGATATGACAATAGTTATTAGCTTTACAGGTTTTTGAGACTTAACTGAAGTAGCACATGAAAAGCCCTGAATTCCACCCTGAACTCAGGGTACCTGTTATACAAATGAGAGCTTGGTGTTTATGTAGGAACAAGCTGCCCAATTCTGGAATCTAGCCCCACTCCTTAGTTATTAACTAGGTTACTCTGAGCAAGTTATATTTCTTCTCCTTAATTAGGCTTCCCCAAAGACCTAAAAGTAATAACTGTCTTACAGTGGTGCTAAGAATGAATGAGATAAGGCATGTAAATCCCATAGCACACAGATGGCACACATGAAAACTACTCAAATTAAAGTGCCTTATCTTTGAAAGTTATTATCTTAGTTACAGAGTCTTCACCACCGTCACTTGAAGGTGTTTGATGACGGTTGTCATTGTAGCTCTTATTAAGCATTAAACTACATATTCAATTAAATCACAATTTAAAAATATATATATATTATTTGTTCCTAGTTATATTCTCTTTAAAATTAGCTTGTTTGATTTAATAAAATATGTGGCTACATTTTTATACAATTCACAACAGAGGCCAGATTGAGTGTACATTATTTTATGAATAATTTGGACAAAATAGTATATTTCTTAGTTGGAACTCATAACCTTTATTAAATTAAGTGTAGAGAGCAAGTTTTGGATTGACAGCTTCATTTATGCATTTGCCAGTTCCATGATTTATTTATTGAGTACCTACTGTATACAAAGCACTGCTCGAGCAACTCTGGGAATAGAAGACTGACTGGGAATGGAATTTGACTTTAACAATCAGAAACTCTAACTAACAATATTTGCAAAATTATCTCTAAGTTAGCTCTCAAAATTTTTCTTTTATGATGATTACTGCTTTTTTAGGTAGCAGTTAATAATACAGGCTCTAGACGGGAACTGCCTGGATTAGCCATTCTTGCTCTTTCCTTCATAAACTGTGCCCTTGAGCAAATTAATCAGGCTATCATTTCACTACCTTATAAATGGGATACTACTGCTGCTGCTGCTGCTAAGTCGCTTCAGTCGTGTCTGACTCTATGCGACCCCATAGACGGCAGCCCACCAGGCTCCTTCGTCCCTGGGATTCTCCAGGCAAGAACACTGGAGTGGGTTGCCATTTCCTTATCCAGTGCATGAAAGTGAAAAGTGAAAGTGAAGTCACGCAGTCGTGTCCAACCCCTCAGCGACCCCATGGACTGCAGCCTTCCAGGCTCTGCTGTCCATGGGATTTTCCAGGCAAGAATACTGGAGTGGGGATACTACCAGTCAGTGTTTAAATAATTAAATGTGCTGATATATGTAAAGTGCTCAGATCTTTCCCTGGCACATAATGCACATTTGATACTTTCCATTTTTTAATTATCATTAATATTTTGGATTCAATATCTGCATGCCCAATACTGATACAAGGGGGACTTAATATTATGTAATATAAAAAACTGGGAGGAAGCTGGGTGCTCCATGAGAAAGATAGTATCTGTACTTTATTTTAATAGATATATTGATTTAATTACTCAACCATATAATTTTTACTTTCACTAGAAATGCTTTCTATTTCATAGGGATAAAGCAAAACCTCTTCATAGTGTAGAAAGGGAAGATTTGATTTGATAAAATGTCATGTGACCAAAGATTTTTCTTCAATATCAAGTTCAACATGAGCTGATAATAAAGGCTATATTTTGCTTACAGATTTAAAAATGCAATATTGCTTGTTTTCCCAAATCTTGAATGAAACCTAATCTAATCCTTACTTTCTTTAAAAACATTTAATTGTGATACAGATGATATAGACATGAGTATCGCAAATCTAGGTATGGAATGCTAGAGTTCATATTTTCAAATGTTCATTTCTTTCATTATCATCAGAGAGATGGCATTTTGTGACTTTTCTATCTTACATTTGAAAGGAGACAAATTTTCTGACTTGTACAATAGGGAGAGGGTTATATTTGACCTTACAGATCACATATACTCCTCCATGTTGGCAATACCTTCTTCTACCAAAAATTTGTATTATTTTGAGCTCAAGGATCTTCAGTTTGTCAGCAGCGTATATACATTAACCTTAGGCTTGCTGCTGCTGCTGCTGCTGCTGCTGCTAAGTCGCTTCAGTCGTGTCTGACTCTGTGCGACCCCATAGACAGCAGCCCACCAGGCTCCCCTGTCCCTGGGATTCTCCACGAAAGAACACTGGAGTAGGTTGCCATTTCCTTCTCCAATGCATGAAAGCTTAACCTTATCTTATTCTTCAGAGACATTGTTATATGTTGTTATATTGTAATAGAAATGTAGTAGCTTCTTGGAAAAAAGGTAGCTTGTGGAGAAGACTATAATTAAGAAATAGTTTTCAATACATAAGAAACTTTAGTTTTCATGCACAAAATTTTATTTCATCTACTGATTTATATTTCCCAAAACAGAATAACTTCTATCATTACAGGCATATGTTTTGTCTACATTTGAAGTTTTTTTTTATTATGTAGAGTTAATGTATTGCATTTTAGCTTTCGTTTGGAAAAATTCTGATCTAAAACTTACAGCTGTAACTGGGTAGTCAATTATTTATTATTCAAGTATGATAAACACAGGAGATCTAAATTCTGGTGAATTGGGGTGCTAATGTGAACTTGCAAGATTTGAACACTTTTAGCTTTTTGTCAGTCTTAATAGTACATGCTATAGTTTAAGGAAACAAAACTACTTTAGGTCAATCATTGTCAATCCTAGAACAACTGTGTTGACTTGGTAGCATTTGGTAACAGCCCAGAGATTTTGAACCTGGTTAGAACCCTGATATTTTCAAACCTCAGTTCACATTGTGCATGGGCTGAGTATAAAGAAGTTGCATTCACTGAGGTTGGTTCTGCAGGCCACGGTTTACATAAAAGCGATGAAAGTGAGTCACTGAGTTGTGTCCAACTCCTTGCAACCCCATGAACTATATACAATCCATGGAATTCTCCAGGCCAGAATACTGGAGTGGGTAGTCATTCCCTTCTCCAGAGGATCTTCCCAACTCCAAGATCGAACCCAGGCCTTCCACATTGCAGGCAGATTCTTTACCTGCTGAGCCACCAGGGAAGCCCAAGAATACTGGAGTGGGTAGCCTATTCCTTCTCCAATGGATCTTCCCAACCCAGCAATCAAACCAGGGTATCCTTCATTGCAGGTGGATACTTTACCAGCTGAACCACCAAGGAAGTCCCATAAAAGTGATGAAATTACGCACATTCTAACTGGCTGACAGCTAATGACCCCAAACAATGATGCATCTTTCAGTTAAGTACTTCAAACTGATAAGCATAAACATAAACAACATATAGATAACCCGGTTTATCAGGAAGTTGCTGTTTAATGACACACATCAAGTTCTTTTATTTAAATGGCTGTGGTTGGTTTGATTAGTTGATTGGTTGTGGTTGGCTTTTGTTTCTGACATCCAAAATAGTATTTGACTTTTACATAGGGAAAATATTTTCCTGGCTAATGTTACAACAAGTTAATTTTTTAGTGGCCAATCATAGTTTGTACTAAACACCGGATTGTACTGGGAGATAGTAGACCACAGAGGATAGGAGTCAGGAGTCATGGTAGGAACTTCAATTCCATCACTGAACAGTTTTCTTTTGTGGATGATGAGGGTAAGCATATGTCTGTCCAAGGGTAACTGTGAGGTGTCTTAAGATAATCTGTGGAAAATGTATAGCCCAGGGCCTGAACATAGTAAACGCTCAAAAATGTTAAAGTCATTGTTGCTTTCATGATCATTTCTTCCTTAGTAAAATTTTGGTTCTGTCTTGGAATATCCTTTTGACAGAGGAGGTATGGCCTTGTATTAGGAGCATTTCCTTGTTAAGCTGATTAGTATGCACATAAAAACACATCTTCCTCCCAGCCTATCTCTTGTTCAAGCATATGTCTAGACATTTTGTCACTCTCAGAGGAAAAGGGAGCTACAAGGCAAATAAATTCAAATGTCAATCAAATCCCTCAAAAATGGTCCTGAGGGAAATAATGTTTATAAATTTGCTTAAGTTACATGCAAGCTATCCCTCCCTGTATAAACTCTTTAGATGTATCCCCAACTCAAGCCAAACTCTTAAAAACAAATATATACCTGAAAAATATCATGTAGGGCCCAAGCAAAGTGTTCTATTTTTTTTTGTTTGTTTGTTTGAAAGGATGCTATCAGTTCATTTTTAGAGAGGTTTTAAATAAAACCCTCATGAAATATGTGACCATATAAAGGACAAATACTGCTGAGGGATAGGTCACTAGTTTCTGAGGTTTCCTCTGAAGACTTGTAGGGATATTTCTTTCTGCTCTCAATACTAGGAATAAAAGCATTTTTCCAGAACAACTGGCTTGTTTTTATATTTTAGGCATTGCTAAAATAAACAATCATGTTTATATCTTTATATTTGCAACTAGAATGCTTACCATGAAATTTATGACGCATCATTAGAACTTCACAGGACTTCAGATGATAACATTGCTGAAACGGTCAATTCTTTCCATCTTACCTTTACATATTCATATTTTTATCTTAAAGTTCCATTGTCTAGGCTATTTATTTAAAGTTTTTTATGCAATAACTTTGCAGAATCTGGTTTTTTTTTTCATGAAATAAATTTGAGGAATATTTTTTGATCTGAAGTTCAAATTCTTACAAATTTGCCATATACCAAAGACTAATGCTTCTTTCTGCTTCTGCACTAAATAATTTACTAGATGAGTTTCAGAACTAGAGTACTGTACCTGCCACTATGCCAATGATGGGCACGAGAACTACAAACACAATGAGATAAAGGGTGATCAGTGCAGCTTTATAAGACTTCATCCTCTCTTGAAGAGTTGGGCCATTTTTAGGATCTAAAAAACAAAAGTCCAACCTCCTGTTAGAGAACTTACTCATCTTACTTAATTAAAACTTTTTAAAATCTCCAATTATATGGTTAGTATCAAACCTACTGGAATAAAAAGGAAATAAGAAATAGGTTCTCGTTTATTCAGCAGGAAGTAAAAGGGACAGTCAAAAGGAGAAGTCAATACAGAAATTGCTGTGGACATTTGATCTATCCACTAACTAAACATCCAGGACAAAGTTACTATCTTCTCCAAGCCATACTTGTCTCATTGGATGCATTCATTGATAAATTTTAATACTGATACCATACCAAAACACACACAAACATAAATTTTATTCTTCTGTTTCACATGGGAATGTGAACATTCTGGATGAAAATAAAGTTCCTCAAGCAACCATATATTAATAATTATATATACTTTTTCAGATTTTAAGTGGAATAAGAAAAACATTACTTCTGATGGTAATTATGTAAATTTCCTTTTCTCATTCTACCTCAATAGTTTTGTATTTGGATGCCTCTTGTGATTTGAATACAAGCTGAAAAAAAAAATAACAAAATTCACACCTTGATTAAACATTGGAATGGATCAGTAAAGCCCATCCTCTGGATATTTCAGAATATACTAATATTTTAGTATTATTTCTTTATATGAACCAGCAATTCATATGTTGAGATGCTAATTGTAGAAAAGTTAACTCAATATAGAGGGAATCTTACTAGCAGAAGATGTTTCTCTGGTTAAGTGAATAAAACATTTATTAAAACATTCTTTCCTATGGCCATTGCTTTTGTTGTTTAGCAAAAAAGAAGGAAATTTTGTTTTCAGGTTGCAAATTAAAATGAAATTTTAGGTAGTGTTCAGTAACGTTCTATGAGGAATTGAATAGGAAAAGGAGGAAAAAATTAGGTAAAGAAAATTTAAAAAATAAGGAAAAGGGGGAAAATGAAGGAAAAAAGAGAAGGAGCAACCACAATACAAGCAAGATGGGATATTCCATCTGTCAGGTGACTAAGACTGAGATCCAACCAGGCAGATAGAGTAAGTCTCATGACCAAAATTTTACAGTCTCACTAACTCCAAGGACAATGTCCATGAGCACCCTCCCTTATTCTACTTACGGGGAGGAAGCAAAGCTGTCATTGAGCGAGCATCGAACTTCACAGACTCTGTACAGCTGTCAGTGTCTTCTTGCTGATCAGGAAAGTCATCCCACTGTGCCATACTTCTATCAAACACATGGAAAAACATGTTAATTACACACAGAATTGCTAGGGCCCTTTGGCATCATGTTTCACATTGAAATTTACAGTTAAAATCCAATTTTAGCCAGGGAACAAGTATAATTAATTACATTTACATACATCTCTGTCAAATATATGCCAACATAACTACCCATGAATTTTCATTTCAACATTAAAAGACAGACTTACATGGAACCCACTCATGAGTTTTTCCATGTACAAATGTACACTTATGATTGAAGTATGTGGTTTTTAGAGTGAGAGGTAACTTTGCTCTCTTTAGCTAAAAAAGGAAAAATTCTCAACTGGCAGAAAACAACTGTTTAGCTAAAAAGTTAAAAAGAATTTCCCTTAGAACAAGTAGTAGCTGAAAATCTGAAACAAATATTTCCCGTGATATTTTATCAGAGCTTTATCAGGCAAATCTTCTTCTGCCAAGGCATCTGTTTATCCCTTTAGAAACAGAAAACAAAGTCCAGTCACAAGATAAGGAGCCACAGGAAAAACTAAGTTTTTATTTTCCTTTCCTTTCCCTTCTTTTCCTTTTTTTTTAAAAATTTTCTTATATATTTTCCTATCAAGACTTCCCTCACTATATACATTGGCAGCACCTCAAATATGTGCTTGTACCTTTTAAAACACAATTGCAAAGAGCTGGACGTGACTGAGCGTACACACACATATTTTATGACCTAATCTATATCTATGTCTCTTTAAGATGCATTAGAATCATTTAAAAGGCTTACTTTAAAACAGATTGATGGTCCCAACCTGCAAAACTTCTCATATTTAGGGTAGGGATCAACAACTTGCAGGCTTCCCTGGTGGTTCAGTGGTAAAGAATCTGCCTGCCAAGGCACGAGATGTGGGGTTCAATCCCCTATCAGGGAAGATGCCCTGGAGAAGGAAATGGCAACCCACTCTAGTATTCCTGCTTAGGAAATCCCATGGACAGAGGAGCCTGGCAGGTTACAGTCCATGGGGTCGCAGAAGAGTTGGACACAACTTGGAGACTAAACAACAACAATTTGCAATTCAGACAAGTTTTCTAGTCATGCTGCTGCTGCCAGTCTAAGGACCACAACTTTAAGAACATTTGTCAAAAGAAACTGTATGACTTTTTCTTGGAAACAGTTCAATTCATTTGATTGATAAGTTTAGCATAAAGCCAACATCTTCTGATCATTGTTTATTTTCTCTAATGCTGAGGTATGGATTTAACACAGCTGAAGTTGCAACTGTGTACCCTGGTAACTTCAGGACACTGAACTCTTATCTCCTCCAGAAAATGGGCAATCATTCATACGCAAATGTTCACCCTGCTTTGGGAAGAGGTACTGAAAATAAGGATGTGGCAACTCCTGTCAATATATTTTTAAAAAATATATTTCCAAGGAGTTATTTTACTTTGCAGTTTGTACATACATCACTCTGTAAATCGGTTTTACTTTTTTGTAAGTCTGGTCGATCTAACCAAGGAGTGTATTCTTTAAACGGTTCAGTCACTGTGGAGGAAGCTGGCAGAGGGGGAAGTTAGGACGACATCCCCTTTTCTTGCTACTGCTGCTGCTAAGTCACTTCAGTCGTGTCCAACTCTGTGCGACCCCATAAACGGCAGCTCACCAGGCTCCCCCGTCCCTGGGATTCTCCAGGCGAGAACACTGCTTAGGCAGAGGTAAAACTAAATAAACAATTATTGGCGAACACTATCATAGGAAACCAAACTGATTAATTCAGACCCAGACTCTCCTGCCATTTCTCACCTTTTTAATTCACTCTATTATTTGATTTGGATGATAGTTTTTAACTTGCCATGGGAAAAAATCAAAAACATTACTTTTAAGAATGAGATGACAATGAGACAGCTAAATTCTTTTTTAAACTACAGTTCAAAGCACTGGGACTCTGGCAAAGCTTTTAACATTTGAACTCAGTTTATAAAGGATGGGCTCACAAAGTCTACTTTTTTTTTTTTTTTTTTTTGCTGTATCCCATGGCATGCAGGATCTTAGTTCTCTGACTAGGGAACAAACCTACGTTCCCTGCATTGGAAGCCCAGAGTCTTAACAACTCAACAGCCAAGTATACATTTAGGTACCCCTGCTATGCACCTAGAAATATTTCCCTGTCAGTCTGCTCACAAGTCTCTTCTCAATGTGTTTGACTCTGGTTCTGGTCCCAGTAGCTGAGATATTATGACTCCATTTTCACTTACATACAAAGGAAACATCCTTATATTAGTCAGTCTTCTAGATGGGAATTTCTTTGTAAAAAATATTTTTGCAAAATTTAAAAAATTTTAAATCTGATAAATCTCGCTAGACTGTGAGCTACAGAAGAGGTGGGACCATGTCTAGTTTTGTTCAATATTATATTGGCAGAGCCTAAAGCAATCTGGAGTATAGAGTACACTTGATATATACTTGTTGAATATTTGGGCACTGGCATCACGGACTCGATGGATGTGAGTCTGAGTGAACTCGGGGAGATGGTGATGGACAGGGAGGCCTGGCGTGCTGCGATTCACGGGGTCACAAAGAGTCGGACATGACTGAGCGACTGAACTGAACTGAACAGAGACTAAGTTCAGTTTTGTTTTTCATTAGGCCTCTATACTTCGATCTATCTTTTATGGGCTTTAGATGATAACATATATCTTTTAGATTACTGGATTTCAAACTATGATTTCTTTGGGTAGATTTAAAATCTCTGAAAAAGAAAACCCTCTAATAAATGTCTACAAGTGGGTTAGGCTGAATGACCACATGTGGACAACAGAGGTACAGAGAGCTGAAAGTGAGATGAACACCAAAGTCTGTTGAGTGGAGCGATGAATGAAAAAGAATCCCCTTGGTTACTCTAGTGAACAATGAGTTCTGTTTGTTCTCTGGAGTGGTTTATAACAAGGGTTGGTTAATCATGAAGTATACTTTTTTCCGTTGAAAAAAAGATGAAATTAATCATAGATGATCCTGCCATAAGATTGCTGGCATTTTCTATTACTACTTTCTTTTGTTCTCAGTCTCCAAAATTGTCCTGAGAAGCTCATTTATTTCCATGGCTTGAATGGCATGAACTACTACCTACATGCTGACTAAGCCAAAATACCCAGCTCAGATCTCATGTCTCAGAATCAGATTTATAAAGAGATAGATAGATAGATAGATATAATACAGCTAGCTACAATGGGGTACTTTTCACATCAACCTAACTTTTCTTTGTCCAGGGTTTCTGATGTTGGCATGCCACCCATTTATATCATCTGTTTGTTATTACAATCCTGGGCTAATTTAATAGCTCCCAATAGGTCTCTCTGGTTTCCCTGATAGCTCAGTTGGTAAAGAATCCTACCTGCAATGCAGGAGACTCTAGTTCAATCCCTAGGTTGGGAAGACCCAGTATTCTTGGGCTTCCCTGGTGGCTCAACTGGTAAAGAATCTGCCTACAATATGGGAGACCTGGGTTTGATGCCTGGGTTGAGAAGATTCCCTGGAGAAGGGAAAGGCTACCCACTCTATAATCCTGGCTTGGAGAATTCCACAGACTGTATAGTCCATGGGGTCGCAAAGAGTCAGATACAACTGAGTGACTTTCACTTTCACTTTTTCATAGGTCTCTCAGCTTCATGTTAATCCTTCCATTTTATTTTCCACACAACTTCTAGAATGGTCCTCTTCAAAAGTAAGTCAGATTGACATCATGACCAAGTGGCTTTTATCCCAGGGATGCAAGGATTCTTCAGTATTTGCAAATCAATCAATGTGATACACCACATTAACAAATTGAGAGATAAAAACCATATGATTATCTCAATAGAGGCAGAGAAAGCCTTTGACAATCAACATCCACTTATGATAAAAACCCTCCAGAAAGCAGGCATAGAAGGAACATACCTCAACATAATAAAAGCCATATATGATAAACTCACAGCAAACATTATCCTTAATGGTGAAAAATTGAAAGCATTTCCCCTAAAGTCAGGAAGAAGACAAGGGTGCCCACTTTCACCACTACTATTCAACATAGTTTTGGAAGTATTAGCCACAGCAATCAGAGGAGAAAAAGAAATAAAAGGAATCCAGATTGGAAAAGAAGAAGTAAAACTCTCACTGTTTGCAGATGACATGATCCTTTACATAGAAAACCCTAAAGACACCACCAGAAAATTACTAGAGCTAATCAATGAATATAGTAAAGTTGCAGGATATAAAATTAACACACAGAAATCCCTTGTAATCCTATACACTAACAATGAGAAAACAGAAAGAGAAATTAAGGAAACAATTCCATCCACCATTGCAATGAAAAGAATAAAATACTTAGGAATAAATCTACCTAAAGACACAAAAGACCTATTTACAGAAAACTATAAAACACTGATGAAAGAAGTCAAAGATGACACAAATATATAGAGAAATATACCATGTTCATGGATCAGAAGAATCAATATAGTGAAAATGAGTACACTACCCAAAGCAATCTATAGATTCAATGCAATTCCTATCAAGCTACCAACAGTATTTTTCAGAGAACTGGAACAAATAACTTCACAATTTGTATGGAAATACAAAAAACAAAAAACAAAAAAACAAACCTCAAATAGCAAAAGCAATCTTGAGAATGAAGACTGGAACTGGAGGAATCAACCTGACTTCAGACTATACTATAAAGCTACAGTCATCAAGACAGTATGGTACTGGCACAAAGATAGAAATATAGATCAATGGAACAAAATAGAAAGCCCAGAGATAAATCCACACACCTATGGACACCTTATCTCTGATAAAGGAGGCAAGAATATACAATGGAGGAAAGACAATCTCTTTAACAAGTGGTACTGGGAAAACTGGTCAACCACTTGTAAAAGAATGAAACTAGAACACTTTCTAACACCATACACAAAAATAAACTCAAAATGGATTAAAGATCTAAATTTAAGACCAGAAACTATAAAACTCCTAGAGGAAAATATAGGCAAAACACTCTGACATAAATCACAGCAGGATCCTCTATGACCCACTTCCCAGAGTAATAGAAATAAAAGCAAAAATAAACAAATGGGACCTAATTAAACTTAAAAGTTTTTGCACAATGAAGGAAAATATAAGTAAGGTGAAAAGACAGCCTTCAGAATGGGAGAAAATAATAGCAAACAAAGCAACTGACAAAGAATTAATCTCAAAAATATACAAGCAGCTCATGCAGCTTAATTCCAGAAAAATAAACAACCTAATCAAAAAATGGGCCAAAGAACTAAACAGACATTTCTCCAAAGAAGACATACAGATGGCTAACAAACACATGAAAAGACACTCAACATCTCTCATTATCAGAAAAATGCACATCAAAACCACAATGAGGTACCATCTCATGCCAGTCAGAATGGCTACTATCAAAAAGTCTACAAATAATAAATGCTGGAGAGGGTAAGGAGAAAAGAGAACCCTCTTACACTGTTGGTGGGAATGCAAACTAGTACAGCCACTATGGAGAATAGTGTGGAGATTCCTTAAAAAACTGGAAATAGAACTGCCATATGACCCAGCAATCCCACTGCTGGGCATTCACACTGTGGAAACCAGAACTGAAAGAGACACGTGTACCCCAATGTTCATTGCAGCACTGTTTACAATAGCTCAGACATGGAAGCAACCTAGATGTCCATCAGCAGACGAATGGGTAAGAAAGCTGTGGTACATACACACAATGGAATATTACTCAGCTATTAAAAAGAATGTATTTGAATCAGTTCTAATGAGGTGGATGAAACTGGAGCCTATTATACAGAATGAAGTAAGTCAGGAAGAAAAATACCAATATAGTATATTAATGCATATATATGGAATTTAGAAAGATGGTAATGATGACCCTATATGCAAAACAGCAAAAGAGAACCAGATATAAAGAACAGACTTTTGGATTCTGTGGTAGAAGGTGAGGGTGAGATGATTTGAGAGAATAGCATTGAAACATGTATATTACCATATGTGAAATAGATTGACAGTCCAGGTTCAATGCATGAGACAGGGCGCTTAGGGCTGGTTCACTGGGATGACCCTGAGGGATGGAATGGGGAGGGAGGTGGGAGGGGAGTTCAGGATGGGGAACACATGTACACCCATGGTTGATTGATGTCTATGTATGCCAAAAACCACTACAATATTGTAAAGTAATTAGCCTCTAATTAAAATTAACTAATTAATTTTAAAAAAAGTAAGTCAGATGTATCACTCTGCTGAAATCCTATAAATACATTCCCATCTCACTCACTCAGACAGACTTTTCTCCAGCATCAGATCTGAAATGGCAACCTACCTCTTTCACTTCCTCTTCTCTTTCTTGCCTTGATCTGCCCCCCACCCCCAACTTATCACCATCCAACATGAAATACATTTCCCTTATTTGTCTTGTCTATTGTTTGTCTCTTCTCACACAAGTTAGAGTCATGATTCAGTGGTTTTTATCTCTTTGGTTCAATGAATAGAGTTCCTGTCACTGGTGTTCATCATGTACATAAGAACATTAGGAGAAACTCCACAAATAAATGAAAGACAAAATAGTTTGCAAGATGACTGGATTTTATACCTGGAGTCATGCTTCAAGGAAAGTTTGCATTAGTGAATTGAAGAAATGTAAAAACCTGTTCTGCTATCTACTGGTAAATGAAAGGTTTTTCTTTGAATCATGTGTCAACAGGAAACTGAAACAAAAATATCTCACCCCCGAGGTTCCCACTTTTGCCTCAGAGGGATTTGTTAGACTTACTGGATTCCTTCAGTTCCTTACTCTATCAGTGCTGTTTGTTTAGGAATGTTAGAAAACATACACTTGTGAGGCTTTGTTAGAAGCCAGCGGACAATTCACACAATCCAAATGAGCCTTTAACTGCTTTTTCCAAAGTTAAAAGAAAAAGTAACCTCACATGTTACAGCTTCCTATCAAATGTCAATGCACTGACAAAGAACTGTGAAATCTTCTGAGTGTATGTAATCTATTAAAAGCACGTTCTCATGAGAAGTGAAACACCTCTCTGCAGTATCAGCTCTTCATGAAGAGGGTGAAAAATTTATAGAAGCTACAACAGGAAAACCTTAATGAAATAAATTCAGTATTATTCTGTTTGGAAACATACTTTTCTTTATTCCTGTTTTTATTATAAAAATATTGTAACACTATTGAAGACAAGTTGGGACAAAATTTCTATCATTCCATCACCCCAATAAAGGAAAAAATTGAGTGCATCCACATTACAAATTGATACTATACAGTATGTTATCATCTGGTTTTATGTATTTCCCTTAAATTCATATCAGTATCTCTATAATTGAAATTATTTTTTTCAAGTTTAAAATGATGGGCTACATAATAATTCATTGAATATATGTACCTTATTTATGCAGCCATTTTCTTATAATTCTTCAAAATAAGATATGTTCCCTGTTCTTTGAAGGGCAATGTGTTACTGATACAGATGCTGCTGCTGGAAATATTTGCATAACTTAGGTTTCTTCTTTTTAGCCTAAATGTTTCTTTAGGTAATTCATTATATGTTGAACTATCAGATAACAGGAATACTATCTCAAACTTCTTAGTATCCACTGTCTGACTTCTCTTTAAAAAGATTGTACACATTTACAGAGATTCTAGTCACTTAATGTTTTAAACCAAATTCACCACTGTTCAGTAACAATGTTTATTTTAGAATCATTTAGATTTTAGTGAGAGCTAAATGATATCTCAGATATATATCTATATATACACAGATATATATGGTTATAATATGAATTTAAAAATTATTATGAGGATTAAAAATAATTTTTATAAATTGTCTGATACATAGACAACCACAAATAAATGAATCACCATTATTTTAAACCATCACTTTTTTTTAAATATGAAATTTTCTTATTTTATCCTCACAACAGCACCATGAGGCATGTTCTCAATTTTACAAGCTGGGAAACCAAGACCTAAAACATTTAAGTATCCAGTTAATGGTACACAACTAGTGAACGGGGAAGTTGGGACCTGAAGGTAGGCAGTGTACGACCAAAAAAACAGCTCCTAATTCCTGTATAAAACATTTATAATCTCAGTTTTATGACTTTTCTATCACTATTTTCACGTGGCTAATGAGAATGCTAATTGCATTTTATGCTGTGTAAATCTTAACCATTCTTCGAGATGAATGTAAATTCTAACAGCTCCATGAAGATTCTTCTTTCTCCTCTTGAAGTAATTTTGGCCTCTCCTGTATTCTCATAGTATTTACATATAGCATTTGCATACCACTTTTATGGTGCTCAAATTATATTATGCCAATTTGCCTTAGATCTTGATTTTCCTAAAGACAGAGACTTTCATTTTTTATGTCCCTTCCTTACATCTAGAAAGTGCACACAGTAGATGCCCAACTAATATTTGTTATATGAGCAATAGAGGTAATAAAAGTATTAGATTAAAGTCAAGAGTATTATGCAAAAACTAAGATTAGACTAAGATATATTTAATCACATTGAGTAAAGCCAATAATTAGCAACAAAATATGCACATTTATATGCCTAAAATTTCTTGCTAGTTCAACTTAAAAATATATATCATATATATATGTCATATATATTTGTGCACATATATACATTTTTCACCCACAGAAAACCTAGCAGAAATCTCTATCATTGAAACAATCAAAATGAGTTATTAGCGATAGGATTCAAAACTGTACCAAAGATTACTGATCACATATGTAAACAGCTCTCTCATACAACATACACACACACATGTAGACACACAAAAATACACAGAGTAGACCCATATATTCAACAGAAGCAATTTGGGAGAAAATACAAGTAAAACTTCTTTTACCATATGTCCTAAAGACGGCAGCACTGATTTATCCACTTCCCTCTTGTAACAATTGAAACCTAAAACCTTTATCACATAATATTTCAGCACAGCACAAGAAGAAAGGAAATGACACATTTGTATGTTGAAAATCTTTCTTAACAGTGTATTTCAATAGTACTCTTCTCAGTGCACAAGTTTGCAGAATCTAAATTTGTCAGATAACTCATTCCTCTTTCCATCTAGGACATTACAAAAGAAAAAGAGAAGTCAAATGAAAAACAATTGGGATTATTGTAACAGCATACATAACATATGGAAGATTAATCTTTTCCTTTTTGTAAGATAGGTCTGCTTTCTATAATATTCTCATTACTATTAATCTTTTATTAATCTCAATATCTTCCACTAATACTCATGATCTCCTTCATACTGTATAACCTTGAGGGAAGACTCTATGTTTAAGTGATTTGTTTTTCTTAATCCTTTTCCCTAGATCCCTTATCTCTAGCTTCAAACACAAAGCAGAGGAGGAAAGGATACCCACCAAGTAAAAGCAATCCCTTACTGCTCACTTCAGCTCTGTCTATAGTGATGTTAGCAATTTCTGTAGATCCCTTTGAGCATCTAAAAAGTTATTTATTTCCTGAGAAGTATAATAGAGGAAAGGGGTCTTGGGCATGGGATCAGAACAAAGGAATGACTTTCATCTTCTATACCTGTCAGAGTTTTACATATTTTTTAATCTCATTTATTTAATCACAGTCCAGTTCCAATAGGACATGTAAAAAAAAAAAACCACTATTGAGCTAATTTTTAGATCTGATTCTTTTGGGGAAAAGTGTTTACTTTATATTTCATGGGCACTTCATGGTGCTCAAAGAGGGAGGGATCCTACTTTCTATCAAGAGATGGTCAAAATGATGTTCTGGCACCACAGAACAGTAACCCCTGGTAGAGAGAACCCAGGAATAGTGCACAGTGCTTGAAAAAAGAAAGCAGAAAAGAAAGTAGCAGTGTAACAGCAAGAGTAACAGGCAATGAAGCTGGCAGCACAAATGCTGGCCAGACAGACTGAGCCAAGAATAGGATTGCAGACATCAACCCAGGCTAGACCAACATGAAGGCTACTCTGTGACCACACTAGGTCACCAGATTCTTAGGAGAAGACGTGGAGACTAACATCAGAACTCACTGTATTTTCTTTTGATCTGCTTCTATATGTTTTTGTTGTCCAGTCATTAAGTCATGTCCAACTCTCTGCAATCCCATGGACTGAAGCAAATCAGGCTATTCTTTCCTCCACTGTCTCCTGGAGTTTGCTCAAATTCATGCCCATTAAGTCAGTGATGCTATCTAACCATCTCTTCCTCTGCCAGCCCCTTCTCTTTTTGTCTTCAGTCTTTCCCAGCAT
The DNA here is from genome assembly GCF_042477335.2 of Ovis canadensis. Classification (NCBI taxonomy): domain Eukaryota; kingdom Metazoa; phylum Chordata; class Mammalia; order Artiodactyla; family Bovidae; genus Ovis; species Ovis canadensis. The sequence goes on along the minus strand of NC_091270.1, from coordinate 36,342,241 downwards.
CAGGGTATTTTCCAAACTCATTGGAAAATATTGGAGTTTCAGCTTCAGCATTAGTTCTTCCAATGAATATTCAGGGTTGATTTCCTTTAGGAAGGACTGGTTGGATCTCCTTGCTATCCAACGACTCTCAAGAGTCTGCTCCAGCACCAGTTTGAAAGCATTAATTCTTTGGCACTCAGCTTTCTTTATGGTCCGACTCGCATGTTTGTACAGTACTACTGGAAAAACCATAGCTTTCACTATACAAACCTTTGTTGGCAAACTGATGTCTCTGCTTTTCAGTATGTTGTTTCAGTTTGCCATAGCTTTCCTTCTGAGGAGCAAGCATCTTTTAATTTCACAGTTTCAGTCACTGTCCACAGTGATTTTGGAGCCCAAGAAAATAAAAGCTGTCACGTTTCCACCTTTTCCCTTTCTATCTTCCATGAAGTGGTAGGACCGGATGTCGTGATCTCAGTTTTTTGAATGCTGAGTTTCAAGCCAGCCTTTTCACTCTCTTCTTTCATCCTCATCAAGAGGCTCTTTAGTTCCTCTTCACTCTCTGCCATAAGGGTGGTATTATCTGTGTATCTGAAGTTGTTGATATTTCTCCCAGCAATCTTGATTCCAGCATGCGATTCATCTAGCCTGGCATTTCACGTGATATAAACAGAATATGTTAAATAAGCATGGTGACAACATACAGCCTTGACATACTCCTTTCCCAATTTTGAACAAGTCCGTTGTTCCATATCCAATTCTAACTGTTGCTTTCTTGACCTGCATACAGGTTTCTCAGGAGACAGGTAAGGTGGTCTGGTATTCCCATCTCTAAGAATTTTAATATCACAGTTTGTTGTGATCCACACAGCCAAAGGTTTAGTGCAGTAAATGAAGCAGAAGTAGATGTTTTTCTAGAATTCTCTTGCTTTCTCTATAACCCTCTATAAATTTCAGATGCTGGCAATTTGATCTCTGGTTCTTCGTCCTTTACTAAATCTGGCTTGCACATCTGGAAGTTCTCAGTTCACATACTGCTGAAGCCTATCGTGAAGGATTCTGACCATAACTTTGCTAGCATGTGAAATGAGCACAATTGCAGTGTAGTCTATACATTCTTCGACATTGCCCTTCTTTGGGATTAGAATGAGAACTGATCTTTTCTAGTCCTGTGGCCACTGCTGAGTTTCCCAAGTTGCTGGCATATTGAGAGCAGTACTTTAACAGCATCATCTTTAAGGATTTGAAATATCTCAGCTGGAATTCTATCACTCTTACCAGCTTTGTTCATAGTAATGCTTCCTAAGGTCCATCTGACTTTACACTCCAGGATGTCTGGCTCTAGGTTAGTGACAACACCATTGTGGTTATCCAGATTATTAAGACTTTTTTGCTTATTTCTTCTGTGTATTCTTGCTACCTATTCTTAATCTCTTCTTTTTCTGTTAGGTTCTTACTGTTTTTCTCCTTCATCATGTACATGTTTGCATGAAATATGCCCTTGGTATCTCCAATTTTTTTAAGAGCTCTCTAGTCGTTCTCATTCTATTGTTTTCCTCTATTTCTTTGCATTGTTCATTTAAGAAGGCCTTCTTATCTCTCCTTGCTATTTTCTGGAACTCAGCATTCAGTTGGCTTTATTTTTCTCTTTCTCTCTTGCTTTTCACTTCTCTTCTTTCTTCACCTATTTATAAAGCTTTCTCGGACAACAGCTTTGTCTTCTTGCATTTCTCTTCCTTGGGATGGTTTTGGTCACTGCCTCCTGTACAAACTTCTGTTCAGGCACTCTGTCTAATCCCTTAAAGCTATTCATCACCTTCACTGTATAATCATAGGGGATTTGATTTAGGTCATACCTGAATGACCTAGTGGTTTTCCCCACTTTCTTCAATTTAAGTCTGAATTTTGCAATAAGGAGCTGATTATCTGAGCCACAGTCAGTTCCAGGTATTGTTTCTGCTTACCGTATAGAGCTTATCCATAATTGGCTGCAAAGAACATAATAAATCTGATTTTGGTATTGACCATTTGGTGATGCCCACATGTGGAGTCATTTCTTGTGTCATTGGAAAAGGCTGTTTGCTATGACCAGTATGTTCTCTTGACAAAACTCTGTTAGCCTTTGCCCTGTTTCATTTTGTACTCGAAGGCCAAATTTGCCTGTTATTCTAGATATCTCTTGACTTCCTGCTTTTGCATTCTAATCTTTATGAGAAAAAGGACATCTTTTTTTGGTGTTAGTTCTAGAAGGTCTGTAGGTCCTCAAAGAACCAGTCAACTTCAGTTTCTTTGGTATTAGTGGTTGGGGCATTGACTTGGATTACTGTGATGTTGAAGGTTTGCCTGGGAAATGAACCAAGATAATTTGTCATTTTTGAGATTGCACCCAAGTACTGCATTTTGGACTCTCTTGTAGACTATGAGGACTACTCCATTTCTTCTAAGGAATTCTTGTCCACAGTAGTAGATATAATCTGAGTTAAATTTACCCATTCCATCCATTTTAGTTAACTGATTCCTATGATGTCAATGCTCAATCTTGCCATCTCCTGCTTGACCACATCAAATTTACCTTGATTCAAGGACCTAACATTTCAGGTTCTTACACAATACTGTTCTTGACAGCACCGAATTTTACTTTCACCACTAGAAACATTCACAATTGAGTGTCATTTCTCCTTTGGCCCAGCTGCTTCATTCTATCTGAAGCCATAAATAATTGCCCTCCACTTTTACCCAGTAGCATATTGGACACCTTCCAACCTGGATGCTTCATCTTTTGTAGTCATATCTTTGTGTCTTTTCACACTGTTCATCCATGGGGTTCTCTAGGGAATACTGGAGTGGGCTGCCATGTCCTCCTTCTGTGGACCATGTTTTGTTAGGACTCTTCACCAGGATCCATCATCTTAAGTAGCCCTGTGTCAGTTCAGTCACTTACTCATGTCCAACTCTTTGAGACCCCATTGACTGCAGCATGCCAGGCTTCCTTGTCCATCACCAACTCCAGGAGCTTACTCAAACTCATGTCCATCGAGTTGCTGATGCCATCCAACCATCTCATCTCTTGTCATCCTGTTCTCCTCCTGCCCCCAATCTTTCCCAGCATCAGGGTCTTTTCCAATGAGTCAGTTCTTCATATCAGATGGCCAAAGTATTGGAGCTTTAGCTTCAGCATCAGTCCTTCCAATGAATATTCAGGACTGACTTCCTTTAGGATCAACTGGTTGGATCTCCTCAAGAGTCTTCTCCAACACCACAGTTCAAAAACATCAATTCTTCAGCATTCAGGTTTCTTTATGGTCTGACTCTCACATCCATACGTGACTACTGGAAAAACCATTGCCTTGACTAGACGGACCTTTGTTGGCAAAGTAATGTCTCTGCTTTTCAATATGCTATCTAGGTTGGTCATAACTTTTCTTACAAGGAGTAAGTGTCTTTTAATTTCATGGCTGCAGTCACCATCTGCAGTGATTTTGGAGCCCCCAAAAAATAAAGTCTGACACTGTTTCCACTATTTCCCCATCTATTTGCCATGAAGTGATGGGACTAGATGCCATGATCTTCGTTTTCTGAATGTTGAGCTTTAAGCCAACTTTTTCACTCTCCACTTTCACTTCCATCAAGAGGCTTTTTAGTTCCTCTTCACTTTCTGCCATAAGGGTGGGTGTCATCTGCATATCTGAGGTTATTGATATTTCTCCCGGCAATCTTGATTCCAGCTTGTGCTTCATCCAGCCCAGCGTTTCTCATGATGTATTTTGTATATAAGTTAAATAAGCAGGGTGACAATATACAGCCTTGACGTACTCCTTTTCCTATTTGGAACCAGTCTGTTGTTCCATGTCCAGTTCTAACTGTTGCTTCCTGACCCCATAGGTCACACCCAATTAACCTGATTTCAAAACTCAGCAAAAATATACATTTTTCTCAGTCTGAGATCAGTGTATGCATTGTCAGTCACCTTCATGACAAATGTAGTTTGAAAACAAACTACAAACATGGACAAATTCCAGATCATAAGAATAGCTGCCTTCTCATCAGTTACTGCCACGGGATTCTTTGACTTTATTTTTGTTGTTTATGGAATATGTGTCTAGCACAAAGACTATTATAACATTATGCCTAATATTCAAATAAAGTTTCAAAATTAAATAAATGGGTTGAAAAAACTTAACTTGAGTCTCATAGAATTCTTTGTGTTAGAGGAATGGAAGCTGAATTCAAAGGAAGACATATTTTATATTCATGAAGTGATACATTTGAATGTAGGTCATTTGCCTAGGTCATTAGTTATAAGGTCATTAGTTATAAGGTACACGATACCATATATTTATGTGATAAATTTGCACAAAGATAACATTTTTCCTATTCTTGACTCAAAATAATAATTAGACAGTAATGTTTACTATCTACTTATTCTTTTAATAATTAAAAGTTTTAATAACACTACATTGGACACATCTCTCCATGTGAATATAATGCCTTAAAGAATTATCAAAAGAACCTCATCAAAATCAATATTGAAAAATTACATCCTAGTAGAGCTTTTGTTTGATGATCATAAATAGGAAAAAGGAAGAATTTTTATGGTAACTGTATTATTTTATATAACTCTATACTAAACAGAACTTTTCTGCAGAAGTATTATTGAAGTTAAAATACATAAACAGACAAGTACAGCATCAGAACCAACTATATCTTCCTTCTGTGAAGCCTATCAAAACTGTTCTGTTCAATCACATGACCTTAAAGTGATACAGCTGATTAAACTTTTAGTATTTTTGTAGAGTTTAATATAATTTACAAATGCATTATATCTATAAAATACATTTGTAACCAAAAATTGGTTAAGAATTATAGACCTATGAAATTTAGGTCTAAATTTACGTTTCTATGTTTTAACATATAATTATAATAAAATATCAGCACAGTGAGATAAAGGGACTAAAATACTTATTTCCCTTGGAGAATCAATGTACTTTTACCATACTGTTTTAAAAACCATACAGTTTTTAAAAGAAAGGGCAGATATCTAAAGAGCTCAGATGTCCCTACAATAAGAAAAAACAACCTGAGCAAACTGAAAATCAATGACATTTCCTAGAGACAGCAGAGCCTTTAGGTCTCAGGACAAACTTTATTTTTTTATTTTTATTTTTTTTTTTTAGTTTTTTATTTTTTAAATTTTAAAATCTTTAATTCTTACATGCATTCCCAAACATGAACCCCCCTCCCACCTCCCTCCCCATAAGAGAAGGAATCCAAAGAACTCACATCTGGGTTTAGCTTCCCTGGAGCAGTAGCCTCTAGAATCAGAAACTGGCAAGAACCTGTAAATGGTAATTTGAATGAATGGCTGGAGAGCTGAGGGAGGGCCAGTGTGAAGGTGAAACTCCTGGGGCTGTAGTTTCTGGGGGCTTTACGCTCAGGAACCCCACCAGGTTCTCACAGAGAAGAGCCAAGAAAAGTCACCTGGTGCCTGTGGCAGAGGGAGGGGAAAGAAACCATTTTAGAATACCCCCAGAGCATTCTCCATAATAAAGGCTTCCTCTCCAGGGCAAAGGGCTGCCCTGGTGGCTTCCAGGGGTCGGAAGATTCTCTGGAGAAGGGAATGACAACGCAGTCCAGTATCCTTGCCTGGGAAATCCCACGGACAGAGCAGCCTGGTGGGCTATAGTCCATGGAGTCTCACAGAGTCGGACACGACTGAGCGACAACACTGTCACTTTTTTACTTTCACAGCTGACCGACCCTGAAAAGTTCTCTTTTTCAGGGAAGTTTGTAGGGAAATCCCAAAACTAGAGGAGACAAAAACAAGGACACTAAAAGAAATTTTGGCCTCTGACAGCTCAGCTCCAGCAAGTATTAAACACAGCCCAACTCCTAGCCAGGGAATCATAAAATTTCATACCAATATGCCTACTTACCTCAGTTCCTAAACCTGTCTTGACCAACTCCAGTTTTCAACAAGGCATGCTAAAAATCAATGAAGTGTGTGCCAGGCCCTGAAAGTCATGGATTCCTAGGATAGGTAGGGAAGTTGTGGGTGGTGGGGGTGGGAGGTGGCTAGAGTAAGCACAAAATCCTAGCGACCAGTTACCCTCAAGCAATATTAACAAATCACCCCTTCTTCATGACTCATGTCTTATTAAGGAGACACAAAATGCCAGTTAAGAAAAAAAAAATGAATGTGAGCTCATTTTTAAGTGATATTTTTAAATCATGAATGCCCTAAGTTTAGGGAAGTTTGGTTTCAAAACTAGAGTGACAGACTCATCTAGTTTAAATAAGCTTTAAAGTGGTAAAAATATAAATTTATTTAAGCCTGAACAAACTTCATTAAGTAGGAATTCAGTTCCCGACCAGGTATCAAACCTAGACCCAAAGCAGTGACACCACAGAGTCATAACTACTGGACCACTAGGGAATTACCTCATTAAACAAATTCTTATCCGGAAATCTCCTGGAATCATTACGAGATGTCAGCCTAGGGGCTCAAAAGCAGAATTGACCTTTCTACCACAGCTAAGAGAGCTGAGGTAAACTGAGTATCACTCATGTTATAGCAACTTCACATGTGCCATAGTTTTTCCTACTCATGGCTAAAGAAGAACCCCAACAAAAACCTCTTTGAAAATGAGAGAATAAAAACTCTTCAAAAAATTTATCTAGGGTCACTTGGTCAGTGACAGAGTATGCTCTAGAACCTATATTCTATGATGTTCTTTCCACTTGGACCCTTAGCTTCCATGAACACACATAATTACCCATCTACACATCTCCATTTTCTCCCATAATGTCTTCAGAAGCTACTGATAGTTTCCAAGAGGCATCAAAGCTGAGCTCTGTCTTTGCTGTTTGATCTCCCTGCATTCACTTTCAGAGAATAAAGAGCTCTCTTTTTTGACTTCCAACTCTCTTGAAAGCACTACTCTCTAGCCAACTCTCACCAAGAATCACACGGGAAAGGTGATTCTGAGCAATGTAGTTCCTGGAACCTCCCGTGGGACACAGAAAAGGCAGTAAAGAGTGTAGGGAGGCAAAAAGCAATAGCGGATGTCTACATAGCCTGACAACTCAGAAAGGAACACTTACCATCCAAAGAGGGAATGGAAACTGAATTGCTTAAAAGGGAGAAAGAACAGCTGGGGTGGAGAAAACAACGCATCCAAATGCCTGAAAAAAGACAGGAACACGAGAATATCAACGACCAGAGTGAGGCCAATGTGGCTGCGGTAAAAATTCCAGATGTGGGAAGCAAGGTTTCAGCTAAAGCTGAGCAGTAGGTAGGAAGCCATGGATTGAGGAGTTTATCTTCAGAGCAGCAGAAAGACTTTAATGCTTTGAAAGTGGGATGAATGAGACACATCTCGATTTTAAAAGTTGACTGCCATGGGGAGGTGGGGAAGTGTGGTTGAGCACAAGTCAACTGGTTAGGAAATTATTACAGTGGTGTCAGGGAAAACTGATGAAACCATCTGACTTGGAGGATGTCAGTGGTAAAGGGGAGAAGTGGGGAGAGATATTTAAAGGCAAATTTAGTGAGAGTTGATGATGGATTTGATAGTGAGAGTTGGTGAGCTTAAAATTTTCTCATTTACTACTTCAGATTCACTCTCCACTTTCTCTGCCCTTCTACTTTCTGGACTGAGAGTTATGAAACACATAACTCTCTTTTGATCTCTGGCTTCTGATGTGAAGTGAAGTCACTCAGTCATGTCTGACTCTTTGCGACCCCATGGACTGTAGCCTACCATGCTCCTCCATCCACTGGATTTTCCAGGCAAGAGTCCTGGAGTGGGTTGCCTTTTCCTTCTCCAGAGCATCTTCCCGACCCAGGGATCGAACCCGAGTCTTCCACATTGTAGGCAGACGCTTTACCATCTGAGCCACCAGGGAAGGCTCCTGATGAGGTTTGACAAATGGGTAGCCCAGCAGGATATTTGTGAAAGGAAAGAGTTAGTTCTTCATGCTAAATGTCTAGAAGTGAAATAAATACTTATGACCTGAGAATGTTGAGTAGCCTCTTAAAGGGCTACTTGACCTTATAAGCAGAAAATGTCTGGGTCTGCTAGCCAATAACCTAACCCTCACTATTGTGGATATTTCAATGTCATACCCATTTCCAGAAAAGTGATAGTAAAAAACAAACAAACAAAAACTACTACTTTTTAAGAATAAACAAGGCCTGGTGATACGACTATGGTTAGCAGAAAATCCTCTCCCTCAGAAAGCTATCCACATCCTAATTCCAAGAAGAATGTTATGTTTCAAGGCAAAGGAGAATTAAGTCTGCACATGGATTTAAGGTTGCTCATCAGCTGACAAAATAAGGAGATTATTCTGGATTTATCTGAGTGGGTCCAAAGTAATAACCAGGATCCATAAAAGCAGAGGAGGGCGGCAGAAGAAGGTCAGAGGAAGTGATGATGGAAGAAAGGCCAAAGAGATATAGTTTCTGGTTTTGATGATGAAGGAAAAAAGGCCATAAGCTAAAGCCTGTGAGTGTCCTCTAGAGGCTGTGAAAGGCAAGAACATAGATTTTTCCCTTAAAATGTTGAGAAACTAAGGCAGCTCATTGACAACTTAGAGTTAGAACAGCAAGATCTGCGGAACCTAGAGAACTGTAAAAAAAAAAAAATGCATTTGCATTCTTTTAAAGCCACTGAATTTGTGTTAATGTGTTAGTGAGGCAGTAGAAAACTAACTCAGGACTCTTTGTTTGTTAGAGCTGCCATATTAAAACACCACACTGAATGGACTGAGTGGCTCAAACAACAGAAATTTAGTTTTTACAGTTCTGGAGGCTGAAGTCCAAGCTCAGGGTGTCAGCAGGTCTGGTTTTTCCTGAGGCCTCTCTTCTTGACTTGCACATGGCTACCCTCTTGCTTCTTTACATGGCTGTCCCTTGGTGCTCACACTCCCCTCTAGGGATATGTAACATGAACAGAAGACAGGCTTTGTGATCTGTAGTAATGACCTATTTAAAAAGATGTACTCAATCCTTGGTGACTTGAAGGTAAACTCTTTAATTTACCTTGTGTGTTAGTCTCCCAGTTGTGTCCAACTCTTTGCGACCCTATGGACTGTAGCCCGCCAGGCTCTTGTGTCCATGGAATTCTCCAGGCAAGAATACTGCAGTGGGTTGCCATTTCCTTCTCCAGGGGATCTTCCTGACCTAGGGACTGAATTTGGGTCTCTCTCATTACATCTGATCTAATTTACCAAATCTGTCATGAAAACAGTCGTTCAGTTCAGTTCAGTTCAGTTGCTCAGTTGTATCCGACTCTTTGAGACCCCATGAATCATAGCATACCAGGCCTCCCTGTCCATCACCAACTCCTGGAGTTTACCCAAACCCATGTCCATCGAGTCGCTGATGCCATCCAGCCATCTCATCCTCTGTCGTCCCCTTCTCCTCCTGCCCCCAATCCCTCCCAGCATCAGAGTCTTTTCCAATGAGTCAACTCTTTGCATGAGGTGACCAAAGTACTGGAGTTTCAGCTTTAGCATCAGTCCTTCCATTGAACACCCAGGACTGATCTCCTTTAGAATGGACTGGTTGGATCTCCTTGCAGTCCAAGGTTGCTGCTGCTGCTGCTAAGTCACTTCAGTCGTGTCTGACTCTGTGCAACCCCATAGATGGCATCCCATCAGGCTCCCCCGTCCCTGGGATTCTCCAGGCAAGAACACTGGAGTGGGTTGCCATTTCCTTCTCCAATGCATGAAAGTGATAAGTGAAAGTGAAGTCGCCCAGTTGTGTCTGACTCTTCGCGACCCCATGGACTGCAGCCCATCAGGCTCCTCCGTCAGTGGGATTTTCCAGGCAAGAGTACTGGAGTAGGGTGCCATTGCCTTCTCCGGCAGCCCAAGGTTACAATGCTGTTAATACGGCTCAGATACCTGAACAGGCCTGATGGAGTTAGCAGCTCTCTACTGGACAGGACATCATCCAAAAAGCACCCAAGTCAGTAGAGAATCCACCTGTAACATGGGAGACCTGGGTTCAGTCTCTGGGTTGGGAAGATCCCCTGGAGGAGGGCATGGCAATGCACTCCAGTGTTCTTGCCTGGAGAATCCCCATGGACAGAGGAGCCTGGCAGGCTACAGTCATGGAGTCGCAGAGTCAGACATGACTGAGTGACTAAGCACACACAAGAAGAACAATGAGCGTGATAATAAGCATGAAAGGAATTGGCAACTTTTATCATCAGCCAAAGCGGAGAAACCCCACAAAGGACAAAAAGCAACATCATCTTCTGAATAATAGTTCAAAGAAGAGGATGATTCAGAAAAATAAAGAAGCTCTCGTAACCTGTAATATAAATGGCAACTGCAATGCTTAGTCTTGAGGCACCTGCTATTTAGATATGAATACAAATTATCCTAAGAAAATTCCTTTGCAAGGCAAGAGGTTTTGAAATTTAAATGAGTTCTTTCCCATCTGTCATAATGCTTACAACAAATTTACACAGACTTCACACTGCATTGATTTAACCAAAGGGAACAGTCTTCCCTGGCTGTTTTCACATTGTATCGAAGAGATTCTGTTTGTTTACTTGTTCATTTCATTTTGTTTCTACTGTGGTATACACTGGCATAGCAAATATTCCAGCCTGTCTCCAAAACCTATATCCAAAGCATTGTATTTCTTATATTTTAAAATATTTATTAGCTGAGGCAGATTAAGGAGAATTGTTAGAAAATTGGTTACTGGAATTATTTATGTCTCAAAATAAGCTCTTTGCATCCAAATAACTTGCTATATTCATACAACATAGGAAAAAAAAAGAGTAAAATGAGGCCTTCAAAGATAGAATATAAATTCTATAAAATGCTATTCAAAAAAAGAAGCATGGCACTATTTATTTAAGAAAGACATGATAGAATTCTTACTGTTCCTGGAAACAGGAACTCAATATTTTTATTTTTTATGATTTATTTGTTATTATATACAAGATCCTTATTTAAAGAACATGGAAGATAAAGTATGGACACTAAGATAGCCTTCCAAGAGTTTGAATCCTGCTTCTAAACTTGCTAACCATGACATGAGGCAAGTCATTTTATCTTAGTTTTTCATCAGTAAGCTGATTTTCAAAAAGATCTTTTAGAACCGAGTAAGTTCATATTCGTAAAGCATACATAACAGTGTTTCGCATGTAGTATGTCCCCTATAAGCATATTGCTTATAGTAAATTAAAATGATAAAATTGGAAAATGTGAAGCCAACATCAAATCTTCTTAATATTATACTACTTATTTTTAAAAGAGTAATCTGTAAGAAAATATTAACTGATTAGCAAAATTTTATATCTCTAACTCATTTTTAATATTGGCATGCTTTTTCACACAGTAAATTAACTGAGATATACTTTGTTGTAAACAATATGGAATGTTACGTTTTCTATTCTCTTATTTCTTCTCTCCTGACAGAATTATTTTTGCCCTTGATAATTCAGCAATTTAAATGAAAGATTTATATCTTAAAATGACTGGAAAGATTCTCGTTATGTATTCCATAATGGTTGATTGGCTTATGAAGTCTAGCATTTTAACAACTTGGGGAAAAAAACCACAGATTCTGAAAAAATCACAACACTTCCTGGCTTCAAATTCTGGATCTCTTCTTACTAGCTATGTGACTGTGGGCAAGATACTTAACCTCAGTGTGCTGCAGTCTTTCTCACCTAGAAAAATGGATGAAAGAAAAACTTATCTCTTACGTTTGTTGAGAAAACATTTATAGCTGTGCTTTCACAAAGCAGATAATCTTAAGTATTCGTTGGTATTGCTATAATATCAATGATTATCAGTATCATTATAATAATTCTTGCTATGATGTCATTGTATTTAATTTTTGTGTCCATTTTGGGACCCATGAAATGTATACTTGCTGCAACTTTTTGAGGATGTCAACTTCTTTGATACCATCAATATTTCAAAAATATGTTTACTGAGAATCTGTTATAACTTGTTGTTCAGTCGCTCAGTTGTGTCCGACTCTTTTCGACCCCATGGACTGCAGCATGTCAGGCTTTCCTGTCCTTCAGCATCTCCTGGAGCTTGCTCAAACTCATGTCCATTGAGTCAGTGATGCCATCCAGCCATCTCGTCCTCTGCCATCCCCTTCTTCTCCTGCCTTTAATCTTTCCCAGCATCAGGGTCTTTTCCAATGAGTTAGCTCTGCATCAGGTGGCCAAAGTATTGGAGCTTCAGCATCAGTTGTTCCAATGAATATTCAGGACCAATTTCCTTTAGGATTGACTTGTTGGATCTCCTTGCAGTCCAAGGGACTCTCAAGAATCTTCTCCAACACCACAGTTAAAAAGTATCAATTCTTTAGCACTCAGCTTTTCTTAATGGTCCAACTCTCACATCCATACATGATTACTGGAAAAATCATAGCTTTGACTAGACAGACCTTTGTCAGCAAAGCAATGTCATTGCTTTTTAATAGCAGAGACTGTCTAGGTTGGTCATAACTTTTCTTCCAAGGAGTAAGTGTCTTTTAATTTCATGGCTGCAGTCACCATCTGTAGTGATTTTGGAGCTCAAGAAAATAAAGTCTCTCACAGTTTCCATTGTTTCCCCATCTATTTGCCATGAAGAGATGGGACTGGATGCCATGATCTTTGTTTTTTTGAATGTTAAGTTTTAAGCCATCTTTTTCACTCTCCACTTTCACTTTCATCAAGAGGCTTTTTAGTTCCCCTTTGCTTTCTGCCTTAAGGGTGGGTGTCATCTGCATATCTGAGGTTACTGATATTTCTTCCGGTAATCTTGATTCTAGCTTGTGTTTCTCCAGTCCAGCATTTCACATGATGTACTGTGCATGTAAGTTAAATAAGCAGGGTGACCATATACAACTTTGATGCACCCCTTCCCAATTTGGAACCAGTCTGTTGTTCCATGTCTGGTTCTAACTGTTGGCTCTTGACCTGCACACAGATTTCTCAGGAGGCAGGTAAGGTGGTCTGGTATTCCCATCTCTTTAAAATTTCCACTGTATATTGTGATCCACACAGTCAAAGGTTTTAGCATAGTCTTTGAACACAAGTAGACGTTTTTCTGGAATTCCTTTGCTTTTTCTATGATTCAATGGATGTTGACAATTCGATCTCTGGTTCCTCTGCCTTTTCTAAATCCAGCTTGAACATCTGAAGTTCTTGGTTCACACACTGTTGAAGCCTGGCTTATAAGTTAGCTAATGCCATTTTATAAGTTGTGATCTGAAAGAGGGTGATCAAGAAACTAAATACAAACACATCATTTTAAAATCAAATAACATAATTAAATTCAATTGATATATATTTAATGACACATTTAATAAAAAGCATGGTGAATATTCAAACAGAGTCATTCTCAAAAATGATTTAATTGGAATTCTTTGACATAGTTAAGTTGGTTTGCTTAGTCTGTTTTCCCATTGTACGTTCCGTTTATCTATAAGCAATATCAATATTGACAGTTTCCCATGGTACCAGGATAGCATTTGCCCTGCATTTTGCGGTTGTGTGCACAAAGATTAAAAGACAAGTCAAGATTTAATTCCCTAGACTCTGAGATTGCTTTGTCCCTAGCCTGCTTTTATGTCACAGAACTATAGATGCTCTTTTTAGCATTTCTGTAATCTGAGTCTCTGGTTCACTGCATATTCCTTATGCCCTTATTAAAATTTGAAAGTAAATTCTGATAGACTAGATATGAGGCTTTTTTTATTATAACTGGCTTAACATTTCTGTTTTGAAATTTATTATAATTTCTAAACATTAGCATGCAGCATTGTATCTACATTTCTAGAAAAACAAAGGCACGTGCCACTATCTTATTTATTCAACATTCTAAACCCCAGTTAGGATATTTAAATTAGTTTCAAAATCATTCTGGAAAGTAACAAGGCACATTTTTGGAAAACCATGAGGCAGAAACAGGGCTTGTTCCTTCCCCATTGCTTCCTCCACTCTAATATGCACATTGACAAAATCGCATTAAGTTCAAACAATAGTCTAGCAGGCTTCTCTTCACTAGAGAGGTGCACTATTAAGGGTAACGCTTTATTGTGCAGCACCCAAGGTTTCCATTAGACACCTCTTGTGTACCAGTGCACAGTCTGAGCTCCAGTTTTTGCTCTGGCTGCTACTGAAGCCTCCAGTTTATGGTGGGCTTCACCCACACACTGGGCATGCCACAGGTGTGCCCAAGCTCTTACCACCTACCTCTTGCTTTCCATCCCAGAGCTTTTGCTGACACTGTCACTCTGATATCAGGCTCACCTAAAACCTTGAAGGTTGTCGTTTGAAGAAGTAGGGTTATCCTTGACCAATGGGGCAGAAACTGGAGGATAATGCTCTTCTTCCTGCCTTCAGGTAGGCTACTCTGAGTCATGTTTAGTTAAGTCTCTTCAGGTCTGGACCTGAGCACAAGTCACCTATAATATTGGCCAACTTGATAAAAGATCCTTGTGCCATCTTAACTCCTTCCGTTTTTTTCATTCTTCCAGGTTTCTTCCTAGGATCAGTCAAAAGTTAAAACTAAAACAACTGCAAATAAAAAACTGCTTGCACATGAGTGTTTGTATCAGATGTTCCTTGGACATGGGAAGTGGGAGGGGGCAACTAAAATGAAGTAAAGGGCATTAAATTGGTCCCTCTATGTGCACATTTTAATCCTCTGCCTGAAGTAAAGCTGAAATTAAAGACTGAATGAGAATGATCACAAGCCATCTATCAAGATGAAATTGTTCCTCACCAGACAACACCTACCATGCCATCCTCTCCAATTGCTTCAAATCTTCTGTGTACTTTTATCTGGCCTTTGTCAACTGGCTCCTCTCTTGCTGAGCTAGGGAAGTCCGTCGTCTCCAGGTGCACAGCAGACCATCAGCTATCCTCCCTATATCTTTCAAATCTTTCACCTTTCTTTATGCACAATCCAGAGTAAATGTTAATGATAAATGTTTGGAAGAATGGATCAAAAAATAATTGTACTCAATCTTAGGTGGTCACTCAGGTGGCAACAAGCTAAGCTAATTCTTCCTCCACTAAAAGATGATCCAGATGGAAGGAAATTTTCAAAGAACCAGAGGACAGGCTGTCTTCTTCCCTTATTATCCCCCTTCTTTATGGAAGATTGCAAGATGAGTTTCAATAGGTTTTACTGTAATTGGCCATAACTGTGTGGGACTAAGTGTCAGTCTAAAAATGTGACAGCAATACATTGTACCAATTAAGAAACTGTATCTTGAAATAGTGGTACAGACTAAACTATAATATTAAATTTAGAATTCTTACCTGGCAACTGCAAGGTATAAATAAGAAAGTTTCCACCTTGATGAAGAATGAGAATTAGGTCATGAATAAGATTTACTACATGAAAACTTTAAAAAAGTTTTTAACTTTATGAATAATTAGTTACCATATTAAAGTGTTTATGCATACTCACATACAGCCTTATATAAATATATGTGTGTACGTACCAGGATGGATCTTGAATTTCAAAATAAACAGTGAGGCCAAGTCTACATAAAAATTTGGGATGGAAGTAAAACACTTGACTTATTTGTAGATTTTCATGGTTCAGTATTTTGAAAACACCACAACTGTATTTTAACGTGACAATTTGAAAATTAAAAATAAAAACTTATTTTGCACCTAGAGATTATCATACTAGGTGAAGTAAGTCAGGAAGACAAATACCATATGATATTACTTATATGTGGAATCTGAGCTATTACATAAATGAACTTATCTACAAAGCAGAAAAAGATTCACAGAGAGTATGTTCTACAGGGTAAAGGGCTTCCCTGGAAGTTCAGATGGTAAAGAAGCTGCCTGCAAGGTGCAATCCCTGGGTTGGGAAGATGCCCTGGAAAAGGGAAAGCTACCCACTCCAGTATTCTAGCCTGGAGAATTCCATGGACAGAGGATCCTGGCGGGCTATAGTTCATGGAGTCACAAAGTGTCAGACACGACTGATCAACACTCACTGTCACTTTCACCAAAGAGAATAACCATGTGGCTGCCAAGTTAGAGGGCTGGACCAAGAGTTTGGGACCAGCAGATGTAAGCTATTACATGCAGAGTGGATCAACAAGGCCCTGCTGTACAGCAGAGGGAACTATATTCAATACCCTGTAATAAACCATAATAGAAAAGAAAAAATTTTATTCTAAATCACACAAAACCTGTATCTATACCTACACCAAGATTTTATTCCCAAGACAATTGTCTTTACTTACCTTACTATGAAGAAAGTATATATTAATGCTCACACCGAGTCTTTATGGTTTCATATATACAAGAAATGGATGAGAAAAGAAAATAACTTTCATATTCATTATCAATCTCTAATTCTTGGAAAGATTCCAAGAATTATGGAAAGATTCCCATGGCTATTTGAACACCAAATTCAATAAAATTGAGAGCTTTCCATTTCCATCTATGCACTTCTTATTAAGAACATATACCTATGCCCATTTCACAGACTGCACCACAGCTGAATACATTAAAAAACTGGAGACTCAGTAAGTGCATGAAATGCGGTCCTTAAATACATTATTTTCACAACTTAGTAGGAAATAGAACAAAGTATACATATGCTTGAAGTTTCTAAATGGTAGATACAAATATGTACTCTACTCATATTCCACATTTGTATAGATTCATCCTGAGGCCTTTAAAACTTAAATTGACCTGGGGATTGGGTTTTATTCTGCCTTATCTAGAATGGCCCAAAAATTTGGGTAAGAAACAATTCTCTACTTCCTTTCTTACTTTTGAAATAGCTATGGTGTAAACAGTTACTGTTTTGTTCATTATTAGAGGTAAGTTTTATAAATGTTTATTCAGCTCTTGACTTGAAGAAAGCAGGAAAATAAAATGTATCTAAGACTTTCCAAAGAATGCTAGAATTCAAAGTTAATAGCTTAATTTTATGAATTGCTTACTATAGATATTTTTATTGGCTTTCTTATTGAGGTTAACAGATTGTACATTTGTGGCATAATTTACTTATCCTTAGTATTTCTATTAAATAAGTTCTTTATGAATCATCTGAACTGTTGAACATTTTTCATTAAATTTACTTTTAGACTTTGATTTAGGGTCAATATAAACAATATTGCTATAAAGATTATTATAAGTGTGTTTTAGTATGTTCCCACTATATAAAAATACCTTTAACATTAATATTTTTTCATGAATACAAAAATGAAATTTATAGATGAGTATGAAAATATTCAGATTTAATAGACAATGATGAGCAATTTTTTCAAAGTATTTATAGCAATTTATACCCATGCTAACAAGAAATTAGTTTTCAGATGCTTTCCTTTCTTATTAAATTTGGTATTTTCTGCCTTTTTTGTATTAGACACTCTGTTATATATGTGACTTTTATTTGCCTTTCTCTGATGACTAATCAATTGAATGTTTATCAGCTGATAAACATTGTATATGTTTATCAGCTTTTGGATATCCTCATTTATGAAATCCTGTTTGAGGTTTTGGTCCATTTTTCTGCTGGATTGATACTTTTTGACTTATAGGAAATTTTCTGTGTTTGATATAAGTCCTTTGTCAAACATATAGAGAAAATATCTTCTTTGAGGACAGTAGTTAGCTTTTCTTTCTTTTAACTGTTCTTTGTAGCTTTTTGAAGAAATCTCTTTGCCTTTATCGAGGTCTTCAGGGTATTCTCTTCTGCTTTCTCCTAAAAGCTTTATTATTTATTTCAATATTAGCTCCATAATACAGCTGGAACTGATTGTTGTGTTTTGTGTAACAGAGATCTGATTTGGCCACCTGATGCAAAGAACTGATTCACTGGAAAAGACCCTGATGCTGGGAAAGATTGAACACAGGAGGAGAAGGGGAACTACAGAGGATGCGATGGTTGGATGGCATCACCAACTCAACGGACACGAGTTTGAGCAGCTTCGGGAGTTGGTAATGGACAGGGAAGCCTGTCATGCTGCAGTCTATGGGGTTGCAGAGAACTGGACATGACTGAGCGACTGAACTGAACTGATCTGATTTGGCCATTTCCATGCAGATATCTAATTAACCTAGAAGCATTTATTTAAAAGATATTATTTTCCCACCAGTAGCACATTACAATCTATGTCACAGATCAAATGACCCTCTATGTATAATGGGTTTGCTACTGGGCTCTTGTTCTGTTTCATTGGCCATAAAAAAAAAAAAAAAAAAAAAAAAAAAAAAACTAGATAACAGGAACTCCCCATATGCTTAATTATAAATATTAATTTCAATACTCTGCAAAGGAAATAAGGCCCCTACCAACTCCCTTGCAATAAGAAACAGTTTTATCTCAAGATAACCCCTGATGCAGCATGTGACAGAAGAACTAAATGAAACTGCCAGTTTCAATATGAATATTAAATGCAGATGTAAATTTTAAGTTTCTCTTGTTTCTTCTTTTACTAAGATGGAAGATAAATAGAACTTCTGCTTCCAGTCATGAGGGAGTAACAGGGACTAAATTTCTCCTCTTGCCCGAAATAACTGTAAAACTAGATAAAAACGAAAACAATTTTCAGATAATAGACCTAAGACAGCACACAAGACAGCGAAGGATGAGAGACAGGAAACTACAAGATGAGCCGCCTGCTGCCTCGGCTAGTTGTCTGGCTGAAGTGCAGAATGAAGCACAGATGGTTTAACCCGAAGCGGAAGAATCTTTAAAAGTTGTGGAATTTGTAAAGAACAGGGACTGGTGGCTCCAGAACCTTACTACAAATCATTAAATTTCTGAATTGCTGTGGGATTATAGCATTCCATTATATTCACATCTTAGATCCAAATTCAATGAAGAATGAGGCTCTTGGCTGTACATGAGGCTAAAGGTTGGTGAAGTCACAGAGAAACATATTTGAATAATTAAATTCAACTCTCAGCTGGTGTAAAACCCAGTGAAACCCTTTCCTAGGTAATAGCATTTTCCCTAGACCCACACTTTGAGATACCCCTTGGGGGCACACAACCAGAGAAAAAGACTTCTTACAATTCCTCTGTTCAGAAGTGCACGAGTCCAAGGAGCATCCTGAGCCACTCCAGAAAATCATGCGACTGCTGTATGAGGTCAGAGGAGCACAGAAAGTGGAGGAATAATGGCAAGGAGCTTACAAGGAGAATTTCGTTAGCTGTGGATATGAGGCTCTGGATATGGGTGTAACCGCACTGTTCTGATAACGGAGCTGGGAGACAACATGGGTGGTTGAGTTGCAGAGAGAGACCAAGAGTCAAAGACCTGGGCCTCTGGAAGGGAGAGGAAGTGCTCTTGGAAGAGTGATTCATTGAGTGATGGGAGGAAATGAGCATACAGTGAAACCAGCAGAGTTCCAAACTTTAGAAATATTTCAGAAGGGATTAATGACAAAAGCACAAGCCTTCATAGGAGGAAAGAAACCCAATTCTAACACAGAAGTTTTGCAGGTGATAGTTAAGCTGTGTCATGGGATCCCGTATTTATTGAGGGAAATAGTTCCTTGCTGCTAGAGACCATGAACAGGGATATTTAATGATGTGACTGTCTCCATCCCAAAAGAGGTAACAGGCATCCTGACACAGCTAGAAAAACTCAGATGTGTACCTCCATGGAAGCCTTATCAATGTCAGAACAGACACTGAGTCTTAGGAAAAGAGAATAAAACGGATTATAAGAAGTGAGAAATGTTTTTCAAATGAAGTTACCAATAGCTAAGAATAGTCCCTATAGGAGTTAAATACTTAATAAGAAAAACATCAAGATTAAAAAATAAATAAGTAGAAATAAAAAGCAGAGGGGTCTCTTATGAGTACAAAGAATGAGATGGCACTACTCTCCCACCAGGAGTAGGGCGGGAAACTCTTATAATCTAAGTATTTCCTCCTATTGACCCAATGAGAATGGCGATAAATGTGATGCTGATGGCTCCTCACGAATATGACTTGGCTGTGCTCTCTTGGCCAATTTGTGGCTTCCATTAGAGGTAGAGAAGGACTGGGTCATATCCAGACAAAATGAAATGTTGTAAGCTAAGAACTGCAGTCCTACCCAAACTGGTACTTCTCCATGTTTAATGGCCCATCTACCACAAGGATGTTATATAAGATGCAGGGTCTAAAATCTCACTGCTTTATTGACTCTTAAACCAGATTAAAATTGCTTTGGCTTTCTGATGGATTAAAACCAGTCCAAAGTTGTCTTCAACTCATTAATTCAAGACCTAGCATTCTAACTCAAGCATACTTAATAAATGAACCTAATTATATTCACTGAAATTCTTGTTTCACCTTTCTTAAAGAAGAGATAATTGAAAATATTCTTTAGGAAATTCATAGTGCATATTCTTGGAATGAGCTAAAAAAGATACATTTGAGAGTTCAGAAAAGAACAGGAAACTCAGCATTCCCTCCAAAGTAGACTCGAAAAGTTATAACATTAATACATATTAAACATCAATTTATATTCTGCTATATTTTACCTCATGTTTTAGGATAATTTTTTTTAATTTTTTTTTTAATTTTAAAATCTTTAATTCTTACATGCGTTCCCAAACATGACCCCCCCTCCCACCTCCCTCCTCACATCAACTCTCTGGGTCATCCCCATGCACCAGCCCCAAGCATGCTGCACCCTAATTTTTAAAGTCTTTATTTTCTCCCAACACTGCTTCTGTTTCACGTTTTGTTTTTTTTGGCCACAAGGCATCTGGGCTTTTAGCTCCTGAACCAGGGATCGCACCCAAGCAAACTGCATTGGAAGGTGAAGCCTTAACCACTGGATTGCCTTGGGAGGCTCCTAGGATAATTAGTTTTATATATTATTGCATATTCCATTTGTTTCACAAAAAAGTAAAGTGAGTGTTGATGGTTCAGTGCTTGATATTCCCGTAAATAAAAACCTAAGTAAACCAGTGGTATTTGATTTGAAGACAGAGAAAGTAAATGACCAAATGATAAAGGCAGACAGCAAAAACTTGTCAAAAGGCTGGAATTATTTTAAACAAAAATATAAGCCTTGGCATATTTATTTAGTTAACACATATTTCTTCAACAACTACTGTGTCTCAGAAATTGTGTTGAACCCTGAAGATGCAAACATTAAGGCATAATTCTGATGTCAAAGCTTCCATTTTGAGGTTAAAACACACACCAGGAAAACAAATGCATGTTAGGAAACAAAGATGAAAATCCTAGCATGAAGAGTCCTCATAGCACAAGAGTGCAGAGTTTGTCACCGGAACATTTCATAGGGACACTGAGCTCAGACTGCTGGGGAAGGGAGAGTCCTAACAAGGGGACTTGAATGAAAGGAGATTGTGGAACAGAAAAAGGTTTTCTGTATAGAAAGAGAGACTTAAACAAACTAAGGTGATGGTAGAAAATATAAAATCTTTAAGAAACTACAAATAATTGAGTATGGAAGAAATGAGGACAGGACAAAAAATATATATATAGTTTTATAATCTGGGGTTGAGAAACAGCTTTCTAATCTAAAAGTATATTAGGCAGCAGAGAATGGAAGGACACTACATAGACTTTCAGACCTGACTGCAGTGGTTCATAGCTTAACTAACAAAAATGACCTGGAAAAATCAATTCCTTGGATTTCATCACTTCAGCTTCCTCTTGTGAAAACTGGAAATAATAAGCCATTTTTTTTTAAACCTGCATGCAAGGTTATTTTGAGGAGCAATGAATTAATATTTTTAGAAGTATCTAGAACAGTGTCTGACAAATAATAAGCATTCAGTAAGTGTTAGTTATTTTTAATATTAGCTAAATTGGAAACCAGAAGAGCATTGATCGATTTGTCTGAAGTAAAAACACAAATTTCCTAGAGATAAAATTGTCATGTGTCATTGCCACTACTTGGGAACAAACATGGACCTCAGTGCGCGCAGAGTCACGCAGCTCTTAATAAAGGCACAAAGATAGAGGGGAAGAGGAGAAAGTGAGCACAGGCAGCTCTGGATCAGAGGGATTTTCAGGTGCCACCCCCAGAGGCCTGTCTTGGGAACCCAGGAGGTGGTTCCTCTTCCGGACAAGCCTTGGGAATCTCAGCTGCAGTGAGGCAGTTTCCCAGAAGATCTCTTCTGACCCACTGGTCACGTAGCCAAGCCAGGCTGTGAAACCGGTAAAATCAGGTCTAAGGCATCATTCCATATATCCTGAAATTATGCAAAAAGGCTTGCCCCTGGTGTCTGAAGGATAGGTTTGAACTTTACACAGCACATCATCAATCACTAATCAGAGCATCTCATCCTAATTTTGGCTAGGAAGCAGTGCCAGAATTTTAAGTATCTCCAAAGATAAGCAAAGAACTGCCCCAATCCAGTGGAGGATAACCACCTTATACATTAGCCACTTTTGACTAATTTCACATTTTTATAATTACAAACTTTTCATTATCACATTTCCGTAACTTTTGTACCATTTATAAAACAGAAAAAGCAAAGAACAAAAATGCTAATTACTTGCACCCTTTGATGAAATATTTTGTTTCAAAGAACCATTTCCATTTCCAAATATTGTAAACCTAACTTGCTTGTAATCATGCAAAACTTGACAACATACAGACAAGGAAGAAGCTGGCATAAAGGGTATCAATAACAGCATTGTGAACTATAGCAGAAAATAACAAACAAAAAATTCAAATAAAGATCCAAATATCCAACTACAGCAGGATGAACAACTAAATTAGATCTATTGATTTAAAGGCTTACTATAAGAAAAGAAATTGAATAAACAAGAGCTAATTAGCATAAATGAATTTCAGGAACATGCTGAGAAAAAAATACTAATTCCAGATGAATACATATAATTAGGTTACATTTATAAAAAATTTAAAACTGGAAAAAAATAATTTATTTTGGAGGATACTGGCAAAAACATGAAGGAAAACAGAAGAATTATTAACTCAAAATCCAGACTCATGAATGGGTAAATTTCAACCTGCAATCTAGTGGAACATCAGAGAGTTTCAGAAATAGGGGTGATACACTTGACTTTTTTAAATTCAATCTAGGTTCATAAATACTGAGCAGAAAGTACTGAGATTTCCTATGCATCCCTTCCCTTCACCTCTCCCCCAGTTTTTTCTGATTATTAACATCTTACATTAGTGTGGTATATTTGTTAGAACTGACTAGCCAATACTGATATATTATTATTAACCAAAGTTCAACATTAAGGTTCAGTCTTTTGGGTCTCACATTCTGGAAGTTTTGACAATGGACACAGATATGTATCCATCATTACAGTGTCATACACTGCATGAACACAATACTTTCAATGCCCTAAAAATCCCCTCTGTTCCACCTATTCATCCCTCCTCCTTTCCACAACTTCTGGCAACCATTGCTCTTTTTACTGTCTCCATAGTTTTGCCTTTTACAGAAGGTCATACAGTTAGAATCACACAAAACAAAGCCTTTTCAGATTGGCGTAATTTGCTTAGAAATATGCCTTTAAAGTTCCTCTGCATTTTCTTGTGACCAAAGAACTCATTTATTTTTATCATTGAATAATATTCCATTGCTTGAATGTACCACAGTTGTTTTTTCATTTATGTATTGAAGGATACTTGGTTGCTTCCAAGCTTTCACAATTATAAATAATCTATTTTTAAAGTATGTGTGGGGCATAAGAATGTTATTATTATTACTTATATTTTATCATATATATTACTGCATTTTTATTATACATTTCATGAGTGACATATAAAGAACTAAATTATTAAATTGTTAATATTATGACATATGCCTCTAGTATATATGCCTACATATATGTACCTATATAAATATGTATTAAAATAAAGATATACATCTATATAGATATCTATATATATGTTTCTATATTTATTGACATCCAAACTTTTTCATAGCATTTTATTAGAGGAAAAAAAAGCCTGGTTGTAAAGTGTATTCTTAGTGATTATGATTTTCTAGATGTATACCTAGAGAGAGATTTGGATAAGTAGATAATATCTGAAATTATGTTCATCCAAATATTTACAGTATTTGCCTCTGAGCTGTAGAAGAAATACCTGGAGTAACAGGCAAATTTGGCCTTGGAGTACAGAATGAAGCAGGGCAAAGGCTAATAGAGTTTTGCCAAGAGAACACACTGGTCATAGCAAACACCCTCTTCCAACAACACAACAGAAGATTTAACACATGAACATCACCAGATGGTCGACACTGAAATCAGACTGATTATGTTCTTTGAAGCCAAATATGGAAAAGTTAGATACAGTCAGCGAAAACAAGACCGGGAGCTGACTGTGGCTCAGATCATGAACTCCTTATTGTCAAATTCAGACTTAAATTGAAGAAAGTAGGGAAAACCACTAGACCATTCAGGTATGACCTAAATCAAATCCCTTATAATTATACAGTGGAAGTGACAAATAGATTCAAGGGATTAGATCCATTAGACAGAGTTCCTGAGAAACTATGGCCGGAGGTTCCTGACATTGTATAGGAGACAGGGATCAAGACCATACCCAACAAAAATAAATGCAAAAAGCCAAAATGGTTGTCTGAGGAGGCCTTACAGATAGCTGTGAATAGAAGAGAAGCAAAGGCAAATGAGAAAAGGAAAGATATACCCATCTGAATGCAGAGTTCCAAAGAATAGCAAAGAGAGATAAGACAGCCTTCCTCAGTGGTCAATTCAAAGAAATACAGGAAAACAATAGAACGGGAAAGACTAGAGATCTCTTCAAGAAAATTAGAGATACCAAGGGAACATTTCATGCAAAGATGGGCTCAATAAAGGACAGAAATGGTATGGACCTAAGAGAAGCAGAAGATATTAAGAAGAGGTGGCAAGAATACACAGAAGAACTGTACAAAAAAGATTTCACGACCAAGATAATCACGATGGTGTGATCACTCACCTAGAGACAGACATTCAGGAATGTGAAGTCAAGTGGGCCTTAGGAAGCATCACTATGAACAAAGCTAGTGGAGGTGATGGAATTCAGGTTGAGCTATTTCAAATCCTAAAAGATGATGATGTGCTGCACTTAATATGCCAGCAAATTTGGAAAACTCAGCAGTGGCCGCAGGACTGGAAAAGGTCAGTTTTCATTCCAATCCCAAGAAAGGCAATGCCAAAGAATGCTCAAACTATCACACAGTTGCACTAATCTCACACTCTAGTAAAGTAATGCTCAAAATTCTCCAAGCCAGGCATCAACAGTACATGAAATGTGAACTTCCAGATGTTCAAGCTGGTTTTAGAAAAGGCAGAAGAACCAGAGATCAAATTGCCAACATCTGTTGGATCATCAAAAAGGCAAGAGAGTTCCAGAAAAACATCTATTTCTGCTTTATTGGCTATGCCAAAGCCTTTGACTGTGTGGATCACAATAAACTGTGGAAAATTCTGAAAGAGATGGGAATACCAGACCACCTGACCTGCCTCTTGAGAAACCTATATACAGGTCAGGAAGCAATAGTTAGAACTGGACGTGGAACAACAGACTGGTTCCAAATAGGAAAAGGAGTATGTCAAGGCTGTATATTGTCACCCTGCTTATTTAAGTTATATGCATCATGAGAAACACTGGGCTGGAAGAAGCACAAGCTGGAATCAAGATTACTGGGAGAAATATCAATAACCTCAGATATGCAGATGACACCACCCTTATGGCAGAAAGTGAAGAGGAAGTAAAAAGCCTCTTGATGAAAGTGAAAGAGGAGAGTGGAAAAGTTGGCTTAAAGCTCAACATTCAGAAAACGAAGATCATGGCATCTGGTCCAATCACTTCCGGATGGAGAAACAGTGGAAACAGTGGCAGACTTTATTTTGGGGGGGCTCCGAAATCACTGCAGATGGTGGCTGCAGCCATGAAATTAACAGAGGATTGCTCCTTGGAAGAAAGGTTATAATCAACCTGCTGCTGCTGCTAAGTCGCTTCAGTCGTGTCTGGCTCTGTGCAACCCCATAGACGGCAGCCCACAAGGCTCCCCCGTCCCTGGGATTCTCCAGGCAAGAACATTGGAGTGGGTTGCCATTTCCTTCTGCAAGGCATGAAAGTGAAAATTGAAAGTGAAGTCACTCAGTTGTGTCCGACTCTTTGTGACCCCATGGACTGCAGCCTACCAGGCTCCTCCATCCATGGGGTTTTCCAGGCAAGAGTACTGGAGTGGGGTGCCATTGCCTTCTCCAATAATCAACCTAGACAGTATATTAAAAAACCGGAGACATTAGTTTGCCAGCAAAGGTTCGTCTAGTCGAAGCTATGGTTTTCCCAGTAGTCATGTATGGATGTGGGACTGTTAAGAAAGCTGAGTGCCGAAGAATTGATGCTTTTGAACTGTGGTGTTGGAGAAGACTCTTGAGAGTCCCTTGGACTTCAAGGAGATCCAGCTGTCCATCCTAAAGGAAATCAATCCTTAATATTCATTGGAAGGACTGATGCTGAAGCTGAAACTTCACCATCTGATGCAAAGAACTGACTCTTTAGAAAAGACCCTGATGCTGCGAGAGACTCAAGGCAGGAGGAGAAGGGGCTGACAGAGGATGAGATGGTTGGATGGCATCACCGACTCAATGGACATGAGTTTGAGTAAACTCTGGGAGTTGGCAATGGACAGGAAGGCCTGGCATGCTGCTGTCCGTGGAGTAGCAAAAGTTGGTCACGACTGAGAGACTGAACTGAACTGAACTAACGCCTTTTATTTGTAGGGTGAGCTTTCATCATCAATATCATCCTTTTCATTTTGAAATAAAATTTAAGTCACTTGTATAACAGTATGGAAATATAAAACAAATTTAGAAAAAAAAAAGCATATAAGGTTCTTACAGAATTGTTGTTCAGTCGCTCATTCGTGTCCAACTCTGCGACCCCATGGACTGCAGCATGCCAGGCTTCCCTGACAGAGAACAGAGACCAAAGCAATGCCCTTAAGGTGTATATTGATTGTAAAATGTTAAAGGAGGATGAAATCTACAGAAAAATGTATTTTATATATAAACTAACATATGTAATCTACAATACATAAAATAATACAATGCTAATCAAGTTAAATCAAATCATTTTGAATAAGTCCTTCTGTGAAAGAGTTAAAACCTGAAAAGAGATTTCAAATGACTTTTGGCGTACAGCAATTGCTCTTGACTCTACCTTCTAATAAATTTAACTTTTTAATTTTTGATTGAAAAACAAAACCAAACAAAACCCAAGACTTCCCTGACAATCCAGTGGTTAAGTCTCCAAGCTTCCACTGTAGGGGAAAAGAGTTTAGTTTCTGGTCAAGGGCTTCCCTGGTGGCTCAGCAGTAAAGAATACACCTGCAATGCAGGGGATACAGAGACGTAGATTCGATTTCTGGGTCGGGAAGATGTAGATTCGATATCCTGGAGGAAATGGCAACCCACTCCAGTCTTCTTGCCTGGCAGGTTACACGCCATGTAGTTGCAAAGAGTTGGACACGACTGAAGGGACTGAGCATGCACTGAACACGCAGGGAACTAAGACCCTGAATGTTGTGCATAACAGCCAAAAAACCCAACAAAATCAAAAAAATAAAACAAAAAAAAAATCCCCTATGAACTGATTTTTAAAGGATTCTGAGGCCAAATCTTCACACATGCACTATGTCACTGATAACGGAATTTTACAAGATTTAGTTAGCAAATGAATTTTCATAGTTCAAGTAAATAGGAAAGATGCTACATTAAAACTGACAAGGTAACACAGAATCAGAGAGAGGGCAATGGAGTGGGACAACCTGGGGAAAGAAGCGGACAGCTTCTTACCAACTGAACCCTTCATGTCCGATTGCTTCTTACTTCAACAAAGGTTCTTTTTGTGCAAAACGAACAAAGGAAGTCAGTGTGTTAGCACGAATTCTGTTTCTATTTTCACACTGAATCTATATAAGACATAAAGTATAAATCAACTTGAGATAATTTTTAAAATATTGTGTTGGCCAAAAAGTTCATTCAGGATTTTCTGTAACATCTAATGGAAAAACTCACACGAAACTTGTGGTGAACCCAAAAGCATAATCATGTGAGAAATATAAGGAAAGTCAGTTGATGTTAATAAATAGAACTTTGTAACGGGCTAATGATATGGGTTGACTTGTGTAGCCCCAAATTCACATGAAAGTCCTGATGCCCAGTAACTCAGAATGTGACCTTACTTGGAGATAGGTATTTACAGAGTTAATCAAGTTAACACAAGGTTCTTCAGGCAGGCTCCAGTCCAGTATGACTGGTGTGTGTGTTAGTCACTAAGTCATGTCCGACTCTTTGTGACCCCATCAGGTTCCTCTGTCCTGGAGTTGGTTGCCATTTCCTTCCCCGGGAGATCTTCCCGACCCAGGGATTGAACCTGGGTCTCCAGCATTGCAGGCTGCTTCTTTACCGTCTGAGCTGGTATCTTTAGTAAAGAGGGAAATTTGGAGTTAAAAATAGGTACAGGGAAGATAATGTGACAAGATAGGAGTAAGGAACAGCCATTCACAAGCGAAAGATTTGCAACTGGCCCTTCCCTCACAGTCCTCAGGGAGAACCAAGCCTGCAGTGTCTTGATTTGGGGCATGTCCCTTCCAGCACCGTGAGACAACCAGTCTCTTGTCTAAACACCCCTTTTGTGGTATCTTGTTGTCGCAACCTTAGCTAACTAATATCACAGCCCATATGAAAATTTACCTGGAGGTTTGAAATGATACATTGCTTGTTGTTTAGAATTTTTTTCATCAGTTCACAGACACTGTTTTTAAAGATAAAGCTACCAAGTATTTCAATGCTTTTAAAATATATTATTTTACTTTTGATGCATTTCTCTAAAATATGAAGGCCAGTATTCAAAAAGAAATTCAGAAACATGTTTAGATTGGAAGATATGGATTACTCATGAGTAATTCTTTACAAATATTTAAAGAATTTGGAGGAAGAAAAATAATATTTTAAAAATTAAAGACAATATAAAGAAAAAAGTACATAACCAAGGGCAACTCAGTTCAAAATGCAACATCATCCTGAGGAAACCAGTAAAATTATTTTTGCTTTTATAATCTAGGCACGTAATGTGTCTTTGAGTATTCCTGCCACCTTCCCTCAGGAAATATATTCTTAATAAACCATAACAGATAACACTAAATGTATACTAAAGATCTTCAGCAGGCTGCTTTGCATTTTGGAAAGTAATGATATTTCAAACATACATTGAGTTATACCTAAAATAATTTTTTAAACATATATATGAAAATTTTAAATAATTTTAAAACATATATATGGAATATATTAAAACATATATATATTTAAAACATATACATGTAATCTCCTCAAGAAATAACTGAAGAAGCATTTAACATCTCAAGACAAAGACAGCAAACAAAAGGAACTACAAGGGAAAAAAAAAGATTGCAAGTTACTTAGTTGAAAAAAGAACTGAAATCATGTAACATTTAATCATGTTATGATTAACATTTTAGTCATAAAATAAAATGTCATTTTCTGAAATGATGGCAGTGAAGTCATAGCATAACTTTGTAGAAGGATCCTTCACATCATTTCCATTAAAGACAATAAATGCTTGATTTATTAAGCAAGTGCAATGGCAGATTCCATGGCTTCATGGCTACAGAGTCCCTGGCATTAGAAATAAGGCAGGTGTAGAAGAAACTTCTAGGCACTCACATAAAATTATTTGTAAATAAGTAAGATACTCTCACATATCAATAGTTCCTGTGGAGAATATAGGCCATGCCACCAAATAGTAAAGGTACCAAGCTGTGGGTGAGGGTACCAAGGTGTGGGCAGAGAGAAACTTTTGAAAGGTGGATCCATTATTATGTCTCTGGGGAGATGACTTTATGGCTGACATGGAGAGCCTCACATGAAAAGGCCCTGTGGTAGGCACAGACGTGGTCTATTAGAGTAGAAAGCCCTGGGTGTCTGGAGAGTGGTGATCAAATGGTAACCTGCGTAGCAGAGCCTTAGAAGGACCAGAGATCCGGAAGGACCCTGGCAAATGTTGGCCCAGAGCCTGTACTAGTGCATTCAAAAGCTGCTTGAGGGTTTAACTATAGAAATGGTATTTTCGGATTTATGTTTTTTAAACCCCATTTTGGCTGCTCTGAGAAGAATGGATTGTAAGGAGGGAAAATGTAATAATGGAGATCAGCTCAAAAACCTATGCACTACTGTGCCCTCACTGGCTAACTCACAAGTGCTCAGAAGAAATGAATGGATTTCTGGGTTACAAGGGAAAAGAGGTGACAAGTCCATGGAACTGTATATTTAAAAACGAATAGTTTTTAAAGGCACAGCAGTCTAATATATGTCTCTGGCTTGCACGAGGACTAATATCTGTGGAGATATGGAATCGTGGTTTGAGCAGCATCCATGAACACTCACTGGTAAAATATACAAAAAGAAAGAAATAGAAAAAAGAGGCAGAAAATGACCCCAATACACCGTGAATTTCCAGAGCCTATGAATCAGAAACAGCAGCATGTGAATTTTTAATTGACTAGTACGCTTCTCTGAAATTATACATCTTCTATGTTATGGGTCCCCAAGGATAATACAGCTTCTTCATTAATGATGATCCTATAGAAAACATATTTTATCTCATTAAAATTCATTTAGCAAGCAATCACTCATCTCTTAATTTTTCCAAAGTCTATAAAAAAGATGACTAAAGCCCAGTCCTCGCAACCAGTGTCCAGCTGAGGACAGTGCCACCCTCAAGCCCGGTCACATCTTCCTCAAACGTTGAAACCCAAGGAGTTTTATTTTTTCCCCTGATTTGGTCTTATGAGAAAGTGATGTGGAAGTTCAGCAGCGTAGTGAACCAAGGGAAACTGCAGAGGCAGAAGTGCGTCCCCAGGCAAGAGGACAGCCATGAGTACCTGAAAAAGAGGGTACACCTTGGTGTGCGGGGAGCATGGCCCGGGGACGGCATGGCCGGGCTTTCCATGGCTAGCCTCTCCACATCACCCAGCACAGCGTCTAAGCAGACGAGTTCTGCAGATGACCGTGCACCTGCCTTCTCCTCTGCCCAAGTGGAGGCATTTAGAATTGCTTGAAAACTGGTTTAAAAAGGGCAGTCTTAGGGAGAGGAAGCCACCCATCACTCAGGTCCCCATGGTGTTCAGGCAGCTCTGGTCCTGGGCCAGGCTCGCCTTTGGCCAGCCCTCCTCAGAGGCTTAGAAGTCACAGGGTTGGAGGAGGGGCAGGGTGGTGGGACTCAGCTCTTCAGCTTTAGGCTGCAGGAGATGAGGGCTACTCCAGCTGGGCTGGCTCCCAAGCCCTGGGGTGAAACTGAGGCTGGACATTGGAGGTAATTTAGAACTTTAAACATTACAGACATAAATACATGAGCCTCCTTCTTTATACTCATAAACATCAAGTGACCCTACCGAAGTGACTGGAAAAATAAAGTCTATGTTTGATATAGGATACAGGATGCTTGGGGCTGGTGCACAGGGATGATCCAGAGAGATGATATGGGGTGGGAGGTGGGAGGGGGGTTCAGGATTGGGAACTCATGTACACCCGTGGTGGATTCATGTCAATGTATGGCAAAACCAATACAGTACTGTAAAGTAAAATAAAGTTAAAAACAACAACAACAAAAAAAAAGGTGATAGGGTAGAACTACCATCATGCCATCCCTATAAGGTAGGGTTAGCATGTGTGTGGGGCCAGTCAAAACGGGCAGCGAATGATGGGTGTCCCTCCCAATGGCTGTGTTTCACTTCACGAATGCTCCCTGTCTGCCTCTCTGAGTCTCAGCGGCTTTAAGCACAGCGAGGCAGAAACAGCATCTACTCCACACAGTGTGGCCTTGAGGATTAATACTGTCACAAAGCTGAAGCCATCCACCCAGGAACAGCACCACCACCCTGAAACTGGGCGCAATGGAAAATGCCAGGGAGAGAGATTCTTCTTCCCAGGGGGTCACAGTCACAGAAAGCTTCAAAGAAAGGAAGGCACTTAATACGGTCTTAAAAACAAAGCATCAGAAGAGAAATAAAATGAGCAGAAGTAAGAAGTATGCAAAATGCCTGACTCAGCTGGGAGCTGACTGTGGGGCTCATGGTAGAAGCTAAAGACAGAATGACTGGTCTGTGAAATAACATGTGTACAATATACAATGTACTGAGAGGTTTTACATTGTGGATAACTGTGTATTATTGAGGTTGTTTGCTTGCTTGTCTGTTTGTTTAATGAGGGCAACGACTTGATTGAAAAAAAAAAAGTTTCAGGAAAGTAATGTCTACTTCACGCTGACATCTCCAAAGAGAACTGTGGACCGTCAGTCATTTTCTTCACGCTAAAGTTACCACGAAACCTACAGGGAAGGAGCCAAATGGTAGTGCCCATGGATCAAAAGTGGGAATAAAACATTTCCAAGGAAACCCAAGGGTTAGTTGCTGAATGTGTAAGCTGGGATATTTACATTTTTTTCCTTTTGTTTACAATTATGTTCACAGTTTATTTCCACATAACTTGTGTTTTAGACCCTACATCAATGAGGTTTATACTTTAGACTCTTTGTAACAATAAAAATAAAATATTAAAAACTCAGAAGAAAAGTTATGCTGCATTGACTGCAGTGGCAAAACATCTAAAACTGCCAAGAGGGAACATGTGGCTTGGTTCCTAGAAAACTTCAACTGGATTGGATTTCTGAGGTTTTTAAATACTTTAGATTTTAATGCTACAGTTTTGTTCTAGAGGAAGCAAGCTGCCTCATGCTTTGCTTTTCCTTCTTATATTCCATTTTAAATAAAGCCTAGCTACATAGTAACGAAAGAAAGTGGGAAAGAACAGACCAAAAAGAATACTTAGTATTTCACCGCTTTAACTTTACAACCCAAAGGCTTTGAATAATTTATTGACCATAAAATAAGGCCCCCTTCTCTGTTTCTAAGCACTGGATGCCAAACAGCAAATATGAATAACAAAATCCTAGTCACTTTTATCACAACTTTATTGCCCCTGTGTGGCAATTTTCTGGGCGTTTTATTGCTTTCCCACTTTTGTCCAAGTTAATAAAAGAGCTTGATAACCTCTTTCCTATCTAAACAATTCAGCAGCAACTGGGGGGATAATAAAAAGATGATTTACAATCCATTTGGATAATTTCTTGAAGCAGGTTTAGAACCGGATCATAATTCTCAACCTAATGTGAAATAATATAATTCATCAAATCCTAGAGTGGAAATGAGAAAGGAGTCCAGTATGAAGAATCATGTGCTATTTGGGTGGAGTGATGCCTCAGTCATTCTCATCAGAATTATTCTCTATCATTTGCAAAATAGAAGGAAAAGAAAATACTTTGGGTTGCAATGTTTTAACAAATATTTTAGAAAAATTTGCTACTATATGAACGGATATTAGAAAGACCAGAAAATTTACTATCCAATGTGGAAAATATCAGTAATTTTTCTGGGACAACATGGATAAACCAGGAAAATTCCTTATAAACCAGGAAAATTCCTTACAAACCAGGATTTGTTATCACTAACCAATACTTCTTTCTAAAAATGTGACTATGGAACTCTTTCCCTTCTTTTTTTGCCCTTACAGTCTCTGCTGCACATATTATTTCCCTACTTAAAAGTTTTCAGCGGCCTCTCGCTGCAGTGGAGACATATTCCTAATTATAAATCAGGTCACTAATACCCACACAATCCATTCCGGTGGTGTCTCCCTTACCCTGGCTGATACTGCTCTGGCCATGTGGCTTTCTACCATTCCCTGAGTTTGCCAAGCTAATTCTGGCCACATTTCTTTCCATTCCTCTGTCCGAGTTGCGTTTCTCCTGCATCTTTGCAGGTCTGGCTCCTTTCCCTCACTCAGGTTTCACACCAAATGAGGACTCTCTGACAGCCACTCTAGAAGAGGTCTTCTCAGCCCTGACTTCTCAGGCTCTCATCATCTCCTTGCCATGTTGACTTTTTTCTGCCGCACTTAACACTGATTGAACTTTTCAGGGTCTCTATCTTATCTAATGCAGCAACATTTGGAAAAATTTATTTTCTGGCCCTTTTGACATACCTCCTTCACAGGGTATCTTATCACCTAGGTTTCTTCTTACTTTTTTGGTTATTCCTATTGACTCCTTTCCTACTTCCTTCTCATGTCAACCTCTAAATCTGTAACCCCAGTCTCAGTTACTGACCTCTTTCCTTTCCTATGTACGGTGACCCCCTAAGAGATTTCATCCAATCTCACTGCTTCTCATCCCTAACTTGATACCTCCTCCATTTACACCGCAGCTCCATGTCTCCCCTGAACCTCCGGTCTGCATGTCCTCTATCTGTCTAAATGGTGTCTCCACGTGCACGTCTAGGGGACACCCTTTCCCTGTTCTCTTCCAGAACTTCTGCCGCTCTCAGCCATCCACATCTCATTTAACAGCAATCAATTCTTTCCCTTGCTGATGTTTAAAACTTCTGCCCACCTTCCATTCCTCCTTTTTCCAGCTAAAGCCTCATTTGCTCCATCAGCAAATCCTACCTGCTCTTCCTTAAAAAGAAACACAGAATTCTATCACAAGTCAGAACGAACCCAGCAGGTACCACGCTGATCTTGGCACCATATTCTCTCTTCAGTTATTGAAATAGGCTCCCGACTGATCTTCTGACTTCTGCCTTGGCTCTAGAGAGTGTTCACAGCACCACAGTCACTGGGATCCTGTTAAGACATGAGTCTCAGCCTGTCCTTTCCCAGTGTCTGCCTGTCTCAGAGTGAAAGGCATATTCTCCACGGTGATTCCCCAGGATGCTGGAATGTGTGTGTTCCATGCATCTGTCTGATTTTCTCTAGCTCTATTCTTCCTCATTTGGCTACAGTAGCTTTTACTTCTGTAGGCGGAAGGCACCAGACCTGCTCTCACTTCCGAGACATTGTACTTGAATTTCCTCCTCATGGAGATGCTCTTCTTGAAAAGTCACGAGGTAGCTCTCTTGTTCCCTTCAGGTCTTTACCCAAAAGCCCTGTTTCTCTGTGAGACCTGTCTCCAATTTCACCTGTCATTTTATATGGCCCTTCTCTGATTTTTTGCTTTATTTTTCTCATTAGTGTTCATCACCAGGTAATATACATTATAATTAATTATCAAGAATATTTTCTCTCTTCTACCACTGGGATGTTAGCTCCATGAGAAGACAGGTTTTCTCAGTCTTGGGCAGTGTTGTGGTCCCATTACTTGGATGAGGACCTTGACCTGGAGCACAGAATTACTTAACTCATGTTTGTTGACTCTTGTAATGAAATTAGAAGTTCTTAACTCTGCATTCCTTGTTGTCATGTCCCTGCTTAATTGAGACTCTACTCAAAAGAGCTGAAGGCACAAGCACGCCTCCTACCTTCTTACCCGCAACTCACTCTGCGGCCCACTCCAGTCTGTTTTGGTCCTCAACGTTCACCGAAGCACTTCTCATCAGTGTCACCAATGGCCTACCTACCACCAATCCTATCCAAAAGTTCCAATCATTATTAGACTTGTAATTTAGAATATTTCACACAGTTTACCACTTTTAACATGATCACTAACTTCTGTGGTTCTGTATTCTCCATGGTTTCGTCAACAGTCTCGGCCCCCTTCTTTTGGCCTCCTTTGCCAGTTCATCCTTTATCTAATATCTCAATTTCATGTTTCTCAAGCCCCTGCTTTTTTTAAAAAATTTTCTAACTTTATAGAATCCATTTCAATAGCATTAAATTCTACCCATAAAACATCTGCAGGCTGTAAACTCTTCGGAGATAAAAGGATAAACATGGACTTTAGCATTGCTGATTTTAGCAGCACCATATTTGTTTCAGTCTCCCCATGGTATTTACCATTCCTCTGTAATGTCACAGTACATTGTATTACACAGGAGAAGACATTCAAACTTGGTGGGAAGCACAAAATTTTCCAGGGAAAGAAATTAAGCTATATCTCCCTTGAACTGCAAGGAGAGCAAACCAGTCCATCCTTAAAGGAAATCAACCCTGAATATTTGTTGGAAGGACTGATGCTGAAGCTGAAGCTCCAGTACTTTAGCCACCTAAGTCAGCTCACTAGAAAAGATCCTGATGCTGGGAAAGACTGAGGGCAGGAGGAGAAAGGGCAGACAGAGGGTGAGATGTTTGGGTGGCATCACTGACTCAATAGACACGAGGTTGAGGAAACTGGGAGAAAGTGAAAGACAGGGAAGCCCAGTGTGCTGCAGTCCATGGTGTTGCAAAGAATTGGGACACAACTTAGCAAATGAACAACATTTGCCCAGTTGTACCTTTCAGTCTTATAGACATTAATATGAAATCCTGTTACTAATGATGAAAAATGTCCAGTGGGGATATCAATTCAGTTCAGTCGCTCAGTCATGTCTCATTCTTTGCAACACCATGGACTGCAGCATGCCAGGCCTCCCTGTCCACTGCCAACTCCCGTAGTTTGCTCAAACTCATGTCCATTGAGTCGGTGATGCCATCCAACCACCTCATCTTTTGTTGTTCTGCTTCTTCTCCCGCCTTTAATCTTTCCCAGCATCACGGTCTTTTCAAATGAGTCAGCTCTTCACATCAGGTGGCCAAAGTATTAGAGTTTCAGCTTCAGCATCAGTCCCTCCAATGAATATTCAGGAATGATTTCCAGTGGGGATATGGATATGTCTAAAAAGATGCACCTGTATAGTTTAGATACAGGAAGACTATTTGAGAAAAGAAGTAGGATGTGTTCTTTCTGTATCATGGATGTTGTTTTCAAAGAACACACATTTATTCAGTGCTAGCTCTCTACTTTTTTGCTAACTCAACCCTGTATTATGAATCACTACAAAAATACGTACTCTTTTTTATTTCCTTCATGTTCTGAGAGGCATTTCATTATTTATTTTATACTTAGATTGAACTTATATCCCATTTGTTACCGTTCCTCAGAGAAATATATTATGTATCTTTTTATTAAACAATTTATTTTTACCAAGATGCTATGCATGTTGCAAAACGAATGTCTTTAGAATTTTTGAAAAATTAAAAAGAGGAAGGAGGATTCTGAAAGTCTCTACAGAGGCCTATAAATAATTGCTTTTCTCTTAGGCAATCTTCAGTGAGGCTGCTTTTTCATTTTATTGGCTGTTTTTACTGTCATAAGGCCACAAATAAATGAAAAAAAAATAGAAAAAATAAAATCAGTATGTATATGATTGAACATAAAATCAATATGACATTCTTATTAAATTTAAGTTCAATTTCCCAAACGGGAATGTGAGAAATCTAGAAACATTCCTTAATCTTTGCCTTATCTATGCTGTTCCTTCTCTCTGGACTGAAACAGAGCATAATTCAAAGGAAAGTTCAGTTGTTTCTCTTCTCCAAACATAAATAGCCTATGCATTCTAGGGTAGGCAACTTGGTTTGTATGAAGTACAAGCTGATATTGTAATATTATGACAATGTCAGCACATCTAATTTATACCATAGCCCTCTTGAAAAATTAATTACAAGGAAAGGAGAGCCAGTGGAAGGGGGCCAAATATAACTGTTGCTGTATTATGATTATTACAAGAGAAGCTTTCTACTATTCCACACTGTTTTTATTACTTACACAGTCCTGGTCACGAAAATCACGGATGGACAGGACAAAGAGAAAGAGAGAAGGCGGCAAGAAAGGCATGAAGAAATAGGTCCTGAAGAAGGACATGCCTTTTCAATGCAGTCATTCATGGAGGGTGCAGTGTCCATTGGTTCACTTAATGATCTAAACCAATGAGTAGGTAATATGCAAGGATCCTGCTGTCTAACAAATGAAAACCAGAAAATCCTTAACTGACCCTCACTGCTAGAAACAGATAATTAGCAGTAAAACTTACATAATCCTCCTCTGTTGGTCAGTCTCTAAGTCGTGTCTGACTCTTTGCGATCCCGTGGACTGCAGCATGCCAGGTTCCCATCCTTCACCTTTTCTAAAGAAAAATAAAACAGGAAACAAACAATGAGTATAAACTGGATTTGGTAGTGTCCAGCAACAGGAAGCTAGAGAACCAACCTTGTTTGCAGTGAATGCTCCTGACAATATTCCCACCCAAACACGGAGCCCTGGCCCAGCAGCTAGGTCTGGAAACTATACCTGGGCGCCCAGATGGTGCTGAGGCACTCCAAGAAGGAGAAAGTGCTGCCATTTTCCTCCTTCAAATATTTCAATTTGAAGTATGCCAACTTCTAGCAAGAGCAGATGTCAAATTTCCCTGGCAGAAAACATTCCCAATATAACTACTTGTTAGTCATGCAGATGGAGAATAAGTAGATATGACTTCACACAGGGGGCAAGGCACTAAGGGAGCACCAGCGCAAACAGTAAAGAACTGCCCAGGCCCACAAAGGCATTTTGAGGATGAAAGCATCAGAGAACACACAGCTGCCAAGTAGAATAACCACGTATAAAGTGACTGAAGAAATGTAAGGTAGCGTGTGCTTAGTCACAGTGGTGTTCGACTCTTTGCAACCCCATGGACTGTAGCCCACCAGGCTCCTATGTCCATGGGGATTCTCCAGGCAAGAATACTGGAGCGGGCTGCCATGCCCTCCTCCAGGAGATCTTCCCAAACCAGGGATCGAACCCAGGTCTCCCACATTGCAGGCGGATTCTTTACCATCTGAACCACCAGGGAACCCCAAGGTAGCATATAAGACAGTAATTAGATTACCAAGAAAGAACAGGAGTATAGGAACAGAATCAAATAGAACTTCCAGAAATGTAATTTTAACTTCCAGAAAACTGTAATTTTTGAGATTGAAAGATGAAGATTCAATAGATTAAACAGAAGATAAGAAATGGCTGAACAGGGAATCCTGAACAGAAATACTGATCTGAAGGAAGGAAACAAAATCCAGTATAGGGAAGGGGGAAAGGAGACTATGTCAATGACATTGGCGATTCAAATGTCTAATATCTCCTTAACTGGAGCTTTAGACAAGAGGCAATATTGAAGAGAAAATGACTGAGATTTTCCAAAATCACTGAAATTTCTCTTAATTATCTTGTTTAAACTAATTTCACTTCAAAATCTGAAACCTAAATCTACTGGGTTCAGTTCAGTTCAGTTGCTCAGTCGTGTCTGACTCTTTGCGACCCCATGAATCGCAGCACACCAGGCCTCCCTGTCCATCACCAACTCCCAGAGTTCACTCAGACTCACGTCCATCGAGTCAGTGATGCCATCCAGCCATCTCATCCTCGGTTGTCCCCTTCTCCTCCTGCCCCCAATCCCTCCCAGCATCAGAGTCTTTTCCAATGAGTCAATTCTTCGCATGAGGTGGCCAAAGTACTGGATTTTCAGCTTCAGCATCATTCCCTCCAAAGAATCCCAGGGCTGATCTCCTTCAGAATAGACTGGGTGGATCTCCTTGCAGTCCAAGGGACTCTCAAGAGTCTTCTCCAACACCACAGTTCAAAAGCATCAATTCTTTGGTGCTCAGCTTTCTTCACAGTCCAACTCTCACATCCATACATGATCACTGG
This sequence comes from Ovis canadensis, assembly GCF_042477335.2. NCBI lineage: Eukaryota > Metazoa > Chordata > Mammalia > Artiodactyla > Bovidae > Ovis > Ovis canadensis. The sequence goes on along the minus strand of NC_091270.1, from coordinate 36,302,761 downwards.
GAAAACCATAGCCTTGACGAGATGGACCTTAGTCGGCAAAGTAATGTCTCTGCTTTTCAATAGGCTATCTAGGTTGGTCATAACTTTTCTTCCAAGGAGTAAGTGTCTCTTAATTTAATGGCTGCAGTCACCATCTGCAGTGATTTTGGAGCCCAAAACAATAAAGTCTGACACTGTTTCCACTGTTTCCCCATCTATTTGCCATGAAGTGATGGGACCGGATGCCATGATCTTCATTTTCTGAATGCTGAGCTTTAAGCCAGCTTTTTCACTCTCCTCTTTCACTTTCATCAAGAGGCTCTTTATTTCCTCTTCACTTTCTGCTATAAGTTGGTGTCATCTGCATATGTGAGGTTATTGATATTTTTCCTGGCAATCTTGATTCCAGCTTGTGCTTCTTCCAGCCCAGCGTTTCTCATGATATACTCTGCATAGAAGTTAAATAAGCAGGGTGACAATATACAGCCTTGACGTACTCTCTTTCCTATTTGGAACCAGTCTGCTGTTCCATGTCCAGTTCTAACTGTTGCTTCCCGACCTGCATATAGGTTTCTCAAGAGGTAAAACATACACAAAAAAGAAAACTTAAAAGATTATGCATCAATCTATGTATGGCAGCATCCTTCTTATCTCTAATAATGATTTTTCCAAATCATGAAGATTAATAATATATAAGTAGTTTAAAAATAAATGGTGGTTAGTAAGGAATATTATAGTGAGTGCTTTAAAGAGTACTTTTACATTAATTTGAATAGAAATTATTCCATAGAAACTAATACCTAACATTATTTTTATTGCTATAAAGAAAAAATATATATCATATTAAATTATTGGAATGGCTTTTTGTTCACTATAAAGCATTCATCTTACTCATTAAAAAATGTTTTCTATGTTTTGTAATTTCTCTTTGTGTCATTGTCCCCTTTCCCCACATAAATATTCACATTTTTATTCTTTATGAGTTACCAAAATGTTTGATACCATCAGCAGAGCTGGGATTTGTAAGCAAACTCAAAAGCTCTGCTATATTCTGATATTTCTTAAAGCAATTCTCTATTTAGCTTCATTCACATCTGGTTCATTCTTTGTTTCCAACAAAATAAATTATAATAATGTAAGCTTAGACTATTTCAACCATGTTATTGGTTTTGCTGTTCAGTTGCCCAGTCGTGTGCATCTCTGCAACCCCGTGGACTGCAGCACACTAGGCCTCTCTGTCCCTCACCATCTCCTGAAGTTCGCCCAAGTTCATGTCCATTGCATTGGTGATACGATCCAGCCATCTCATCCTCTGACAGCCCTATTCTCCCTCTGCCCTCAATCTTTCTCAGCATCAGGGACTTTTCCAATGAGTCATCTGTTTCCATCAGATGACCAAAATACTGGAGTTTCAGCATCAGCATCAGTCCTTCCAATGAGTATTCAGAGTTGATTTCCCTTAAGATTGGCTGGTTTGATCTCCTTGCTGTCAAGGGACTCTGAGCAGTTCCAGCACCACAGGTCAAAGGCATCCATTCTTCACCACTCTGTCTTCTTCTTTACAGCCCAGCGCTCACAACAGCCCATGACCACTGGGAAGACCATAACTTTGACTATATAGACCTCTGTTGGCAAAGCAATGTCTCTGCTGTTCAACACACTGTCTAGCTTTGTTATAGCCTTCCTGCCAAGAAGCAACTGTCTTCTGATTTCATGGCTGCAGGCACCATCTGCAATGATCTTAGAGCCCAAGAAAATGAAATCTGTCACTACTTAAACCTTTTCTCCCTCAATCTGTCATGAAGTAATGGGACAAGATGCCATGATCTTAGTTTTTTAAAAGAGTTTTAAGCTGGCTCTTTCATTCTCCTCCTTCACCCTCATCAACAGGCCCTTTAGTTCCTCTTTGCTTTCTGCCATTAGAACAGTATCATCCGGACATCTAAGGTCATTGATGTTTCTCCCACCTATTACATTTATTCCAGCTTATAATTTATTCAGCCCACCATTTCTCAAGATGTGCTCAGCACATGGATTAAACAAACAGGGTGACAGCAGACAGCCCTGCTGTACTCCTTTCTCAATCCTAAAACAATCAGTTGTTATATAAAGGGTTCTAAATGTTGCTTCTTGACCTGCATACAGGTTTTCCAGGAGACAGGTAAGACAGTCTAGAATTTATGCATTTTAGAGAAGAGAAAACTGAGTAATATTTGGTTTCATTAGGCATTTCATTGGTATTTCTAATAACTCTAAAAGGTGACCGAGTAGTCTGCAGAACTTTGTCCCCCAACCTCACTAATTTTTATGACTCTAGGAGAGAGTTACCTACATGTTCTACTGATGATTTTTCTCTTCATTCCGCTCTCAATGTTTATGTTATTTTTATGAGGAAGAAAATTGCATGAGATGATTCTGGTAAATCCCTTTGCTCAGTGTTGTCCAAAAAAAGTAACTGCTCCATTATATGTTTATAATGTGGATGCTGATAGCAAAAATTTAGGATAACAGGGAGTATTTTGTAAGCTTTAAGCAAGGTTCTAACAATTTGTAAATTTCAGGTAGATTGTCTACAAATGAATTCCTGGAATACAGCCTTTCTATTAGCAGTAAAGTCACTTTTTTATTCCTTTGAAATATGAAACCTGTGTTAATGTGTGGTGGATGGATGACAAAAGGGTACACAAACAGCTGCTGTATCACAGGTAAAATGAAATTGCTTTCGACAGGATGGGCAAAAGAAACCCCAGCAGGCTACAGGGCAAGATGCAGTGTCAGCTTGCATAAGCACCCACACTGAATGGATGCAAAGACACTGGGGCAAGACAGTAGCAGACAGAACCACACAACCCCGAAACATCAGACAACTTGGCGGCTCACTGTGGAAGGAAGAAAAAGAAAGGAAACGCTGTTTGACAACAGAGTAAAATCAATCTTCATTTGTATGCAGCTGGAAACAAGGTCTGTTGGCTTTCACTAGCCTTTTAAACCAGATTTGCACAGACAGATAGCAACATTATCTACATATGATACGAAAGTGAAGGACAGTGGTACATGTGTTAATCCTTCTACATTTATCCCATTGCTTTGAAAATTCTCCAAAAAATTTTTAAATTCAACATAATAATTCATCCCCAGCCTGGATGACACTGAAAAGATATTCCTTTCTGGATGGATACAAGGACAATTTAATGGCAGATCAGACACTAGCTATTCCAGGAAGAAGAGGAATTATATTTGGAATTATAAAAAGACTGTGGCTACCTTCATCCCAGAGTTTAAGATGACATCTCACTTTTCTTGTAGTGCTTGTGAACAACTGTCAGAATCAACTTATTTCTATGCAAATACAAGATCACATGCTGACAGAGACGTTTCTCCTTGAACCTGGAAATAACAACCCTGCTAAATTTAAGCCCATATAAGTAAGAAGACAAAAAGGCAAATGTCTATTACTGAGGAGAGGTGCTAGAATCTGCTTGAATTGTCAGAGCATCAAAGTAAGGATCTCTAAATCATGCTGGAAGTTAAGGTGCCAGCAGCAGTGCACAGACATCCAATGTCATCTACTTGTTTAGTGACAAATTTTATAAGAGAGGAGAAAACAAAATTAAACGATCTGGGTGATGTGACAATAATGCCTTTCATTTTCTGACTTTTTTTTCTTTAATAGGAAATGTCTTCATTTATATGATAAAGAAGGTCTCCTCTTTCCTCTGACTGGAGGGTTTGGCCAATTCTCTGCTCAAGTGCTTTTATCTCCTGATTAATTGGCAATTGGACAGAATCATATTTTCAATTGCACTCTAGGCTCTCTATATTCAATTTAGGATAAATTGCCTTCAAAACAAATAAAACATTAGTTGAAAGTAACAAAAAGTACTTTATGTTATATGCAAGGTCATTTCCCCTGTAAATGTAACAACCACATTAACATTAAGGAAATACAAAGGCTTGAACAATTTGTCTTGCAATGGTCTATTTGAAATTCCATGCAAAGCTGATGAAAAAGATGTCTGTGGCTTAAGGTCCTGGGAGGCACTGGAATGTTTCATTATGACACAAGCCGGCAGCTCATCCTTTGTGCTGACAGAGTGATGGCCTCCCAGCAGGGGGATTGGATTTGTGGCCTTTTAGGGCATTTTGTTCTCTGCTGTCTGCTCATGTCTCTCTCCTTTTCCAGAAATTGATGCAGTGATGATTCTTCACATTTTTATAACAGCCTCAGACTAATTAAAATATAAATGCCTTAAGAATTTCTTGATTACCAAGGATTTCTTAAAAAATTATTGACAACACTTGAATGGAAATGTATATGATGAGAGTATCTGTTTCTTTCCTTAAATTAGGAACTAGAGTGACTGAGCATGAGTATGAGTTATGCATTAATTGATTATGCTTATTTTACAAAAAGTTATGGGGCAAATATTTATTATTTACTGATATTAGGCAATAGGCTGTATGTGACTAGAGGCAAATAGCTTAACAGAATTTAATTCTTCATTTGCAAAACAAACATGTGCTAAGTCACTTCAGTCATGGCTGACTCTTTGTGATCCCATGGACTGTAGCTTGCAAGGCTCCTCTGTCCATGGGGTTCCCCAGGCAAGAATACTGGAGTGGGTCGCCATTTTCTTCTCCACAAAATGAACATATTTACCTAAATTACCAAAATATCTCCCTTTAGCTCTACCAAAAAAAGGTATGTGTTACTGTTCATTTTTTCCAAGATAAAGCCATATATACTACCTATAATGACGAATTTAAAATGTTAAGCAAAATATTCCATTCACAATAGCAAGAAGAATTAAACAACATTTTAAAATTACAAAACTGCCAGAAATATTATGGGAAAGATATGAAAAGTCACAAAATTTACTCAAAGAGGGACTGATTATTGAGAGTATTCTACATAGTTAGATGAAGAGATTAAATACTTTAAAGATGCCAATACTGAATAATGCTTTTCTAATTAGATTAGAAATGAAAGGCTTTGTTTGTATAATTTGTTTTATATACACCTTCCTGAACTAATCATAAAGTTAGCTGGAAGAATAATAATTACAACTCATTCAAAATTACTTTTTAATGAAAATAATGAAGACTTTTATCTCCTGATGCTATTTGCTCCAAAATACACAAAGAATATAATAAGTCTGCTGCTGCTGCTGCTGCTGCCGCTAAATCGCTTCAGTCGTGTCCGACTCTGTGTAACCACAGAGACAGCAGCCCACCAGGCTCCCCCGTCCCTGGGATTCTCCAGGTAAGAACACTGGAGTGGGTTGTCATTTCCTTCTCCAATGCATGAAAGTAAAAAAGTGAAAGTGAAGTCGTTCAGTCTTGTCCAGCTCCTAGTGACCCCATGGACTGCAGCCTACCAGGCCCCTCCATCCATGGGATATGAAATAATTTGGAATATAATAGAAATGTAGAACTAATTGGGAAAAGGATGAATAATTTATACTTCAGAAAAACTCAAATGAAAGACAGCTACATAGGAAGAAGGAAATAAGTATTTACAAAACTGGCACCAAGAAGCAATCCCTGTAATATGTGAATACTATGCAGAATAGCATAAAATAAATTCATAATATATTTATTCTTCCTATACATTCAAATCAAGTATTTCTATAGCAAAGTAAATCTCTTCAATAATATATAATATTTGTCTTACTTGAATACTATTCCATTGCAAGGAAACAGTCTACTTAACTAATTAACAACTTGCACTTTCAAGCAACTGAAAAATTACATAATTATAATTTATAAAAATTATATAATTTTTTGAAATCTTTGGGGAATATTTCTATATTGAAACATTTTTCTAATACTTTAACCATTTCCATGGTATACATTTCTAAATATACAAGTGCCTCACAAAAATTTTTAGGACTTTTACTAGTTTGTTACCAAGTCATCAAATGAAAAGGCTATACTAACAGTTTGCCAGAAGCCTCACCTTTAAAATGGATATTATCATTATTATTTTCCCACCAATTTTATGCTCCTAATGGTATTTTATTTCTTTTCTATACCTCTTATAACTAATCCAGTTGAAATTTTTAATGTATTGTCATTTGTGAGTTGTATGAATGAGCCTCTCCAAGGCTGATTAACTCTGATTTGGTATTCACATTTTTTCTTATTAAAATGAGACATTAATATGTTTGATACATAGCAAACCTCTGTCTATAATATAGGCTACAAAAAGTTTCCCAAGTTGTTTCTGTGTACCAAATCATCACTTTAGATTATGAAGGGTATTTTCAATTCAAAAACACCATAGTACCATGGTTTCCTTTTTCATACAAAATTTTAATATTCTATAATTGTCCCTTAGAATATGTTTTCTAAAAAATGAAATTAATTCCTCAATACTTGAATGCTTTCAGAAAAAGAGTTTATTATAGTTGAGGTAAATGTTTAAAAGCTATGTATAGTCAAAGCTATGGTTTTTCCAGTAGTCAGGTATGGATGTAAGAGCTGGACCATAAAGAAGGCTGAGTGCTAAAGAACTGATGCTTTTGAATTGTGGTGGTGGAGAAGACTCTCGAGCACGGCATCATCAGCTCAATGGGCATGAGTTTGAGCAAGCTCTGGGAGACAGTGAAGGACAGGGAAGCCTGGAGTGCTGCAGTCCATGGGGTTGCAAAAAGTTGGACAAGACTAAGCGACTGAACAACAACAAAAATGTCTTCCAGACATTTCGTGTAATCACAATTTTGTTTGTCTGATTATGTATTTGAGACTTGCATTCTCTCCACATGATATTTGGTTTATACTAGATCTTCCTTGTCTGCTAATTAGGTTCAAGTAGCTGATAAGTTTGTATTTTGTCAAAGAAATGAACTACTCAGTTCTACTGAAAAAATTTTATACAACTTTTATTTTTATAGTTTTGTGTATTTATTTTTGGCTGCGGGGAGTCTTCGTTGCCACGCCGGCTTTTTCTCTAGCTGAGGCAACAGCTGTGCTGTGCCGGCCTCTCACTGCAGTGGCTTCTCTTGACGCAGGGAGCAGGCTCCAGGGCACGTGGCCTCCAGCAGTTGCGCCACACGGGTTCAGCAGCCGTGGCTCCTAGACTACAGCACAGGCTCAAGAGTGGTGGCACATGGGCTTTAGCTGCTGCGCAGCATGTGCAGTCCTCCTGGACCAGGGAATGAACCCGTGTCTCCTGCACTGGCAGGTGAATTCTTTACCACTGAGCCAGCAGGGATATAAAGCCTTTAAAAGAGCACCTGGAGTTTAACCCAAAACATGCAAACTAAGCTCTACTCAGTTGACATTTAAATTTATGAAAGTGTTTCAGGGTGCATCACCATGTCACCTTGCTGGGTTCCAGTTCCATATGGACTCTTGCTTTTAATAACCGAGGAGGTGAAAAGTTTTCCTCTTTTTGCATTTCTCATTATGAATTACTGAAATGGGTTTATGCTGTTCAGCAAACTATGTCAGACTAACTATTGCAAATCATGACCTGGCTCGGTGCCTAACTTCCTCTGCTTTTAAAAAGTTACCTACAAAGGTAATGGCATCCTCTTCCTAAAAATGTAGTAAAGATTAAATTTGCTGTCATAAGGTTTTCAAAACATTTTGTACTTCAAAGCAGAAATAAGCCTGGTTAATGAAATCTTCTATATAAGGTACCCTTAATCCATTATTCTTGGCTGCAATAGTTAAGTATGATCCATTATGTATACTGATGGATAATAATACTGAACAATATCTTGTAGTTTTATAATTATCACAATAAGAGATACAAGGCTAATGAATATTTCAGATTTTCTACATAACACAGTAATATTACCTTCAATGATGGCAGTTTCATTTCTTCTTCTCTAATCCTTACATTTAAAAAATTTCTTGCTTTACTGTATTTTCAAGGAGCTCTGATATAATGAAGACTGGAAGAATTCTTGCTTTGTTCTCAGTCTGAATGGAAAGCTTTTTACTATTTAACCATTAAACGTGATGTTGGTTGATGATTTTTTTTGTTCCAACTGTCTACTGAATTAAGTGTTTCCTTTTATACCAAATTTGCTCAGAATTTTTTCTCTCATTATAAATGAATACTAAATTTTATCAAATAATTTATCTGTATCCTTGAGATGATCATATATATATTTCTTCCTTTATTCTTTTAATATAGTGAATTATATTGATTTTCAAATGTTAAACCAACCTAGCTATCTTGGGATACTCGGTCTTGGCATATTACCATTTTTATATATTGTTGGATTTTAATTTGCTAATACTTTGCATAGAGATTTTGATTCTATCCATCTCAGGTTTTCTCTGTGTGTTACCTTTCCACTGCTTCCTACTTTTGTGGTGATAATAAAAGTTCAGTATTCTCTTTTCTTTGCAAGAGAATAGATTTTTCCATTAGATTGAAGTTGCTAAAAAGATTCCTCATGAGTCAAAACATGCTACTATAGTTCCTGAGATGAAATGACCTGGAGGTTTTACTGCTTAACTGTTTTGGACCAACAAACTTATAGGCTGTTCCTCATAGGTGAAGGTTCTACATAAACTAATTCTTTGATTAATTCATGATAATTTTGATAGGCATGGAGAAATTAACCACAAACTATGTTTTTGTTCTTTACAGAATCAGAACATAACATATGCACATTTAGATAAAGGAAAATGCCCCCCAAAATAAAAAAAGTAGACTATCAATCTCTTTAACAAGTGGTGCTGGGAAAACTGGTCAACCACTTGTAAAAGAATGAAACTAGATCACTTTCTAACACCGCACACAAAAATAAACTCAAAATGGATTAAAGATCTAAATGTAAGATCAGAAACTATAAAACTCCTAGAGGAGAACATAGGCAAAACACTCTCAGACATAAATCACAGCAGGATCCTCTATGATCCACCTCCCAGAATTCTGGAAATAAAAGCAAAAATAAACAAATGGGATCTAATTAAAATTAAAAGCTTCTGCACAACAAAGGAAACTATAAGCAAGGTGAAAAGACAGCCTTCTGAATGGGAGAAAATAATAGCAAATGAAGCAACTGACAAACAACTAATCTCAAAAATATACAAGCAACTTATGCAGCTCAATTCCAGAAAAATAAACGACCCAATCAAAAAATGGGCCAAAGAACTAAATAGACATTTCTCCAAAGAAGACATACGGATGGCTAACAAACACATGAAAAGATGCTCAACATCACTCATTATTAGAGAAATGCAAATCAAAACCACAATGAGGTACCACTTCACACCAGTCAGAATGGCTGCGATCCAAAAACCTGCAAGCAATAAATGCTGGAGAGGGTGTGGAGAAAAGGGAACCCTCCTACACTGTTGGTGGGAATGCAAACTAGTACAGCCACTATGGAGAACGGTGTGGAGATTCCTTAAAAAATTGCAAATAGAACTACCTTATGACCCAGCAATCCCACTGCTGGGCATACACACCGAGGAAACCAGAATTGAAAGAGACACATGTACCCCAATGTTCATTGCAGCACTGTTTATAATAGCCAGGACATGGAAACAACCTAGATGTCCATCAGCAGATGAATGGATAAGAAAGCTGTGGTACATATACATAATGGAGTATTACTCAGCCGTTAAAAAGAATACATTTGAATCAGTTCTGATGAGATGGATGAAACTGGAGCCGATTATACAGAGTGAAGTAAGCCAGAAAGAAAAACACCAATACAGTATACTAACACATATATATGGAATTTAGGAAGATGGCAATGACGACCCTGTATGCAAGACAGGGAAAGAGACACAGATGTGTATAACGGACTTTTGGACTCAGAGGGAGAGGGAGAGGGTGGGATGATTTGGGAGAATGACATTCTAACATGTATACTATCATGTGAATTGAATCGCCAGTCTATGTCTGACGCAGGATGCGGCATGCTTGGGGCTGGTGCATGGGGATGACCCAGAAAGTTGTTATGGGGAGGGAGGTGGGAGGGGGGTTCATGTTTGGGAATGCATGTAAGAATTAAAGATTTTAAAATTTAAAAAATAAAAAACTAAAATTAAAAAAAAATAAAAAAAATGCATCTGCAAAAAAAAAAAAAAGTAGACTATCCATTAGTAGTAAGCAAAGAACATTTTATTTTATAGTCTTCCTCTACATTGCCTGGAATTAAGTTTTTAAATCTGTCTAAAAGTTTGATCTATATCATGGGAACTTTAAAATCACTTTTGCCAAATAATAACTGAACATATATTTTGTTTTTTAAAAAATTTTAGGTCATATATAAAAACATTATGACATCACATGATGCTTCAAACATTTATACTTTCCTTAAATCTCAGAATTTCTAATATAATGTTAACGCTATTTGGTGTTTATAAAACAGAGCAAAAAAAAAAAATAGATGTGCCCACTAAATCTTCTGAGAATCTTTCCTACCTTATAAGGGCCCCTATCTTCACCAGAGATGATGAAATTGGTATACAGCAAGAAAAGAACAAACAGCAGGGCAGCTGAGATGCCCAAAGGATAAGTTTCCCAGAAATAATCAGCTTTGAGGGTCAGTAAGAGTCTTCCAGACACATCTAAGAGACAAAATCTCGAGCTTTCAAGCAGCTGTTATACCACTGTTATACCAGTTATAAATATTTGTTTAAAGTGACTGTTAAAAGTTGGTAAAAACCGGTTTACACATATAGGAAAAGAAATAGAAACTAAATAATCCAATAATTGATAATATTCTAGTCTTTCTTTCAAATAGCAATCAGTAATATTAATGGAAAAAAAAACAGCTATTTCATCTGCAATAAAAGATGTGAAAATATTGTCTGAATTCAGTTTTAGTATATAAAGTATAAAGCTTTTATTGCTTTAATTTGAAAGCTTCTAAGAACACTTGTAATTATTGTTGCTTCTGTGGCTAATTGTAGTTTTATCACCTGCGTAACGGGTGCTTAGAGGAGTCTCAACACCTTATGTATAAAGAAGAAAAGTTTCCATTATTTCTCAGCTGCTGCTTTCAAATGTGTTATGCTGAAACTTTCTTCACTGCTGGGTAGCTGGTCTCTTCACAGCATATATTTCCAGTTCCACAGAGGCAGCTCAGGTTCCAGGGGACAAGATAACCTCCTTAGTTTCTGCAGCCCAATGCACCAGTCCCCAGAACCAGCTCACTTCACAGCACAGCCCAACACCAGGTCTGAGATGAACACAACGGAAAAAAGGACAAGATCTTGAGTTGCTTCTGGACAGAACCACAGATGCCTGTGTGGGTGGCGTATAGGTTCATTGTGAACATGGAATCTCACTTGCTTCATTTTACTTACCTCTCTCCAGACAGAGCACACACTCAAGGGCAATGGCACCTTATCAAACCTGACCCTCGGAGCCTCCACTCCAACAGCTGGAGCTAAGACCCTGTCCAAGGGCTGTGATAACCACAGAGCAAAGAAGAGGCCCTGCCCCACATCCAGTGCAGACTCTGCACACTGTCACATCAGGCACATCCACTCTCAAGGGAAATGGCCAGCATGCTGAGGAAGATGTAGCTGGCATTCATATCCAAAAAGCCTTTGCAGCAGATATGCTGGACCTACACAGTATACATAGATGCTCCCACGAAAAATATTCCTTTAAGGCCACAATAGATAAGCTGTTTCTTCCAAATTCACAGGGACAGAGAAAGATAGGTAAAGATAGATAAATGAAAAGACAGAGGAACTACTCTCAATTAAAAGAAGAGAAATCCCCTGAAAGAACAAATAATAAAATGGACCCCCCAGTCTATTCAACCTTGAGTTCAAAAAGAAGGTAATAAAAATGCTAAAAGAAATATTATCAATAACCACTAGAAGTGAAACAGAATCTGAAAGAAAACTCCCTGCAACCAAAAGTCAGGGAAAATGGCTTCACTGGAGAATTCTACCAAAACATACAAAGAAGAACATATACCTATCCTTCTCAAAGTATTCCAAAACCAAAACCACAGTGAGGTATCACCTCACACCAGTCAGAATGACTGTCCTCAAAAAGTCTACAAATAATCCAGCAGCTTGGACTCTAATTAAACGTGAACACTTTTGCACAGCAAAGAAAACCATAAACAGGACAAGAAGACAACTCTCAGAATGAGAGAAAATATTTGCAAATGAAGCAATAGACAAGGAATTAGTCTCCAAAATATACAAACAGCTCATGAAGCTCAATATCAAAAGAACAAACAACACAATTAAAAAATGGGCAGAAGATCTAAACAGACCTTTCTCCAAAGGAAACATACAGATGGCCAACAAGCACATGCCAAGATGCTCAACGTCACTAAGTTATTAGTGAGAAATGCAAGTCAAAACCACAGTGAGGCATCACTTTACACTGGTCAGAACAGCCATCAAAAAACCCACAAACAACAAATGTGGAAAGTGTGTTGAGAAAAGGGAACCCTTTTACATTGTTGATGGGAATGTAAATTGATACAGCCACTAAACAGAACAGTATGGACGTTCCTTAAAAAACTAAAAACGGAACTATCATATGACCCAGTAATCCCACTCCTGGGCATATAGCCTGGGAAAACCATAATTCAAAAAGATGCATGTGCCCCAACGTTCATGGCAGCACTATGCTGCAGTAGCCAGCACATGGAGGCAACCTAAATGTCCCCTGACAGATGAACGGATAAATAAGATGTAGTAAATATATATACAATGAAATATTACTCAGTCATAGAAAGGAACAAAACTGGGCCATTTGTAGAAATGTGGAATGGACCTAGTGTCTGTCGTACAAAGTGAAGTAAGCTAGAACGAGAAAAACAAATATCGTATATCAACGCATATATGTGGAATCTAGAAAAATGGCATAGATTAAACTATTTGCCAAACAAAAACAGAGACACAGACGTAGAGAATGGGTGTGTGGGCAGGGTGAACTGGGAGATCGGGGCAGACAAATGCGCATGGCCATGTGGAAGACAGATGACCAGCGGGAACCTGCTGACTAGCACAGGGAGTCAGCTCGGTGCTCTGAGGTTCCCTAGATGGGTGGGAGGGGGGCTTGGGGGGGACAGAGGTTCAAGAGGGAGGGGATAGATGTGTACATATAGCTGATTCACTCCACTGTACAACAAAAACTAACACAACATTCCAAAGCAACTATATCCCAATTAGAAAAGCGTCTACAAATAATAAATGCTGGAAAGGGTGTAGGGAAAAAGGAACCTTCTCACACTGTTGGTGGGAATGTAAACTAGGGAAAACAGCATGGAGGTTCCCATACGGATGGCTAACAAACACATGAAAAGATGCTCAACATCACTCATTATTAGAGAAATGGAAATCAAAACCACAATGAGGTACCACTTCACACCAGTCAGAATGGCTGCGATCCAAAAACCTGCAAGCAATAAATGCTGGAGAGGGTGTGGAGAAAAGGGAACCCTCCTACACTGTTCATGGGAATGCAAACTAGGACAGCCACTATGGAGAACAGTGTGGCGATTCCTTAAAAAATTGCAAATAGAATTGCCTTATGACCCAGAAATCCCACTGCTGGGCATACACACCGAGGAAACCAGAATTGAAAGAGACACATGTACCCCAATGTTCATTGCAGCACTGTTTATAATAGCCAGGACATGGAAACAACCTAGATGTCCATCAGCAGATGAATGGATAAGAAAGCTGTGGTACATATACATAATGGAGTATTACTCAGCCGTTAAAAAGAATACATTTGAATCAGTTCTGATGAGATGGATGAAACTGGAGCCGATTATACAGAGTGAAGTAAGCCAGAAAGAAAACACCAATACAGTATACTAACACATATATATGGAATTTAGAAAGATGGCAATGATGACCCTGTATGCAAGACAGCAAAAAAGACACAGATGCGTATAGCGGACTTTTGGACTCAGAGGGAAAGGGAGAGGGTGAGATGATTTGGGAGAATGACATTGAAAGATGAATACTATCATGTAAGAATCGAATTGCCAGTCTATGTCCGGTGCAGGATACAGCATGCTTGGGGCTGGTGCACGGGAATGACCCAGAGAGATGTTATGGGGAGGGAGGCGGGAGGGGGGTTCATGTTTGGGAATGCATGTACACCCGGTGGTGGATTCATGTCAATGTATGGCAAAACCAATACAGTATTGTAAAGTAAAATAAAGTAAAAATAAAAATTTAATAAAAGAAAAAAATAAATAAATAAAATAAAAATTAAAAATAGAGCTACTATCATGGGCTTCCCTGGTACCTCAGCTGGTAAAGAATCTGCCTGCAATGCAGGAGACCCTGGTTCAATTTCTTGGTTGGGAAGATCCCCTGGAGAAGGGATAGGCTACCCAATCCAGTATTCTTGGATTTTCCTGATGGCTCAGACAGTAAAGAATGCACCTGCAATGTGGGAGACCTGGGTTTGATCCCTAGGTTGGGACGATCCCCTGGAGGAGCGCACTCCAGTATTCTTACCTGGAGAATCCCCATGGACAGAGGAGCCTGGCGGACTATAGTCCATAGTGACTAACCACAGAACATAGTTCTTCTTAAAGTCACACAGTTGTGTCTGACTCTTTGCGACCCCATGGACTATACAGAACATGGAATTCTCCAGGCCCGAATACTGGAATGTGTAGCTGTTCCCTTCTCCAGGGGATCTTCCCAACCCAGGGATTGAACCCAGGTCTCCCTCATTGCAGGCGGATTCTTTACCAGCTGAGCCACAACAGAAGCCCATCACAGCACATCATATGATTTAGCAATTCCACTCCTGTCTGTCCCGAAAAGGCAAAATCTCAAATTTGAAGATATATGCACCCTTATGTTTATAGCAGCGCTGTTTATAACAAACAAAACACTTAACCAACCCAAATGCTTATCAACAGACAACTGGTTTTAGAAGATGTGGTATATATACAACAGATTATTACTCAGCCATCAGAAAATGAAATATGGCCATTTGCAGCAACAAGGGTGTATTTAGAGAATATCTTACAAAATGAAATAAATCAGAGAGACAAATACTGTATCACTTACATACGGAATCTAAAAAATAATATAAATAAAATACAGATAAATCTATATACAAAGCAGAAATAGACTCACAGACATATAAAACCAACTTTTGGTTACCGAAGGATAAAAAAAGGGAAGAGAATGATAAACTAGGAATATGTGATTAAGAGATACAAACTAATACTATACATAAAACAGATAAGCAATAAAGATTTACCATATAGCACAGGGAAATACATTCACTATATGTAATAACCTATAATGAAAATTAATCTGAAATATATATATATATATATAACTGAATCACTCTGCTATATATACCTGAAACTAACACAATACTGTAAATCGACTATAGTTCATTTTTAAAACATAATGGCAGCTGACAACTGTATCCTTGGAATGACAATGTTAGCCATAGTTTACTGTGGTACACCTCTACAATGAAATGTGCAATCAGTATAGAAATCTTTTACATTCTGTTTTTTTTTCTTGCAATAGGCATCATATAAATTCTCAACAAAACAGATTATTCACATACACTTCAATTACAAGAATCAGTAAGTTGTTTTAAGAATGACAAAATGATTTTATTTCATTGGAAACTGAAAATAGGTCAATTAACATTTTACTTATTTGTAAAAAAGCAACTTCTGATTTATTGATAGATTTTCTCATAGTTTCCTTTTAATACAACCTTTTTGGGAAAAGACAGGGAACTTAACTACCCATAATTGGTTCTGGAAATACATAACATAGTCACTGGGACACATTATAATTGAAATTTTTCCCAAGGCATAGCTATAACTTTTGAGCAAATTAGCTTTGGAAGCGTTTTTAACTCTTTCAGAAGGCCAGAGTACTATGAATAGAATGGTGCAGAGTTTATTAAGTCACAATTACATGCTTGAAAAATCAAGCTCAATTATTAATTTCGAAAACATCTGAAGCAAGTTGAGCCTTATTTTCTAAGTATGCCTCTATCACTTGGCCAAATGAAGTGTTAGAATCCATTAATTTTAGCATCTTGCAAATATTTCATATCTTTTATATAAGTAAGATGTAAACTTATACAGCTAAACTAAATTATGAAATTGTATATAGTATAAAAATGGATTCTAACACTTCACTTTCATGCAGCTATTTCTGAGATAGTACAGGTTAGACTATCTTAAGTACACTCTATATTTATGTTTCATTACTCCTATATACTTGGGAAACCATTGGTGGAGTTATATATATTTTCTAGCAAAATGGTTCTAAGGAAAATTAGAACAGTACTTGATTAGCTAGCTTCCCTGGTGGCTCAGACGGTAAAGTTTCTGCCTGTAATGTGGGAGACCCAGGTTCGATCCCACATCAAAATATGATTATCTTCTTTTTCCGTGTGTGTGGGTGTGTGTGCGTGTGTGTGCGTGTGTGTGTATGCGTGTGCGTGTGGGTTGGGAAGATCCCCTGGAGAAGGAAATGGCAACCCACTCCAGTATTCTTGCCTGGAAAATCCCATGGACGGAGGAGACTGGTAGGCTATGGTCTATGGGGTCACAAAGAGTCGGACATGACTGAGTGACTTCACTTTCTTTTCTTTGATTAATACTCAACCTAATGGCGAAGAGCATTTATATTTCATCACATTGAGAGGACTGAAAATAGTTCACAAGAATTAGAGATCTTATCCTATGAAAGAATTAAGTCTCTGGTCAATATTAATGGTAGGCAGGTTGCTTCCTCTTCACAATTGTTCAGAGAGAAAGCAAGGGATCGAAAGGGAAATATGCTCTCTTATGTCCCGGGTCCTAATCTCACATAAAACTCAGCTTTTAGGGACTCACAAAGCAGAAGTCATTGAAAATTATATCGTGCAATTTCATATGTCCAGTTGTTCTCCCAATTCTCATTTATAATATACTTAGGTCATCCATAGTTAAAGCAGTTTCAAATAGTTCCAAGTAAATGTTTTAAAATTAAGTCAAACACTTGTGCTTGGAAAGAGATTCCAGTTACATAGAATGATTGCATTGGTCAGTTTAACCAAAACTATTAATTTATCAAACTGGGTTTCGACACAATTCAATTTTCAGCATGCAAACAGGATGTTTTAAATGCAACCATTTGCTATCCGTATAGTGAATAGATGAAGTTGGCCTTCATAACAGAAATAAGAATTGGTTTTTGTTATAGATTTATTCAGTAAAAAGGAAACCCAATATACCCTTTTTCTTTCAGCACTATTTCTCTACCTTTTACAGCTTTCAAACATCTTTTACTATAGCACTGAGGGCGGTTGGGGGGACACTTTTCAAGTAAAGATACAGCCAGTGAGTGGTTAGAATTTAAATCCTACTGTTCTTTTCCTGTCTCAACCCTCTTCTCAAGTTAATGATTGTGGGACATACGCTACTCTTTGCCTTCTTCAAGGCTTAGGCTATTGTGATTTAAAATACTCTTGATAGTTAAAATCTTCTAATTTTAAAATTATTCCCTCTGCTTTGAATTTTGAAAATCTATTCATCCTCAAAAATGATAACATTCATCAGAATGTTTCAGCATAAAGGTCCCTTGGTGAAAGGGCCATGAGCAGAAAAACAAACACCCAGAAATTAAAATAAATCTGTTAATATGTCAATGTTACTAGATTAAACATTTATTGAGAAAAACTAAAGTCCTTACGCAAAAAAAAGTCCTTAGGAAAAAATAAAAAACTGAAAGCAAAAATGTTACTGGTAGAGAAATATGATTTTCTTCTTTTACTGTGTGTGTGTGTTTGTGTGCATGTGTGTGTTTTAACTACCAAATTGATCTGATCTAATAAAGCACAATCTTCATAAAAACTGTCTTTGGTGTCTACTCAAGATTTATAGGATATAAAGACTCCATTATTTCCTATTTTATGAATTATCATTGTTTAGGGGGAATTAAAAAGATTCTTAAAGGAGAAAACACAGATTCTTCAGCCTATGAAAGAAGCTTATCAAAATTGCATCATTTCTTTTATAGATGCTACCATAAATAATTTGCCCTGCAACTTTTCCAAATTATACTTAACTAAGATTGAGGGCAGGAAGAGAGGGGATGACAGAGGATAAGATGGTTGGATGTCATCGCTGACTCAATGGATGGGTTTGGGTGGACTCCGGGAGTTGGTGATGGACAGGGAAGCCTGGCGTGCTGCGGTTCAGGCTGTCGCAAAGAGTCGGACTCAACTGAGTGACTGAACTGACAGAGAAAATCCTTTTGACGAAGCAGAAAAAAAAATAGCCTGAACTTCCCTTTAAGTTATTGTTGAGTTTTTCCTCAACAATTTAGATTGAAAGCATTTGACTCATCTGAGTTACCAACTGGACAAGATATATATTTGATTGGCCACTATGGTGGCTGAGGACAAGGCAATGGCACCCCACTCCAGTACTCTTGCCTGGAAAATCCCAGACAGAGGAGCCTGGTGGGCTGCAGTGCATGGGGTCACTAAGAGTCAGACACGACTGAGCAGCTTCACTTCCACTTTTCACTTTCACGCATTAGAGAAGGAAATGGCAACCCACTCCAGTGTTCTTGCCTGGAGAATCCCAGGGATGGCGGAGCCTTGTGGGCTGCCATCTATGGGGTCGCACAGAGTCAGACACGACTGAAGTGACTTAGCAGAATGGTGGCTGAGATGGTAAAGAATCTGCCTGCAATGTGCAAGACCTGGGTTCAATCCCTGGGTCCAGAAATTCCCCTGAAGAAGGGAAAGGCTACCCACTCCAGTATTCCTACCTGGAGAATTCCATGGACAGAGGAGTCTGGCAGGCTTACAGCCTCCTCCTCCATGGAATCACAGAGTCAGACATGACTGAGTGACTTTCACTTTCATGCTACTCACACTTCTTAGAAGGAGGTGACTTTATGTAAAAACATCTCTTTTATCAAATCTTTTTCTTTCTTTGTAAAGGAAAAACAGATTTTAAAAAACTATCATTCCATTTTTTTCCTTTTCAACAAAACCATGGAAATTAGAAACAGACTTTGTGCAGGTGTGCTAAATTGCTTCAGTTGTGTCCAACTCTGTGCGACCCTATAGACTGTAAACTACCATGCTCCTCTGTCCATGGGATTCTGGAATGGGTGCCATGCCCTCCTCCAGGGGATCTTTCTGTCCCAGAGACCAAATCCATGTCTCTTACATCTCCTGCATTGGTAGGTTGGTTCTTTACAACTAGCACCACCTGGGAAGCCCTAGAAATATACTTTATATATGGAATCTAGAAAAATGGTACTGAAGAAATTATTTACAGGGCAAAAATGGAGAAACAGACATAGAGGAAAGACTTATGGACATGGGGAGAGGGGAGCAGAGGGTGAGATGTATGGGAAGAGTAACATGGAAACTTACATTACCATATGTAAAATAGATAGCCAACAGGAATTTGCTGTATGGCTCAGGGAACTCAAACAGGGGCTCTGTATCAACCTAGAGGAGTGGGATGGAGGGAGATGAGAGGGAGGTTTCAAAGGGAGGGGATATATAGATACCTATGACTGATTTACGTTGAGGTTTGACAGAAAACAGCAAAATTCTGTAAAGCAATTAACCTTCAATAAAAAATAAATTAATTTTTAAAAGTTAAAAAGATACCTAGCAAATAAAGAGGAAAAGGGGAAGTAAACACAATCCTGCTGTGAGAGAATTTATGATAAATGGCTTTCAAGTGTTTAACACATCCTCTGAAACTAAAGAAGGGAAGCAACAGTGGAAATGAGTTTTTATTCTGTCTATGTGTGGTCTATTCTCAGACCACACATTATAGTTTAGGAGAGAGTGTGACAAAGGTATTATCTGATAATCTTACTTTTTTGGAAGAAGGAGTAAATGAGCACACGTTTTTTGAGAATGTAGAAGGTGACTGTGGAGCTTGAGATTTATAACAGGTTGATATTTTAATGAACTTTAGTAATAAAATCCATTTAGAGTAAAAACATAGTAAATTGTCATATCTTCTTATGTATTAAAATACTCATAAACACATATTTTATTATGAGAAGGGAATTTATGCAAATATATAAACTATATGGGGATTTATTTATAATAGTTTAAATCTATACTGACTCCATGGACGTGAATCTGAGTGAACTCCAGGAGTTGGTGATGGACAGGGAGGCCTGGCGTGCTGCGATTCATGGGGTCACAAAGAGTCGGACATGACTGAGTGAACTGAACTGAACTGATAGTTTATGTATATGTATTTCTTTCTAAGCATGATCCCTCACCCTGCATTATAGAAAAAATAATGGAAAAATGGACATTACCAGGCAAAAAGTAAAAACACAATATGCTTTAGAAATCTTAAGCACTATAAAATCACTTGATATGGGATACACAGAATTCTAGAAGTAAATATAGAAAAGTATCTGAACATTTATGTAACAAAGTTAGTCAGAGTGGGGACATTATAAATTATTTCTATTTCTAGTAATTCTGGAATAAAAGTATATTGGCATAAATCTATCTAATCATATTTTAATACATTTAATTAAAGATATTCCTAAATATAAATTCCTTTCAATAAAAATACCCCATGAGCCTGGGCATAAGAGTAAACATAAAAGCAATCTTATATAGTCCTTGCCTTTAAGAATTTTATAGGCAAAGGAAGAAAAATGATTGATCTTTGGTCTAGGGAACAATCTGAAACCAAATCCTTTTGGTTAAAGTTTTATTTATAATGATGAAAACATGAGTAAAATAAAAACTAAGAGCATTGCAGTTTCTCTATTTTCGGTTTTGAGTCCAAATGTAGCTTGAAGATTATAAATATGCACAGAGATATTCATCCATGACATTGCTTATGTCCTTTGCAAAAAAAAAAAAAAAGGAAGTCATCAAAAGTTCTTTATGCAGTGGTAAGCCTTGGTTAAAAATAGCACCCTTTAAATAAGAAATAAAAAGAAACCAGAGTATGTATGTTTTTAAATAGCATTTTCCTTCTCATATAAATATGTTTATTGTTAATAATTCAGAAGTTTTAAAAAACTAAATGAAAAAGTTATCATTTCATCCCACTAAACAATGATAATATGTGAAGTATGATGAAATGTTTTGCAGTTTTTCTCTATGAACTTATACATATTTAAAAATTTATGTTTAAGAAACACCATAATACTGAACAGATTTTCATTTAGTTTTATTCATTTTAAGTATATTTTCTACTCAATACATATTTTAAAATTATTTTCATTACCTCATTTTATAAATAATAAATCAGCCCATCATAATTTATTTAGCCCATTCTTATTTGTTGGATATTTGGGTCCTGATGACTTCTATTTAATAACACCATGTTGTGAACCTGATTTAATAAAATTTTTGCATACATTTTTATAGAGAGAACTCCAAATAGTGGAATTATGGCACCATGGAGAATATAAATATTGAGGCTTTTACTATTAGCATTTTTTAAAACTTAGATTAGAGAGTGTGGATCAGAATAGACTACTTACCTTTAGATCAGAAACAAGACCATATAACCCTGTTTGTACTCAGAAAATTATAAGATTGAGAGGCTGAATAATGATTTGTGTTTTAAAGGCTGTGTTCTAATGATCTGTGTTAAGAAGGCTGCCATTTGCTGAATACAAAGAATCCATTGCAGTTATGGCAATAAATAATACAGCCAGACTAAAAAGGAAAAATATTAATAGAAAAATATGGAACGGATTCTAATATAGGATGGAGGAGGAAGACACAGTGTGGTCAAACACTTGTTCTGACATGAATGGCAGAAATGTCCAGAAGGACTAAAAATGACCAAGGCAAACAGAGGTCAACTGAAAGCAAAATACCATTTAAAAGAAAGCACTTAAAAATTTTTAATCTATGGTTGTTATTATATCAAATCTTTAATTATTATTATTATTCTTTTGCCATGCAGAGCTGGTTTAGGAATGGATTACATATTGACAATTATATTGCATTGATGAGAATGCGAGACAAAAAATGTATCTTTGATAATCACAAAATTTTCCATTTACAAAATACACTTTTCTTGAAAACTGTGAAGCCATTGTAAGTCCTGACTATTAAAGAAATCTCTTTCCTTAAGAACTTTTAATTAGTTTTGAGAGGACAATGTTTGCTCCTTGGTAAAAAAGAAAAAAAAAAGATTACATTATTATCTTCCTTTAGTCACAAATCCTTTATCTAATATGTTGCTGATGTCCAGGACTCATTAATTCTATTGTTCTCCTTGTTGTTAGTGCTCATTAATTTGCTCATTTGAAATCAGAACAGGTTAGGAAGGTTTAAAACTTTTTTAAAACCTGTGTCCTGAAAATAAACAGCCTATGAGATAAAGTTGAATGCCTGAGCATTTGATGTATTACATCTCAGTAGTATCTGACAACCCTTACTCCCTGGCAATGCAATTTTTTCTTAATAATTTAGTCTCAGTCTATTAAAAGGCAATTACAGATAATGCACACAGGCAAGTGGTAAAGGATGTCCAGAAGAGCTTCTGTAGAGAGGTTATCAAAACACAACTCACCAACAGGACTTTTGCATTGATTTTTTAAAAAATTACTTCAAAACCATACAGTTACAGAGACTCTTAAAGGACTAAGTATAACAACAAAAGATGGAAAGGAGTCCCTCTTTGCTATTTCATAAAATACATTTTTCAAACCATAAGGTAAATGTTATAATGGCTATTTATTGCCTTATTATAACTAAAATGCTTATTCTTTGCTGCTGTGTGCACTTCTGAATATTTAGCATATTTGAGGATACCAGTGTGATTTCATAGCTTTCCTGCTGGTCCTTCACCTTGGACCTCTCCATTTTTAACCGCTAAAGAAGGGCATGATCACAACAGTGGTCACTGCCAATGGATTAGACTATTGCATCACGACATCCTACAACAAAATGAAGAAACCTCTTAGGACAATTCTGAGTATATTCAATGGAAACCATTGTATTCACTCACGTAGGCCTCTAGAGAATTTAAAATACACTGATAAAGGGCAGCAACTCTGAGTAGTACATGAGAAATACACTCATTTCTGAAATTCTTTTTGATCGTGTCTTTCGCATATGAGGTAGAGGCGCTCTCCTTGCTTTGTTGCCTAGGAAGCTATAGTGTATGGAATCACCGCATGGCACATGTGCGAGTTTTGTGAAAATAAGACATACCCCTTAAGATATCATTCTCTGCACCCCACAAGGAGGGGCTGCTTAAATTAGGATGTTTTTCCAAATCGAGACTGATCATTTCTGGAATGAGCTCAGAAAAATCAGAAGCCTCTCTTTCTATTTCGTGTAGACAGAATTTGGATTGCAGCCCTATTGGAAGCAAACTTCTTGGAATAGCTGGAGTATGGGATTTTTCAAGGACACTCCCCATGCGATTAACAGAGCATGTGATACCATTGCAGAAAACTTGATGGGAGTTAGATGCCCTGGTCCCCCGCCCCTTCTGCTAGTCACACAATCTGCCTCCTATCTCCTCTTTATGCTGAAGAGGTCAGAGAGACATCTTTAAGGCACACCTCCTATACTTTTAACAAGAGAGAGACATCAAACAGCCTTGCTGTTTATAAGGGCAGCAACAGGAGGAGTGAAAGTCAGATGAGCTACAGCTTAGTAGAAGGGCTTTCCTGGTGGCTCAGATGGTAAAGAATCCGCCTGCAATGTGGGAGACCTGGGTCTGATCCCTGGGTTGAGAAAATCCCCTGGAGGAGGGCTTGGCAACTCACTCCAGAATTCTTGCCTGGAGAATCCCCATGGACAGAGGAGCCTGGTTGGCTATGGTCCATGGCATCCCAAAGAGTCACTCACAACTGAGCAACTAAGCACAGCACAGCAAAGAGCTGACTAAGGTCACAAGCTCTGTAACCAGTGGTGAGTCACCTAGGTTCTCTGCATCCTCAGTCTGCATCTCTGTGAAGTAAACAGACAGAGCTAAAACAGTAATTTCCAAACACTTGCATCTGTAGTATATGGAATAGTACAGTCATTTTGCCTACAGGAAGATTACATGTTGAAACTTAGTATTTAGAGTATAACAGAGAAATCACATAGGGAAGAAGACGGCTTGGGGCTGATAGGGCCAGGTCAGCATCCATGAAGCCTTCACCTTTCTCCCTCATCAAATTGGTACACGTGTGGAAAAGCACTAGATTAGATCCTCTTCATGAGAAAGTCCCTGAAAGAAACCTGCTACTCCATGGTTTTCTCCTCCAATCCACTGAGCTACCTCCCCAACACAATTATCAAGATCATTGAATTCAGATTACTTCCTGACTTTAACTGGTTTACATCTACACATAAAGGATGGGATTATCTATCTGTAGTAGCAAGCTCTGAGAATAATGAGTGGCAGGAACTACAGAAATTTTGAAATACCCAAACTTTATGTGACTACAAGGAAATGAAACCTAAAATACTGGATATCTGCAGTGGTATGAATGGGCTTCCCTGGTGGCTCAGATGGTAAAGAATCCATCCGCAATGCAAGAGACCAGGATTCAACCCCTGGGTCAGGAAGATCCCCTGGAGAAGGGAATGGCTACCTGCTCCAGTATGGTATGAATAGTTTCTGTCTGAAGGAAAACTATTAAAACACAATAAGCCAAGTGTGGTAAGTCCCAGAGAAAACTCTTCTGAAAGATGTTAGTAATTGCATTTTAGGAATAATATATGCATCCTCTGTTAGTTTAAGAAATGCAGAGTAGATAAAATTATTGTCTTAACTTTTTTAATATACACTTTCAGTTCAGTTCAGTTCAGTTCAGTCGTTCAGTAGTGTCCGACTCTTTACGATCCCATGAATCGCAGCACACCAGGCCTCCCTGTCCATCACTATCTCCCAGAGTTCACTCAGACTCATGTCCATCGAGTCCGTGATGCCATCCAGCCATCTCATCTTCTGTCGTCCCATTCTTCTCCTGCCCCCAATCCCTCCCAGCATCAGTCTTTTCCAATGAGTCAACTCTTCGCGTGAGGTAGCCAAAGTACAGAGTTTCAGCTTTAGCATCATTCCTTCCAAAGAAATCCCAGGGCTGATCTCCTTCAGAATGGACTGGTTGGATCTCCTTGCAGTCCAAGGGACTCTCAAGAGTCTTCTCCAGCACCACAGTTCAAAAGCATCAATTCTTCAGCGCTCAGCCTTCTTCACAGTCCAACTTTCACATCCATACATGACCACAGGAAAAACCATAGCCTTGACTAGATGGACCTTAGTCGGCAAAGTAATGTCTCTGCTTTTGAATATACTATCTAGGTTGGTCATAACTTTTCTTCCAAGGAGTAAGCATCTTTTAATTTCATGGCTGCAGTCACCATCTGCAGTGATTTTGGAGCCCCCAAAATAAAGTCTGACACTGTTTCCACTGTTTCCCCATCTATTTCCCATGAAGTGATGGGACCAGATGCCATGATCTTCGTTTTCTGAATGTGAGCTTTAAGCCAACTTTTTCACTCTCCTCTTTCACTTTCATCAAGAGGCTTTTTAGCTCCTCTTCACTTTCTGCCATAAGGGTGGTGTCATCTGCATATCTGAGGTTATTGATATTTCTCCTGGCAATCTTGATTCCAGCTTGTGCTTCTTCCAGTCCAGCGTTTCTCATGATGTACTCTGCATAGAAGTTAAATAAGCAGGGTGACAATATACAGCCTTGACATACTCCTTTTCCTATTTGGAACCAGTCTGTTGTTCCATGTCCATTTCTAACTGTTGCTTCCTGACCTGCATACAGATTTCTCAAGAGGCAGGTTAGGTGGTCTGGTATTCTCATCTCTTTCAGAATTTTCCACAGTTTATTGTGATCCACAGAGTCAAAGGCTTTGGCATAGTCAATAAAGCAGAAATAGATGTTTTTCTGGAACTCTCTTGCCTTTTCCATGATCCAGTGTATGTTGGCAATTTGATCTCCTTTTCTAAAACCAGCTTGAACATCAGGGAGTTCATGGTTCATGTATTGCTGAAGCCTGGCTTGGAGAGTTTTGAGCATTACTTTACTATGCTAATATTCCAAACAAAATTTCAAGAGAGGCCTTATACTTGCATTTTTCAAACTTATTTTGGGAAATGTAAAAAGTTGACAAAGGGGAGCATCATTTCCATTAATGAGAACAATGGTGGAATTATAGATCAGCTTCTTTAACACAGCTAGTGGTTGATGGCTCTGTAAGAATTCTTTTAGGCTTGTGTGAGTAAAACATGAATATGCAATCTAAGTGTAACTCCTCTTCCTACCATTTCCCAGAACTAGGGTAGTCTGGCCTAGTTCTACCTTGCAAAGTCTTTTCCTGACACCAAAGATAACTGATTGTATAAGCTAACAGTCTGGTCATTTTTCTAAATGAATGAAAACTGCCCTTGTGGACCATAAAATAAGATTTGTACTTTAGCAAATGGCTTTTATCCATAACAAAGCTTATAATCAGATGGCTACTTGAATAGTATAGCAGCAACAATAATTTTAAATAGTTATACAGAAATTCAAAGCAATGTGGCTGGGAGTACAAAAAGATTTTTGATGCAGTCACTTAGAAGTTCATATAATTTATAATTATCTTAGAGAGGATGGCTATAATACCCCATTACCACCAAGCTGAGGGTAGCTCCCTTGAACAACTTGAGAAAATTGAGTAATTAGTTCTTTTAACTTGATTTTGCCTGAAGTGTCCCAGTATGTTCCTTCATTGTTTATTGGAATATAATGTAACTTGTATAGGATTTATGTGTCACAGTGCTCATTCTGACAAATCTCAAAAGCAATAATCTAGAGATATACTCCAGCAACCCATTCTATCTCAAGAGGGAACTCATCTCATAAGCAATTGAACGGCATATGTTAGTTCTTCTTTGCATAGTTACATACATATTTGCACTTCTATATACACAGTTCACTCCCCCTTTTTTTTTCCTTTGAAGAAATGAGAGCATACCATGGATACTGTTATATAACCTTTAAAAAAAAATCTTTCTAAGTTTTAGAGATCTTCCCATACTTGAAATCATATATCTATAAAATGGTTCTTATGGCTGCATTGCATGAGTGATTCTTTAATAAATAATGCTAGAAAGAGCTTCCTTTGTACATACGTCTTGTACACACATGAAAAATATTCTCAGATAACCTCTTTGAGTCAAAGTGCTAGCCCAAAAGTTATGACCAGCTTACTCTTAACCATGGCAATCTTCACTATAAATGGAGAAAATACCTCAAGCAAAGGAAATACATCATCCATTGCTCTTCCTGGCTCTGAATTCACCTGCTCAGACATTCTTTACTTGGCCATGATCCTTTAATACAACAGTTTAGTGTAAATAGGAGAGTATGCCTTTCTTGGGCAATGAGATTCTACCATAGTCTACTTTTAAAAGGTGTAAGTCTGGGATCCAAAGAGTTATATCAAATGTCAATTAGGCACATACTTCTCAGGCCAAACTTTGGATTTCATCAGTAATATAATTCTCTAAAAAATATAAAAAGTTTCTAGGAACATGTGATTCAAGCAAGATCTATGTGCTAATATTCACATTAAAATCTTTTCTGGATATGGTACTTATTCTTGCTCCATTTATTTATTTTTATGCTCTACTCCCTCTCTCTCTCATATACACACATGCAAGCATACATATACATACACAATGGTATACATCTTGAGGCTATCTGAAATACCAGTCTTGGGAGGAATGAAATTGCAGTTAGCTTTCCAACCTTAAAGGGCATGAATTATTAATTACCTCCACTGCTTGCTTCTAAAGCATACAAATTTTGCCTAAACCTATGTTTATTTTTATAGTACCCTGCTGTAATCCTCAAGGAACCACTGATACATATTGACATTCTGGCTCTATACAAATGCTTCTTCTAGAATGGCAAACTTAGTAGGCATGTAGTCTGCTTCCCAAGTTATCAAAGGTGACAGCTGTAGAAAATATTTTCTCTGACGCAAGAGAGGTATATAGCTATCCAACCTGAATTATCTGTGTCCTTGCTACAAAAGCTGCCTGACTGCTATGACCATGCAGCATATTTCGTTATTCAGCTCACTGTTTTTATAATAATTTTTTTACAGTGGTTAGAACACAGTAAACTTCTGTAATAAACAATCTACATACTGATTCATAACAAGAACTGGATTTAACTCTCCTGTGAAATAATAAGAAAAGCTAAAATATAAGAAACATTGGTACAGAGAACATTGGTCATTAGGGAAGAAAACCTCAGGGATTCACAAGGGACAGATATCAAATGACGCGTCACCTACAAATGCCTGTTTCGCTTGCTGGAGAGAGTGTGCAGACCATAGCACCAGGAGGGGTAGAGTCAGACATCGGAGCAGTGAAGCCACTGTTGTTCAGGACAGGATACTGAAGAGGTGAAACTTGCATAGTAAGACAACCAATGAGATGAGCACCGTCCCTCTCCAATATACAGCTGAGTCCTGACGATTCAACACATACATGAGGGAGCTATTTGAGGCTGTGGGGAAAACTACCCAAAGGATTACAGGGAACAGTGCTTACAGGCCACACAGGGTCAGGATAATATCCATTCCCAAGGTAGAATGTAAAACTTTATAATTCAGGGATCAGCAGTACTAATACTATAATAGTATTTAATACTAATACCACAGTATTAAGAAAGATCTTGCCTTAACAAGGGATAAAATTTTGTCCTAGAATAGATAATGTTCTGGTACATCCTAACCAAGCTTAAAATAGGACTTGAAAGAATCAAATTGAATTCAGGTAACTTGAATGCATCTCATAGCAAAGCTCCAAAATATTTTTAGCAAGCAAAAATATCCAGCACCATCTGGTATCTAAGAAAAAAAATTATCAGGTATGAAAAGAAGCAGAAAAATACAACCCATAAAGGAGAGGAAAAAATAATTAGAATATGAATTGGATATCACACATGTGATAGAATTATAATCAACAGCATCAAAACAACTATTATTAGTGTAATCTATCACTCCAAGAAGGTAGGAGAAAACTTAAGCATCTTATGTTACATGAAACATGACATGAAAGACAAAAACAGCCAAATATAAATTCTAGAGGTGGAAACTATTATGCATGGGAAAAGATACTGATGTTTAATAGCAGATTGGAAAATGCAGAAGGAAAGATTAGGGAATTTGGACAAAGAAAAATAGAAACTATCCAAAAGGAAACATAGTGGGGAAAGAAGTGAAAAAAGTATATTAAAAAAAAAAGCACAAAAGACCATTAGTGAGCTGTGGACAATTTAAAGTGCTTAATTATATGTGCAACTGGAATGCCCAAAGGAGAGAAATGAGGGATGGAAAAAGTATTTGAAGAATGATGGGTAAAAATTTTCACATATAAAGTATAAATCCTTTTTATAAAGTATAATCCCTCAGTTGCAAGAG
The DNA here is from genome assembly GCF_042477335.2 of Ovis canadensis. Classification (NCBI taxonomy): domain Eukaryota; kingdom Metazoa; phylum Chordata; class Mammalia; order Artiodactyla; family Bovidae; genus Ovis; species Ovis canadensis. The sequence continues at coordinate 36,273,429 of NC_091270.1, read as the reverse complement.
GCTCAGTGCACCCCAAACAAAGAAACATGAAGGAAACCACACCAAAGCTCAGTATAATAAAATGCTTTAAGTCAGTGGTAAAGAGAAAAATCTTAGAAATGACAAGAGGGGGAAAAAAAGTCAAGTTTTGTACAGGGGGAAGAAGTGTAAAGGTGTTTGTTGTTTTCTCATCAGAAACAATGAATGGTAGAAGACAATGGAACAACATCTTTAGAAGATGGCACTGAAAAAAAAAAAAACCCTATCAATCTAGAATTTTTTATCCTCCAAAATATTCTTTCAAAAAGACAATGAAATAAAGACATTTCCAGTCACACAAAAACTGGGTATACATAAATTCAACTTTTATGAGATAATATTCAAGAGTTTAACATATTTTTTAAAAAAAACCTGCTACCATTAGGCTTTGCAATTTTTAGCATATTATTAGGTCAATTATGATCTTAACATATATTTAACTCTGTACAAACATATTTTTGTTTATTGCCTATTGCCTGTTCATTTTTTTAACATTTTTATTAGTTTTCTTGAGTTTTGCTTAATGATTTCTATTTTATAAAACTAGCTTTTTCTTCTATGAAAGTGCCTATTTTTATTATCTCTCCATTTTATGGGGTCTACTGAGGAATAATAGCTTTCAATTTTAATATAGAAAAATTCACTGATATTTTCTTTTATGTATATTGGAGTCTTGCCTACAAAATAATTTTCTATCTCAAGAGGATAAAAATATTCTTTATAATTTCTTTTTAAACATGTTAAAGTACAGACATCCCTTGATTTGCATGGTTCTGATAGGCACAAATTTCAGTTATCATGGTTTAGTTAACCGATCCCCCAACAGCATGGTTCAAATGTCATTTACTATGGCATAATAAGCATGAATAATTGCATAAAGTACAAATTTCACTGTGGTTCTACAGTCCACAAGTTGCTAAATAAGTAAAAGATGCCTACCATGGTCTGTAACAAACCATGTCACATTTTTCTGAGCCTGCTGATTATTAGTCACTCTGCATCCCTTACTCAGTTCAGGCATAGACATACAAGCATGCACACGTGCTGCATTATCACCCAGCGATAAACCCATATGGCATTTAAACAGAACAGATCATCAGAGGAGGAAACTGACCAAAACTGATGAGGGTGCAACAAAGGAAAGAAAAGTACTGACAAAAAATACAAATTGAGCAGAAATGGAGTTATAGATGAAATTGCTGACACGGGAATGAGGACACGCGGCATCTCAGAGACTAGATAATGCAGCCAGGGAACTTAATGACACTGAACTTATCAACATAAGTGAGGAATGTGGTGGGGATGACAAAGGTGAGGTCCCAGAGGAAACACCACCAGCAAAAAACGCACGTCTAAAGAACCCTTGGAGATACCACACAACCTTCAAAGCACACAGGATAGACTGGAGAAAGCTAATCCAAAGGCACAGGAAAGATGCATACTCCATAGCACTGGATATGTTCAATGAAGAAAGGGACATTGTGCAAGTCACTAGTCATTATTTTCATTTTTTACAAGAAAAAAAAACACTAATTCTCAATGTTTGTAATGTTTTACACTGACATTGTACTAAATGTCTTAGTTTTATTGTATTTTTCTTTTCCTATACATTTATAAGCAACCGTAAAAGAGTTTTAATGTTTGGAACAAAGCTTAGAGGTCATGGAACAATTTCTTAAAATGATTATGAAGATCATTCTGCATATTTTCAACTTGCTTAACTGTCCTTTTTAAAAACATTTATATTTATTTATTTATTTTGGGCTGCGCCGGGTCTTTGTGGCTGTTCTCTCGTGGTGGTGACTGGGGGCTACTCTCTAGCTGCAGTGCATGAGCTTCTTATTGCAGAGCCGCAGGCTCTAGATAAGCGGAGTTCAGAGCCCGTGGCTCCTAGGCTCTGGAGCACAGGCTCAGTGGTTGTGACACACAGGCTTGGCTGCCACGCAGCATGTGGGATCTTTCCAGATCAGGGATCGAATCCATGTCTCCTACACTGGCAGGTGGATTCTTTACCACTGAGCCATCAGGGAAGCCCTGCTTAATTGTTCTTATAAGCCTGCACTATCATGCAAGCAAGGGCTGCCAGTATTGCTATGCTCTTCATCTTTAATTCCACCTGCTATTACTTTGGAACTGTACCTGGCAATAAACTATTGCATAAGAGATTTATTTTCTTTTTATAAAAATATAGATAACCAACTGTCTTAGTACCAGTTATTGGTAGACTCTCTCCTCCCTTACTAATTAGCAGTGCCATCTGTTTATATTATAGATCTCCAATGCACATGGAAGTGAGCCCTCTGATACACTACCTTGCCCAGTATCATAGTATTTTAATGAAAATAGGTATACTAAATATTGATTTTCAAAGGGAAAGTCCCTCTATTTTATTGTTTCAGGAGCATCATGGCTGTCCTTGGCCTTTGATCTACCTTAAATATTTAATAACAGGCTAGTGAATTCTTCCAGATTTAACCTATATATATGAGTGAGACTATTTAGAATCTTACTTTCCAGGTTTGTCTTTATCCACAACAGTATTTTTTCCTTAAGTCTCTTTTGCCTGATATCAGATTACCTTTCCTAGGTTTGTTTCAGTTGGTATTTTCCTGATATGTCTTCTTCTATTCAAATCTTTGATATATTTATGGTTTAATGTTTTTAAAACACATGTAACAGAGTTTGTGTTTTTTTTTTACTCCAATATGAGTCTCTATTCTTTTAACTACCAACTTTAAATAATTGATATTTATGTAACAATTGATATATTGGGACTTACTTTACTAGCTTATTTTTGTATTTCCTTTGTCTAGCATTTTCTATACTTGTTTTTCTCCCTTTGTTCCTTTTTTGGAATCAATTTAAGCTTTTTTTTCCTTTTCTGTACTGTTTGGAAGTTGAAGCCTTTATATCTATTCTTTAATCATTTCCATTGAAATACTATCATGCATATTTAACAAATTTTACCATGAACATCTAACCAAAGCTTATTTTAACCCTAGGTATGTCATTTTGAAAAAAAAGTAAACTTACCCAACATATGGTATTTATTTCTGTAAGTTGTGGAGATATATATATATATAGATAGATAGATAGATAGATAGATACACATACATATATGTATATAAGGCATACATATATAAATGATAAACATCAAAGTAAGCCAGAAAGAAAAACACCAATACAGTATACTAACACATATATATGGAATTTAGAAAGATGGTAACGATAACACTGTATGCGAGACAGCAAAAGAGACACAGATGTATAGAACAGTCTTTAGGACTCTGTGGGAGAGGGAGAGGGTGGGATGATTTGGGAGAATGGCATTGAAACACGTATATTATCATAAGTGAAACAAATCACCAGTCTAGGTTCGATGCAGGATACAGGATGCTCGGGGCTGATGCACTGGGATGACCCAGGGAGATGGACTGGGGAGGGAGCAGGGAGGGGGGGTTCAGGATGGGGAACACGTGTACACCGGTAGCGGATTCATGTCAATGTATGCCAAAACCAATACAATATTGTAGACTAATTAGCCTCCCATTAAAATAAATAAATTTTAAAAAGAAACAACTTTACTGCTTTAACCATTTTAAGTGTACCTTCACATTGTTGAGCAGTCAGCACCACCATCCATCTGCAGAACTCTCTTCTTTTTCCCAAATTGAAACTCTGTATCCAGAGATAATTACTTACTCTCTACTCCTTTCTCTCCCCAGCAAGAGAAAACTATCATTCTACTTACTTTCTGTCTTTATGGTTTCACTATTTTAGGCCTCATGCAAGTAGAATGACCCAATATTTGCTCTATTGTGACTGGCTTATGTTACTTAGTACAATGTCTACAAGGTTTCTGTTTAGTTACTGTTTAGTCACTAAGTTGTGTCCAACTCTTTGTGATGCCATGGACTGCAGCCCATCAATCTCCTCTGCTCATGGAATTTTCCAGGCAAGAATACTGGAGCAGGTTGCCATTTCCTCCTCCTGGGGATCTTCCCAACCCAGGGATCAAACTGGCATCTCCTACATCTCCTGCACTGGCAGGCAGAATTTTTACTACTGAGTCATTGGGAAAGCCTATATCCCTTCTTTTAAATGTCATAATTTCCATCCTTTTTAGTGGTGAGTAATATTTCATTGTATGTATCTACCACATTTTGTTGATCCATTCAACTGTGGATGGATACCCAAGTTGCTTCTATCTTTTGCTTTTGTGAATAACACTACTATGAACACCGAAGTACAATTATCTGTTCAAGTCTCTGCTTTCAATGCTTTTGGACATAGATCCAGAATTGGAATTTCTGGGACCATATGGTATTTCCATTTTAACTTTATGAGGAACAACTGTACTGTTTTCCATTATCAGCTGTACCATTTTACATTTCCCAGTAATTTTCTAGAAAAAAATATGTGTATGAATGAGTAGCAGAGTAGAATATAAAAGATATTCCAAAAGAAGTACAAATATAGGAATACAGAACAAAGTTTTCCATGTGTGAATCTTCTGTCATCTGAGGTTCTTGCTTAAACACATTTTCCTTCTGTAGATCAGATTAGAAATTAATTTCTGAGATAGGCTCTGATAAAGTGTATTTTATGTTTGCCTACATTCGAGAACCATCTGGCAAAGGAAGGAGATGTTATTTTCAATCTTGGATTTAAAAGCAGGCTTTATAGAATTGAGCTTCTTCATAGACTAAGTTGCCAGTGGAGAGAGAACAACTGGATATTTAAGAGAAAGAGTTTCTCAGATGGGAAGAAATGGAATTTGCCTTAAATAATGGTGTAGAGTTATGCTTAAAGTGCAAGAGGCCAACCGAAACTTTCTTTCCTTTAATTCACCAAAATAAACTTCTTAGGGAAAAGATATGATTTGCAATGGGAAAATGAAAGAAGCAAAAGTAGCTTGTTGAATGGTGAGCTGTTTAAAGTGCATCTGGAATGGTGGTAGGAAGAATGCTTTATGTACTGGCTATTAACATCAAAATTTTTCTTGACTATAACAAAGAGAATATACTTGAAGTAAATGGCTCAATGGTTTTCATTTGAACTAATGAATTAATCAATCATAAGACTGCTTTAAGAAAAGGGAAGTTATAGTAAACACAGCACATTCTGAATTTGTCACCATCACTTAATGTCATTTCCAAAAAAAGACCATGAACCCTAGTATTGTGTTTTTATTATATTTATAATCTTTTCATGATCAGTGTATAACAATATGTGTCTTGGACAAAGGTGTTCTACATTATTTTACAAACCTCTAAAGCGTGAACTTAAGTCCTATTCAAAATATAGCCACCTCACTAATGTGCATATATTACCTGGAAGCAAAAGAAAAATACCCACCCATCTTAGTGAAAGCATGTCAATTAATTTTGGAGTCATTTAAATGACACAGATGTGAATTTAGTTTACTTAGGTTTAGGAATATACAGCATATGCTGATTTTGAAATCTAAACACTGTACAAGCAGCTGCAAATTGATGAAAGTGATCACATCATGTTAGGCTTAATCAGAATAGCTCTTGAGACAGTAATGGAGTTGATACGCTGAAAGAAACAGCTGGCTTTGTTTGGCGTTATAATTCCCAGCAATATGGAGGAAACCCAGCTGCTGATAATTTTGATTAATTATGGATCAAACTACAGTTTTATTTTTCTGTGATAGTTGAACATAAAGTTTCCAAGGTTTTTCTTGTTTTACTTTTTAATATATTAAGGGCAGATACTTTCCCCAGAATTTGATTTTGTAGATGAAATTATACAGAAACTGATTTAGGATGTGATGAAACTGCTTCAGCTACAGCATTTGCGTTGCATAGTGGTAAATTCTGACCTTGTCAAAATTCAGGGAGAGACAGCTGAATTATGATTCTGCTCTGGTGAAAAATGAGATGTCTCCAATATTAGATTAATTTCCTGTAAACTTTACTATTCGGCATTACCAAACCTTGTAAATGTCATCTTTATCCATCATCTTGAGGTATTTTGATGTTGCTTGTATAGCAATTTTGATTTCATTTTCAGTTTTTATAAGAGACAGTTATTTCCCTATTAAATCATGCTCTACATTTTTATCACAAATTCATCAAAAGATCTCTAATATCCCATTTAAAATTAATAATGCTTGTTTAGTCTTCATGTAAATTAGGTGACAGAGGAATGGGTAAAATGGAGAGAATATTATACTTAATATATTTTTATATAATGCAGGAAAGAAACTACTACTAACTTATGGCTAATTCATTCCACTAATGAGTTGTTTTGCAGAATTTGAAGTTGCTAAATATCCAAGTTCATAATGACTTCATTATAGCATAAACAATGCTGCACAAGGACTGAGAGACCCAACATTCTAGCCCTGGGTCACCTAAAAGTCACTGTATTTCATACACTCAGTTTCAACAGGCCAATATCAGTTTACCAAAAAACGTAATTAAAGTATCCATTTCAAAAGTCACTTCCAGTTCAAGGTTCCATGATACTATAAGTTCATTACATTTAATGGACAAAGACTGTTTCTTTCAGACCTAAATTTTATTCATAAGCATACGTAAATTCAGAATAAATGTATCAATTCAGTATTCATATACTGAATATCTATTAGATGAAAAGAACTGTGTTTATTACACAGAGAAAAATGGTAATTCTAGATGTGAAAAAACTGCAAGACTGGCTACAAAATTTTGCAATTCTACATCAGTTCATAGAGTCAGTTTCTCCACTGCTTGAGTCTGGGCTGGTTTTATGACATGTTTTGACCTATTATTGGAGAAGGAAATGGCAACTCACTCCAGTATTCTTGCCTGGAGAATCCCATGGATGGAGGAGCTTGGTGGGCTACAGTCCACAGATCGCAAAGAGTCGGACATGACTAAGCGACTTCACTTCACTTTCACTTTGACCTATTACTGCACAAGTTACGTTCTGCCAGTTCTGAGACGAGGCCTTCAGAAGCCTTGAATTTTCACTCTTGCTCTCCTGGAAGCCTGAACTGCCAAGGCAAAGTTAACAAGCCAAGCCAACTGTCAACAAGCCAAAGTTAGTTTGACTGGTTTTAAGAGACCACCAGCCAAGCTGGAAAGTAACCTGTAGACACATACATGAGCCCAGCTGAAAAACACACAAACCATTGAGGTGAGACCAGGACCAAGTGTGAACTCACAGAATTGTGAGCCAAAATATATTGCTTATTTTACGCCAAAAGTTCTAGGACACTTCATTGGGCTGCAATAAGTAACTGATATAGTTGTAGTATATACACATGTACATGTGTAAATAGTATGTTTAGTTATGCATGTATTTACATATATGTATGTCTTTTAATTTTAACTCTCCACTACTAATGAAATACTTCTGCTTTATTGATTATGCCAAAGCCTTTGACTGTGTGGATCACAACAAACTGCGGAAAATTCTGAAAGAGATGGGAATACCAGACCACCTGACCTGCCTCCTGAGAAATCTGTATGCAGGTCAAGAAGCAACAGCTAGAACTGGACATGGAACAACAGACTGGCTCCAAATCAGGAAAGGAGTATGTCAAGGCTATATACTGTCACCCTGCTTTATTTAACATATATGCAGAATACATCATGAGAAACTCTGGGTGTGGTGTTTATTGTTTAGCAATCCCCCAAGTGCAGAATTCCTTTTAATTTACTGGAGGGATTTAGGCAGGAATCTCCCTCCACCATTTTTTGTTAAGAAATCTTCTTTCTCTGAAACTATTTTAAGAATAATATTGACAATATAATTATTTTAAAAGCGCTTTATTTTTAAATTATTAAGTTTATAATACTTATAATTGAAATTTTATTTCACTAGTTCAGTTCAGTTCAGTTGCTCAGTCAGGTCCAACTCTTTGCAATCCCATGGACTGCAGTATGGCAGGCCTCCCTGTCCATCACCAACTCTTGGAGTTTACTCAAACTCATGTCCATTGAGTTGGTGATGCAATCCAACCATCTCATCCTCTGTCATCCCCTTCTCCTCCTGCCTTCAATCTTTACCAGCATCAGGGTCTTTTCCAATGAGTCAGTTGTTCACATCAGGTGGCCAAAGTATTGGAGTTTCAGCTTCAGCATCAGTCCTTCCAATGAATATTCACGGTTGATTTCCTATAGGATGAACTGGTTGGATCTCCTTGCAGTCCAAGGGACTCTCAAGAGTCTTCTCAACACCACAGTTCAAAGGCATCATTTCTTCGGCACTCAGCTTTCTTTATAGTCCAACTCTCATATTCATACATGACTACTGGAAAAACCATAGCTTTGACTAGTCAGACGTTTGTTGGCAAACTAACGTCTCTGCTTTTTAATATGCTATCTAGGTTGCTCATAACTTTTCTTCCAAGGAGCAAGCTTCTTTTAATTTCATGGCTATAGTCACCATCTATAGTGATTTTGGAGCCCCCCAAAATAAGGTCTGTCACTGTTTCTCCACTGTTTTGCCATGAAGTGATGGGACCAGGTGCCATGGTCTTAGTTTTCTGAATGTTGAGTTTTAAGCCAACTTTTTCACTCTCCTCTTTTACTTTCATCAAGAGGCTCTTTAGTTCTTCTTTGCTTTCTGCCATAAGTGTAGTGTCATCTGCATATCTGAGGTTATTGATATTTCTCTCAGCAGTCTTGATTCCAGCTTGTGCTTCTTCCAGTGCAGCGTTTCTCATGATGTTCTTTGCATATTGGAGAAGACTCTTGAGAGTCCCTTGGACTGCAAGGAGATCCAACCAGTCCTTTCTGAAGGAGATCAGCCCTGGGATTTCTTTGGAAGGAATAATGCTAAAGCTGAAACTCCAGTACTTTGGCCACCTCATGGGAAGAGTTGACTCATTGGAAAAGACTGATGCTGGGAGGGATTGGGGGCAGGAGGAGAAGGGGACAACAGAGGATGAGACAGCTGGATGGCATCACTGACATGACTGAGCAACTGAACTGAACTGAACTGAAACAATAGACATAGTTTATAATTTACTTGTATAATTAATCTTATTATTAAGCTATTACATAGCACTATGTAATTTAATCAAAGATATATAATGAATCTACTGAAAATCGGTCAAAATACAATTCATTTTTAATCATAATCACACAGAATGACATGTGTGTGCTGTGTTAGTTGCTCAGTCATGTGCAATTCTTTGTGACACCATGGACTTCAGCCCGCCAGGAGCCTCTGTCCTTTGGGATTCTCCATGCAAGAATACTGGAGTGGGTTGCCATGCTCTCCTCCAGTGGATCTTCCTAACTCAGGGTTCAAACCCAGGTTTTCCACATTATAGGTGGATTCTTCACCATCTGAGCCACTAGGGAAGCCAGTGGGAGACAAAAACATACTTCATTTGGTATAAGAATCATCCAACCGACCAAATGATTTTATCAAAGGCGGATTCAGTTATTCTTTTTTCAGAACTATTATATTAATTAATCAAATCCACAGTATTGCATTGAGTTACTTGTATAATTTGCAAAACTCTTTTTCATGTTTCATTTGCATTATGTTGACATTCATAAAATATGTTTGCATATTTGACCAAGAATTATCCTTTGATAGTAGCAAACTCATTGTTGCAATAACAAATCTCTTAAGATGAAATTGAAATATTGGCTGATATAAACATAAGGATTTGGAATTGCTTAAAATGAAATTCTGAAATTCTAACTTTGCCCTAAAGTCTTCTGGGAAATAATTAAATTTGTTCTTATCTAAATTGATTGAACAGTCTTTTAGACAAAGGGAAATTTGTCAGATGATTTATCACACATTATGCCATTACCAGCTCTTATGTTTGTGATTGGTTTGGGGGAAGCCATCTGGTGGGAAAAAACTGAGATCTAAATTAGATTAAGATTATCTCTGAGTTTTTTTTAACAAGAATCCAAAGGAGATCTCAAGATGTTGATCTTGAAGTTAGCAAATGCAAGTCCATTTAAGAAAAACATTCTAACACCTTCTCATCTCCTCTCCCTTGAAAAAGAAAGGAATTTCAGCTATATGAATGAGGTTAAAGCATCTTTCCATTGACAGTGGAAAACATCTTTGGATTCAGGAAATAACAAAGTATTGCAAAAGAGAAGAAGCCTTTGCTTTTAATCCTTACAAGGTGCAGAATGACTATGCACTAATCAGAGACGAAGCGCTGCAGCTGGTGACTCCTAGCAAAGAGGCCCCCCCCTGTGGCCTCACTCCACATGGACTGCAACCAGTCACTCACCTAATCTCAACTTCTTTATAACACATACTGACATGTGACTGCAAAAGGGGACTACCCAGAAAAGTCCCTTCTGATTCCCTGACCTGTAAACTGCTAAGATGGAATTACCTAAATCTGAAGATAATGTTTTATGCAACAATAGTCTGCTAAAACAGAATGTGCCTTGCCATATTTAAGACCTATTTCAGCTTGGCTCCATTGCAATGAATATCATAGAGATTATGAGATTTTAAACATATACTACCCACCTATTAATGAATAAATGGTTCTTCATATTAAATGGTAACTCTCTGTACTTATCTCTAATAACTTAATATTTGAATGCAGTAATATTTAGTTCAGACAGCATATTAAAAAGCGGGGACATTACTTTGCCAACAAAGGTCTGTTAGTTAAGGCTATGGTTTTTCCAGTAGTCATGTATAGATATGAGAGTTAGACTATAAACAAACCTGAGCATTGAATAACTGATGCTTTGAACTGTGGTGTTGGAGAAGACTCTTGAGAGCCCATTGGACTGCAAGAAGATCCAACCAGTCCATTCTAAAGGAAATCAGTCCTGAATATTCATTGGAAGGACTGATGTTGAAGCTGAAATTCCAATACTTTGGCCACTTGATGTGAAGAGCTGACACATTTGAAAAGACCCTGATGCTGGGAAAGATTGAGGGCAGGAGGAGAGGGGATGACAGAGGATGAGATGGTTGGATGGCAACACCAACTTAATGGGCACGAGTTTGAGTAAACTCCAGGAGTCAGTGATGGACAGGGAGGCCTGGTGTGCTGCAGTCCATGGGGTCGCAAAGAGTCAGACATGACTGAGCAACTAAACTGACCTGAACATGCAAACAAAGACCACTGATCACTCTATGCATGTAGGTCACTATGTTAGGCTCAAATATAGCTATCTTAGGATAGTATCTATTAATAAAATATGAACAAAGACCCAGAAGCAAAGAAGAAAGCTTCATGGGCAATGCTAATCAATCTGTAGCACAGGAAATGAATTGGAAAGTGGTGAATACATAGTAATGGTAGATCAGGGAATACTAATAAGAGCAGATCCCAGAAATACTGATGAAGAGTGAAATTTAGGAGTAAATGAAGCCATCAATTAGCTGTTCACTCATGTGGAAATATTGAGGGACAGCACTAGTCTACAAAATTCCATAAAGCACATCAATAAGCTCTGAGTAACTGGTGAATTTAAGGACATCAGAATTTGAGATGATGTGATTCTTGAACAAAACAAAAATGTGCTGGAAAACAGGTTTGGTTTTTTTTAATTGCAGAATTATTTTTAGTTCATATGATTTAGGAAGCAGTGTCAGTTTTATATCCATTCCTTTAGTTATAGCTGCAGGTACAGATAATAAGATTTTTAGTAGCAGCATCTTTGAATAAAACAACGAAGAATGTGTTTTATGCTTCATTAAGCATGCTAATACATACATAGTTCGCCAGTCAATTTGAATAACAGATTAAAGCTCACTGTGCATTTTCAGCAGGGTTTACAATTTAACTTATTTTTAAATAATCTGATAAGGAAATAAAAGCAAGTTTTAGTTATGGTACCCAACTCTGCTAGAAACGTAACCCTTTGGTCTCTGCAACCTCATACACCAGATTTTGCTTACGATTTTTCTTAGGTAGTTTTCTGATCATGGTTGTTTTGTTTGTTTATTGTTGTTGTTCTGTCTTTTTTAAAATTTTCTAAAATTCTACACTCATCAAGATTATTTATGTCAATGTTACAACAATAGTTGTTATTGTTTAGTGGCTAAGTCATGTCCAACTCTTTTGTGACCCTATGGAGTGCAGCCTGCCAGGCTCCTCTGTCCATGGGATTTCCCAGGCAAGAATATTGGAGCAGACTGCCATTTCTCTCTCCAGGGGATCTTCCCAACCCAGGGATCAAACCCATGTCTCTTGAATTGACAGGCAGATTCTTTTCTAATGAGACATCAGGTAAGTCTGTTATGACAATTACTTACCAATAAAATACATTGCAAATCTACAAAATGATTTCTCCTTATTATCCTAATTATTACTTTAGACACTTTCAGTGTATTTTCAAATATCATTGATTGTATAGTTTATTTTTGTTTTAATTTGCTTTTTTTCATTTAGTCTTAGTTACTTGTAAAAGATAAATAGACGAAGCAATCAAAATTCAGAAAGTCAAATAAACCAAATTATGAACCAAAGGAAAACCTCTTTGAAGCACCACTTAAAGTAACTTTTACAAAGGGGCTCACAAATAGATATAAATACCTCCTCTACTTTTCATGAATCTACATTATTCTACAGGCAGTTTTTGAAACTCTACCATGGTCTAGCACGGAGAAGGCAATGGCACCCCACTCGAGTACTCTTGCCTGGAAAATCCCATGGATGGAGGAGCCTGGTAGCCTCCAGTCCATGGGGTCACTGAGAGTCGGACACGACTGAGCAACTTCACTTTCACTGTTCACTTTCATGCATTGGAGAAGGAAATGGCAACCCACTCCAGTGTTCTTGCCTGGAGAATCCCAGGGATGGGGGAGCCTGGTGGGCTGCCATCTATGGGGTCGCACAGTCAGACACGACTGAAGCAACTTAGCAGCAGCAGCATGGTCTAGCATGAGGCAAAATGTGGGAAACAGCCATATTCTAGGGAGAAGGCTATTTATCCAGAGGACTGTAGACTGATAGCCGAATTACCCTGTTAGAAGGAAACACAAAATGCAGCTTTCTCCTATTCACTTGTGCAGAGGGCTCACTTCATTATTTCTTTGCATTCCCCTAGCAATCTCCAAGTCCCTCCACAGCTGTCACTGAATTTCATTCCCATGAGGTTCGGCAGCAATGCCAGTGAGGGCACTGAGTGTTTCCCGCCCACCTCTTCTCAAGGGTGCGTCTCTATGGGTAATTAAGCTACAGCTGGATAAACAACATAGAGTGTTGTTCAGCAGATGAATTAAGAATAAAATGAACCAGAGAAATAGCCACATGATACCACAGACTCTGAGATGCACATGTATATAGCTGAATAAGATCATTCTCTCTACAGTTTTATCATTTTGACCTGTAATAATTGAGTATAACTTAAATGTGTCTCAGATATGTCTCAGTGTAAACTTAAACATGTCTCAGATTAAAGCAATGTCATCTATGTATTTTTATATATTTAAAATAGTTCTGTATTTTTACTATGTATTTCTATATATTTTAACTGTTTTTGAATTTGTTAGAAAGCAAGACAACTATTCCCTCTTCCTACATTTTGCACTAAATATTGTCTCTCCTCATTCTATCATTGAATGGATTCCATTTTAATGTAATATAAAATACATATTTTATTAAATTAAATGGGCTTTCAATAACTGATTTTCTATAAACAGAAACCTGAAATAAAGAGCAAGTTTATAATTAATTAAAATTTATTTTAAGTACTTTATACTTGGAGAATTATTTCCTAGTTCCTTTATTCCATTTCTAATATTTATTCATTTCCTAGAACATTCCTTAATATTTGCTTACAAATATCCTCTAAGAAGCACTGTAATATGTGACAAAGTACTAGCATTGTGGCTCTAACTATTAAAAACTGAGAAAGTGAAGGTTGTTTATGTAGACAAGAAATCATATTTAATAAGTTTTTTGTAACAATAAGCTAAGGTCATCAAACAAAGGAACACATACACCTGCAGAAAATAACTTTGTGATAGATGATATCAATACATAAACAGGGACATATTTGTGGCTTACAATATTAAAGGAAAGGAAAATAATGGAGGATTACGGTGGGTCACTGAATTATACACTGACATTATGGTAGTGGCCAAAACAAGAAAAGCCAAATAAATAATAAGTGTTTGTCTGGAAATTTGATGTTAACTATACCAGATAATAAAATTCAATATTATTAAGAGACATAAGTTTCTACAGAGCATTTACCATACAGCATGTGTTAGATTTTATAAAGTACTTTCTATCATGTGTATTATATAATGTGCCATGCCAAGGAGAATGAAGTTTCTTTTTTTAAATTAAAATGAAATAGCAAATTATAAATGTAGAATGTCCCATTTTTCAAGAAGGCATCCTTTTTCTTAATATCCTTCTAAACTTTAATAAGATTTAGTTTTACCATAATTTCCTCAAATCTTTTTATTGATGGGAATTCAGAAGACATAACATTTAAATAGGACACTTGTCTACCTACAGAAATTTTTACAGTTTTACAACTATATAAATTTCAAGAATGGAGGAATCAAAATATGACTGTTATTATCCTTACATCTTTCTACACCCATGGGAAATTTTAAACAGAACACTTTAATGTATATGAAAAATGACTACTGTGTAGAAGAAAAATGTGATCACCAGTATCTTGCCTTGATCATTAATTCCTCCATTGCTTATCATGAAAATATTAAAAAATCAAATCATAGAGCAAGTGATCATTAGTGCTAATGGTTAGGACCAAACTGAAGCCAGGACAAGATCTAAGGGGCGAGCTAGACCTGAGGTTTAGTCTCTAGGAAAGCTGAGGCACTGGGAACTCCCGCAGGCAGCGTAGTTTGACCAATCAGAAAAAATCCCCATAGACCCTGCCCGCGCCAGACCTGAGCCAATCCGGATAGGGATGCGAGGTTAAAAGTCCCACGTGCACGTATGGTTTAACCAATCAGCTATGCTGTTTCAGGAAGAAAGAACCATCTGTATAAAAGTAGATGTGATTCAGAGCTCGGGGCTCTCATCAGATTCCACTGTGCTGGATGAGACCTGGGCCCTAACTCAAGCTAGCAATAAACCCCTTTATGCTTTTGCATTGCTGTGGACATCTTATTCTCTCAGTTTTGGGGACTCGGACTCCGGGCATAACACTAACCACCAGGTATATTTGTTTCCTGGCCTTCCTGACACAGAGTGGGACTACACTTTCCCACACTCTTTGGAGCCAGGGTCATGTGACAAATTCTGGCCAACGCTTTGAGAGCCAAATATTTTAATTTGCTGGTAAGAGTTTCTAATTGTATTATGTATTATGTTAGCCAGTAGCTACATGTTATCGGTTGAATTGTGTCTTCCGGTTCATTTAAAGTCCCTACCCTAAGCAGTCAGAATGTGACCTTACTGGGAGATAGGGTCTTTGCAGAAATAATCAAGCTAAACTGAGGTCATTGGAGCTGGGTAGATCCTAGTCCAACACGATGGGTGTCCCCAGGGGAAATACAGGCAGAAAGACCCAAACAAGGAGGATGATGTGGAGAGACAAAGGGAGAACGTGACCACCTACAAACCAGGGAGAAAGCCTGGTGCAGATCCTTCCCTCACACACAAAAGGAAGCAAGCCTGCTACACTTTGGAACTTCCAGATGTCAGGACTGAGGGACAATAAATTTCTGTTGTTTAAGCTACCAAGTCTATGATACTTTGTTTCGGCAAACGTAGCAAACTAATGCATCACAAATGCCATGGAGATTTAATCCAACCCAAATTACATTCAAAGCAGGTTTCTTTGAACAAAATTAACAAGATGGTTTTAAAATCTATATCGAAATACAAAGGATCTAGGGTAGCCAAAATAACTCAAAATTCAGTAAGAAAAATACAAAACCTAGTGAAATATGCTAAAAAAATTTTTAAAACACTTTACCACAACAGATTTTTATAATTGGAAAGATGTTTAAGTTGCTTTACAATGTTGTATTAGTTCCCGCTGTAAAACAATGCAAATCAGCCACATGTATACATATTCTCCCCTCTCCAGCCTCTCTCCCACTTCCCCATCCCACTCCTCTGCTGCTGCTGCTGCTAAGTCGCTTCAGTTGTGTCCAACTTTGTGCGACCCCGTAGACGCCAGCCCACCAGGCTCCCCCGTCCCTCTAGGTCATCACAAAGCACTAAGCTGAGGTCCCTGTGCTATACAGCAGCTTCCTACAAACTATTTTACAGATGGTTGTGTATATATGTCAATTCGTCCTTCCCTCTCCTTCCCACCTGTGCCCACAAGTCCATTCAATGCAAATCAAAACTATGAGGTATCACCTTACACCAGCCAGAATGGCTATCATCAAGACATCTACAAACAATACATGCTGGAGGTGGTATACAGAGAATGGAACCCTCCTATACTGTTGGTGGGGATGTAAACTGGTATATCCACTGTAGAGAACAGTACGGAGGTTCCTTAATAAACTAAACATAGAGCTACCATATGACCCAGCAATCCCACTGCAGGGCATCAACCCTGAGAAAACCATAACTCAAAAAGACACATGTACCCCAGTGTTCATTGCTGTACTACTTATAATGACCAGGACATGGAAACAACCTAGACATCCAATGAATGGATAAGAAGATGTGGTACATATGTATACACTGGACTATTATTACTAAGCCATAAAAGGTAATGAAACTGAGTCAGCTGTAGTGATGTCAATGAACCAGGAGCCTGTCATACAGAATGAAGCAAGTGAGAGAGAGAAAAACAAATACTGTATATGAACACATATATATATGGAATCTAGAAAAATGGTGCTGATGAACCTATTTGCAGGGCAGGAAGTGAGGCACAGACATAACACAGAAAATCTATGGATTGTAAATAAAAGGGTTACATGTGAAATGATGCTAAAGATCATTAATGATCACAGCAATGAAATAAAAATCAATGAGAGACCATTTTACACCTAATATAATGGATAAAAGTAAAGAAGGAAGAGTGGAATAAAATCACCTACATTTTTAAGTAACAGCAGGAAATGTGAGAAATATTAAGAAACATGTTATCTCAAGTCAAACATTCAAGTGAAAAGTGTACTTAGTGTTATGCTATAGGAGTGTACTGATGACTTCACTACAACATAATAAAATCCAAATGGAAAACATTTGCAATGTGCCACTTATGTTTTAGACATAGAGAATATAAAAAAAATAAAGGCATAATGGAGCTTGTTCACGAGTACTCATGATTCAATATGGGAGGCAGAGATGCAACTGCTACTGCTAAGTAGCTTCAATCATGTCCGACTCTGTGCGATCCCATAGACGACAGCCCACAAGGCTCCCCCATCCCTGGGATTCTCCAGGCAAGAACAATGGAGTGGGTTGCCATTTCCTTCTCCAATGCATAAAAGTGAAAAGTGAAAGTGAAGTTGCTCAGTCGTGTCCGACTCTCAGCGACCCCATGGACTGGAGGCTACCAGGCTCCTCTGCCCATGGGATTCTCCAGGCAAAAGCACTAGAGTAGGGTGCCATTGCCTTCTCCAAAGAAATGATTGAAAATATCCAGAGCTTGTGAAAATGGAACAAAGTACAAATACACAGACAAGAGAGAGACAGTATAGAAGACTGCTTTCTGGGAACCTGATAGGAGACTGCATGGGCTTTGAGTGACAAATAAGAATAAGACGGGATGGGATGATATTTGGACCTGAGGAAATTCCATGTACAAGAGTGTGGTGTAATCAGTTTGGAATCTAAAACTGTATCTTCTAGAACACTAATACGGCTTAACATTTTATAATTTAAAGAAGCATGAGTGTATTACAGAAAAGGTCACAATGTGTACATTTGAGAACACTCTTGGCATTTCAGAAACAGGTTTCCAAGAAACAGGTGACTTTGAAATGTAAATTAAAATTGAATAATCTTTGAAGAAAAAAGGGAATACAATAGTAATGAAAGTTCATAATATAGTTCACTGGTTTCTTTTTATTTTTTTAAATAGAAGAAATCTTTAATGAGCAGATGTTTAGCAGGAATGCCAATAAAATGCCTATGAAATCTATAACATAATATGAATTTCAAACTTATTAAGTAAATGCTAGCAAATATATATTTATTCAGGTTCATAAAATGCCTAACTGATACACAGTGTTTTATTTAAAATGTTAACTTTGATGACAGATGTATAATCCAAACATTGCTTGAAGAATTTCCATATTATCCTTTCCTACTTTAGATTAGAATATCATAACCTAAACATTCAGTTATATACTCATTTTTATTTTTCTATAAAATTATATTTTAAAATTTTATATAGAAAGAGCTGCCATGTTTCCTAATATACAGATTTCTTAGGTCTTGACTAAGAGGAAGATTTCCAATAATAGACTTAACATAGGTGAAATAAATACAACTGAACATAAAATACTCTACTGCTGTTGGTGACTGGTTTTGGAGGCTGTGTTAAGGCAAGAACAGGACACTATAATAGAGAAGTGAATTAAAGAAGGTAGAAGTTTATTTTCCTCCTGTGTAATAGCCTGAAATGGAGTTTCAGTGGTCAGGTGGCTGCTCTCTACACAGTAACTCAAGGACATGGTCTTTTTTGTCTTGTTGCTCCACAGTCCCTTAGGAAACTGTCATTATAAGGTTAGAACTGAATTACTCTAGTTTCCAGTTGACTGTCAGGGGAAAGACAGTACAGAAAACACTGCCCATTATCTTTAGCCTGGGCTTGCAAGCTGCACATGTTATATCTGCTCACGTGTCACATGAAAGGCTGCAGATACATGCTGCTGCTAAATTACTTCAGTCATGTCCAACTCTGTGCAACCCCATGGACTGTAGCCTGTCAGGCTCCTCTGTCCATGGGATTCTCCACGCAAGAGTGTTGGAATAGGTTGCCATCCCCTCCTCCAGGGAATCTTCCCAACCAAGGGATTGAACCCAGGTCTCCTGCATTGCAGGCAGAATGTTTACCAGTGGGCCACCAGGGAAGTCCTAGACACATGCTACAGTGAACTAAAAAAGAAAAATAATAAAGAAATGTAGTCTGGTCACATGCACAAGAAGAGGAGAAAACACATTTCACAGACAGGAAGAAGCATCTACTGCAGAGAACCAACACTTCCAGTCCTTGTTGGAGAATTCCTGCTATATGAATCCTGAAAGTGAAAGTCGCTCAGTCATGTCTGACTCTTTGCAACCTCATGGACTATGCAGTCCTCGGAATTCTCCAAACCAGAATACTGGAGTGGGTAGCCTTTCCTTTCTCCAGATCTTCCCAACCCAGGGATCAAACCCAGATCTCCCACATTGCAGGCAGATTCTTTACCAGCTGAGCCACAAGGGAAGCCCTTATGAATCTTCAGTTCAGTCACTCAGTTGTGTCCGACTCTGCCAGCCCATGAATCGCAGCACGCCAGGTCTCCCTGTCCATCACCAACTCCCAGAGTTCACTCAGAGTCGTGTCCATCAAGTCAGTGATGCCATTCAGCCATCTCATCCTCGGTCGTCCCCTTCTCCTCCTGCCCCCATTCCCTCCCAGCATCAAAGTCTTCTCCAATGAGTCAACTCTTCGCATGAGGTGGCCAAAGTACTGCAGTTTCTGCTTTAACATCATTCCTTCCAAAGAAATCCCAGGGTTGATCTCCTTCAGAATGGACTGGTTGGATCTCTTTGCAGTCCAAGAGACTCTCAAGAGTCTTCTCCAACACCGCAGTTCAAAAGCATCAATTCTTCGGCGCTCAGCCTTCTTCACAGTCCAACTCTCACATCCATACATGACCCCTGGAAAAACCATAGCCTTGACTAGACGGACCTTTGCTGGCAAAGTAATGTCTCTGCTTTTGAATATACTATCTAGGTTGGTCATAACTTTTCTTCCAAGGAGTAAGTGTCTTTTAATTTCATGGCTGCAGTCACTATCTGCAGTGATTTTGGAGCCCCCCAAAATAAAGTCTGACACTGTTTCCACTGTTTCCCCATCTATTTCCCATGGAGTGATGGGACCATATGCCATGATCTTCATTTTCTGAATGTTGAGCTTTAAGCCAACTTTTTCACTCTCCTCTTTTACTTTCATCAAGAGGCTTTTTAGCTCCTCTTCACTTTCTGCCGTAAGGGTGGTGTCATCTGCATATCTGAGGTTATTGATATTTCTCCCGGCAATGTCGATTCCAGCTTGTGTTTCTTCCAGTCCAGCGTTTCTTATGATGTACTCTGCATATAAGTTAAATAAGCAGGGTGACAATATACAGCCTTGACGTACTCCTTTTCCTATTTGGAACCAGTTCTAGTTGAGAGGAAATCTGAACCCCTGAGTACTTGATTTCAGCCTCTTTAGGACAAAGGGTTGTGATTCAGACTTTGCTCACTGGACACATGGTACCAAACCTGACTCACTAGGTATCTGACATAAGATAGACTGAGCAATGAGCCGGCATCATGATGGTGGCAGTAATCATAGATATAGTTGCAAAGAGGAGCTCTGGTTCCCTGAGCTAAGCCATAGCATCAGGGACTCTGACAGCAAATGCAGTGAGGCACACTCATAAAAACATGTGGATATGTGCACACCAAGTACACACACACACACAAATGTATGTGTGCCAAAGGGGCTCACACCTCTAGGGATGTGCTAAGGTTCAGAGCTCAGTGGAGACAAAAGTGTTCCTGTTCTTATCAAAAAAGGAGTGGTTTGTCCCTCATCTGAAATGCTCCTGTCTTCGTCCATCCAGGTTGCTTACCCTAACATGACACTATAAACTGAGCAGCTCATTAACAACAGAAATTTCTCTCTCACTGTTATGGAGGCTTTGTTGTTTTTGTTGCTCAGTCGTGTCTGACTCTCTGCACCTCCATGGACTATAGCATGCCAGGCTTCCCTGTCCATCACCATCACCCTAAGTTTGCTCAAATGCATGTCCATTGAGTCAGTGATGCCATCCAACCATCGCCCCCTTCTCCTCCTGTCCTCAATCTTTCCCAGGATCAGGGTCTTTTCCAATGAGTTGGCTCTTTGCATCAGGTGGCCAAAGTATTGGCGCTTCAGCATCAGTCCTTCCAACAAATATTCAGGGTTGATTTTTTAGGATTGACTGATTTGATCTCCTTGCAGTCCAAAGGACTATCAAGAGTCTTCTCCAGCACCACAATTCCAAAGCATCAGTTTTTTGGCACTCAGTCTTCTTTGTTGTATAGCTTTCACATCTGTATGTGACTACTGGAAAAACCACAGCTTTGACTCTCTGGACCTTTGTCGGCAAAGCGATGTCTCTGCTTTTTAATATTCTGTCTATGTTTGTCATAACTTTTCTTCCAATGAGCAAATGTCTTTTAATTTCATGGTTGTAGTCACCATTCACAGAGATTTTGCAGCCCAAGAAAATAAAATCTGTCACAGTCTCCACTTTTCTCCCTCCTATTTGCCATGAAGTGATGGGACCAGATGCCATGATCTTAGTTTTTAAAACTCTTAGAGTTTTAAGCCAGCTTTTTCACTCCCCTCTTTCATCCTCAGCAAAAGTCTCTGGAGGCTAGAAAATCCAGGATCAAGGTGCCAGCAGATTCAGTGTCTGGTGAGAGCTGACTTCCTGAGTCAGAGTCTTTTTGCTGTGTTCTCCCATGGCAGAAAGGAAAGTGAGCCCTCTGGGATCTCTTTTGTAAACACTAATCCCATTTTATTAGGGCTCTGTCTTATGACTGGATCATCTCCCCAAGGCCCCACCTTCAAATATCATCAAATCGGGGATTATGTTACAGCAAATAATTTGGGGGCAAACAAAACCAGTTTGTAGCAGCTCCCAGTGATTGGTTAAATTACTCTATATCTTTTTTAACATTATTGAGATGCATTTTGAACAGATTAAAATTTACAGAACTTAAATGTACCATTTGGAGAATTTTTTAATGTATCTATCACTTTGTGAAAGTGAAAGTGATAGTTACTTAGTCATGTCTGACTCTTTGTGACCCTACAGACTGTAGCCTGTAGGGCTCCTCTATCCATAGAATTCTCAAGGCAAGATCACTGGAGTGGGTTGCCTTACCCTTCTCCAGGGGATCTTCCCAACTCAGGGACCAAACCGAGGTCTCCTACATTACAGGCAGACTGTTTACCACCTGAGCCACAGGGAAGCCCATATATCATCTTAACCATCTCCTATTTTCTTCAGAATGTTTTCATAACTGCTGGAGGAGGGTCACACGCCTCTTCGTCAGCAGTTCTCTCTCCCGTGACAGCAGTGCTGTTCTACTTTTATCCCTATGGATAGCCTTGGTGACAAAAACTACATATGAATAGAACCATACGGTATACATACTTTTCTGTCTGGCTTCTTTTGCTCAAGCTCACATTTTTGAGATTCGTCCATTTTATCACAAGGAGGAGTAATTCATACTTGTTTTATTTCTGAAAAGTACTCCTTTGAATGAATATGTTATGATTTAATTCATTATCCTGCTCATGTGTATTTTGTTTCCAGTTCGAAGTTGTTATGAATTAATCTGTTGCAAACATTCATACACATCTTTTCTGGTGGACATGTGCTTTTACTTCTTTCTAATGAACACCTAGGAGCAGCAATGTTGGTTTAACATTTTATTAAACTTTTTTTGTGCAATTGTCTAGAGTTGGATTATATTGCTTAGACCCATGAACCCTTATCAATTCAGAATATTAATTAGATTATTCTAGTATTTCACAGCTATTCCAGTTGAGCTATTTCAAATCCTGAAAGATGATGCTGTGAAAGTGCTGCACTCAATATGACAGCAAATTTGGAAAACTCAGCAGTGGCCACAGACTGGAAAAGGTCAGTTTTCATTTCAATCCCAAAAAAAGGCAATGCCAAAGAATGCTCAAACTACCACACAAGTGCACTCATCTCACACGCTAGTAAAGTAATGCTCAAAATTCTCCAAGCCAGGCTTCAACAGTACATGAACTATGAACTTCAGATGTTCAAGCTGGTTTTAGAAAAGGCAGAGGAACCACAGATCAAATTGCCAACATCCCTTGGATCATCGAAAAAACAAGAGAGTTCCAGAAAAACATCTATTTCTGCTTTATTGACTATGCCAGGGCCTTTGACTGTGTGGATCACAATAAACTGTGGAAAATTCTGAAAGAGATGGGAATACCAGACCACCTGACCTGCCTCTTGAGAAACCTCTATGCAGGTCAGGAAGCAACAGTTAGAACTGGACATGGAACAACAGACTGGTTCCAAATAGGAAAAGGAGTACGTCAAGGCTATATATTGTCACCCTGCTTATTTAACTTATGTGCAGAGTACATTATGAGAAACGCTGGGCTGGAAGAAGCACAAGCTGGAATCAAGATTGCTGGGAGAAATATCAATAACCTCAGATATGCAGATGACACCACCCTTATTGCAGAAAGTAAAGAAGAATTAAAGAGCCTCTTGATGAGTGTGAAAAAGAAGAGTGAAAAAGTTGGCTTAAAGCTCAACATTCAGAAAACTAAGATCATGGCATCTGGTCCATCACTTCATGGCAAATAGACACAACTGAGTGACTTAATAACAACAAAATCAGTTTGAAGTGGGAGTTGTGATTGAAGGCTCCCTGGAGGAAGCAAATATTGGATTACACCTGACTTTGTGTCCTCTACTGGGTTCATTTAGGGCTAAGGATACAGTAGGCATCCAATACAAAATAATTTTATGTTCCTTCACTATAAACGTTCCCCCTTGTCTTGCATTAAAGGCAGAAAGAAACATGAAAATTCATATGTCAGGACCACACAGACTAATGATCATTTCCTATCACTGGCCTGAAGAATAAATTAGTGAATTCACATTATACTTGAAAATGTTTTTTTCTGGCTTAAATTCAATAGTTTCAGAGTTGCTGATTGCTTTCTTTATGCATATAAATCCTAGGTTTACTTGAAGATTATCTTTCTAACAAGAATGCTATGGGGAAAAACTACCATACTTCAGTCCTCCATTTCTCCCTTAATGATCCTAATTACATGATTAGCTTTGGAGGATGGCATGCCTATTTTGGTCAGTTGGAAGGGACCATATTCATTAAAAAAAAAAAAAGACTACTTAGGGTTTTGATGTCCAAAATTGGTATGTAACATTAGAATAGCACATTTAGGTCCTGACTTTTGGATTTTATCATCTAGTTATAGGGATTATCCAAAGAAAATGCTTTAAAACATTATAAATTGGTAAATAGTAATGTACAAAAGGTCACAAAGAAACATGTTATTCACTGCTAAATCAGTAGTACAGTAAGCAAATGGGTGTGAAAATTTTAAAGGAGAAAAATTTCATTATAGATGTCATTATTGTTATTTATCAAGGAGCTAGGTAAGAATTGTGCTGGAATATTTTGGGCCCTGGACAGAAAGACGTCAGCATTCAAGGAATAAAAAATGTTTCAGACCCATTCATGGAAGTGAAAAAAACATTTTTTTCAGGACGGATTGGGGCTGAGAGGAAAAAAATAAGAGAGAAAGAGATTTGAAAAATAACTTGGACCCAAACAGTCAAGATGTGGAAGCTTGAGTTAGCCCTAACAAAAGATTCAAGTAGGTGAAAAAGAGAATGGAAGAGTTTTGATAAGTGCTTTTATCATGAGCTTACCTTAGAACTTACTTTCTAAAATATTATTTATATTAATAGAAATAGTATCTGAAGCTTGACTCACATCAAAATTATTCCTGCTGTAAGACGGTGTTACTAATCAAGCGGTATCCAGTGTGTGGCTTTTACAGGTGAAGTGACTGCCAACAGTGGTTCCATGTAGCTCTGGAAGTCTTAGCAGTATCTGTATTCATAACATCCAAGGTCCTCCAGACCACAATGCTATCTCCTGCCCGCATTCAGACTCTATTCCTAAGGAAGTTTGTTAGTCTCTATTCTCGCCATCATCAAAAGCATCTTTACCTCTTTTTCTACTTTAGTTAGTTTTCATAACACTGAAAAAATAATTCAATTTAAAATGGACTTTAGGTAACTAAATTTTCTCTTTAACCTGCAGGGGAAAATGACAAACAAAAATCCTCATATTTTGAATATAATGTTTTTTATAACTGATTGATGACAGACATAAGTCTTCACTATAACTGAAAGCCATATTTTAATATTCCACAACTTTATTTCAGAGGCAGCTGGTTCATGATATATATACTTTCCCTAAAACCTTGGATTATTATTTTGGAGATGAAGCGAATTTAAGCATTACTGTTTCACTGTGATCCAAAAACAGGACAAGAAAAATTAATAGGATGACTTTGATATATTTGATTATTTAAACTGGGTCATACCCAGAGTTTTTAATGTAACAGAAGTATCATTTTGAACTTGACTTTCTCTGTGCACTGTTAGAATTTTAGGTATTCCTGGATATATTTATAAATCTGATGGTACCACTCTCATGTGATCTTATTTATATGCAGGCAAAATTTTCTTGGATCTGTACCTACTTCTGGGGTCTAGACATCTGGAATTTTGTGTCTGAAAACTAATGAGTTGACCTGACAAACGCCTATTGATATGGGCCACTGAAACTCTTCTTGAGAGAAATTTTGGTCTAGGAAACTTTGCAGAAGGCTGCTGAGCAAAATGGCATTAGTTCAGAAACAAACTCCTGGTAACAAAAAGGGGAACAGAAATTCTTTATAGTTCACAGTTCCTGCTGCTTTAATTTGCTTTTGATTTTCCCATTGTTTTCATGCAAAGGTTAAAAGAAAGATTTCAACAAAGCCATTTGTAAATTACTAAAATGTGACACTGCTTTGAAATTGTTTAATCTAAAATAGTGGGAATCCTCCCGTGTTGCATCCTGCTGATTCAACCCAGCAAATCTCAGCTGTAGTTGACAAAGCGGATGAGACCACACTTGCTGCCCATCGGGGCTCATCAAAGGCAGAGGGGGTTCCAGGAGGCCCAGCAGAGCAGCCTGGGCTCCGGCCACGACTGAAGTAGCAGCACTGGCCATTGGCTGTGAACTGTGGACAGTGAAACTGCCCTGGCAAAAAAAGCCAAAGGCGGCTGCCACAAAAGCTGATTTGTGTACTTCCCCTGGACTCTGAGACCTTGTTTCAGAAAGGGAGGACAACAAGGATGAGTAAGGGTTGAATTAAATGTTAATGTGAGTGACTCCATTCAAACCTTGAGCTCTGGAGAACTCTATTTACATTTAGAATTGTGTTTTGCATTTCATCCAAAACCACAATGTATTTTGAATGATCATGGTTCATCTTGGTCCCTTAAGACTTCTCTAGAGAATTCCCAGGTTGTCCAGTGGTTAGATTCCATACATCCACTGCAGGAGGCACGGGTTCAATCCTTGGTCAGGGAACTGAGATCCTACATGCCATGGCATGTGAAAGTAAAAGTGGCTCAGTCATGTCTGACTCTTTGCAACCCCATTGACTGTACTGTCCATGGAATTATCCAGGCCAGAGTACTGGAGTATGTAGCCTTTCCCTTCTCCAGAGGCTCTTCCCAACCCAGGGATCGAACCCAGGTCTCCCACATTGCAGGCAGATTCTTACTAGCTGAGCCACAGGGAAGCCCAAGAATACTGGAGTGGGTAGCCTATCCCTTCTTCAGGGGATCTTCCTAACTCAGGAATCAAACTGGGGTCTCCTGCACTGCAGGTGGATTCTTTACCAATTGAGCTACGAGGGAAGTCCACTGCCATGGCATGACCAAAAAACAAACAAACAAAAAGACTTCTCTGGATCTCTCTCAAGACACTCTAGGCCATGCATAACAATACCATAGCACAAGGGATAAAAGAACCACTTAGGATTTCTACACTCTCTGTTCATCCCTAGTTACTCCATTCTCATTGTCAGAAGCTTCTCCTGCCAAGACTGTGTCCCTTGACCTCATTCCTAAGGCAAAATCTGTACTGCATGCTGGAAAGAGGATCCCAGGAATGACTGCTTTTCAACAGAGTCCCTGAATCACCCACTCCTATATATTAGCATCCCAAGTCTTCTACCAAAGAGGGGAGAAATGATAACATTTTTCCCAAATGTGAATTTTAAGATCTTATTTCATGGTTCCAGCAAAGTAGCATAGCTACCAGTGAATTAATAAAGCAAAAAATGTCTTTTCTCTATTTGAAATACTTTCTAATGGAATATATTTGAATAGATACGCACATAAAATGGTGGGGGAGCAATAGCCAAAACTTCTGAATTTACCCTGGTAATCAACAGAGTGACAGAAGTCTTTACGCATTATGAGAGTCTTGAGTATTCCGCCCTTATTTTCCATCTTACCTCTATTTTTCAGACACTCCAAGTACTTCAGGACATGAATTCCTAGAGACACTCAGCCCATTCCCCTATATACACATTTACTCATGTTCATCCCTTCCTTTAGACTAAAAGGCCTCCTCACTGTTTTTATCCATTGAAATCCCTCTGGCTCTTTACTGCTCTGCTAACAATTACTCGGTTGACAGTGTGACTTAAAATCATGTCTTACACACAGTAATAAGAAATCCAAAACAATATGGCTCCGCCTAAGGGAAATAGTTACCATTCTATCAAATTAATAAGCTCAGTGTCTCCACACAGTTTTATGTATAATTTGCTATTCTTCTAATACCATGCTTTTCCCCCTAAGTTGGTCTCTCCCACCAGGAAGCTTCCATAGGCCTCTTATCCTTCCCATCATAGGGCAGACAGAAAGAAAATGACAATCACAGAAAACTAACCAATATGATCACATGGACCACAGCCTTGTCTAACTCAATGAAACTATGAGCCATGCCCTGTAGGGCCACCCAAGATGGACGGGTCATGGTGGAGAATTTTGACAAAACATGGTCCACTGGAGAAGGGAATGGCAAACCACTTCTATATTCTTGCCTTGAGAACCCCAAGAACAGTATGAAAAGGCAAAAAGATAGGACACTGAAAGAGGAACTCCCCAGGTCGGTAGGTGCCCAATATGCTACTAGAGAAGAGTGGAGCAATAACTACCGAAAGAATGAAGAGATGGAGCCAAAGCAAAACAACACCCAGCTGTGGATGTGACTGGTGATGGAGGTAAACTCCAATGCTGTAAAGAGCAATATTGCATAGGAACCTGGAATGTTAGGTCCATGAATCAAGGCAAATTGGAAGTGGTCAAATAGGAGATGGCAAGAGTGAACATCAACATTTTAGGAATCAGTGAACTAAGATGGACTGGAATGGGTGAATTTAACTCAGATGACCTTATATCTACTACTGTGGGCAAGAATCCCTCAGAAGAAATGGAGTAGACCTCATAGTCCACAAAAAGGTCTGAAAAGCAGTACTTGGATGCAATATCAAAAATGACAAAATGATCTCTGTTCATTTCCAAGGCAAACCATTCGATATCACAGTAATCCAGGTCTATTTCCTGACCAATAAAGCTGAAGAAGTTGAACAGTTCTATGAAGACCTCCAAGCCCTTTTAGAATTAACACCCAAAAAAGATGTCCTTTTCATTACTGGAATGCAAAAGTAGGAAGTCAAGAAACACCTGGAGTAACAGGCAAATGTGGCCTTGGAGTACAGAATGAAGCAGGGTAAAGGCTGATAGAGTTTTGCCAAGAGAAAGCACTGGTCATAGCAAACACCTTCTTCCAACAACACAAGAGAAGACTCTACACACGGACATCACCAGATGGTCAACACCGAAATCAGATTGATTATATTCTTTGCAGCCAAAGATGGAGATGCTCTATACAGTCAGCAAAAACAAGACTGGGAGCTGACTGTGGCTCAGACCATGAACTCCTTATTGCCAAATTCAGACTTAAACTGAAGAA
Source organism: Ovis canadensis (assembly GCF_042477335.2). Taxonomy (NCBI): domain Eukaryota; kingdom Metazoa; phylum Chordata; class Mammalia; order Artiodactyla; family Bovidae; genus Ovis; species Ovis canadensis. The sequence goes on along the minus strand of NC_091270.1, from coordinate 36,244,664 downwards.
AGTAGGGAAAATGACTAGACCATTCAGGTATGATCTAAATCAAATCCCTTATGATTATACAGTGGAAGTGACATATAGATTCAAGGGATTAGATCTGATAGACAGAGCGCCTGAAGAACTAGGGACGAAGTTCGTGACATTGTACATGAGGCAGGGATCACGACTATACCCCAAAAAAAGAAATGCAAAATGTTTGTCTGAGAAGGCCTGACAAATAAATGTGAAAAGGAGAGAAGCTAAAGGCAAAGGAGAAAAGAAAAGATATCCCCATTTGAATGAAGAGTTCCAAAGAATAGCAAAGGGAGATAAAAAAGCCTTCCTCATTGATCAATGTAAAGAAATAGAGGAAAACAATAGAATGGGAAAGACTAGAGATCTCTTCAAGAAAATTAAACATACCAAGGGAACATTTCATGCAAAGATGGGCACAATAAAGGACAGCAATGGTATGGACCTAACAGAATCAGAAGATATTAAGAAGAGGTAGCAAGAATACACAGAAGTACTATACAAAAACAGATCTTTATGACCTAGATAATCATGATGGTTTGATCACTCACCTAGAGCCCTATATCCTGGAATGCAGAGTCAAAAGGGCCTTTGGAAGCATCACTATGTTCAAACTATGGTACAACTGCACTCATCTCACATGCTAGCAAAGTAATGCTCAAAGTTCTCCAAGCCAGGCTTCAACAGTATGTGAACCGTGAAATTCCAGATGTTCAAGCTATATTTAGAGAAGGTAGAGGAACCAGAGACTAAATTGCCAACATCATTTTAATCACTGAAAAAGTGATAGAGTTCCAGAAAAACATCAACTTCAGCTTTAATGACTATGCCAAAGCCTTTGACTGTGTGGATCACAACAAATGCTGGGAAATTCTTAAAAAGATGGGAATACCAGACCACCTTACCTGCCTCCTGAGAAATCTATATGCAGGTCAGCAAGCAACAAATAGAACTGGACATGGAACAACAGACTGATTCCAAATCAGGAAAGGAGTACATCAAGGCTGTATATTATCACCCTGCTTATTTAACTTATATGCAGAGTACATCATGAGAAATGCTGGACTGGATGAAGCACAAGCTGGAATCAAGATTGTCGGGAGAAATATCAATAACCTCAGATATGCAAATGACACCACCTTTATGGCAGAAAGCAAAGGGGAACTAAAGAGCCTCTTGATGAAAGTAAAAGAAGAGAGTGAAAAAATTGGCTTAAAACTCAACATTCAGAAAACTAAGACCATGGCATTTGGTCTCGTCATTTCATGGCAAATAGATGGGGAAACAATGGAAACAGTGAAAGACTATTTTCTTGGGCTCCAAAATTACTGCAGATGATGACTGCAGCCATGAAATTAAAAGACACTTGTTCCTTGGAAAAAAAGTTATGACCAACCTAGCCAGCAAATTAAAAAGCAGAGACATTACTTTGCCAACAAAGGTCCGTATAGTCAAAGCTTGGTTTTTCCAGTAGCCGTGTATGGATGTGAGAGTTGGACTATAAAGAAAGCTGAGTGCTGAAGAATTGATGCATTAGAACTGTGGTGTTGGAGACGACTCTTGAGAGTCCCTTGGACTGCAAGGAGATCCAACCAGTCAATCCTAGAAGAAATCAGTCCTAAATATTCATTGGAAGGACTGATGCTGAAGCTGAAACTCTAATACTTTGGCCACCTGATGTGAAGAACTGACTCATTGGAAAAGACCCTGATACTGGGAATGATTAAAGGTGGGGGGAGAAGGGGACCATAGAGGAAGAGATGATTGGATGGCATCACTGACTCAATGGACATGAGTTTGAGTAAGCTCTAGGAGTTGGTGATGGACAGGGAAGCCTGGCGTACTGTAGCCCATGGGATTGCAAAGAGTCGGACACGACTGAGCGACAGAACTGAACTGAACTGAACCATGCTTTTTAATAACGGACATTTTGTCTTCTTACTAAATTTTACAGGTGATAGCAAATATTTATTTTGTGCTTATTTTATGCCTGGTACTGTGCTAAGTTCTTAAAACACATTGTAACATTTATAATGATGTGAGACTACATTTCTACTTATACGTAAGGTTCAGACATCTAGAAAGAATGAGTTAATTGCCAGATTTTCAACTCTGGGACTCGAAACTAACATTTCCTAGTAAACAACCCCATCTACCATTGCATCATAAAGAATAACTTCAAATCCTTGCTTTTTATCACCTCATTTGATGTCAAATACAACATGGTTTAGTAAAAACATTACATACAAAATTATAAGGTTCTCATAATAATTTCTTAAATGGGCTTGTTTGTTCTAAGAAAAATACCTAAAACTAAGCTTTTCCTCAATAAAGTCAAGCTTTGATAACACAGAATAAAAATTAACAATGAAAATAACAATAACAAAGCTTCCTGTCATGCTCTAATAACTCTGAGATGAAGAGAATTATCAAAAAGTTCTGGAGAAAACTCTAGCAACAAAAGTACTAAACAGCTCCTTAATCCTCTTTTTCTTTGTTTTTGTTTTTTTATGCTCCTATGTCCTATATTTTTTCAAACTGACTGTGTTTCTCATGATTCACAAATAGAACAGATATTCAATAAGAACAACTTCATGGAAAGGATCTTCAAAAATCACAAGGACATTTTTAAAAATTTCACTGAAACTCAGTGTGCAATAAAGAGACAATTTAGTTATGAGGACACTGACAATAAATTTCTTATTTAATTCAATACACATTTATCTAGTGCTGACTTGCCTGGAAAATTCCATGGACATGGCATCACAGAGAGTTGGACATGACTGAGCATGCACTCACTACTTAACAGTTCAGTTTCTTATCTTGTTGTACTAGTTATCACTGGGCCAGGGTCGATGGGGACTCCATTGGTTGGTTACAGTGATAAAGGTAAAGTACAAGAACTAGTTTAATTTAAAAAGAAGGAAAAACTATATGTTTCCTAGTCTATTTTGAGGACTCTTCTGTCACAGCCACAGAAAATGTAAAATCTTCTTCCTCTGTAGGGAGATCAGATTATGGCACACACAGAACTCACCCAGGGCACAGCAGGTGGTCCCAGAGCCCAGAGTTAGAGACACTCTTGTCTCCTGGCATAAAAGGGCAAACACTAGCTTTCAAAATAGGCTTCTCAAAGTTTCTGGTGCTCCTAAATGTTTCAAAGTGTACAATATCAGGACTTTTGTATAGTCAAGTCTTGAGAACCATTTTCATTTTTCTCCTTTCTGAAAAACCTCTATGCTATTATGTTGGCCAAATACATCTTAACCATTTTAGCAAGGGTATATCATAACAACAAAGACAAGTGTCTTATTAATGCAACCATAAAATAGTTAACCTCCAAAATTAATTACTAGTATTTTATGAGAAGTTTGAAGGAGTGAAATGAAGTAAATATTCTCTTAATAATAAATTTTTATATCATGAAATATACTTTTCCTCTATAAATCTCTAGAAAATGGTCATGAACTTTTGCCAAACATGATTATTTCTATATGAAAGTCTCTAATTAAGCAATCTATGTTGCATGAATAAGCAGTAGACTATTGAGCAGAATACGAATTGTTTCTATTAACAGCAAAAGATTATTCAATACTTTTTTTCTTATAAATACTGTATATTGTAATATTTGATGAAATTTTTGTCTTTGTTACTCTTTAAGCACATCTACAATTTAACATCTGAGGAAATCATATTGCAATGTAAATGTATATCTTGGCAAATTCTACCTATTTATTGCTGTCATACATTTTATCAGACAATACATAGAGTGGTGTGCTTAAAACTTTGGATTTTAATGCTGAAATGTAACCTCTTACTTATCTAACTTATGAGTATTATTTTCTAAGATGTCTTGACAATATAATTAGTTAAAAACTAAGAATAAGGACATAACTATTATCAGCAGGTGGTATTTACTCTGAACCATAGAATTTACCTGTTTTGTAATTAGCCACAAGAGAATGCAATTTAGTTTTGTTTTAAGGAAAGGTTAATTTAGCAGCAACCACACTTACCTTTCTTGGAGAAGCACAATGATTGATACAATCCTACATCATGCTGTTCAGCAAACGAAAACGTTTTTTTTTTTTTTTTAATATGATTACAAGGAATGAGGCTTGGTGTTCACCATGAGTCCAGGAATGCTTAAGTACTTTTCTGAATAGGCTTGGCAAGTACGAATATCTGGGGAAAGATAAAAAGAAACATTTAAGTAAAAGAAGATGCAAACCAATCTTTTCTGATGGTATAAAACCTTTGTACTCGTTGAGGGTTTAGAGTGAGAAATATTTATTCTTTGGGATCCGTGAGGGCTGGCCTAACCAGAGCTATAGCAATAATGAAGCCATATGCCACCCAGCACTTAAACAAGCATGGTTTAAGGCTATAATCTGGGAGAAAATTAGCAGACATAAGTTTAATTTTTATATTTTTAAAAAGATGTATATTTCAAAGTTTTATGGCCTACTTATAAGCTCCATGTACTGCTATCCAGTCATAGTAAAGAAAAAAAATTTCTTTTAGGCAATGTTTTATTCTTTCAAAGCACTACAAGCATAAACCCAAATAGCTTTACCAAAGGCTGGGATGTTTCTCTTCATTCTTTGGTGAAAACAGAAATAAAGCTACAAGCATAAGAGATGATCAACAAGGAATCATCAGTGAATTTAAATTTACTGAAATTTAAATTTATTATGCCACTTACATCTCTGAACCTATGTTGAGCAATACAGAAAAGCACAATTTGCAGTGTTTACTGAAATTTGCATTATTACATTTTCATCAAAATTGAGGCTAAAATTTTAACCAAAGTTTCAAAATCCTTCAGCTTTTAAACAAGAGTCCATGACTCCCAGAATTTTAATGCTCTTAGGACCCATTCAAATAATTTCGGGAGGGGCTGTTCCCATAGATGCTCCCTAGGGTTGTGATTGTCCCTCGGTTTTTGACCTGCTGATACCCTCTGGTGTGAACTTCAGAACTATTTAAAACCATCCTAGACTGAGGTAGTTTTAAGCTATTATATCTTTTCTCAAAAGGTTTTGTTGTTGTTCAAAATAAAGAACTAAGAGTGTTTAACTCTATGAGAGGCTCTGTAATTACTCACATGGAAGGTCCTCATTTTGTGAAGGATCATTCTGGTCATAGCAGAGGGGATGGCCTTAAATTCTTCAATTCTTGTTATGTGCTATCTCTGTTTCCTGAACTTGCCTGGGGCTTCTGATTAAAATGTATTACCCCTTTCATCTTACCCACACAACAAAAGAGTGCTAAAATAACTACTTTTTTTCTTCTTTTTTTTTTGGAAATTGCTTTTAATTTCTGACATTTCAAATATGAAAAATACATGTAATGAATATTTAAAGTAAAAAGAATAATGAAGTAAAAACCTATGGAATTACTCCCCAGATTAAGCAATTGAGTACTTGAAAGAACCTAGAAGCCACCTTCTGCACCTCCTTCATAACATTTCTCATAAAAGTGTTCAGTTCAGTTCAGTTCAGTTGTTCAGTTGTGTCCGACTCTTTGCTGCTGCTGCTGCTACTGCTAAGTCGGTTCAGTCGTGTCCGACTCTGTGCGACCCCATGAATCACAGAATGCCAGGCCTCCCTGTCCATTGCCATCTCCCGGAGTTCACTCATTCGTCCATTGAGTTCGTCCATTGAGTCGGTGATGCCATCCAAGCATCTCATCCTCTGTCGTTCCCTTCTCCTCCTTCCCCCAATCCCTCCCAGCATCAGAGTCTTTTCCAACGAGTCAACTCTTCGCATGAGGTGGCCAAAGTACTGGAGTTTCAGCTTTGGCATCATTCCTTCCAAAGAAATCCCAGGGCTGATCTCCTTCAAAATGGACTGGGTGGATCACCTTGCAGTCCAAGGGACTCTCAAGAGTCTTCTCCAGCACCACAGTTCAAAAGCATCAATTCTTCGGCACTCAGCTTTCTTCACAGTCCAACTCTCACATCCATACATGACCACTGGAAAAACCATAGCCTTGACAAGATGGACCTTTGTTGGCAAAGTAACATCTCTGCTTTTGAATATGCTATCTAGGTTGGTCATAACTTTTCTTCCAAGGAGTAAGCATCTTTTAAATTCGTGTTAGTATCATTTAAATTTACTGGTACTGATTCTCATGTTTTCCACTATAATTTAACTACACATATACATCTATGAAATACATAGAGTTAGGTTTTGTAGGTTTACAGACTTTATATAAATGACACCATACTATACGTACTCTATCATCCCGTGTTTTTGTGATGTACCTGTGCTGATTACTGCAGGGCTGACACCTTAATTTTTGTCATTATATATTATTATTTTAGATGATTATAATACAGGATATTTACTTATTTTTCTGGTGATAATCATTAGGATTATTGCTAGATTTTTTTTTTTTTTAGGAACAAAGTTGCAATGAACATTCTTGATGAAGTCACTAATTTCTCCAGATTTGGTAGATGTGAAGCATTTTAACTCCACCAAAGAATGTCGCACTAAATTTTTAAAAGTATATGTACAAAGTCCATAGCCACCTGCAGTATACAAGCACTTCTTTTAGTCTACATGTTCACCCATGATTAACTTGGCAAACTCCACAAAGATCGCCATTGGAATTTAAGTGAAGATCATTGAATATTTTAATCAATTTTGGAACACATATATTTATGAAAGTGGATCTTCCTGTCTACAAAATATGATTTTGTCTCTATTTATTTTGGTCTAATTTCTATAAGTCTAGTTTGGTGTTAAATATCAAGATCTTTAGGTTGTTGTCACAGAAAAATATAATTGGTTTTTATACTGATTTTAAATTGAGCTGTTTGGTGAATTGTCTGATGAATTACAATAATTTTTTTTTTGCTAAATTATTGTGGTATCTTATGTATGCAATTACTTAATTTGTAACTAATATTTACTTGGTTTCTTTTCAAATATTTAATTATTTCCCTATATTTTAAAATTCTTTTTTATTCAACAAAATGCAATATTGAATAAAAGCCATTACAATGGCTATTTTTTCTCATTTACTGTATTAAACATGCTTCTAATATTTAATATTAATTTCATACTAGCAGTAGATAGCATTCAATGTGGTAAAGATCAATTCTAATAGAAAGTATTTTAAAAATAAAGTGGTATTGAAACTTTTCAAACGTTTCTAACACATCTATTGAGATAATATTGTGGTATTTATTCAATTTATTAGCATGGGGAATTAGGCAAACACAATTTACCCAACACTAAAGCAGGATTCTCTTCTTGAATAAATTTGAATGGCTATTTTTTTGTGGGTCAATATTAATGAGACTGATTATCCCATCCTCATCTAATTTTGACAATAGTTATATAAGTCTTATTAAACAAAATGGCAATGATCTCTTTTTATTTTCTCTGGCAAAGTTTGTAAATAATAGAAATTAAATATTTATAGGAATTATCTATTTGACAGTTTGGTGAACAAAACTTTCAAATCTAAAAACTATTTGTTGTATATTTTTTAATGTATTCAAATTCCTTAATTTGTTATAAATATTTTCAAGCTTCTTATGAATTAGTTTTGAAAGCTATGTTTTCCTTAGATTTGATCATTTTTTTTTCTTTCATGGAAATCAATTTTATTTGAAATATATCACCACTGAATTGAACAGGGTCAATATTGAATAAATCTATGTTCATTAATATATGTTGAAATTGTAGGATAAACAGTTTTAATTATAAAATTTGACTTGAAATTATTAAATAATAAAATTTTATAGGCTGGGAGAAATATCAATCACCTCAGATATGCAGATGACACCACCCTTACGGCAGAAAGTGAAGAAGAACTTAAAAGCCTCTTGATGAAAGTGAAAGAGGAGAGTGAAGAAGTTGGCTTAAAGCTCAACATTCAGAAAATGAAGATCATGGCATCTGATCCCATCACTTCATGGGAAATGGATGGGGAAACAGTGGAAACAGTGTCAGACTTTATTTTGGGCTCCAAAATCACTGCAGATGGTGATTGCAGCCATGAAATTAAAAGACGCTTACTCCTTGGAAGAAAAGTTATGACCAACCTAGATAGCCTATTGAAAAGCAGAGACATTACTTTGCCGACTAAGGTCCGTCTAGTCAAGGCTATGGTTTTTCCTGTGGTCATGTATGGATGTGAGAGTTGGACTGTGAAGAAGGCTGAGTGCCGAAGAATTGATGCTTTTGAACTGTGGTGTTGGAGAAGACTCTTGAGAGTCTCTTGGACTGCAAGGAGATCCACCCAGTCCATTCTGAAGGAGATCAGCCCTGGGATTTCTTTGGAAAGAATGATGCTAAAGCTGAAACTCCAGTACTTTGGCCACCTCATATGAAGAGTTGACTCATTGGAAAAGACTGATGCTGGGAGGGATTGGGGGCAGGAGGAGAAGGGGACAACCGAGGATGAGATGGCTGGATGGCATCACTGACTCGATGGACATGAGTCTGAGTGAACTCCGGGAGTTGGTGATGAACAGGGAGGCCTGGCGTGCTGCGATTCATGGGGTCGCAAAGAGTCAGACATGACTGAGTGACTTAACTGAGCTGAACTGAACTGATGGGTGTTTCAGCATATAATAAATTTCATTACATGGATATATATTCCCAAGATGGTAAGAATGCTTTAGAAACAGAAACAAATGAAACTTTAAAGTGAAATCTATTATTAAAGATACGAAAGAAAGGTTTTTTAAATGATCATATCCAGATTTCATTCTGTTTTGGAATGACTCCCAGAGTAACGTGAATAAATTAAGGACAGTCAGTTATAATTAACAACAGTTCACCCACATGTTTTATCTTAATTGAGAAGTCTGGATATAGAAAATTAAATAATGGGAAGAGGCTTACTGAGTGCTGTGAACAGAACATAAGTTTTATTATTTTCCTATCATTATACCTTTGGTCTCAAAGCAGTTTATGCTTATAAATGAAATTTTGCCAATTCAACGTTCTGTGTCACTTTTCTATTTGTAACAAGGGGGAAAAAAACAAGACCTGACTTTAGTTTTTGAGGGTATTCATTTATTTGTACATCTTATAGAATATCCTGCATGTAATAAGTGTAGAGTGTTAGCTATTAATACTAAGATTGTTGGCAGAGATATGACTTGCAGATTCAGTATGACCCCTTCTCAATTATGGCAAAGTGGCTGCATTTTGCTCATTTTTGCATTCATCACAATACATGACAAAATGTTATCTTCAAGGATAATCAACAATCATTTTAATTTAAGTGAACTAAATGCTGAGATACTGCTATTTCTCACTAACATTGACTTTTTAAAGATTTTGTTTTGTCTGTTAGGTGAGCAGACAAGTCTACTTCTGGGATCACATGATTCGTTCTGCCCAATAGGTAGCAAGCATTTGTGACATGTGTCTCTTTTTGGCCTAAACATTTAATTGCAGAGCATCTCTCTCTACTGGGTCATTTCATGCCAGAGCAACAGAGGTGCCTTACTCCTGGTAGCGGAGTTAAAGATGACACAATTTCTGTGGACCTGAGTCCCTAATGTTCTGTGTGGAGTAGTTCAGTTCTGTTCAGTCACTCAGTCATGTCTGACTCTTTGCCACCCCATGAATCGCAGCACACCAGGCCTCCCTGTCCATCACCAACTCCTGGAGTTTACCCAAGTTCATGTGCATCGAGTTGGTGATGCCATCAAGCCATGTCATCCTCTGTCATCCCCTTCTCCTCCTGCCCCCAATCCCTCTGAGCATTAGGGTCTTTTCCAGTGAGTCAACTCTTCGCATGATGTGGCCAAAGTATTGGAGTTTCAGCCTTACCATCAGTCCTTCCAATGAACACCCAGGACTGATCTCCTTTAGGATGGACTGGTTGGATCTCCTTACAGTCCAAGGGACTCTCAAGAGTCTTCTCCAACACCACAGTTCAAAAGCATGAATTCTTCAGCACTCAGCTTTCTTCACAGTCCAACTCTCACATCCATACGTGACTACTGAGAAAACCATAGCCTTGACTAGACGGACCTTTAGCCCTACACAAACTTTCACGTGATAAGCCAGTGCTGTGCTGTACTAAGTTGCTCAGTTGTGTCTGACTCTTTGCGATCCTAGTGGAACAAGACTTTTTTTTTTTTTTTTTTTTTTAATATCTTAAGCCACAGACACTTTTGGGGATGTGCGTCACTGCAACAAAGCTGATTCTATCATAACAGATTTTACCTTTTTTATTACAAGGTAAAATACTAGCATTTGTAGAAATCTTAGTGATGTCTCCTCATTGCTTTTTCATAGTGGGAAGTTGTTCAAACAGAAGAAAATGAAGAGTCTGAACAAGTCATAAGTGAATAACCATCCACCGGCTTTTCAAAGTGTTTGTTGCTCTGTGTAGGATAGATACTAAAAAGCAATTTGACTGTAGTAAATGTTGAAAAAAAATGAGGTGAAAGCATTTGTGTATGACAGACATGCAGTAAATTCTTCTTGATTAATAAGAACTTTATATAGCTAGGGTTTTGCAAATGTCCTGAAGCCCATAAATACATGAATTTGTGGCAATTCTGAGGCAGAGATGTGTTGCTTCATCTATTTTTGTCCAGAATTAGAGCCCTCAGGATTCTGCTAGAGATTTTGAAATCAATCTTTTCAAGGACCATAAAATAAACATATCTCAACATGCTCCCCTTCAGCTTCTCATTTCACTTTAAATTGAAACTGTAATGGATTTCCGGCTAGGCTGTGTTACAGATTTTTCTCTACTTCAAATCAGGACATATCAGGGAACGGGTGGTGGAAAAGAAGAGTTCTCCCTGTGTGTTTGAGTCATTATCAACTTGCCACATATTCACTCGACTTGTTATAACATTTCTGTCTCTATGTTACTCCTTTCTAACCTCATAAAGCTGTATCTTAAATCATCTGAGGAAAAAATGAGTAAAAGTGGTAGAAATGTAAGAAAAAAATGTTTTCCTGATATTTAAGCCTCCAGAGTCAATATTCAAGCTGGGCTGGATTCCAGTGAACCACTTACTATTTTTCAAACTTTTCCAGCAATTGTCTGCTTTCTTTTTTTTAATTTCTAAAAGCTATCATTAATAACCATTTATTGAGAGTATACTCTCTGTGAATCCAAGATAGGAGATGGAAAATCTTTGCATCAACTCTCAACTATCTGCTTCTCTGGAAAACAAAGAAAGGACTTTGTGTATATGATACAACAACAAAGCAGAATTTTCAGAGTTTGTCTTTAAGACATTTGTCACTGTGTTCATAGTGGTTTAATTCTACATTCACAACTCTCTGTTATAAATATTTCTTGGTTTTCATATGCCCTCCTCTCAGTTTTATCTTTTATTCTTGAAGGCGGAATTTATCACTCTGATTCTCAGGTCAACAGGCTACTTGTTCAATAGGCTTCAAAACTCCTGAAGGTACAATTAGAAAGAAACAAGAAACTCACAAACAGATCATTTCTATGTCAGGGAAGAAACCAGGTGTAGGATACACATATTCTTTTTTTGTAACTCACAGAAGCAACTGCCTTGCAACATAGATTCTAATATTTATTGTATGAGGATGTTACAATACAGAAAAAGGGTATACTGACAGGTACTTGAAAATAGTGGTATATTTGAAATCTGCTGGTTGAGAAAGTGCTTTGTAATATAAACCTTCTAATAACATTTTTACAACAGTTCACGGTGGGTTGTGCTATGATAAAAACAATCTAAGTGACTTATAGTAAGGAAGGCTTACTTCCAACTCAAATGGAAGATTTGTGGCTATGGTTTGGCTGTAGGACTACTCCATGTGTCTTATAATGGCGTCACTTCAGCTGCTAAGCAGACCCCACCATAGACAAACTGTTCTTGTGGTAGAATGAGAAGATCAAGAGAGTGAGTAAAGGATGCAATGGCTAGTACAGAGGTGGAGACTTTGAACATTTCTAATCAGTACACCAACCAAAGTACATCACATGGCCAAGCCAGACAGAAGGGCAAGAAAATATTCTCTAACAACAAGGCAGGCCAAATCACTTGGACTTGTGGATTGCTTATGTAAGTATTCACAACTTAGTATCCTTCTTGTATCCATGATGCTTGGAATATTACTTTCTAGACTCTTCCTTCCAAACAGACAGAATATTTCACTACTTTTGAATACTTGGCCTTGTGATGGACTTCAGACAAAAGGCAGTGATGTAAGTGGCAGTTCTCTACTTCTGAGCATAGAGCCTTGCAGTTTTACACTTTCTCTTGGACCCCGTCACAGCCAAGGAAGAGATAATTCACCCAGTAGAGGCAACCTCAGACAAGACAGCCACAGACAGCTCCTCAGTTTCCTAAAAATGCATTAAAATAATCCTCGCCAAGATCAACCAGGTCTGGCACTGGTTGACCAGAAGACAACTCTGGAAGAATAGCAACCTCGTAATAGAAAAAGTGGCTTCCTTATGATATTATGTTTTTAAGCATTTTGTTCATTACCGTGGCATTATCATGGCAACAGATAACTGAAACATATGGCAATTATACAGGTACAAAATCTTATAGGATGAGAGTAGTGTTGAATAAAACAGAAAAATAGTATCAATAATCTTTCATATTTTTAAATTAATTATATTTTATCTTAAAGTACAGGAAAAATCTAAAATTTTTTTACCTAAAAAATGTATGTAATCATATTTAGACTTAAACAAATTAGTACATCTAAGATTCATGAACTTCTTGAAAAACTGTTAACTATTACCTACCCAGGAGTTTCAGATCAACAAGTTGGCAATTTAGGGGATTTTGTGTAATAATTCCTGTAATCTAGTAAACTCATCAAATGCTCTTCTTGGTAATTTCTTCTGGGAGACTTCATTACTCTCATTTTTCATAAGAAAATACGTCTCTGATTAATTAAGTATATGGAATAACAATATCTATAATAACTTTATGATTTACCATTTCACTGTCTTTTATTCTTAGATCTTTTGCCTCAACATTTTTCAACATTTCATACTATGTGCTTAATAGAAAAGTATTATATACTGTTTTGATTTTTGACTAACTTGATTTTAAATTAAGATTTTTATAAATTTAAAATTCAGTTCTTTGATTATACCAGCTATACTTTTTTTTTTTTTTTTAGGTTTAATTCTTTTTTTTTTTTTTAATTTTTAGTTTTTTATTTTTTAAATTTTAAAATCTTTAATTCTTACATGCATTCCCAAACATGAACCCCCCTCCCACCTCCCTCCCCAGAACATCTTTCTGGGTACTTTAATAGCTCAACAGCCACTTGGAGCTTGTGGCTACCATACTAGACATAGTCAGAGTAATTAATAGTGATATTCATGAGAAGAATTTGATTAATTGTATTTAAGGAGATTAACTATAGAAATAAAAATGAAGATGTTCAAAGGTTGATAATAAAGATATTATTTCTGTAGCTTGTACATTTGCTACTGAATATTAAGCATTTGAACACAATAGTGGGTAAATTTAAAAGGTGTTTTGTTTTGCTTGTATATGCCTGATTTAAATTCTACGTGTTACAACAAAAAAAAATTATAATTGAAAAGATATTCTAAATGAACAAATCTGTAACAAATGCTAGTGTGTGTTAGTTGCTCAGTTGTGTCCTTCTCTTTGCCACACTATGGACTGTAGCCCGCTAGGCTCCTCTGTCCATGGAATTCTCCAGCAAGAATACTGGGGTGGGTAGCCATTCCCTTCTCCAGGGGATCTTCCTGACCCAGGGATTGAACCCAGATCACCTGCATTGCAGGCAGATTCTTTACTGTCTGAGCCAAACAAATGCTAAGTATGAGCCAAACACAAGAAGCCATATATCCTGTTTCTTGTAATCATCTAATTTGGACAAATGACCCACTAAAGCTTTCCTCTTTCTCTGCAAAGTTTCTGTATATAGCAGTTCTAGTCAAATGCTGACATGGAGATATATATATATAACTGGTTTCTTTTTACAGCCTTGTCATGAACTACGTGTATCACTTTGGAGGAATCATTTGAAATTGATTCTCAGTACTACTGTCACACAAAATGCAAACTTAGTTATATGTCAAGATAGTGCTTTCCCTTCTGCAATCATGAACAAGCGGTCACTTTTATGCAAGGATAAAAGACAGGTAGGAAACAAAATTGACTGAACTGAAATAACTAAATCTCAAATAAATAACTAAATCAGCTAAATCTTGACCTTTGATCTATAAAATAAACCTTTAAAAAAAAAAGGTCACTTGGGATTGAAGGCATGTTCCTTAAATAAGGTGGAATACATTATTTTGGGAAGTTCCCTACAGTATCACCTGAATTTATATGTCTGTAAGTAAGAAAGAAGTTTTAAAAACAGCATTTATAAATGATTAGTCCAAAAACTACATAGGATTTTCTGGGTGCCAAACTACATTTCTGCAACATTAATACACGAGGACACACTCACAATTGCATGAATGTCACCTGTCACACATTATCTATCAAACTCCCTATCATTGTTCCTCCAATGTTTCCTGGTCACACAATGAATAAACTGTTCAGAAGTTGGAACCGTGATTGCTGGGAGCCTGTGATCTTTGTTCCAACGTTATCCTCTAACATCAAATTCCAAAATTGTATACAAAAGTGTCTGTGATTGTAAATACTTGGATTTGCAAATGAATGCTTTACTATCTTTTCATACAAAAAAAATGACATCACATTTAAACCTACAAAACTGCTTTGCATTTCTTAGGGAAGAAATCCTATGTTTTAGTAGCAAGAGCACTGTTGGGAATTATAAAGCTCTGCTTCTGTTTCTGGCTTTATTGTTGACATGCTATTTGGCATTAACATCAAATTTCCCACTGCCTCAATTGCTCATGTGTGTAATGAGTTCTTCTTTTACACCACTGAGGTCCATTTAACAGGAATAAGATGAGAATTAATTGGGGGGGCAGTCTTTAACCTTCTTATTGCTGCTGTAAGAAATATATTGTAAAATAAACCAAAGTTGCTTAATCTTAATAGTCAAAATGCTTTCTAAATATCTTCAGATATGATACTTTTGATTTAATGGTTTCCAAAAGGAGCAACAAAAATTCAAGCACTCTCCACTTTGAATCAAGGAATGAGCACCCATATCCAGTATTATATAGTGAAGGGCTTCCATGCACATACTGCTCATCAGCCTACTTCTCCTACAGGGACACAGAATGAAAGGCAAGCATCTGCTCTCACACAGAGAAATGAAGATATCCATACTAATCAAGCCAATGAATAGGTGGTAATCATTCTCCAGGGGTAAAAAAACAAAAACAAAACACCTTGCTTTGCTAGAGTTCCTAATGCAAGCGATCTGAAAGAAAGTGTAGTTAATTATAAAATCCTTGGCTCATAGTTTTTTCTTTGAGTATCATTAAGTATGTTTCAATATTTATTAATGTTGAACATTAGGGTCTAAAAATCTGACAGCAATTCTATTTTCTTTGGTTTATTTGAGATAAGAACCTGAATATAAAAATATGTAATCTGTTGGAATACATCTTCTAATCATTTTTTAAAATATGCTCAGCTTTTTAACTTTCTGTGTCTGAAAATATTATTCTAGTCTCATAATATGGCCAAGTGTTTCAGGTTAATTCTATCCAAGTGAAATTGTGGTATTTCTAAGTTTTCTAGAAAATAAACACAGAAAATTCTAGAGTCTAAGGTCATTTGGAAAATGTGTTCCAAGGGGAAAGAGATCAAGTTACAAGTTTCACCTATTAAGGAGTTATTTGCTGCTAGCGAAAGTGAAAGTTGTTCAGTCGTGTCCAACTCTGCAACCCCATGGCCTATACAGTTCATGAGTTCTCCAGTCCAGAATACTGGAATTGGTAGCCTTTCCCTTCTCCAGGGAATCTTCCCAACCCAGGGATTGAAAAAGGAAATTATGGTATTTATCCCCAAATTATTGTTTTTAATAGGTTATTCCAGAATTAAAATATGAATACTTAATTTATCAAAAACCATATGTTAATCAAAAATTTAATCCTTCTTCATAGTACAAGGACCATTAAATATTTTAACTAATCTTATTTTGCTTATGGTATGGACATAACAGAAGCAGAAGATATTAAGAAGAGGTGGCAAGAATACACAGAAGAACTGTACAAAAAAGATATTCACAACCCAGATAATCATGATGGTGTGATCACTCACCTAGAGCCAGACATCCTGGAATGTGAAGTCAAGTGGGCCTTAGAAAGCATCACTACAAACAAAGCTAGTGGAGGTGACGGAATTCCAGTTGAGCTGTTTCAAATCCTGAAAAATGATGCTGTGAAAGTGCTACATTCAATATGCCAGCAAATTTGGAAAACTCAGCAGTGGCCACAGGACTGGAAAAGGTCAGTTTTCATTTCAATCCCAAAGAAAGGCAATGCCAAAGAATGCTCAAACTACCGCACAATTGCACTCATCTCACACACTAGGAAAGTAATGCTCAAAATTTTCCAAGCCAGGCTTCAGCAATACGTGAACCGTGAACTTCCAGATGTTCAAGTTGCTTTTAGAAAAGGTAGAGGAACCAGAGATCAAATTGCCAGCATCTGCTGGATCATCGAGAAAGCTAGAGATTTCCAGAAAAACATCTATCTCTGCTTTATTGACTATGCCAAAGCCTTTGACTGTGTGGATCACAATAAACTGTGGAAAATCCTGAAAGAGATGGGAATACCAGACCACCTGACCTGCCTCTTGAGAAATCTGTATGCAGGTCAGGAAGCAACAGCTAGAAATGGACATGAACAACAGACTGGTTCCAAATAGGAAAAGGAGTACGTAAAGGAGTACATCAAGGCTGTATACTGTCACCCTGCTTATTTAATTTATATGCAGAGTACATCATGAGAAATGCTGGACTGGAAGAAGCACAAGCTGGAATCAAGATTGCCGGGAGAAATATCAATAACCTCAGATATGCAAATGACACCACCCTTATGGCAGAAAGTGAAGAGGAACTAAAAAGCCTCTTGATGAAAGTGAAAGTGGAGAGTGAAACAGTTGGCTTAAAGCTCAACATTCAGAAAATGAAGATCATGGCATCTGGTCCCATCACTTCATGGGAAATAGATGGGGAAACAGTGAAAACAGTGTCAGACTTTATCTTTGGGGGCTCCAAAATCACTGCAGATAGTGACTGCAGCCATGAAATTAAAAAACGCTTACTCCTTGGAAGAAAAGGTATGACCAACCTAGATAGTATATTCAAAAGCAGACATTACTTTGCCAACAAAGGTCCATCTAGTCAAGGCTACAGTTTTTCCAGTAGTCATGTATGGATGTGAGAATTGGACTGTCAAGAAAGCTGAGCGCTGAAGAATTGATGCTTTTGAACTGTGGTGTTGGAGAAGACTCTTAAGATTCCCTTGGACTGCAAGGAGATCCAACCAGTCCATTCTGAAGGAGATTAGCCCTGGGTGTTCTTTGAAAGGAATGATGCTAAAGCTGAAACTCCAGTACTTTGGCCACCTCATGCGAAGTGTTGACTCATTGGAAAAGACTGATGCTGGGAGGGATTGGGGGCAGGAGGAAAAGGGGATGACAGAGGATGAGATGGCTGGATGGCATCACCGACTCGATGGACGTGAGTCTGAGTGAACTCCAGGAATTGGTGATGGACAGGGAGGCCTGGTGTGCTGTGATTCATGGGGTCGCAAAGAGTCGGACACGACTGAGTGACTGAACTGAACTTACTTACCATAGTACATGCTATCTTTGTCTTGCTCATATCAGTTTAGAACTTCTCACATTGCTACCTAAATTTCAACCACCAGCCCCTCCAATGCCACCTGAGGCTTGAAAGGCCGTCCAGACGTGTTTAGGAATGATGTACTCTAGGAGTATCTCACAAACACTGACTCTACAAGGGCTGGGAAATTCCCTAGAAGCTTCAGCTCTCTTATTGCTGCTTCCCAGATTTCCCGAACAGCTGTGAGCTGTAATTTCCTACAGTGATAACTTACTTGATGACATTGTTTATTGGCTTGTTCAGTTCCCATACCACTGTTTTCTGACCTCACCTTCCAAACAAACTACTTAACACTCAAAGATCCATCTCAAAAGACAGCTTCCAGGGGAACTCAATCAAATTGATGGTCCTAGGTCCTAGAAGTCGTCCTAGGAAACAGACTATTCAGGATGAAATTTTAGAATTGGTTCACTAACATGACAGATGACAGTATGGGCTCAAGACTGGGGCTGACTGAGAATGATCAGAAGGCCTGACTGTCCAACAACCCAAAGTGAATTGGGATGAACACTGATGGAAAATACGGACTGACGTAGGCAACAAACTGAACATGAAAGACATGAATACGGTGGGAAATATACAAGAAATATGAAAGAACTCGTTGTTAATTGCCATCAGCTCCTTTAAGGAAGAAATTGGCAATCCCATTGCAGTCAATTACTAACTCAAGGCATGTTGTGAAAGCCAGAAGGCCTTCATGTCAGTACCTGAAGGGCCTTTCATTTCTAGCAGCAGGGAACTATATTTTCAGATGATGCTGAAAACAGTACAGGATCTAACTGGGAGATTAAACAAATTCCAAACAAGCTGGCGTAAATAGGAAAAACCCATTCTTCTCCATGTGCTTCTCATGAATCCTTCCAGCCTGTTAGTCTCAGAATGCTCCGATGGTGATTTGGGTGCAGGAACAGCAGGAGATAAAGCCCCAGCATTCAGATATTTCTCAAACCCCTCAACACACAAAAAGGACAAGTAACTAGCTGTGCTGTGCTCAGTCACTCAGCTGTGTCTGACTTCATGACCCCATGGACTGTAGCCCACTAGGCTCCTGTCCACGGGACTTTTCCAGGCAAGAATCCTGGAGTGGGTTGCCATTTCCTTCTGCAAGAGATCTTCCCAACCCAGGGATAGAACCTGTGTCTCCTGCATCTCCTGCGTTTCCTGCATTGGTAGGCAGATTCTTTATCACTATACCCCCTGGGAAGCCAGGAAGTAAGTAGCTAGATATATAGAAACGACTTTATAAAAATGGAATCATCCTATGCTGGATTAATAACAATCTTTATATTTATTTACTTGAAATTGAAAGAAGAAAAATAAACTAGACTGAAGTTAAGCAATTTAAGGTTTCCAGTTAAATATTTTTTAACCACAATATATTTCTCTAAGGTTATAAAAAGAGATTGTAAAAAAAGCATTAAGATGAGAGGATCAATATGTTTTTATACTGACTGTTTTCTGCTTTATAGAATATCGATTATATTCCTACAAAGAAAGGATAAGGAAATTAGTATCATAAGATCTCCCCCCTAATCATAAATCCCCATCTATTGATTTTAACTCCTTATCTACAATAACTAGCCCAGAAAGTCAGTCCCTTGTAAGTCAGACTTGGAGGAAGTCAGACTGCTATCTCTAGTAACAATACTGCTCCTGGAAGTCAAACAATATTGCTCCAGTAATGTCTATAATATCAAGCAGCTCCACATGGCCAGGACTTGATTAATCAACAACAGCTTCCCTGCTTTTCGTCCACACTTCCAATTTAAGACCAAGAGAGAAAACCAAATGCACACTCTTAATCAGTCACAGAGGACACCCACTTCTCATTAGTTTACCTATAGCTTTCCCATGACAACAATCAGGGCATACCTAAGCCTTCCTTCTCCACCACCTCCCTGCCTGTGGTTGAGTTGCTGCCACAATACAAATGATGGTGGCTGACTCCCTTGTTACAGCAAGCTCTGAATAAATAGCCTTTGCTTGTTCTCATGTGTTTTATCTTTATTTCTATATCACAGCTTTTTCATCAAAAGTAACTTATTCTTGTTTTCATTTTAATTTTTGAGTTAATTTCTTCAAGTTATTCTTTGTCTACTGCTATTTCAGTAATTTATATTATTTCTTTTGTTCACAACTATTTCTAGTTTAATTTCTCTTTTTCATAATTTTATGTCGGGTGCTTAGACCATTAATTTCACTTTCTTCTATTCTAGTATAAGCACTTGACAGTGTACATTTCTTTTCAATTCCAGTTTAGATGCACCCAACAAACTCCTCCTGTCATTCGAAATCCTGTTTTTTAAAATTTCTGTGTAATTCCTTCTGTGAATTAATTTTAAAATATTTGGGTTTTCAATATATCATTTTCTAATAGACTTTGAATATATTTCCATTGTTGTCTGACAAATATTTTTATGATGTATTGAACATGTATATGTACTGAGAACTATTAAATGTCTCAGATGTCCTTTAAAATAATGCACACTCTTACGTAGTGGATATAATATTTCTGTCAATATCAATTAGCTCAGGTTGGTTCACAACATTGTTAAAATCTTATTTATGTACTAAACATTTTTTTCCTCTATTTGTTTTTACCAATTACTGAGAAAAGGGCTTTAAAATCTGCCCTGTTGTGGATTTCTCTGTAGCTTTTTTCTATTCTGTAAAAGTTTTATATCACATACTTTTAAATTCTGTTAAGTGCACACATATTTCAAATATCTATGAATCCTTGAAGTATTGATTCTTCTATTAGTACAAATTCTCTCTCTCAATCTCTAGTAATACTCTTCTCCATGACGTTTACTTTGATATAGCCATTGCTTAGTGTTTGCATGGTGACTTTACTACAAATTATTTTAAAATATTTCTCTATAAACACAATTATCTATATTTCAAATGGAGTTGGCTCTTGCTTTTTCACCCACTCTGATAATCTTGAACTTTTAACTGGGGGGAGGGGAGGTTAGTCCATTTACATGTAATGTAACTTCTGACATGATTAGACTTGATAATATTTGTTATTACTTTTCTATTTATCCTACTTTACCTTTGTTTCTTTGCTCCTATTTTTTGTCTTCTTTTCAATGAACTATTTTCAAAATTCCATTTTTTTCTTTTCTTTTACCATTTTAACTCTACCTCTTTGTGTTAATTTTTTTTACTGATTACTATAGAGACTATCTTAGCCATTTTATATTATTATAGTTTATCTTTAAATAATATTTCACCATCTCATAATGTAAAAACTGTTAACTTTATTATTTCTTCTATCCTTCTCTCATATTTTGTGCTATCCTATAAATTTACCTGTACTTTTGCCAAAAATTTTTAAATACATTGTTATTGTTTTAAACAGTGGAGAAATGTGTATCAGAGAAAGCAATGGCAACCCACTCCGGTACTCTTGCCTGGAAACTCCCATGGACGGAGGAGCCTGGTAGGCTGCAGTCCATGGGGTCTCGATGAGTCAGACACGACTGAGCGACTTCACTTTCACTTTTCACTTTCATGCATTGGAGAAGGAAATGGCAACCCACTCCAATATTCTTGCCTGGAGAATCCCAGGGACGGCAGAGCCTGGTGGGCTGCGGTCTATGGGGTAGCACAGAGTCGGACACGACTGAAGCGACCTAGCAGCAGTAGCAGCAGCAGATGTGTATACAAATACATATGAGTATTCACATATATGTGTGTGAGTATGCACATAACATGTTCTATAAGAAAGCCCTTCATTGCTTCCAGTAGGTCTAAGTTTTTGCCTGGTATCATTCTCCTTCATCTCAGATTATTTCTTTTAGCATTTATTGTAAGGTATTTCAATTATAAATAAATCATTTCAGTTTTGGTTCACCTGAAATTGTCATTTTCCTCCTTTCAACTGAATAATATTTTCATTGGCTATGGAATCCTAGATAATTTCTTTAGCACTTTGAAAATGAAATTTTAGTGTTTTCCAATCTCAACTGTTACTAATGAGCAGTCAGAATTACTGTCAAATCTTGGTTCTTCCATATGTTATGTCTTTCTCTGGCTGCTTAAACATTTATTACTCTGATTTTTCAGAAGTTTGACTATGACGTGTCTTGCTGTAGTTATCTTTTTATTTATCCTCCTTTAGAATTTGCTCAGTTTCTTTGATGTGTGATTTGACAGTAGTAAACAATTTTGGAAAGTTCTCAGATATTATCTTTTTAAATATTTTACCTGTCCATTCTCATTTTCTTTCTCTGTGCTCAGTTACATGTGTTATACTACTTGATATTTTGCCACAGACATTGGCTGTTCTGTTTTTCTTTTGTTTGCTTTCTCCTCTCTCCTTTTCTTTTCTGGTCTTCTTCTTTTTTTTTTTTTCAGTTTGGATACTTTCTCCTCCTCTGTTGTCATGTTCATTGATTATTACTTTTGTTGTCTCTGTTGTAAAACCCATGTAATGGATTATTTTTTCTGTTTTACATTTAGTATATCCATTTGGTTCTCCTTTTTGTATTAATAGTTTATTTTTTATTCTCAGAAAATTTCCAACTGTTGACACATGTTGGCCAGTTTTCCCAACAAATACTTTGGCATTTTTGTCACAGTTATTTTAAAGGTGCTATCTAACATTTTACATTTTATCATAGTTATTTTAAATAGCTTTTCTGACATTTCCAATTTTACACTCATCATAGTATTTACTTATAACTGACTATTTTCCTGACTTGGGGTTAAATGCTCTTCTTTTTTTATTGTATTTTGGGGAGCTTTGTTCTTTTGTAGAGAATAACAATAGAAACTTATGTTGTGATGTTAAAAGCAAAACCTACAAGTATACTTGCTTATACTTATAAGTTGCTAGAGTCAATAAGCTAAATCAATAACATCTACAGTGAAAGGAGGTCTGGGATTTGATGCAAATTTTATGTTTAAATTTCCCATTGGCATTGACTATGAGATCAGAAATTTCCTTTCATAACTGTTGGTGGTGTTATTCCAATAAGCCATTTTCTCTTTGCAGCCAAGCCCCAGCTTTAGGATCCGTAACTTCCCTTCATAGACAGGCTCCAATACTGGAGTCTTGCTCTCTGTGTCCCAGTCCTGCTCTTGGCTCACTCTTGACTCTAGCCTTCTACCCTGTCTCATCCTTGAAGTAGAGATGCTCTATACTTTATGAAAGTGAAGGATTGTTAGGAAGAATTTCCCTCAGGTTTCCTACCTTTAGCTTTCCAAAGTTAAGCATGTCTCGGAAAATTTCTCAGTTTTCCTGTGCCAATCTCAGTCTTCAATTGTTGAAAGTCTGAGGTGCCTTTAGTGGATTTATCATGCTCTGACCCCAGTCTTTCGTGGAGAATTCCCATGCACAGAGTGCAAAACTATGAGAAACACCTGGTCGCTCAGACTTCGGTGGTACCTATGACTTACGTGGTATCTGACTCCTCAGCATCCTAATGTCCTAATAGTCCAAATAGAGCCATAAAAAGTTCGTGATGATGTATCAGTTTCTCTTTATGCCTTCAATGGTAAACTTCTCATCTTCTAATACCACTACTCCACCAGAGAAGATGAGATCTACCATGGTTCTCTTAACTCCTAGAAAGTGCTGTCACTATCCAGAATTTAGTGGATCAACTTTTATTGAGTCTTCAGGTCTTGATGGTGAAGCAAATTAACAAACAAAAACAGTGATTCTGTAGATTATTTGGCTTGTTTTGCATGCTAGGCTATGGCTAATGTTCTTTTGTGACTTTATATCATTACTAGCAGCAAAATATGCAATTAGATATTGTCACATTTCTAAGATTAAAAAACTTAATAAAATGGACTGGGAAATCATTAGGGATAGTCATATGTAGTATGTATTATTTATATCTGTGTTTCATCTGCTGACAACCTAAATATTCTTCACTTAATAAAAAAAACTGAGATACCTTAGAAATATAGGAATATAGAATAATCTGAAAATCTTTGGAAAAAGTATTTTCTTCACAAAATATTCTCAATATTTTTACATGAAGATCACAATATCTTTAATTATTTTACCCAATCCAGCAACAAAGAATTGAAATTCAGGAAACAGACAGCCTACTGTTAATAGATACCATCTCATGGTGGAATAATGTTATCTAAAGGTAGGCAAAATCTCTGACCTCAGGGGACTGCTTGTTAAAATTTTGCTTATGTGTATCTTTTCTGAGATCATTAAATATCAAATCATTGCTGCTGAAGTTACCTGCACAGATAAGTTTTCGCTTATTTTACCACCGACAAGATAGTAAGAAAAAGACACAAAATCAAATACCTTTATAGAATTGTATCACTGCCATGTGACAACATGCAAAAATACCTCAATATGACAAAGTGAAAAGATGACATATTTTAAGCCATACTTGGATTTGGTTCTAGTAAGAGATGTATGGGTGTGCATACCCAACTGCACAGTCATGTCCAACTCTTTGTGACCCCCTGGACTGCAGCAATCCAAGCTCCTCTATCCATGGGATTTCCTAGGCAAGAATACTAGACTGAGTGCACTTTCCTCCTCAAGGGGATCTTCCCGACCCAGGCATCGAACCCACTGGCTCCCCCTGCATTGGCAAGTGAATTCTATACCAATGAGTCACCTGGGAAGCCTGATGAGAAATGTGTATTTCACGTAAAGTATAATTTTATCTGCACAGCATGGTACATTAGTGGAGATTTCTGACAAAACGTGGTCCACTGGAGGAGTGAATGGCAAACTACTCCAATATTCTTGCCTTGAGAATCCAATGAACCATATGAAAACGAGAAAGATATGACACTGGAAGATGAGCCCCTCAGATCAGAAGGTATTCAATATGCTACTGGGAAAGAGTGGAGAAATAGCGCTAGAAAGAATGAAGAGGCAGGGCCAAAGCTGAAACAACTCTCAGTTGTGGATATGTCTGGTGGTGAAAGTAAAGTCTGATGCTATAAACAATACTGCGTAAGAACCTGGAATGTTAGGTCCATGAATCAAGGTAAATTGGATGTGGTCAAGCAGGAGATGGCAAGCGTGAACATTGACATGTTAGGAATCAGTGAACTAAAATGGACGAAAATGGACAAATTTAATTCAGATGATCATTCTATCGACTATCATGGCAAAAGTGCCTTAGAAGAAATGGAGTAGCCCTCATAGTCAACGAAACAGTTTGAAATACAGTACTTAGGTGCAATCTCAAAAATGACACAATGATCTTTGTTCGTTTCCAATATCACAGCAATCCATGTCCATGCTCCAACCACTAACGCTGAAGAAGCAGAAGTTAACTGGTTCTATGAAGACCTATAAGACCTTCTTGAGCTAACACCAAATTAAAAAAAAAAAAAAGATGTCCTTTTCATCAGAGGGGATTGGGATGCAAAAGTAGGAAAGTCAAGAGATACCTGGAGTAACAGGTAAGTTTGGCCTTGAAGTATAAAATGAAGCGGGGCAAAGGCTAACAGAGTGTGTCAAGAGAACACACTGGTCACAGCAAATACCCTCTTTCAACAACACAATCATCCTAATCTAAAAGAAAGGCAATGCCAAAGAATGTTTAAACTATCACACAACTGCACACATCTCACATGCTAGCAAGGTAATGCTCAAAATTCTCCAAGCCAGGCTTCAAGAGTATGTGAACCATGTACTTCCAGATGTTCAAGCTGGGTTTAGAAAAGGCAGAGGAACCAGCAATCCAATTGCCAACATCTGTTGGGTCCCTGAAAAAGCAAGGGAGTTCCAGAAAAACATGTATTTGTGCTTTATTGACTATGCAAAAGCCTTTGACTGTGTGGAAAATTCTCTAAAAGATGGGAATATCAGACCACCTGACCTGCCTCCTGAGAAATCAGTATGCAGATCAAACAGCAACAGTTAAAACTGGACATGGAACAACAGGCTGGTTCAAACTAGGGAAAGGAGTACATCAAAGTTGTATATTTTCACCCTGTTTCTTTAACTTATATGCAGAGTATATCATGTAAAATCCGGGCTGAATGAAGCACAAGCTGGAATCAAGATTGCTGGGAGAAATATCAATAACTTCACATATGCAGATGATACCACCCTTATGGCAGAAAGCAAAGAACTAAATAGCCTCCTAATGAAAGTAAAAGAAGAGTGAAAAAGTTGGCTTAAAACTCAACATTCAGAAAACTAAAATCATGGCATCCAGTCCCATCACTTCATGGCAAATAGATGGGAAAACAATAGAAACAGTGACAGACTTTATTTTGGGGCTCCAACATCACTGCAGATGGTGACTGAAGCCATGAAATTAAAAGATGCCTGCTCCTTGGAAGAAAATCTATGACCAACCTAGACAGCATATTGAAAAGCAGAGACAATATATTTAAAGGTCTGTATAGTCAAAGCTATGGTTTTTCCAGTAGGTATGTATGGATGTGAGATTTGGACTATAAAGAGGGCTGAGCACCAAAGAATTGATGCTTTTGAACTGTGGTGTTGGAGAAGACTCTTGAGAGGCCTTGGACTGCAAGGAGATTAAACCAGTCAATCCTAAAGAAAATCAATCCTGAATATTCATTGGAAGGACTGATGCTGAAGCTGAAACTCCAATACTTGGGCCACCTGATTCAAAGAACTGACTCATTTGAAAAGACCCTGATGCTTGGAAAGACTGAAGGCAGGAGAAGGGGATGACAGAGGATGAGATGGTTGGATGGCATCACTGACTCGATGGACATGAGTTTAAGCAAGCTTCAGGAATTGGTGATGGACAGGGAAGCCTGGCATGCTGCAGTTCTTGGGGTCACAAAGAGCTGGACACCAATGAGTGACTTAACTGAACAACATAAGACATGACTCTACACATGGACATCACCAGCTAGTCAATACCCCAATCAGATTGATTATATTCTTTGTAGCAAAAGATGAAGAAGTATTATGCAGTCAGTGAAAACAAGACCTGGATCTGACTATCGCTTAGTTCATCAGCTCCTGAATGTAAAATTAAGCATTAAACTGAAGAAAATAGGGAAAACCACTAGGCCATTCAGGTATGAACTAAATCTAATCACTATGGTTACACAGTGGAGGTGACGAATAGCTTCAGGGGATTAGATCTGGTAGACAGAGTGCCTAAAGAACTATGACAGTTCGTAACATTGTACAGAGTGCCTAAAGAACTACGGACATGTTCATAACATTGCACAGGAGGCAGGGACCAAAACCATCCCAAAGAAAAAGAAATGCAAGTAGGCAAAGTGGTTGTCTAAGCAGGCTGTACAAACAGCTGAGGAAAGGGAAGGGAGAAGGGAAAAGATATACCCAACTGAATGCAGAGTCCCAGAAAATAACAAGGAGAGATAAGAGGGCCTTCTTAAATGAACAATGCAAAGCAAAGCAATAGAGGAAAACAATAGAGAAGACCCGATATCTCTTCAAATAAAATTGGAGAAAACAAGCAAACATTTCATGCAAGGATGGTCACAATAAAGGACAGAAACAGTGAGGACCTAACAAAAACCAAAGATATTAAGAGGTGGCAAGAGTACACAGAAGAACTATACAAAAAAAGTCTTTATGATCTGGATAACCACAATGGTGTGGTCACTCACCTAGAGCCAGGCATCCTGGGGTGAGAAATCAAGTGGGCCTTAGGAAGCATTACTGTGAACAAAGCTAGTGGAGGTGACAGCATTCCAGCTGAAGGATTTAAAATCCTAACAGATGATGCTTTAAAGTGCTGCACTCAGTATGTCAGCAAATTTGGAAAATTCAGCATTGGCCCCAGGACTGGAAAAGGTCAGTTTTCATTCCAATACTAAATAAGGGCAATGCCAAAGAATGCTCAGACTACCGCACAATTGTGTTCATTTCACATGCTCGCAAGGTAATGCTGAAAATCCTTTAAGATAGGCAGTACATGAACCAAGAACTTCCGGATGTACACACTGGATTTAGCAAAGGCAAAGGAACTAGAGATAGAATTGGGCTCATAGAAAAAGCAAGAGAATTCCAGAATAGCATCCACTGCTCCCATGTGGATCACAACAAACTGGAAAATTCTTAAAGAGATGGGAATACTAGGCCATTTTACCTGCCTCCTGTGCATGCAGGTCAAGAAGCAATAGTTAGAACCAGACATGGAACAACAGACTGATTCAAAATTGGGAAAGGAGTACCTCAAAGCTGTATATTGTCACACTGCTTATTTAACTTCTATGCACAGTACATCATGTGAAATGCCAGACTGCATGAAGCACAAGCTGGAATCAAGATTGCCAGGAGAAACATCAACAACCTCAGAAATCAAAGAGGAACTAAACAGCCTCTTTATGAGGGTGAAAGAAGAAAGTGAAAAATCTGGCTTAAAACTCAACATTCAGAAAACTAAGATCATGGCATCTGGTCCAATTACTTCATGACAAATAGAAGGGGGGAAAGTGGAAACAATGATGTATTTTATTTTGTGGGGATCCTAAATCACTGCAGATGGTGACTGCAGCATGAAATTAAAAGATGCTCACTCCTTAGAAGGAAAGCTGTGACAAACCTAGACAGTGTATCAAAAAGCATAGACATCACTTTGCTGACAAAGATTCATATAGTCAAAGCTATGGTTTTTACAGTAGTGAAGAACTGGACCATAAAGAAGGCTGAGTGCCAAAAAAATGGTGCTTTCGAATTTATGGTATTAGAGAAGACTCTTCAGAGTCCCCTGGACTGCAAGGAGATCAAACTGGTCAACCCTAAAGGAAATCATTCCTGAGTATTCAATGGAAGGACTGATGCTGCAGGTGAAGCTCCAATACAGTGGCCACCTGATACGAAGGACTGACTCATTAGAAAAGACTCTGATGCTGGGAAAGTTGAGAGCAGGAGGAGAAGGAGATAACAGAGGATGAGATGGTTGGATGGCATCAACTACTCAGTGCAAGTGAGTTTGAGCATACTCTGGGACATAGTGAAGGACAGGGAAGCCAGGCGTACTACAGTTCACGGGGTCACAGAGAGTCGGACAGGACTTAGCGACTAAAGAACAACATTTCTATTTATATACATACCATTGTATATTTATTAAAATTTCTTCTTTCACAGTAAAATAGTGATATTATATGTTGTTTTATGCTTTAAATATGTAATTTCTAAAAAATGAGCAGAGCTGAAGAAAGCTATCTTCCGACCTAGCATATTTAGATTTCCAAGAATCTTATTTAACTAGAAAAGTTTTACTGCAGTTGTCCTTTTTAGTGTTGCAGAGTCTGCAAAATACCTCACAGTTCTCCCCACCTATCACAAACAAACCTGGTTTCCATGCAAGATAAAAATCATGTAATATGCTTAATTCAGTTCTGTTCAATTTTACAGGTAATTTCTGTTTTTTTAATAGAATTACTTTTTTAACATGCAACTCAGAGAATAAAGAATGGGAACACAATACTTCTCTGAGAATATCCTGCATGTGACCAGAAATCCCAACCACTCTGTAGGTAATGAAACTGTCTTTTATATTGAATTATGCACATCTAATTTAAATCTGATAAAACTTTTACAGACATTTTAACCACATGACTTTTTAAAAATAGAACTACAGCATGTCTTTGAATAACAGTTGGTGTGGTTTTCATGAAAGGTGGGCTACCTGTAATGGTTCACTAATGATGGGTAAAAAGACAGAGATGGAATAGGAGTTAGAGAGGCAAGGTGGTTACTTCTAAAGTATCTTGTACTTGGTGCCATGAAACACTCTGAGGAGTATAGGTCTGCTGTTTTTGGGGGAGAATCATGGTAAAAATACATTATTTAGAATTTTTAGGCTTAGTCTGAAATTGGATAATGGCTTAGTAAAGGTTTAGAGAATTTTCCATTCAGAATATTCTGATGATTTCCTCTGAAACTCATTAAATTCACCATGAATTCTATTATAATCTATAGTTTTACTTTGAATAATAAGTCAGTGCTAGAAGTTTAGGTAGCTTTACTTGCTTTCCCTAGCTTCTGGGTCAAAATTAAATTTAAAAAATAAGTGAAAATATACATAAGAGAATACAGAAGAACATCATTGAAGAGTCCTATAGGTATAAAAAAATGAAATAATCCTGTATTTAAGTCCTTATATGCCCTTATCCCATTGAGTCTGAAAGAGTCAGACATGATTGAAGCAGCTTATGTCCTTATTGGGCTTATGTCCCCTGTGGCTCAGTGGTAAAGAATCTGGCTGCTAATAATCCAGGAGACACCGAGTCACACACAACTTAGTGACTAAACAATAACAACAACACCCTTATTACTTGTGTGATTTAGGCATATTACAAAAGCTTCAACTCTTCTCTCTGGCCCTTAGAGTTCATTTAAGATTAGAGGCACTATACGTCAAAGACTTACTATAATGCCTGGCAAATGGGAGGAATGAAGGAGCATAGTTAACTAAGTCTTTCATTGGCTAACTCATAGTGGCCTGATATTTTGGATAAGGATCCTGAACTAAAAGGGTATTGTTAAAAACTCTAATTGATCCATAACTGCAGATCAATGGAATATAAATATATAATATAAAAGAATTGAACTCTTGTTACTATAATTGCTTTTTTCATTAAACTAATATATTGCTCTAGATATTTAAACATAATTACACCATAGCATTGCCTCTACATTTTAGTTTAATTCTATGCTTTGTCTATTTTTCAGACAGGTACTATAAAACAAAAATCAGATAATTCATTTTAAAATCATTAAAAGTAAACTAGAGAAGAATATCTACATATTTAGCTTTGGCATTTAAAGATGCCTATTAAAAATCATTTTATAATGTATTTTACCCAATGTAATAAAAACAAATTGCTTGTAAAGAAATAAATGAATTCAAACATTTTCCACAACCTGGTAGTTTCCAAACATAAGAAGGATTTTCTCTTTTATTTGGAAATTATAGAACAAAGACAGATAAGCGTTTAAAATGGGGATAAATGATTAAAATGAGAAATTGTCCATATTTTATAAAACTGACAATGTATTTCAGAAATTCACTTAAAGCAAAGATAAAATGACATATCTGACCTAATGCCACATAACAGTAAGTTTGAGTGTTTTCTCTCTTGGCATGACAGCTGCTGCTCCTGCTGCTTAGTCACTTCAGTTGTGTCTGACCCTGTGCGACCCTATGGACTGTAGCCTGCCAGGCTCCTCTGTCCATAGGCTCTCCAGGCAAGAATACTGGAGTGGGTTGCCATGCCCTCCTCTAGGGGATCGTCCCGACCTAGAGATGGAATCCAGGTCTTCTGCACTGCAGGCAGATTCTTTATCACTGAGCCACCAGGGAAGCCCCAACATGTCAGACATTGTGCTATATTCTTTATAGATGCTACTCCAGTTAATTCTCATAGCAATTGAAATAGGCAGTGACAGCATCTTCACTTTACAGATGTAGAGTTCACACTTCTGGAATTCTGTTGGGTTAGAGCTGAGTTAATTCATTCTTTTTTACTTAATTATGGTAAAATATACATAAAACAGTATTTAGCATTTGAACCACTTTAAAGTTTACAATTTAATGATATTTGAACAGATTCACATTGGTGCATAACCATCACTAGTATCCATCTCTAGAACCTTTCATCATCTCGAACTGAATCTTTGTACCTTTAAACAACAATATCGTATCCTCCTTTTCTCTCCACCACTGTTCTCTTTCTGACTCTAAGAATTGGACTGTTCTAGGTACCTCATGTAGTTGGGAATAATACAATATTTGTCTTTTTGTGTCTAGCACACATCACTTATATTTGATAACACCCTCAAGTTTCACTCATGTTGTAACGTATCAGAATACCCTCATTTTTAAGGCTGAATGATATCCCATTGTGTGTGTGTGTGTGTGTGTGCACGTGAGTGCGTGTGTATAAATATCACATTTTGCTTATCCATTCATCTGTTGATAGACATTGGACATTTGGGTTGTTTCCTCCTTGTGGTTATTGTGAATGTTGTGCTTAAATATGGACGGAAGCAATCTGCCAAATGACCTTGCAGCCCAGATGAAGCTTCAGTTAATAGCACTGAGGTGCACAGAGCTTTCTGAGCAGGGATGTAATTCAAACAGAGCTGCATATTTGGAAAATTAAACTGACTGTTTTGATTTTGAGTATGAGACATAGGGAAATCAGATAGAAGTGTATTTCGATAATCGAAAAAGTCATTTTAACTAACTGGATTGGAATGAAAAATTTTGTAATAATCTAGGAACTGTTATAAACCAAATTTAAATGAACTTCAGAATAGAAAAGGATCAATATCAAGCAGACATGACATATTAGCAGTGTGTAGTTAAGACCATCCGAGATTTACTCTTATGCATTTAGAGACAAATGTTTAAAGAAAAATGACAGCTGGCAATAGTGTCATTCCTACACTCTCTTGAATACTCTCCTACCAAAGCTGATGATTTCTCAGTCAAAATATATCTATTTTCCCTAAAAGTCATTCCCCTTGTTGTCAGAAAACTAGCTGTGTTCTTTCAGTCTCTTACTTTAGCACAGTTCAGAATGATTCTGCTGACAAAAAATTGAAACTTTACTATTTCTCCACTCAATTTTTAGAAAGGCATTACCCACATGCAAGGTGGAAATCTCCACAAATGAGACAGATGTGGACTTTCAGAGTCCAAGATACTGTGCAGTTTATGGGAGAATTTGAAAACCCTGTTGGGAATATGGGAAGAGCACCCACATTTGTCCATTATATTTTCTCTGGTTATAGCAAAGACAAATACAAAGTTCTTGGTAACATGATGATGTTACTCTCAGGATTACATGCATGTCCTCATGCAAACAGGACAACATGCATGTCCCATTCTCATACATACACATGCACCCTTCTTCACATTAGATCAAGATTATGTACACCAGATAAGGATGAAGACTTACAGGACTAGCAATTTTGAGTAGAAACATCCCCATGTTCATATTCTCTACCTCTAGTTACAGTGAAAGTGAGGCAATATTCAGTTATGTGATGCTTCAATAAGATTAATAAGGAAAATGGAAACAAAAAATATGCATAGGGTTTTTTTAATTGTTATGCAATGAATCAAACTTTTTAAAAAATTTATAGCCTTTATAGATCTACATTACTACACAGCCAGCAAAAGCATGGTTGAAAGTGCATCGCAAGATTGTGATATGATTCTTTTCCCTGTGTTGCACACTGTGCTGAGATACCCAGATGTCTCAGTGAAGTAGGATGTGTGGCCCCAGTTGCTGGGTGGGCTGCATGGGTATCCTTCAGGGATGCCTCAGGGGGAGAAGGTGGTCTCCTCAAGATTGTGCCCTTTCTCCCCAGGCTCATATCTCACGGCTGATCTCTTAGAGATGACCTTGGCCTGGCCAGCTCAACCCATCTGGAGACAACTCTGAAGAGCCATTCTACCTCCAGAACTTTCCTTTACCCAGTTCTGACTTCTCTATCACTTTTGCAAGTGCTAATCCCAAGACGGCCTTAATAAACGCACCGCATGGTAAATGTCATCATAGTGACTGCAATCTAAATTGTGACACAATCTTTTATTAGAAAACTAGGAAGACACTTATTAAAATATAAAAACTCTCCTTTATTTCTCAGTAAAAGCTGTGTGCTAAATTAACTGCAATATAAAGTTCAAGTTATTATTCTGAAATGCCCAATATGGAAATACCTTACTTAGAGATCCAGAACCAGCGCTTAGACAATGACACCTGAACATCTGTGTGTCTGTCCCCACATTCTGTGCTATGTTTCACAGGCAAAGACAGGATAAAGATAATTTTCCACAAGCAGACATTTGATAATATTTGATAACTCAAAGAAGCCAGTCTCATTCCCTAAAACTTCCACCATCATCCAGAAATAGAGCTGGAGTAACACAGTAGACACCCAATGTGAAAGGGAAATATTTCTTTCACAAAGAAAGCATTTGAAAAACAATATAATGTGGAAAACAGTAATTTATGTTGAGCAAAATTCTTGGGAAAAAAAGTAATTTATTTGCCTAACTTAGACCAAGACTTACATAAAACAACTATTATAATTCTAATAAATCAGTATCATGTGAATTTATTTTGCCTCAAACCTTATCTGTGGAACAAAACTAAGTATAATAAATCTTTTAGCTATGATCAGAGGGAATTCCAACATTTGACAAAAAGCAGAAATGCTGTAACAACGGAATTTGATAAAGCACTGTGTCACAAAAAGGTAAAACACACAGGCTTCTAAGAAAAAATCTGGAAATTTTCCAAATTAAAACAAAAATATCTGTAA
Source organism: Ovis canadensis (assembly GCF_042477335.2). Classification (NCBI taxonomy): domain Eukaryota; kingdom Metazoa; phylum Chordata; class Mammalia; order Artiodactyla; family Bovidae; genus Ovis; species Ovis canadensis. Next base: position 36,210,647 of record NC_091270.1, on the reverse strand, counting down.
CCTGTTACATGTTGAATTGTATTTCTCTTTAAAAAGCAATAGGTTTAAGCCTTAACTCCTAACTCCTCAAAATGTGTTTTATTTGCAAATGAGATCTTTACAGAGATAATGACGTTTAAAAAAGGTCATTAGAGTGGATTCTACTCCTCTCTGGCTGGTGTACTTCGTAAAGAGCCATTTGGATACAGAAAATGTCATGCACAGAGGGAAGACTGTGGAGAGGCGGAAGGAGCTGCCCTGTGAAGACCGGAACTAGGCGGCCCCAAGCCCAGGAACACTGCTGCTGCAGCTGCAGAGAACACAGAGGGGAGTTGCCCTCCCCAGGCTTCAGAGGGGACACGGCCTTGCTGACACCCGGATCGGAGACTCCCAGCCTTCAGAGTGCGACACAACTTTCGGATGATCCAAGCCACTCTGTGCTTCCTGGTTGGGCCAATCAAGGAGACTAATACTAACCTAGCATTTAAATGACTGATGTGGACATTTTCTCATCTTCTAACCCTTGTATTAAACTATAGGATTTGATATATTATATACATATATACATGTTATATTAAGAAGAGGAGGTAAGAATACACAGAAGAACTAGACAAAAGAAATCTTAATGAACCAGAAAACCATGATGGTCTGATCACTCACCTAGATCCTACAGTGCGAAGTCAAGCGGGCCTTAGGAAGCATCACTACAAACAAAGCTAGTGGAGGTGATGGAACTCCAGCTGAGCTATTTCAAATCCTAAAAGATGATACTATAAAAGTGCTTCACTTAATATGCCAGCAAATTTGGAAAACTCGGCAGTGGCCACGGAACTATGAAAGGTCAGTTTTCACTCCAATCCCAAAGAAAGACAATGCCAAAGAATGTTCAGACTACCACACAATTGCATTCATCTCACACACTAGCAAAGTAATGCTCAAAATTCTCCAAGCTACATGTTAACAGTATGTGAACCAAGAACTTCCAGATGTTTAACCTGGATTTAGAAAAGGCATAGGAACCAGAGATCAAATTGCCAACATCCGTTGGATCATCAAAAAGCAAGATAATTCCAGAAAAACATCTACTTCTGCTTCATTGACTATGCTAAAGCCATGGACTGTGTGGATCACAACAAACTGTGGAAAATTCTTCAAGAAATGGGAATACCTGACCACCTTACCTGCCTCATGAGAAACCTGTATGCAGGTCAAGAAGCAACAATTAGAACCAGACATGGAACAATGGACTGGTTCTGAATTGGGACAGGGTACGTCAAGGCTGTATATTGTCACCCTGTTTATTTAACTTGTATACATAGTGCATCATGCGAAATGCCAGACTGGATGAAGCACAAGCCGAAATCAAGATTTCCAGGAGAAATATCAGTAACCTCAGATATGCAGATGGCACCACTCTTATCAGTTCAGTTCAGATCAGTCGCTCAGTCGTGTCCGACTCTTTGTGACCCCATGAACTGCAGCATGCCAAGCCTCCCAGTCCATCACCAACTCTCGGAGTTCACTCAGACTCACTTCCATCGAGTCAGTGATGCCATCCAGCCATCTCATCCTTGGTCGTCCCCTTCTCCTCCCGCCCCCAATCCCTCCCAGCATCACAGTCTTTTCCAATGAGTCAACTCTTCTCATGAGGTATCCAGAGTACTGCAGTTTCAGCTTTAGCATCATTCCTTCCAAAGAAATCCCAGGGCTGATCTCCTTCAGAATGGACTGGTTGGATCTCCTTGAAGTCCAAGGGACTCTCAAGAGTCTTCTCCAATACCACAGTTCAAAAGCATCAATTCTTTGGTGCTCAGCTTTCTTCACAGTCCAACCCTCACATCCATACATGACCACTGGAAAAATATGGCCTTGACTAGATGGACCTTTGTTGGCAAAGTAATGTTTCTGCTTTTGAATATGCTATCTAGGTTGGTCATAACTTTCCTTCAAAGGAGCAAGCGTCTATATTTTATGGCTGCAATCACCATCTGCAGTGATTTTGGAGCCCAGAAAAATAAAGTCTGACTCTGTTTCCCCATCTATTTCCCATGAAGTGTGATGGGACCAGATGCCATAATCTTCATTTTTTGACTGTTGAGCTTTAAGCCAACTTTTTCACTTTCCTCTTTCACTTTCATCAAGAGGCTTTTGAGTTCCTCTTCACTTTCTGCCATAAGGGTAGTGTCATCTGCATATCTGAGGTTCTTGATATTTCTCCTGGCAATATTGATTCCAGCTTGTGCTTCTTCCAGCCCAGCGTTTCTCATGATGTACTCTGCATATAAGTTAAATAAGCAGGGTGACAATATACAGCCTTGACGTACTCCTTTTCCTATTTGGAACCAGTCTGTTGTTCCATGTTCAGTTCTAACTGTTGCTTCCTGAACTGCATATAGGTTTCTCAAGAGGCAGGTCAGGTGGTCTGGATTCCCATCTCTTTCAGAATTTTCCACAGTTTTGTGATTCACACAGTCAAAGGCTTTGGCATAGCCAATAAAGCAGAAATAGATGTTTTTCTGGAGCTCTCTTGCTTTTTCGATGATCCAACGGATGTTGGCACTTTGACCTCTGGTTCCTTTGCCTTTTCTAAAACCATCTTGAACATCTGGAAGTTCACGGTTCACATATTGCTGAAGCCTCGCTTGGAGAATTTTGAGCATTACTTTGCTAGCATGTGAGGTGAGTGCAATTGCGTGGTGGTCTGAACATTCTTTGGCATTGCCTTTCTTTGGGATTGGAATAAAAAGTGACCTTTTCCAGTCCTGTGGCCACTGCTGAATTTTCCACCCTTATAGCAGAAAGCAAAGAGGAACTAAAGAGACTCTTGATGAACGTGAAAGAGGAGAGTGAAAAAGCTGACTTAAAATGCTACATTCAAAGAATGAAGCTCATGGCATCTGATCCCATCACTTCAGGGCAAATAGATGGGGAAAGAATGGAAACAGTGGCTGACTTTATTTTCCTGGGCTCCAAAATCACTGCAGATGATGACTGCATCCATGAAAGTAAAAGACACTTGCTCCTTGGAAGAAAAGCTATGACAAACCTAGACAGTGTATGCAAAAGCAAAGACATTAGTTTGCCAACAAAGGTCCATATAGTCAAAGCTATGCTTTTCCCAGTAGTCACGTATGCATGTGAGAGTTGGACCATAAAGAAGGCTAAGTGCCAAAGAATGGATGTTTTTGAACTGTGGTGTTGGAGAAGACTCTTAAGAGTCCCTTGGACTGGAAGGAGATCCAACCAGTCCATCAAAAGGAAATCAGTTCTGAATATTCATTGGAAGGACTGCTGCTGAAGTTGAAACTCCAATGCAAAGAACTGACTCATTGGAAAAGACCTTGATGCTGAGAAAGATTGAAGGCAGGAGGAGAAAGCGATGACAGAGGATAAGATGGTTGGATGGCATCATGGACTCAATGGACATGAGTTTGAGCAAGCTCCAGGAGACAGTAAAGGACAGGAAAGCCTGGCATGCTGCAGTCCATGGGGTCGCAGAGTCAGACATGACTGAGTGGCTGAACAACATAATACATGCTATAGATAATGGATACATACATTACATATATGTTATATACACATTATATTTTATATATACATTATTTATATGTGTCAATGGCACCCCACTCCAGTACTCCTGCCTGGAAAATCCCATGGATGGAGAAGCCCAGAAGGCCGCAGTCCATGGGGTCGCTGAGGGTAGGACACAACTGAGCGACTTCACTTTCACTTTTCACTTTCACACATTGGAGAAGGAAATGGTAATCCACTCCAGTGTTCTTGCCTGGAGAATCCCAGGGACGGGGGAGCCTGCTGGGCTGCCGTCTATGGGGTCACACAGAGTCGGACACGACTGAAGCAACTTAGCAGTAGTAGCAGCATACATTATATATATCCTATACATACATTATATATATTATAGAGAGAACAGATATTATACATAGAACTGAAATTTGTGTTCAGTTATATAACTTGATACAATATACACTATATATGGAATAGATACATAATTTATACAAACACATACAAGAAAATCTATTTTGTATATTTTGTTACAAACCTGGTTTCAAAAACCACAGTTGTTATTTCACCACTATTTTATAATATCCTACATGCCTATTCTTATAATAAGCATAATTTTAGGCTGGAAATTCAACTTATCAACCCTGTGAACCGTAGTCCACCAGGCTCCTCTGTCCGCGAAATTCTTCAGGCAATACTGGAGTGGAGTGAGTAGCTATTCCCACTCCAGGGGATTTTCGGACCCACTGATTGAACCTGGATCTTCTGCATTGCAGGCAGATTCTTTAGCATCTGAGCTACCAGGTCAGCAACTGCAAATTTCAACCTAGGGCAACGGAGTATTTGTTCCAATTCTGAACAACGACTTCTTTGTTATTACTATAACTGGGTGATAAAGTTATAGCATAATGTTAATAAAATGTAACTCTTTCACCCAAACTCTATTCTTTTTAGTTAATGTCATCACTTCCTAAGTGAGTGTGTTAACAGACCTGATGATTAGGTTAAAAGATACTGAGAGAAGAAATTAGAGTGATTTAATTTTAAAGAATCAAGTTCAGGGAAGTTGCTCACAATTTGTAATAATAATGAGTAAATGGCTGAAGACACTTCTCAGGTTTTGATTAGATCTTCAGTACAGGGTTGGGATGTCACATAGTGTCAGTTATTTCAAGCTTTTCATATATCCTACAAAGGGTATCCCACCTCGCCTTTACCATCACCTCATAATCGAAAGGAACACAAGGACTCTCAAAGATTGTAAGTTCAAGTTAGGAAATAGGAGGCATAGAAGATATTATCAGCAAAGAGATACTGAGCTATGTGTGAATATATCTTCTGTAAGAAACGTCTCTGGCTGGAAATGCTGAAAGTGCATTAGGGACTGGTTATACCTTTACACAAAAGGCTACCACTTGTCATTCAGAGTAACCACATCATTAGAAACAATCAAACCACTGTCCTGCACAGATAGTGGTCCCAGAAAAGTCAGGGAAACAGACCTAGTTCATCAGACTTTGACTTCTGTAGTTTTCTGTCTAATCATTTACATTTTGGATGTGACAGTAGAACCCAGACATAACTGATGCTTTAAAGATCTCAGGGCATGTACCCAATGTCAGGAAAATACAGTCCTTAATTCAGGGATGATGGGTGTCTTCCCATAAATACAACATGTCAGCAAGTACAATTCATTTTCTTTTTAATTCACTTCAGTTCAGTTCAGTCGCTCAGTCATGTCCGACTCTTTGTGACCATGAATTGCAGCACACCAGGCCGCCCTGTCCATCAGCAACTCCCGGAGTTCACCCAGACTCATGAGTCGGTGATGCCATCCAGCCATCTCATCCTCTGTCATCCCCTTCTCCTCCTGCCCCCAATCCCTCCCAGCATCAGAGTCTTTTCTAATGAGTCAACTGTTTGCATGAGGTGGCCAAAGTACTGGAGTTTCAGCTTTAGCATCATTCCTTCCAAAGAACACCCAGGACTGATCTCCTTTAGAATGGATTGGCTGGATTTCCTTTCTTTTAATTAGTACTATATTATTTTACAATTAATATAACTTAAAATATTTTAAATTTCCTAAGTTAAACTAATCTTAGAGTCAGGCATACTCACCAGAGCATTGGTGGAAATCTTCCCAATGGCTCCATTATAATTGTGATGGAAGTGATTTCACAGTACTCTTAGGACACCTGTAAGTTAATTATATTAATTAGTTTATACTTTCAACCTTGACATTTTACTGGTAGCTCGAATGAACTGCAAAGGCAATATGTTATTTAGTGTGGGTTATGGGAGAATATGCTAAAGACAAATTCATTCTTTTAACAATTTGCTTAGGAAAGCAAACTGTTAGTGACCTCTGAAGAGGGAAAGTGATGAAGAAGAGAGGAAGGGAGAGAGAAGGAGCAAGAAAGGAAAGTGATGGGGAGAGGTGGTTATTAGAATTAGCACATTGAAAGCAAAGAGGAAAAAGTGATGTTTAAATTGGGAAACTCTCAACAGTCAGGACAATGAGCAAGTTTTGTAGGCAAAGCTAACTATCTGGACATTCACTGTATTTCCACATCCATTTTGATGTTTGCAAATCCCTTGAAATTATTAAGGGTATTCAATGCTCTTTGTTGAGTGATGTTCGGCTATTTCCATTTTGAGTGTAAACTGCATGTTATCAGAAATCCTGTACTTATCAGTCCATGAAATAACTTCTGTTATCAAATAATGCTCTCAGCTATAGAAAAGCTTAAAATAAAGCAATTTTTAATGTTCTCTATTAGACTACACCTAGAATAGTCAAAGAAATATTCTGATGGGTAACGACCTTTAAAATGAGTCCTCAATGAACTGACATTTTCTAGATGGACAGAACAGGTAAACAGAGGAAGTAACAGTGAGAAGTTATCTAGATTGCTGCTAAATGCATACACTATGTCATAGACAAGGATTTCAACTTAAGGATTTCTGAGTATTGCATATATTATCAACCCAGGTAACCTGATCTTTATTGACCTTAATTTCATCATATAAATAAGGGATGTTAAAGACCAACCTCATTAGATTGTTGGAAGATGTGAGATATGCAGGCAGTCATAGGGCATGCAGTATCTGATATGTGTTAAGTACTCAGTAAGCGCAGTCATCATTATTTTTATCACCATCCTCAAATCGAAGTGCCATTTAAAGACTGTATTCAATTACTGTGGATTTCCTTTATGTTTCAAGTGAAACAGGAACAATAAGAATAGTAGACAATAAAATAATAGAGCTCTTGAGTGATATAATAAAATCTGGCACATTATGAAATTATTACTTTCATTTTTAGATAATCATTACATATATTAAACAATCTTATATAACATCAATCAGTAATATCAGATAATTACTTCAGCCGTTTTCAGTTCTAGTTTACAAAAAGCTAATCAGATATTAATCCCTGAAAACTGTCAGGACACTTAAGCTTAATTTCTTCAGTTCAGAGATTTTCTTATTTTTCTTTTTCTCCTCCTTGCTATTTCAGCCTAGGCTTGTGTACTGATTGTGTTTGAAGCATCACAACTAAAATCTACATCTCCAAGTCAAAGCTATAGTTACGTACAGAAGTATACTAGTAATGTACAAACCAGCTTTCCCAATTTTCTTCTGTTATAGTAATGATCCAGATCACTGGATCTGTTTATTCAGTTCCAGAGCAAGTTTATTCTTGACTTGACAGGTTTGGACTTTTCACCTTATTGAGTTGGCGTTATTTGTGCTACATCAATAGAGGGGATAGAAGCAGAGCATGATGGATCAGACTTAATTCTTCCTCTATCTGGCTTCTATGATGACTCGATGACTCAATTACTCTCCACAAACAGCTCTTGGAGATGGAGTATACCAAGTATAAAACTCCTTTAGATTCACAAAGAACAAAGCAATTTATATTAGCATTTTCTTTTCTGTTCAGATCACTATCCAGAACTGATTTTCTTTTTTTTCAGTAATAGTACTCAAGATCTCTCAACATTACTGCACAGATACAAAATTTTTCGTGGGATTTTCTTGAGGCCAACACACATACTTTTGACTCTTATCTTGTGCAGAGGGAAAACGATCCTTCAAATGATGTTCTGATATCTATTCAATTATAACTGAGATGATTCAAGTAGATTGTAAGTTCTTTAATACAGTCATTATTTCACTATGTATTTACATACTAATCTATATGAAGATATGATATCATCTTAAAAACACCTACTGAATTGAAAAGTAATATATCATTGATAGTTTCATTTAGAAAAAAAAGGCAATGAGAATAATCAAGAAAACAAGTCTGTTAAGTCAGACTCGCAGGAAAAAGATTTTAGACAATATCACACTTTACTACTGATTTCAAGGATACAAATATCCATGAGGCAGAAATAAAGCAAGAAATAATGGATCACCAGTACAGCTCCTAAAGTGCTTCTCTGCTGTATCAGGACATAGCCTGGCTAAATCTGATTTAGCAAATGAGTTCTCGAAGGGCTGTAGGTGTCATCACTTACACAAAACAAGTCATTTTGATCATGAAATATTATATTTATTTCTATGGACGTTGTAACAAATCACCACAAACCTAAGGCCTTAAAGCAGCACAAACTTATTATCTTACAGTTCTGCAGACTATAAATCCAAGGTGAGTATCACTAAGATAAAATCCAGGAAATTGAAGCAGAGAAACATTAATTAGCCTACCTAAATGTGCATAGATTGTACGTGCTAAAAGGAGGCATTCAATCCATAAGTGACGTCAAAGCCCATATCCCTAAGGGTATTGGCTCCTTAACTAGGACTAGAATTCCTACATAATCATTTTCTACTGGGGTTCCACAAACTCTGGGGAGAAACTAAATCACAGGCTTTGAACACGTACCCACATAAGCCCCAGGAATCTCCAAAACCATTCATACCTACCCCCTTTCTCTTTCCTCACTTACGGAAAGAACATCATGACAGCACACGTGGTAGGATTGAAGAGGTCCCAAACTAAGGGAAACCCAAAACGTAAACCACATTTTCCAGTGTACAAAACAGTACAAACTTAACTGATACTACAAATGAATCAATCATTTAAATCTTATGACAGTAATGTGTGGCATAAACTTATCCACTCAAATTACAGTGGGCAGTTAACCTCTGGGTGGGCTATGTGCCAGTGTTATCCTTGTAAACTGTCTCCTCTTGGAAGTATGAGTGAGGTGTTCTAAGCACAGCTGAACTTAAGCTTCACCTTTCTAAACTAAGTCAGCTAAATGTCGGTAATAATTTGGGGTATTTTATGAATGTTTATGAAAAACAAGGTTTGTTCCATGTTGTATATTATATGTCTAGTTTTTGAAATTTAGCAAGTTAGATATTTTAATATAAAAGATCACCATTCCTGGTATTTTTAAATATAGGTTGCAAAAATTAATATTTATTATCTGTTATCATGCTATAAAGCTCTAAATGAATAAATCATTAGATACTGAAATTTGAATTGATATATATCAAATGAACTGTGAAATGCGAAGCTCTGTGTCTTTGGTTAGAAAACTGAAATATGTATATACATTGTGTATATACCAAGAAAATAATGTCATTATTACATATTTTTCTAATTAAAAATCTAGCAATTGCCTTTTTATTTATCTTCATTGAGATCCCTGGGCTGGAAAGTGCAATAAAACTACATTAGATCAATACACCTTAGAAAGATCTAGTTAGTAACAGGCTTAGAAGGAAACTGTGCTTTTGTTACTGACATAATAAATCTTAAGTTTTTAGTTAAAGCAAATGCATATTTTAATAATAGTGAGGAAGACAGTTGTGTTATTTCTTTAAAACAATTCAACCAAATAAAAGCATGCTTACTGTAAAACTCTCCAAATCTGTTTTGATGAAAATATGACATACCTAAAAAAAGGTATGTGGTCGCAAGGAGTTGGACATGACTGAGGGACTGAACTGAACTGAATTAAAAAAAAAGGTAATCCAGTATATCAAGATTATATGTACAAAGGTGTTAATTGATACAAAATGTTTCTGATTATGAAAGCAAATCATATTTTTGATAGCATTTGAAAATATAAAAATTATAAATAAGATTATAAAAATCACTTTTGAAAAAGATTTCATCTAGCCACATTTTGCACTATGCAATTAAAAATTGACTGTATACATTTATTTTAATGGCTTGATCCTCAGTTAAAAACTCCTTAAAAGACCCAGCATTGATGATAATGACAGATGAAGTGAGATCACTGAAAATGTACCAAGTACTTCTAAAATATTTCATAAATATAACACAAAAGAATAATAAAAACAGACAGCAAATTACCTTAAAAATTAGAAATAACTTAAAGTAAGAATAAGCATATACAGTGAAGATTACTTGCACAGCTAGACACCTACTTGAAAATCCAGGCAGTTAAGGAGCTAAACAAACATTTAATACATTATCAGATAAAAAGTTATTTCTAGAATGTATGGGAAAGTGAATATGTTGCCAAATAATTTACAAGTTGAATGCAATCTTCTTAATTTCAGAGTAAAAGTCATTCTTGATTATATAATTTGCCAAAATTAGCATCAGAATTATGTTGAGGCCAGGTGTCAGTAAACAAAAGTGAGTGATTTTATATTTAGTGACTCCAGATCCTTGTCACTCTCTACCTTGATATTTTCTCAGTTTTCCAGTGACCAGTGACAAGGTTCACCAGCATAATTTGGTGTGGCCATAGGACAGTTTATATCCAGGGTCCTCTCAAACCAGTCAGTGCCCATGACAAACCACACGTTAAATATTATATCATCCTGACGTCTACATGAAAGATAAGGTCAATCTGTTATCTCTCCCACAATGTTCCCATTTTAATATGGACTATACCTAGTTTTGGATGCAGATGGTAACTGCAGCCATGAAATTAAAACATGCTTGCCTCTTGGAAGAAAAATTATGACCAACCTAGACAGCTTATTAAAAGGCAGAGACATAACTTTGCCAACAAAGGTCCATCTAGTCAAAGCTACGGTTTTTCCAGTAGTCACATACGGATGTGAGAGTTGGACTATAAAGAAAGCTGATTGCTAAAGAATTGATGCTTTTGAGAATCCTTTGGACAGCAAGAAGATCCAACCAGTTCATCCTAAAGGAAATCAGTCCTGAATATTCATTGGAAGGAATGACGCTGAAGCAGAAACTCCAATACTTTGGCCACCTGATGTGAAGAACTGATTCATTGGAAAAGACCCTGATGCTGGGAAAGACTGAAGGCACGAGGAGAAGGGGATGACAGAGGATGAGACAGTTGGCTGGCATCACTAACTCAGTGGACATGAGTCTGAGTAAACTCTAGAAGTTGGTGATGAACAGGGAGGCCTCGTGTGCTTCACTCCATGGGGTCACAAAGAGTCGGACACGACTGAGTGACTGAACTGAACTGAACTGATGCCTAGTTTAAGCCAAAGGGAGCCTCAATCTGTCCACTCCTTATTTCCAAAAAGAGACTCCCACTTGACTCTGGCTGGCTCTTGGCTTATCTCCATGGTCTCTGTTCACCCCACCCTGGAAAGAAAGCACTGACTTCTCTAATTGGTGTGTTTAGGACAAAGAATCACATGTGCTCCCTCAACCTTTCCTCTTTGCCATTTTAAGGAACTAGTCTGTTTGGTTCACTAGTCTCAACCTCAGAAATTTGCCTGGGTTATGGGGTGGGCTCAAAAGTATTTGTAAAATGAACAACAACAAATAAACTGTGTGTATTTCACATCACGGGTCAAATATTAGCATGTTTCTATGGTCAAAGACCTAGACCTGCATTCTACACAGAGTCTGCCATTACTCTAGCATTTAATTGCATGTCCATCTCTCTACACTTTTGAGCTAACTCTAATAGGCACAGAATTCAGACAGGTATAATGACTAGTATTTGTTGGGTGTCCTGAAGCCATGAAACAGGAGTGAGAAGAAAACATAATGAGACACAGTTAGGTCGATATACTAGAGAACATCCTGTTTTTTAATGAAGGCTATTCAGAGACAGCATGCATTGTCTTTAGTATGCCCAATCTCAATGAGAAAATCTGGCAGAAACCAGATTCTTGAGAGGATATTATAGGAATGATCCCAGCCCCAGAGATAGAATTGGTCTCGATGTAACAGTCAGTGTCTAGTCAAGAAAGCAGGAACTACTCCAGATATTTCAAGCAGAGAGAGGTTTAATGGAAGGTTTGCTAACAAAAACGTCAGAAGTGTTGCTGTTGTTCAGTCATTCAGTCGTGTCTCTTTGTGACCCCATGAACTGTAGCACTCCAGGCCTCCCTGTCCATCGCCATTTCCCAGAGCTTGCTCAAACTCATGTCCATCGAGTCGGTGTACCATCCAACCATCTCATCTTCTGTCCCCTTCTCCTCCTGCCTTCAATCTTTCCCAGCATCAGGGTATTTTCTAATGAGTTGGTTCTATGTATCAGGTCACCAATGTATTGCAGCTTCAGCTTCAGCATCAGTCTTTCCAATGAATATTGAGGATCAGTTTCCTCTAGGATTGACTCGTTTGATCTCCTTGCATTTCAAGGGACTCCCAACAGTCTTCTGCAACACCACAGTTCAAAAGCATCAATTCTTTGGCGCTAAACCTTCTTTATGGCCCAACTCTCACATCTGTACATGACTACTGGAAAAACCATAGCTTTGACTATATAGACCTTTGTCAGCAAAGTAATCACTCTGCTTTTTAATATGCTGTCTAGGTTTCTCATAGCTTTTATTCCAAGGAGCAAACATCTTTTAATTCATGGCTGTAGTCACCATCTGCAGTGATTTTGAAGCCCAACAAAATAAAGTCTGTCACTGTTTCCATTGTTTCCCCATCTATTTGTCATGAAGTGATAGGACCAGATGCCAGGATCTTAGTTTTGTGAATGCTGAATTTTAAGCCAACTTTTTCACTCTCCCCTTTCACTTTCATCAAGAGGCTCTATAGTTCCTCTTTGCTTTCTGTCCTAAGGATGGTGTCATCTGCATATCTGAGGTTGTTGATATTTCTCTGGGCAATCCTGATTCCAGCTTGGTCTTCATCTAGCCTGGCATTTTGTATGATGTACTCTGCTGTCATAAGGGTAGAAGAAGCAGAACTAAAAAGTGGACAATACTGGAGGAGCGTGAGAAGGGGATGTCAGAGCTCTTTTTCTAACCCCAGGCTGAACTCACGATCCAGCCCTTCAGCTGACATAGAGATGTCAAGGCTGTAGTTTCTTTGACTATAGCAAAGGAACCGAGGGACTACTGGTTTCTACTGACAGTGCTGAAACCCCCACTGACACACTCAGGACCTTGTCACTTAAAAGTCGCTTCTACAGCTCAGAGTTACCTTCCTGTGCTGCCACTGCTGCCACCAGAGACACCACAGAAATGGAAATTAAAGAATGCTTCTTTCTTCTTTCCTCTTGCAGTCTCCTGTTAGTGCTTCCCATTGGCCAAATCTTTGTAGAACTATTTGTGAGCAAGGGAGTAAGAGAAGATGACTTTGTTCACTTCCAGCTACCATACAAAGGAGAACAATGGAAGGCTGGGATGAAGCTGAGAGCCAGTAGACCAGTAACTGGAACATCAGAGAATGTATTTTTAACAAGTTTTTTAGAGATCTAATAGAAATTTGTTACAAAATAAAAACTGCTCATTGTTTCTTCTGTAGAAATGACTGTATCAGGCAACTAGAGAAAGTTAAAAGAAGTAAATCCTCCAGTTATCCAAAATATCAAAAATACTAATACTGAACTACAGCTGCTAAAGTATACATAATCAATGGTTTACATTCCTCATGGAGAGAACTAATTAGAGAATTAAACTATGCTAAACCTACCAACTACATTTACCCCATAATATATAACCAAAAAAAAGATTGGTGTGGGCAACTCTGGAAAGCTTTCAAAAGGAGATTAAACCTAACATGTACTTTTAGGTGAGCTAGTGCTTGGTTATTCTGGGGTTAATAAAAGATAACCTAAGCTAAGGAATAGAAGCTATATTGAGGTAATGTATAGATGGTGAATATGGAAAAGTAAAGTGAGAAAAATTAACTCACCAAAGTGTTTAAACATTAGAGTAGGATTAGATTATAGGGGACCTAAAATTATACTCAACTTTGCAGAAAACTACCTAGCAGTAAGAAATGCGGTAAAAATAGGTACTTTTGAAGCTTTCTTTGTTGGAAAGATTTTATTCCACAGTCTGCCAACTAAGAAAAACTGAAATTTTATTCTCCACTTTAATCTAGAAGGAATGATCAGCCTAAAATATATTGGGTAATTTTCTTTGGGAAGTCTTCTAAATCATTTTAAGGTGTCATTCTGTGGGGTATTTGTAGCAACATTCAACACTCTTGACTTTTTCTGATATCCTTATCACTTCCATTCATATAATCCTCTTCATAATTCCATCACACTAAATAACTGATAAATATTTGTATACTAGTAATATCAGTAGTATAAATAGGTGGCTCTTAAGAGTCAAAACAGCACAGTGGTTAAAAGAATAGATAATGGAAGCCAAATTGCATAAATTCAAAACACAGCTCCATACTTATCATGTGTGGGTCCTTGGATATATTATTTAAACTTCTCTTTGCTTCATCTGTCAAATGGAATGATGCGGAATTTACCTTTCTAGATTGTCATCAGGATTAAATGCATTCAAAATATGTTAAACACTGAAAACAGGGTACAGCACATGCAACAATTTATACATTAATTTTATTTTTTCCACTATCCCCAGCATATGGTTTATAAACCAATCATTATCTCCAGAGGTACCTTCATCTCCTGTGGCAGTTCATCTCATTTTGGACCACTGAAATTGTACAATCTTTTAAACATATTTATTCACATTGGAGCCCTTATGATTTCTAGCCATTGTTCCTATTTCTGCCTTTGAAGCCACCTAGAATGAATGTGCTATATTCTCTCTTGCATATATCTCTCTTTCATAGACCAGGAGAGAAATACCAGTTTCCTCTCTCCAAATTCTTCTTTTTCACACAACTCTTAATACCACATTTCCTTTCATTATTACTCATAAATTTCTTAGACACTCATGAAAGTAGTTTCCATTTGCCAATATCATTATCATATATTCAGGTAACAATCGCATTTTCATCTCTAAAGAAGTGCCCACTGGGGAACTCAAATCGACAGTGGGGCAGATATAATTGAATAGAGGGACCTTCCACCACCCATCAGTCATTGGCTTAAGTAATATGCATGTCTATGAAACTGGACCCATCACCATCAAATCATTTCTTTAGAGGTAGTTCTCAAAAGGCTCTCCTTTACCTGGACTAGTAAACTGATGGAGATAATTCCAGAAGAAAGGAAGAAAGATACGTTATCAGCCCCCCTCAGCCTCACCCACTGCTACCGGCTCTTAATTCGTGTTCAGCAACATTTAAGCTATAAAGATTAAAAACTTCTCCTGCTATGAAATGATCAATATTCACAGAGGTTAAGCACTGCAGAGTAACCACACATTAAAAATTATAATATGTATTAATTTAGCATAATGCTTTGAAAGGGTCAAAGATTTTTAATGTTCTTTACATAGTCCCTCTTAGCATGCTAACCAATTATTTATAAAACATTATTAAAACTTAAAATCAATCAACTTTTTTTGACCTTGTAATTTATATTAAGAAGTTTCTTTCTCTCTCCTTTTTTTTTTTAATCTAGACTGTAACTTAACAGACTGAAATATCTGTTCTGAAGCAAATATTATAAAAATGCAATTATGAAATTTTTGAAAGATATTTTCCAATATTATATCACTATGATTTATAAAATTATATACTACCTCAAGAGAATTCAGAGAAAATCATCCTGTTAGTAAAACCAATCTTTACTCTGATGATGTTGTTGGGGGAGTGTGTAATTTCCCTGGTTCTGTCTCGTCACAACAAAAATTTGAACCGATGGATGCACCAGTGTTACAGCCCTGTGTAATTTCCTTAGATGGACCAGTGTTACAGCTCTGAGTTACAGCTCAGCTTTCTTTAGAAAGCAAAGGAAAATACATCCTCAAGGTGTGAGGGCGGGCCGACACAAAAGATGCCAAGAGAAGCCCTCCCAGGGCTCAATTTGGCTCCTCTTTTTATGTGTTTTTTCTCCTCCCCTTGAGCCTGCCCTATGTAAATTGGGCTAGCCAGGAGATCAGTTTGAACCTCTATCTGAGGTTCTCACTCCAGTGCTTCAGTTCAGTTCACTTCAGTTGCTCAGTCGTGTCCGACTCTTTGTGACCCCATGAATCGCAGCACACCAGGCCTCCCTGTCCATCAACAACTCCCAGAGTTCACTCAGACTCACGTCCATCAAGTCAGTGATGCTATCCAGCCATCTCATCCTCGGTCGTCCCCTTCTCCTCCTGTCCCCAATCCCTCCCAGCATCAGAGTCTTTTCCAATGAGTCAACTCTTTGCATGAGGTGGCCAAAGTACGGGAGTTTCAGCTTTAGCATAATTTCTTCCAAAGAAATCCCAGGGTTGATCTCCTTCAGAATGGACTGGTTGGATCTCCTTGCAGTCCAAGGGACTCTCAAGAGTCTTCTCCAACACCACAGTTCAAAAGCATCAGTTCTTCGGTGCTCAGCCTTCTTCACAGTCCAACTCTCACATCCATACATGACCACAGGAAAAACCATAGCCTTGACTAGATGGACCTTAGTCAGCAAAGTAATGTCTCTGCTTTTGAATATACTATCTAGGTTGGTCATAACTTTTCTTCCAAGGAGTAAGCGTCTTTTAATTTCATGGCTGCAATCACCATCTGCAGTGATTTTGGAGTCCCAAAAAAATAAAGTCTGACACTGTTTCCACTGTTTCCCCATCTATTTCCCATTAAGTGATGGGACCAGAGGCCATGATTCATTTTCTAAATGTTGAGCTTTAGGTCAACTTTTCCCTCTCCACTTTCACTTTCATCATGAGGCTTTTTAGTTCCTCTTCACTTTCTGCCATAAGGGTGGTGTCATCTGCATATCTGAGGTTATTGATATTTCTCCCAGCAATCTTGATTCCAGCTTGTGTTTCTTCTAGTCCAGTGTTTCTCATGATGTACTCTGCATAGAAGTTAAATAAGCAGGGTGACAATATACAGCCTTGACATACTCCTTTTCCTATTTGGAACCAGTCTGTTGTTCCATGTCCAGTTCTAACTGCTGCTTCCTGACCTGCATACAGATTTCTCAAGAGGCAGGTCAGGTGGTCTGGTATTCCCATCTCTTCCAATCCTTAGACCTTCCTTTATTCTATTTTCACAGGCTGTTCCCTTCTTTGTCTTTTAGCCACAACCATTTTGGGCTCCTTTTTCCTATTCTAACTACCTAAGAGTCCCTCCTCAAGATATAGGAGGCCCAATTCTTTGCAAATATGGGTGTTGAGGTCTCTCTGGCTATTTCCGGCTGAGCTGGGATGGCAAGGGGCATTGGGCCTCCCCCTCTTGCTAGTCTCAAGCCTCAGAGTCCTTATAGCAGTGTCCATCTAAGCGTGAATGATATTTTCCATGGTCAGCTGTAGTTTTATATATCCTTGTTGAACTGGCACTGCCTGTTGTATAGCCTGTTGACATGGGCAGAGACAAAATGGGTTAGAGAATTGATTATACATGGAGCAATCTTAAGCAGCATCAATATGGTGATAACAAGAATTAGTAAAGGCATTCAGTTCAGTTCAGTCGCTCAGTTGTGTCCAACTCTTTGTGACCCCATGAATCACAGCATGCCAGGCCTCCCTGTCCATCACCAACTCCCGGAGTTCACTCAGACTCACTTCCATCGAGCCAGTGATGCCATCCAGCCATCTCATCCTCTGTTGTCCCCTTCTCTGCCTGCCCCCAATCCCTCCCAGCATCAAAGTCTTTTCCAATGAGTCAACTCTTCACATGAGGTGGCCAAAGTACTGCAGTTTCAGCTTTAGCATCATTCCTTCCAAAGAAATCCCAGGGCTGATCTCCTACAGAATGGATTGGTTGGATCTCCTTGCAGTCCAAGGGACTCTCGAGAGTCTTCTCCAATACCACAGTTCAAAAGCATCAATTCTTCAGTGCTTAGCCTTCTTCACAGTCCAACTCTCACATCCATACATGACCACAGGAAAAACCATAGCCTTGACTAGATGGACCTTAGTTGGCAAAGTAATGTCTCTGCTTTTAAATATGCTATCTAGGTTGGTCATAACTTTTCTTCCAAGGAGTAAGCGTCTTTTAATTTCATGGCTGCAGTCACCATCTGCAGTGATTTTGGAGCCCCCAAAAATAAAGTCTGACACTGTTTCCACTCTTTCCCCATCTATTTCCCATGAAGTGATGGGACCAGATGCCACGATCTTCATTTTCTGAATGTTGAGCTTTAAGCCAACTTTTTCACTCTCCTCTTTCACTTTCATCAAGAGGCTTTTTAGTTCCTCTTCACTTTCTGCCATAAGGGTGGTGTCATCTGCATATCTGAGGTTATTGATATTTCTCCCAGCAATCTTGATTCCAGCTTGTGTTTCTTCCAGTCCAGCGTTTCTCATGATGTACTCTGCATAGAAGTTAAATAAGCAGGGTGACAATATACAGCCTTGATGTACCGCTATCACTAGGAGAAGGATCCCCCAAAGCAAGATTGTAGCCACCCCCAAGAACTCTCTAGCTCATTCTTTGAGGTCCTGTAGGATCTATAATGTTTTTCTTTAGGACTGTGAGACTTTCTTTATCTTAGCTGGAGGTATTTACCCAGAAACATCACGTCTCATTCAAGATGGCTGAAGTCTCTCCTTGTTCAGGAATCAGGAGCTCTATCTCCTATGTATTTTGGAGTACAACCCCTGCCAAGCTATGCTGGCTCTTTAAAGCCATCCTGAGAAATCTTATCCCCAGAAACTTGATTTTGGTGATGTTCATTAGAATGGCACTCATTTGTAGTCCAGATCTCCCAGGGGCTCACAGGTGTATTGAGTGTCCTCTTTTGTTTTCTTCCACAGCTTGACTAGTAAGTAGCAATCCAGGAGTCATGTCCAGGTACCTTGACTGCTGTGGGAGTAGATAGTATTACAGGTTAGGGGCCCATCCATGTGGGCTGAGTTGAGCTTTTGGGGACCCATCCTTCCAGACCTTAATTAGGACTTGAGTCCCTGGAGCATATAGTGGTAGATCTTTAGAATCTTTGGGGTCCTGGTTGACACCCCACAAGCATATATCTTATTGGAATTGCTCAATGGCCATGGTATAAGACCAGAGGGTTTGAGCCTCTGGATTTAAAAAGAAGTCATTAACATACACAAAAGGTCTCCCATACAGCATCTCATATGGACTAAGACCAATCTGTTTCTTAGGGGCAATGCAGGTGCAGAAGACTACTATTGGTAAAGCCGCCTTCCATCGCAGGGAGGTCTCCTGGGTTATCTTTTTATTGTTGATTTTAAGAATTGATTGACTTTCTACTTTTCCTGAAGACTGAAGCCTCCAGTCTCAGTCCCCAATGGATAGTAAGAATGCCCAATGTTTTAAGAGACCCCTTGGGTGAACTTAGAAGTAAATGATGTCCCATTTTCACTTTGTAATGACCTGGGCAGACCAAATCTCAGAATGATTTCATGCAGCAGTTTTTTTTTTGTTTTTGTTTTTTTTTTTTTTACCACCTCCTCAGCCTTCTCAGTCCTGGTGGGAAAGCCTTCAATCCATCCTGTGAATGTATCTATCATGACTAGTAGGTATTTATACATCCAGGTGAAATCCTTCTGCCAGTCCTCTCCTGGGTAGATCCCACACCATTGGATGAACTGAAAAAGCTGGGGTCTTCGAGCTCCTTGGTGGTTATTTAACTGGCAAGTGGGAGAAGAGGAGACCACTTGCCTTATAGTTGTTTGGAGACCTGCTCCTCTGAAGGACCTTACTAGTAATCTTTGGAGGGCCTTCTCCCCTAAATGATCAGTGGCATGTAAGGAATTAACCAATTTCCACTGGAGGTTCCCAGACAGAAAAAGGAGTCCTTCCTTTAAAACCCTCACTCTTAGCTTTAAGGGTCTCATCTGTAGTATATGAAGGAGTTTCTGGCAAATTGGTCTGTGGAACTAAGGTGGCAACCCCTATTAGGTCATTGTTCTGTGATGCTGCTCTCTTAGCTGCCTGATCAGCTGCTAGGTTCCCTCATTCCACTTCTGTTCTCCTTTTTTGGTTTCCTTTAAAATGGAAGACTGAAGTCTCAGCGGGCAGATGGACTGCCTCCAAGAGCCTAAGGATTTGATCACCATATTTGATTGGAGACCCTCGGGTGGTCAAGTGGCCCCTTTCTTTCCAAATAGCAGCATGTGCATGTAGCACCAGAAAGGCATACTTGGAGTCAGTGTAAATGGCTACTCTTTTTCCTTTTCCCAGCTCTAAAGCTTGAGTCAGGGCTATGAGCTCAGCTAATTGGGCTGAAGTACCTGGTGGCAAAGGTTTAGCCTCTATGGTCTCAAAACTGGAGACTACAGCATATATGGCTCTTCTTTTTCCATCCAAGACAAACCTGCTTCCATCAGTGTACCAGATTTCCTCAGGATTGGTCAGAGGATCTTCTGACAGTCCCTCTTCGAGTTTTATCCGGTGGTCCAAAATTTCTAGGCGAGAGTGAAAGGGGAGAGAGCCCTCAGGGGTAGGCAGGAGGGTGGCTGGGTTAAGAACCTCACAAGGGGGTATAGTCAGGCCTGGATTTTCCATCAGCACTACTTGATATATGAAGATTCTTTGATTAGACATCCATAAATGGCCTCTCCCATCCAGGAGTTGTTTCACTTGGTGACTGTGAAAAATAGTTAATTTGCCCCCAAAAGAGAGTTTTAAAGCATCTTCTATGAGGAATGCAATAGCAGCAAGATTTCAAAGGCAGGGAAAGATCTCTTCCCAATAAGGAAATAGGACACTCAGGGACCCCCCAGAAACTGGTGGGAAATATTTGTCCATCTCAGCAACAAAGTGCTCAGGTGAATATTTTTGTAATTGTTTTTCCTATAGCACCTAAAATAGTACAGGTTTAGGAGGAGAAGGCTCCAGATTAAGGAGGTCAGGTCAGAGTAGGTAACCCCTGTGTCAACCAGGAAATTCTCGGACCCACCTGTCACATCCAGTTGCACCCCTGGCTCCAGCCCCATGATGGGTATCTGTAACAGGCGGGCTGGCTGGAGTGGGCCACTTCAGTCCTGTTGAACCATCCTGAAGGGAGGCTTGACGCTTGACCTTGAGGCTCTGGAGTCCCGAGGGGAGAGAGCTGCTTAATGCCCCAATTGATGGCATTTGTAGCAAGCCCTTTTAGGAGACTTGTCACAGTTTGCACACTCTTTGGCCCAATGCCCTGCCTGTCTACAGATTAGGCATTTGTCTCATGCCTTGTCCTTTAAGGACTTGGGGTTTGCCATAGGGCTTCCCTGGAGGGCGGCCAGCATCTGGGCATACCTTATCACTTTCTTTTTCTCCATTTCCTGGGCCTTGGCCGCCCTCTCCTGTTCTGTTATAAAAGGTATCGATGGCTGTCTGGACCATCTCATCTATAGAGCAACAGGGTCCTGCTGTTGTAACTGTTGTAACTTTATCCTGATATCTGATGCACACTGGGACAGGAATTTTCCTTTAAAATCACCTGTCCCTCATAAGAGTCTAAGTCCAGACTGGTAAACATTTGGAGGTCCTCTTTTAGCCTTTCCAGAAAGGCAACGGGGTTCTCGTTGTGCTCCTGAGTTATTGCTGAGACTGGGCATGGCACCACAACTAATAGGCTTCCTTCTATTTCCATGGGTGGACTTCCTTAGGGGTGTGTCTTTCTGAAGCTTATCCTATCCAGTACTGCTGCAACCTGAGAGCCATGTATCCCTTGGTCAGGGTGCAGATCCCCAGGCAGGCTGAGGAGTGACAGCCCACTGGAGATCAAGTCCCCGGGCAGGTCAAGGAAGCCTGGCCTCCCAAGAATTGAGTCCCCAGGCAGGTTGAGGCATGTCTACCTCCTGGACCCCTGGACTGGAGTTGGGCATCCCCCAGGTCTCCAGTGTGACCAATGCTAGGTAGGATTAAGGGGTTGTAACTCATTGCTGGTTTGTCTACCACAGATGGGAAGAGATACCATGATCTAAAGTAGTCCAAGCCTGTGCTCTGAGACTGGGAACCTGGTGAAACAGCCATAAGCCTTATCCTCTTACTGCTCTGAGGGAATGTAAGTCACTGATTTCTTCCCCTAGTCTCCCATAAGAGCAGTTTAGGGTGTTTCCGATGGTAAACATTTCATTGTCGTAGACCCACTTTAGGTAATAACAGAAGTAATGACAAAGGAGTGGGTTATCTGGTCCTGTTAGGGGTGTTAGGAGTATTTTAATAATAATAAGCAGGGTAGAGTGATGTTGCCTACAAGGGGCAGGGTTCTGATTGTAGGAGTTTGTAAGTGGCTTAAGAACAAATTGATAAGAGGCAACAAACCAGGTGTTCCAAAAAAGTAGAGTAGAGATTTGATCTAGGTGTATGTTTGTAACTTTAGGAGAAGGGTGATAAAGGTTTGGGCTCAAATGGCCTGAAGGGCTAACTCCCAAAGTGGCAAACATTATCCCTGGAAGCCCAATTGCCCTTGAAGGGATGCCACCAACAGATGGACTTCTAGCAGGCATTGTGTGACTGTCACTCACCTTAGTGGGTTCTCTGAGAGATTTTATTGTTGCACATGTTGCAGGAAACACGGAAGATGAAGGCCTGAATATCTAGAGGGATTGGATATTATATAGTATTTCCCTCCCAAGGGCCAGCTATTTTCTGGTCGTCCCTCAAGAAGATTGTAGAGGCAACATTGTGGGTCCCAACTGGGCTCAGGAAAAGAGCAAGAAACAGGAAGGAAGTGGGCAGGGCACAACTTTTGAAAAAATGACATAGCCCACGGGCATATTTAAACTGATTAAAAATCAAATTGGTCCATGATGACAAATCAAATTCAATTAAATCTTGATCCTCAATCTGCAAGCTAAATGACACACCCAGAGGCACCAGATCAGTTCTAAGTCACTGTCAAAAGACTGAGGAGTGGGTGGTTCCCTAACTGTTGGGTTGATTCTCCCACTCATTAGCATATGAAATCAACTAACCACACCACATTCCACGGCCACCACACTCACTCTGTGGAGTGTGCTTCTCTCTGAATCTGAACAAATCCACCTCTTACCTGTCTTTCTGTCTCTCACTGAATTTTTTTCAATGAGACATCAAGAGCCTGAGCTTCATTAGGTCCTGAAGCCAGGTACCATGGGTTTTGGCCAGGCTCAAGTTCCAGGAGAGAGTTACTGAAGGACAGGAGGAAAAAGCAGTGGGAAAAACATGCCAAGGAATCCCCTTCATAACCTGCTGGAAAATCTGCTAAATACCTGACCTGTACTCAGTTTTCATTGGCCTGATCCTTGGCACAAAGAAGATTAAGAGCAGAAGAAACTCCACCCACTTGGACAACAGCTACCAGGGCAGAGCCGATAGTGGAGGCTTTGGGACACACTGGGGAGTAGCCCCTGCCAGAGTCCCTCAGCTGCACCTACTGCCACTTGCCTATTCACAGAGGTTCGAGGAAACAAGAAATGAGCGATTGTAAAGGAATTAAGATTTTGTTAGCCATATGTCCTTCCAACCGTAGGGACGAGGACTTCCTACCCCAACTGCAGGTCTTCTGGAACCTGAGACTGAGCCATGTGAGCTTTGCCGAGTTTGTTTTTGCTGTCCCAGTTTCCAGCAGGCTGGACTTCTTGTCACTTCCCCTGCACTCAGTTTTCTTCACGTTCAGCTTCCACCATGGGAGCTTTCGCCAAATTGGGCTTCTACTGTGCTTGGCCTCCACTTTGCGGGGGCTGAGCTGAGATTGTTTCAGCCAGGTTAAATCTGAATCACGGCACCATAGATGTCAGGGGAGTGTATAATTTCCTCAGTTCTGTCTCGCCGCAACAAAAATTTGAAGCGATGGATGCACCAGTGTTACAGCCCTGTGTAATTTCCTCAGACACATCAGTGTTACAGCTCTGTGTCACAGCTCAGTTTTATTTAGAAGCAAAGGAAAATACATCCTCGAGGCATGAGGGTGGGCCAACCCAAAAGATGTGAACAGAAGAAAAGCCCTCCTAGGGCTCAATTTTGGCTCCTCTCTTTATGTTTTTTTCTCCTCCCCCTGAGCCTGCCCTGTGTAAATTGAGCTAGCCAGGAGGGCTGTTTTACCTGAGAGTCTTACTCCAGTCCTTGGATCTTCCTTCGTTCTATTTCTGCAGGCTTTCCCCTTCTTTGTCTTTTAGCCACCACCATTTTGGACTCCTTTTTCCTATTCTAACTACCTAATATTGTCTTAGCTAGCTAATTATGCATTATTCTAAGAGAAAAGACGGTGGTGGGTGCGGTCAACCTTGTATCAGAGATTTTCTTCATCTGTGGTCCTAGAAGAACTTACCCTTTTAGGCCTCAGGGTAAGCAGTCAAGAGCATTGCAAACCAAGATTCAGGTTTAGATTAAACCTGCAGGGGCCACAGAACAATTTATCCCCTTGACAAATCTTTTCTGCTGGTTAATCAATGGAATTTTATGGCCCATTTCTTGAATAATATATTTGAGCTTATTTTATGTGTACCTGCCTTAAGTTGCTGATCCTATAAAAATGAAAGCTGACTATATAGTCTTGTCAAATTTTTGGAGATACACATTTTCCTAATTGGATTTGTTGATTTATTGCTAACAAAGATAAAACTTTCTACTTCAGCCACTTATCTGGGTTTTGAAATTGCTTCAACCTGAAAGCAAATTGTATGAGTCTGAAAAAAGTGCTTGAAGCACATTTAGCCACAAAAATATTAACTTGATAGAAAAGAAACAAGCAAAGAAAAAGACACATAAAATCTTCTTCTTTAAATTCTGGAGTAACATTATTACAAGTACAGCTATTTAAGTAGAAAATTAAATTGTGGCAACTACTGCCAAATACATTTGCTCAGATTACAGACTCAGTTTCATAATTAGTTTTCTATCAGAATATTATAATTAGTGGTAATCAGGTTATCAACATTTTATAATTATAGTATTTGTGGAGTAAAACTATAGTTATATAATTAATATTCTATGACTAATATTTAAACAGGAAATAAGAAAACAACCCCTAAAGCCTATGGAGAATACTTATAAAATCTCATGGCAGGCAATAGGAAACGCTTTACTTTTTGAATCTTTATAAGGAAGAATAGGTATCTTCAGTTTCCTCCCCATGTTTTATTCTATAATTCCTAACTAGCCTAGAAAACAAAGATGGCTGACTGACTTTCCATTTTAGGCTTCTATGAGGTAGTGGCTATTCTGCATATGCTATTATTTTATTTAATAACATGTTTGCTGTTATGTTGGAATTCTTCTATTTATTATGATGTTGATATATAACCACTTAGAGAAGTATAATCTATGCTATCCAAAGTAACTAGAAACAAGAGAGTTTCATGTTTGAAAAGCTCTAAGTGTATCTTTGTGTCATTGAGCACACTATGCCTGGCAAAGGATGAATCCCACCCAAGAACCAAGAAATCTTTCTTGGGTAACTGAAGAAAAGCTGAAGTTCTACCAATATTGAGTCAGAAGACAAAAACAACTCTTTGAAGCTAAATAAAATAAAACTTACAGCCTCTTGAACTAACACTCATTTTCAAATTTGGCTATTCTCTAGAACTAACATGAATTCATACTTTTACCTCCTGTCTGTGTTCTTGAATTTAATCCATATTAATGATGCACTTTTAAGTGCATTACCTCGCCATTTGGAATGTTAGAATAAGTAAATAGAGTGAGGAAAAAAAAAAAACCTGGAGGAAGCGGCACAGCTGCTATGTCCATGCCTTGGACCTGTGTTTGTCTAGGAAGCCATACTGACTTCATACTGGAGTCAGATTCGATAAGCACCAAAGGAACTAAGTAAATTATACAGAGTATAGAGAAGCTTATTATTATAAAGTGTCAGAACTTAATGCTCCTGGAGAGTCATTACATTATAGAAGGACTAACTGAACAGGCATCCTAATTTCTTCACTTTAAAGGTCAAGTTCTCAAGGAAGCTGAGACACTAGTCCCGCATGTCAAATCACTTTTAAACTGGTAGTAGGGTAATTCAAAGTATTAATACATGTTTAGCTCTTGTTTTCCAAATTGGAATCAATATCAAATTAACAGGGAAAAACAGGGAATCATTGTTGGGTGGGAAAAAAATGCAACATAGGACACTTTGGTGGGGTGGGGGGTGGTGAGGGAAAGAGGAGGAAAAAAAGGAACACTTATTCAGCAGAGAGCTACAAGGTCCATGATCTGTCTTTTTAAGTCACACATCCCTGGAGGTCCAGTGGTAAAGACTCCACACTTTCACTGCGGGGACACAGGTTTGATCCCTGGTCAGGGAAGATCCCATAGGCTGTGCAGTGTGGCCAAATTTAAACAAAGTCACACTGATCCTAACTTATTTTCAGAACTAACATATTTAGCTGAAGGAGGGCACAGATAATCTAGAGAATGCTTCCAATATTGAATAAGAAGATGAGTGCTTTTTTATAAAGCAACAGTAGCACAGAATTTTGAAGTCATTTCAGAAAAACAAATTCTACATACGGAACTTGGTGTTAAAGATTGTCATTTAGTCCAGAATTTATTTTATGTAGGAATGAAAAATAAGGCTTTTAGCCCTCCTTTTCTAAAAACAACACAAATGATTTCCCAACATAAGCATTCTGCCAGGAAGCTGACAAATAAATGTTGCCTTTGCTTCATTTTTGCAAATTTGGATCAGAAGTAGGAGAATTTGGCCTTGAATTACCAACCTCTTTGTTTTGGCGCTATAAATAAATTGTTGAGAAGTGAGAAAGCAATTACAAAAACAGCAAAGAAAACCAAGATTTAAACAAACATTGATTGCAAGTAGAGAAAAACAAAAAGGTAAACCAACCAACATTATAATTTATCACTCACATAAAAATCCAAATATAGGAAAGGTAAAATAAAAAGCTCTCAAATATTACACTCCAGGCAAAATTTCAACAACTGCGTGTAAAATGCTCCCTCTCCCTAAGTGGCCCCTTCTTTCTTATTCACATATCCACTCCCAGCACTCTTTCCTTATCTATTTTAGGGAAATTATTACGCTTTAAAATGTTAGCTCTGGTCATCAGTATTTGACTAGGTCTGTGTGGCAGCTGACAACTGAAGTGACAGAGATGCTTTTAATTTTCAAATTCTCTAAAGTTGTAAGAATAGAAAAATTGTTTCTCTAAACTTCTCAAAGTCCTTGTGGAAATTTACTTCTGATGCGTGGAAGAAGCCCACTCTCTATAATCAAGGCCAGTGTCTGTCATCATAAAATTTTCCTGACTTACTGAGCCTTTCCTCCTATTCACAAACACAAATGCAGTTTTTTAGATGCTTGAATGTATTTATGATTATTATATTTTATCTCATTCATATCAGTATATTTTTGTTTTTTTAGCAAAGTATAGCTGATTTACAATGTCATGTTATATTCAGATGTACAGAACAGTAATCCAGTTACATATATGTGGGTTTCCCTGGTGGCTCAGACAGTAAAGAACCTGCCTGCAATGCAGGTGAGCCAGGCTCGATCCCACGGTTGGGAAGATCCCCTGGAGAAGGAAACAGCAACCCACTCCAGGACCCTTGCCTGGGAAATCCCATGGACAGGGGAGCCTGGCAAGCTACAGTCCATGGGTCACAAAGAGTCCGACACAACTGAGTGACTAAGCACACACGTGCATGAATGCACACACATACACACATGGCTTCAACCTTCATTTTCAGACTAACTATATATTTTGTACATATTACTCATCAGCCTGATTAGTACAGATAATCAAAATTCTTCACACTTTCAAATGGAAGACGAAAGAGAAAACTTGGAGCTCATAATTACAGCTGTTAATGGCACTTTCTTGAAGAAGGGAACTAAATTTCACAGTAACAAATGAATATTCACATGTGTTCTATTTCATTGGCAGGGAAGTACCTATTTTTAAACTCACCAAAGAGACCTTCAATTCAGACTTAGTTTCATATTAATTCCCTGTAGTGTTTACTTGGCTCTATTCAATGAGACAAATTTATGCTTAGATTATATCTTTAAAAATTGAGAACATGCCTAACTTTTAAGTTGCTTCATTAACTTATTTAAGCGTAGGTGTTTTGGACTCTATGGACTGGTTCAATTAGTGAATTTATTATCAGGTGTAAAAACCTAAATCATCTTCCAGTGTTCAAACTGCCAACAGTCTTCAAAAATATCCACCCAGTGTAGTGTGAATGAGTTTTACTTTTTATGCTATGTTTATGTTTGGGTGACACAGGGTATCATAATACAAAGAACTAGAGAGATGGACTCTGGATCTCTAATCTGGATCTTTGATCTGCACTTCCCTGAAGTAAGTAGTGGCTGCCCTGCTATCCTACTACTGACTTTCACTTCATCCCAGGACCTTAGATAACCTATGCATTTGTGCTTCCAGTTTGCATCTAGTAATCATCATTAATCAGCTTACTTCCCAGTGGGTGAGGATTTACTTCTGTTGCTGTCTTGCTGTTTTGAAACTTAAATTGTTCTTATCTTTTTTTCCAAATTTTATATTCCTTAACCTTAAAGGTATGCCAACATATAACAATAATGATTTTAAAAATCGAACCAACTATATGTGGAAAGGTCAAAAAGGTGCTATTTTAAAAAAAAAATCAAATGCTCTTCTGAAATTTTGTGCATATGCTCTGAATAATTTCATAAATGATAGTATGTATCCAGTTCAATAAATACAAGTTAATTTTCCTCTTAAAACTCTGAAAAACACTTAGCTTTTCATGTTTGAAAATAGCTCCCAAGAGTCATTTCTCTTAGAATTGATGAGGAAACAGCAACGTAACCAAAATCAACACTAACCAAAGGAAGCATCAAGGCCTGGACTGTGCTGGAAAGTCAAACTGATGGCCCCTAGCAATGCTCTACATGTCCTACAACTTATCCTCTCTGTGTGGGCAAGGAGTGTGGGCAAGGCGTGTGCACCCTTGCATTATGAAAATGTCTGACACAGAGTAAGATTTTATATTTATCTTTGAAGCTTCCATTTATGTTGAATTAACTGGTAAGAAACTTTACAGTGATTTTTTAATTTAAACAATAATTATAAATAAATGTATAGGAAATATCATTGGTAATACCTGTTACTTCATTGGTATTTTCAAGGATATTGATGAAATATTATTCAATAATAGTTCTATATGACTGGTTGGTGAAAAATACCACAGATGATAAGAAGTATATCATTTCTTAGAACTAGCAATTTTCTGTTGCAGATTATAAGTTTATTGTTTTGAAGAAATACTATCAGACACAGGATATTTTGATGCCTTCCATCATTTTTGTGGGAAAAAATTTTTCTTTATGACTTGTAATAAAATTATTATGTCAAATAACTGGAATTGTGAGACACAGGCCAGTTTCTCATGCAATAAACTCAACTTCTAAAAAAAATATTTTATAAGGTCAAATGTATATTCAACTATATAGGACACTGAAGTAAGTATCCTCATGTGGGTAGTATATAACATGACAGAAATATAATCAAATCAATGCTGAATAACAGAAGTTATGAAATTAATATTTTTTATATTTGTAAGATGAAAGATGAAATCTCAACAAGTGATTTTTTTCAGAATTACTCAGTCATCAAAATATGGGTAATGTATTAATTATATTATAATCTGTCAGCTTCTGGTTTTCACAGAAATAAATCAACATATGGAAACTTTTAGGCAACATTACTTTCAGCTTCTCTTTGAAAGAGGCATATTGAGAACTCAAAGAAGAGCCATAGAGATAAAAAGTGATGAAATGATAATAAATTATACTAAATTTCTGAATTAAAGAGGAAATAGGATGATTTTCAAATGAATTAAATATCCTATGTTTGAGTGCATTTATTTTAATTTTAGTAGAACAGCAACAAAAGGTGAAAGAAAGTGAAGTCACTCAGTCGTGTCCAACTCTTTGTGACCCCATGGACTGTAGCCTACCAGGCTCCTCCGTCCATGGGATTTTCCAGGCAAGAGTACTGGAGTGGGTTGCCATTGCCTTCTCCAGGGGGTCTTCCCGACCCAGTAATCGAAACCTAGTCTCCCACATTGCAGGCAGATGCTTTACCCTCTAAGCCACCAAGGAAGTCCAGGACAGCAATAAGTGAAAATATAATCAGAAGAAAAATTATGACTATTCTTCTATATGATATTTAAATATCATATTACAAAGCATTCCCAGATAGGCAATATTTACATTATCTTGCAATGGTTAATTTTACATGTTAACTTGACTGGCCCCTGGGGTGCACAAACATTTGTTCAAACATTACTTGGGTATTTCTGTGAGGGTGTTTTTGACTGAGGTTAACATTTAAATTAGCAGACTGCAAAGCAGATTGCTCTCCATCATGTGGGTAAGCATCATTCTATCAGTTGAAGGCCTGGACAGAAAAAAGGGCTGGCCTTCAGCTTTCAGCCTTTGGACTTGAACACAGACACTTGCTCTGCAAATTTTGGTTGGCCAGCCTCCAAAATTTCTTGAGCCAATTTCTTATAACTTCTGTGTGTCCCTCTCTGCTTTCTCTCTCTCATTCCTGAATGGATGGATGGATGGATAGATATAGAAGTCTACTTACATTTCAATCCCAAATGCCCACATTCATCCTATGCATTTCATCCCCGCAAACAATACTGCCTCACTGGTAATGGCCTCTGGGTGGGAGATAAGAATGACTGGAGTCCATGTATGAGATAGTTACTGCAAGCTTTCATCAGACATGACTCTAAAAATTATATCTTTAAGATTAGGAGATACAATACTCAATAGTTAACATGAACCAAAGCATAGTTCAATTCAAATCTAATATTTAAATTTATCCCTAAAAATAAGTTTGTTTTTCCCCCCCTAAGCTTGGTGTTAAAACTTATTTGGAAACAAAACTGATCTGAACTGACAGCAGGATATTCCTAACTCTTTTTAATCCCACTTAGTGAGACTGTTCATTCATATCACTGTAGAAATCTTAATGAGTTTGTCTCCAGAGTGTAACCCTGACATCCCTAGAATTCTATACAACATAACTAAATTCCAAATTGTATCTGTATCTGCAGATTTAGAATAAAATATTGTGGACCTGTAATGTGGAAGATATGCAACAGCTGATATTCTTATGTTTTAGGTTATAAAGAATTTAAGTTAAAAAGATGATTCACAAAAGGATACTTCAATGGCATATAGAAATGAAGAAAGATGCAAATTTGCAGTAGTTTCAGTTTAACAAGCTTTCAATCAAGAAATTCATGCAGTCAAAGCAAATTGTTGGCTTTCTGCTCTGTGAGTTCTCTGCATGAAGGAAGACAAGGCCTTCTGGAACTGTGAGCTCAGATGTTTATATCACAGAAGAAAGAGGTCTTTCTTTGCCTACTCCATATAGAAATGCACTGGATAAAATATTCAATTACTTTGTTGGGTTCACATGTTAATTTTTAGGCCTCTCTTATTTATGGAAAGGGAAGCAGACCTTTGACATGGGGCCCAACTGTGAGCAGTGTGTTAGGGTGTATCAGTAGTTAGCTCTAACATAATGACCTCATGGTTGGACTGGAGGGGAAAAGAAAGTCAAAGAAGGCTGGTTTTTAACTAGTAGATAAAAAGCTGGATGTCCCTTATAAGTTGACTAACCAACAAAAAGAAAGTCATACTTAGTCTTCATCACTCTGGCAAAAACAGGGGACAGAGACAA
This sequence comes from Ovis canadensis, assembly GCF_042477335.2. NCBI lineage: Eukaryota > Metazoa > Chordata > Mammalia > Artiodactyla > Bovidae > Ovis > Ovis canadensis. The sequence continues at coordinate 36,179,303 of NC_091270.1, read as the reverse complement.
CTATGTCTTCTCGAGATTTAAGATTCTTAAATTAAATGTAAACAAAACATGTCATTACATTTCAGGCAAAATCAACCTACTGAATCCCATATTTTACTTTGAATACTTCAAACCAAAAACATTTATGGTATAAGAGACTCATGTTTTACTTTATATTATCCTGCTCTTTCTCCACATATACTGAGAAATCAATAAATATATCATCTACTATGCCCAAAGGGTTTCTTGAAAAACAAATCACTATCTGCCATGTCACCAATATGGTATTTCATCAATCAATATCTTCAATGCCTTTGAGATATTTCAAGGATATACATACAAAATGGGTTTACTAAAACTAAATATGAACATCAGTTCTCCAATGTGGTAATGAATACATTTTCAATGAAATAAAAATAAAAGGAAGAAATTCAAAAAACAGACAAAGGCACCTGGACTACATTTTAATCATAATTACTTCTGCTCTTTGTGAAATAAAGAAAATCTAACATAAGCATTTCATTTGTTAATAAATAATTCTATATCAATAGGCTGCAAAAATATTTCTAAAAGTCATTTAGGAATAATGAAACAATGATAATCATGAAGAAAGTAAAATGACATAAAACTGTAGGAAAATCCTAAGATGTCTTTACTTTATGAAGTTTTCTTCAATCAATTCACTCCATATTGGTTTCCTAATTATTTGAGCTTTTATGACATCTGCAGCCAACCATTCAATTTGCCCTTCACTATATACAATCTAGATTATCATTGAATCTAATATTTAATATTAATATTAGATTATTAATATTAAATATTATTTAACATTTATGCATATTATACCTTCCATTAACTTTTGAACTTATTAAGGTAAACAACATACTTCATTTATATTTTCTCTTTAGTATCTATTATGATATGCATACACTAGTCATTAAACAACACTTGAAAATTGAATTGCTAAATATTTTTAAGAGTAAATGGGGGAATCTTTAGCTGATTAGCTTTAGACCTGGGGTTAATTTATTCAACAACTTAGATATGAGATTTTTGCCAACTATAATGAGCTATCAAATTTCCTAAATTTTTCATTTGTCTATATTCCAATGACCTCCCTATTAGATCAAGTGAAGAAGTTATTAACCTAAAGACAACACAAATGTCTTTTCCAGAACTAAGCTTGCTGCTGCTGCTGCTGCTAAGTCGCTTCAGTCGTGTCTGACTCTGTGTGACGCCATAGATGGCAGCCCACCAGGCTCCTCCGCCCTGGGATTCTCCAGGCAAGAACACTGGAGTGGGTCGCCATTTCCTTCTCCAATGCATGAAACTGAAAAGTGAAAGTGAAGTCGCTCCAGTCATGTCCGACTCTTAGCGACCCCATGGACTGCAGCCTTCCAGGCTCCTCCGTCCATGGGATTTTCCAGGCAAGGGTATTGGAGTGGGGTGCCAGTGCCTTCTCCAAAGCTTACTGCCTCTCAAATATTATTGCAAGTTTAAAGCATAATTAATAACTCACACATGTGATATAAATATACTGTAAGATTCTATTTTTGTTTTTAATGCAGCCACAGGAAGATTATTTGAATTTTTTTTTCCTCCACTGTATTCCTTAATGTTTTCAGGGCAGTTGACCTAAAACACATATGTGACTGTGTCTCTTTCTAATTTAAAAACTTCTTAGAAAGGTCCAATGCAAACCAGGCAACTTTAAAAAAGTATAAAAGTTCCTCTCCATTCTTACCTTGCTATCTTCTCATCCTTCTTTGTAAACTGTGGCAACAATATCCAATGTATTGTTTTTCTCCAAACATTCTTAATAATTTTCCCACTGTGAACTCCACTTTAAATACTTTCATTCCTTCTTTACCAATCTAAGTTTGAATACTAATTTCAACAATCAGCATTTGGAAGTTTCTTCTAGCTTACCTATAGTAAAAGCAAGAAAAAAAAATTAAATCATTCAGAAGTTCAACATTTAGAAATAAACACTTTTAAGCAAAAAATAACTATCAACTTGAATATCTTTCTAAGCAGATGTACAAGCCACTGGGATGTCTTTTTTGTCTTTCTTCTGTACATTCCACCAGCCTTGATCACTGGGTTCTGGCTAGGTTTTGCAGTTGTAAAGAACTGACAGGATCCTAAAGACTGAGTAGCAGAAACAGAGTTAGTTCTCTTTTGTTTCTGCTTTGAGCTGCTTCTCTGGTGAGAGCTCCGTCTCTCCATAGCCTTGGCTCATTCTGGACAGCCCCTTTGTCTGTGGTTCTGGGTCCTGTCATAGAGCTTTCACACACAGTCAGCCATCCCATTCCAATCTTGAAACCCTGGCTTTGGGACTGAGGTACCATCACATCCATCATCTCCAGCCATAACGTGATACTGACTTCTTGGTGTTGCTAATCTATAGATTACCTGAATGGTCCCTACTTGACTTTCAGCTCCTTAAACATGTTTGCAATTAGTCTCCAATAATCAAGCCCTTCTATTGGGCTACCTGGCATAAACTCTGTTTTTTGGACTTGTTCCTGATTCAGACACAACATATGAAAGTAGAACTGACCAATCAAGAGATAAGGCAATTTTTAAAATGTGATCATACAGTTTATGCTAATTTCATACCCAATATTAAATTGGGTTAGTTCAAATTTAGTAAAAGGACATCTCAAGTAAGACTGAAAACCTCAGTCAAACCCTGCTAAAAAAACAAATATAAATTTCTTTATCCTAATACTTCTGGGATTAGGAATAAAGAGTAATTAAAGCAAAGAACTTCAGTCAGTATTATTTAACTGCATGTTTTAATTTTTGATATTACTAGAGCCATAGACTCAAACTTGAAACTCACATAGTTCTCACTTTCACTCTGACCACTTCCTTATTTTTGTTAACAAAATGTATGCTATTTCTCTCTTCTGCAACCCATTTCACACATTTTCTTACAGAAATTCTAGGTTTAGCAAAGTCACTGATAATCACTACTGGATCAAGCTTTGTGTTTGTTTTGTATTTTTTGGCCATTCCTAACTTCTCTATAAGGATGAAGTACATAATTTGTTGAATTATTTTGTCAGTTATATTCCAATAACAATACACAATATACTGGTGAAGTAGTGCAAAACTTCTTTCATATGTGAGAAGCCTTGCCTGTCACTTCTATACATGAAAGAATACTCGGTTAGATACTAGGATGGGAAATACTGTGGGAAGCTTTGCATTACTATCTTAACCAGGAATTCTTACTTATATACTTTTATTTTCCCATTTTGTTACAAGTTTAGCAAGACTTGAACTATTTATAATTCAGCACTATAGGTCCTTAACCCCTGGAGTATAATAGGTTATCAATACTTGCTTGATGCACAGATAAGCACATGAATAAATACATAAATATATAGCCTCTAGAAAATTAGAAAGTTTCAGTTCATCCAAACAATCCTTATGCATAAATGACACAAGAACTCCGTGTGAAACTTGAAATATCTTTCCATGTAGTTGGATGAAATGAGTAACTACTTGCTCTTTGACAGACAGATGAAAAGAAACTTTGCACATCACTTACATTTTTTATACTGATTTTATGATGGTTACAATGAAAAAAATAAGATTTTCTTCTCCAAAATAAAATGTAATTTCCCTTGGGAGAATAAAATTTTAACCTAATTTTGAGTGAGATCATAGCATCATTTTCAAAGATTCAATTTTAATGATAAAAGAAAGATAATACCTGAGCAAATAAGTATGTGATAAGGGCAAAATGTTGCTACTATACAATGAAAAAGATTACAATATAAAAAGATGCTCCTTTGCTTCATAATATTGCCACTATGACTGTTACTATTAATATTATCCATTCACAGGCTTTAGCCATCTCTGATTAGCCATTATTATTAAAATCTGTTCATATCACAAGTTCCCAGGACAACCTCCACATAGTAAATGAATCGATGTGTATTTATTTCTTAAAATCCCCAAAACTTACTTCATGGGTTTATTTTGAAGATTAAAACAATCTGTATAGTTTTAGCAAAGGGCATAATAAGTGGTAATAATTAAAGTAGTAGTATATATTTATACAACCATCATGACCATCAAATTATCTCCATTATTCCCAGAATAAAATTCAAAATTTTAAGTTTTCTGTGAATGCCTTCCAAGATTTTATGAATCTCTAAGACTACTCAGATAACATACTCCCTCAAGCCCAGTAAGAGTGAGTTACTTTGAGTTTTCCTAATAAGACAAATGTTCTCTTGCTTCTGGACTTTTGAATATGCTATTATTTCACCCTGAATATATTCTTTTCCTTTTTCACTCAAAAGGAAGACCAAAAAGAAGAAAAGTGCTTTCCATATTGGAAAGTTTCTTGCCCCTCCAAAGCAGAGATCTCCATATAAGGTAAGCCTAAGAACAGGTATTAATATGGATGAGAGAAAACTTTCATTTCTGGAAGTATATAGACTAAACACTCTGACAGACGCTCATGTATAAAATAATCTAAAAATGCCATACAAAATACAGAAACTAATTTAAAATAAAACCCTATAAAAGAGAGAATTTGATGAAATAAATAGGCATCTAAAATTTAATCCTAAATATAAAATATGATCAACATTCTTCTACAGGGGAGTTTTATCAAACATTAAAGGGACAGAATTTTAATTTTAAATAAATATTTCTGAGTAAAGGGAGAAACATTCCCCATGTCATTTTACAGGACTAGTAAATTTGATTTAATATTCACATCTGATAAAGATAGTACAAAAAAATGGAAAACGCCATGTCAATCTCCCTCATAAACAGAAACTCAAACATCCTAAGCCAAATATGGAGCAAAGAGACTCAATCATTCATAAAACACTAATAATCCTATTCCAGAAATGAAAGGTTGATTTTAACTTTATAAGAATGAAGTTTACCACAATGAAAAAAGTTAAAGATCCTCAGTTACTTCAAAGATGAAAAAAATCTAAACTATGAACTGAATTAAACTTCCATAAATTGATAAACCTATAGCAAACAGAATACTCAGTAGAGAAAAAGTTGACAATCCCTCTAATATCAGGGATAAGATAATGGTGCTACAATAACCAACTTTTTTTTGGACACTGTACTAAATGTCCTGGCCAGCTCAGTAAAAGCAAGAAAACTAAGTTCAGATTTGCAACAGTTAGGAAGGAATATAGTTCTCATTATTTGGTCATTCTCAGCTGATTACAATTGTTATAAATGTCCTTCTAGAGTGGTGGCTCAGATGGTAAAGTGTCTGCCAGCAATGCGGGAGACCTGGGTTCGATCCCTGGGTCGGGAAGATCCCCTGGAGAAGGAAATGGCAACCCACTCCAGTACTCTTGCCTGGAAAATTCCATGGACAGAGGAACCTTGTAAACTACAGTCCACGGGGTCGCAAAGAGTTGGACACGACTGAGCGATGTCACTTCACTTCACTTCTAGAGTTTGAAGAATCACTTTTTATATAAAAATTACCATATCAGTAACATTCAGTAGTATTTCTGCCTTCTACTTCTTTACTTTCAATGCCTTGCTTATGATTGATGCAGTGATTGAAATTCACTAGTGGTGTCCTCTACAGAATCCCTTTTAAAAACTTCTATTCACACTACTATATATAAAATAGCCAACTAATAAGGACCTACTATAGAGCACAGAAAACTCTACCCAATACTCTGTAATGACCTATATGGGAACAGAACCTAAAAAAGAGTGGATATATGTATATGTATAACTGATTCACTTTGCTACAGAGGAGAAACTAACACAACATTGTAAATTAACTATACTCCAAAAATAATTTTAAACTTTCTTTAAATAATTATTTTAAATTTCTGTTCAAAGCAGCTATTCCAATATTGTTTTTTCTGCCTCAAATACTGTCTTGTTTTTACTTATTAACTAGATATTTACTTTTGAAATAAAATATTTTTCAAAACAAACAAACAAACAAAAAACATCTTTGCTTTAAAGGCTGGGGAAAAAAAAAGGACCTCAGTGTATTTTATTATTGAAATAGAATCTACCAAATTCCCATTAATTTAAACTTGTTAGCAAGGCTACAGTTTTGTACAGGTGTACTGCAAGCAAATCACGCTGTGTGATTTCAGTACTAGTTTCTTCAAATCTTTAATATTTGCTGATAAAATATTAGTTTTTCATCACACAGCTACTGATATTATTTTAATAGGATGAATATGTTTCCCAAAGTGGCATTCTACTTCTTTGTCATTGAGGAGGAAACCTCAAAATATATTTTAATATTTATCACAAAGTTTAGGGGAATATTGTAGAGTACTGATTATTGAGTGACTTTAATTATCACTTAAAAATTACAGAAGTTTACCTTCATTTTATGAATCCTGAGTCAAATGTCATTCTAATAATGGTAACTTCATACTTCACTGTTACTACTTCAAGGCATCACATAAGCTGATGTTCACTGTGGCTCAGATGGTAAAAGTGTCTGCCTACAAAGCGGGAGACCCAGGGTTGATCCCTGGGTATGGAAGATCCCCCGGAGAAGGAAATGGCAAATCCCATGGATGGAGAAATCTCGTAGGCTACAATCCATGGGGTTGCAAAGAATTGGATACGACTAAGTGACTTCATTTCACTATGAATTATGTAGCTTCAAATAAATATTTTAAATAGTCTTCATTTGATATTTTATAAATTCCTCAATGTTTTCAAGTTTTGTGTTTTGGTTGTGTCACAGGTCACTATTATGTTTGCTTCATATTTTGACTGATGCAGAACTCACATTTCATGGAAGTGAAATTAGAGCTCTGCCATTTTATTTTTATCCTTAACTTGCTTTCAAAAGATAAGTATTATCTTCAATCTGTCCACTGTTTGGAGCAGCGAACCTTTATAAAACTTTTGTTCATTTTGTGTGAGTTAGTTGTCTTCCAACTAGACGGTATGATCTGTAAGTCTGCTTAACCAGGTATATGAAAACCATAAAATATCTCAATCCCCTAAAAACAAATGAATACATGAGGTTAGCTTTCTTGAAGTTCCATTTGTCCCTCAGGATAAGGGGGCATCATATGTGAAGTGCGACTAATATGAGATCATCTGATGGGAGGACTGAGTGACAAAGCCAATCCACTCACTATAGAATGAGAAATGCATAATTATTAATATATTACAATAGTGAAATACATGCTAATATTTTCCTCCCTTATCTCAAAGTCATGTCTTGCAAACCTCACTTGAGATGCCAGCATTCTAAAATATTTTCAGAGTTAGAGGCAAAATTGATCAATTAAAGAAAGCATATCTTCCTATCTATTAGACCACAAATGTATACCATCTCAAGGAAAACCATTCTCCTCTTAAAAAAAAAAAAAATTAGAGAGAGGGAGAGACTAGATCTCTTTTGGAGGAAGGTAGATGATCTTAAATTTATAAAGAATTATTTAAGATATACTAATATATTACTAAGATGTAAATATATTTAATGTATTATTTTGGACTATATGAAATTTCTAATTTGTAAGTTAAGGATGATTGAATATTAGAAAAGTCATGGTGCAACCTAATATGTAATGATTTGGTGATATGAATCTTCCCTGGAAAATGAAGTTTAAATTATATGTGAAAAGGATGAAAACATCTTCAATCTGTCCACTGTTTCAGATGAATGTTTTCAGATGAAAATATTCTGAAAAGGCTGTTTCAACCATAATTCCTTCTCCTCAAAATACAAGTTATATTCTATAATTTGATATTTCATAATAATGAGTTATATGTTCTTATTTGATATGTTGTCAAAAATATTTTATGTTCCTTATAAAACTCTTCTGTTTATTTAAAACATTTATCTTTTATCTTCTAAATATACATAATTCATCTTCTAAACATGTAATTTGCCTTCTAAAATCAAATAACATTGTAAATCAACTATACTTCAATTAAAAAAAGAACTAAAAATACAGAAAACGTATATCCAGATTCTTATTACTTCTCATTACCTTCAACCTACCACTCTGATCCCAAATGCTACTTTCTCCCCTCTAAATGATTGCAATAACTTTCTAATGATTTCTCAGTATGAAGAATACTATAAAAATTCAGTATCAATTCACTGGAGCTCAAACTTTCAAAAACTGCTGTATCTTTTGGAACAAAAGTCAAAATTTTCAATGTGACTGTCAAGACTCTTTATGATCAGAACCTCTGTTGCTTCTCTGCTCTCACATCTTGACCTTGACCTCTGGTATTTCCTGTTCCAGCCAGAAGAGTGAACACTTTTCAGCTCCTTGAAATGTGAGAGAAAGAACCCTCTCAGGACCTTGAACTTGCTGTCCCATTGCCTGGAATGCTTTTCCCCCAGGTACATTCATTGCTCCTTCCAGAGCTTCTTCAGAAGCAACTTTTCAGTAAGGCATTTCCTGGCTGCGCTATGAACAACGGCAGATCCTCACCACTGACCACCACCACCACTTCCCCACTTTATTTCAACCCCCTAGCTTTTACCCTTGTGCTGTAAAGGTTCATACATTTAGCTGATTGAGTGTCCTACCTCCCTCAAAATAAAACTCCATGAAAACACAGATTTTTATCTGTACTGATCTCTAATATAACATTATCTAACACACAGTGAGTGTTCAGTTCCTATTTTTTAGTTAATAATTGAACAGAAGTGTCTTTAGGAATATATTGCAATAGGGTTAGCAGTATTTAATGAGACCATAACAATCAATCATTAAATTTAGCAAAAATTTCTCACCCTTATAAGAAATGGTATTCGGTTCCTATTTTATAGTGCTTTCCTGGTAGCTCAGATGATAAAGAATCTGCCTGCAATGCGGGAGACCTGGGTTTGATCCCTGGGTTAGGAAGATCCCCTGGAGAAGGGAACGGCTATCCACTCTAGTATTCTGGCCTGGAGAATTCCACAGACAGGGAAGCCTGTCAGGTTACAGTCCATGGGGTCGCAAAGAGTTGGACATGACTGAGTGACTTTCACTTTCACTTATAAGAAAACCATAATTTTAATTAAATTTAAGTGCTGGTTTTGAAAATTCTGCTCTAAGTTACATCATACATATCCTAATGCCATTCATTAATTTTTTCTGTACTTGACAATCTTGCTGCTATAGCAGTGTCAGCAAATGAGAGCTGATTATAGATTTGGTTGAAGTTCATTTCCAATTTATGGCTAACTTGCTTTTACTGGACTAGATTGTAACATGGACAAAACCAATTAAAAATTAGCCCTTAAGAAGCTCATACAAAATATAAACTGTACAGACTCAAAGTTTGTAAACTAAGATTAGCATTAGATAAAAAATTATTCTTGCACAGTTTTATTTAATTGAGGATTAATTTAAGATACATTATGGTGAAGGTGTATGTAAGAAAACTATTTTTAATTAAGAGTGTAATTGGCCCGAAAGTAAATAGCATGTGTTCTGGACTTTTTGAATTGGAATAAATTTAAGTCTCACTCCATCCTAGATAAAGAATGACCCACATTTTCAGGTTTTTAAATTATGGCACACATTCTATAAAGGGCTGGTCTTAGAAATCCAAATCACATAAGCATGACAGATGGCTGTCTTTGTCTGTTCTAAGTTTTATTTATAATGTGCAAAGAGTCCTACTCTGAATAACATAAATAGGACAGTCATCTCATATGACTTTGGGACAGAGAAACTGACTGACTGAAATGCACAAATAATCAGAAATCTCATTTGCACCATATTTGTAAACTACTATTTCATGAAACCCTACACTGAACTAGACAATATAAAAAACCTAATATATTGCTTTCCCTCTTGGGGTACAGTGGTCATATAAAAACTGAAGCAAAGAGCAACAGTGAGCCCAGATAATCTACAAACAAGTAATTGAGAGTCCAGGCTGGTGATGTGCTCTGTCTGAGGGTGTGTGTTTTTGATTCTCTTGCCACATTTCAGCAACCACACTTCAACAGTGGGGATATAAATGTGTCACAGTGTTCCCAATAAAGCTAGTTATTAGCCTTCAGAGCAGCATGACAAGTACAATAGATTTTATTTTTCAGTGAAACCATAGCTAAAGGGTTTTGACTTTAAGAAATTCATTGCACATGTTCTTCGGGTAATATATTAAAAGCTGTAGATATAATTATTCATTCAATGTTCGTTTACACTCATCCAAATGTAATTTTCTTTTCTCAGCAATTTAGTAGTGCCTTATAAAATTGGCAGTGTGGTGTGTTCCACATGAGGATTTAACACTCTGTTACATAATCCATATTCTGGAGTTTTCAGAAAACATAAACATTTACTTGCAGTTTACTAAGGGACTGAAGCAGAAAAGGCAGCAAGACAGATAGTAAATGGAGATCTTTCTATATCAATGATTTGAGCAATTTATAATTTGCACACGAAGCAAACTGTAACCAAAAAAATCTATTTTTCAGCCTCTTTTTTTCCTCTTTCTTTGGGGTCAGCACTTTTTGTCAATATTTTGTTTAACAGAAGCTTTCTTCTTCTCCTTGCTCCATTTGAGGCTTTATTTTTGTCGGAGTTCAAAAGTTAAACAAAGCTGACCGTCATGTCGTACGTGCTCAAAGACTGAGGAAGTTATAAAAAATTGTCTTGGTTGCAGAATTCCTGTGCTTGAAGCAGCTTTAACAAATGTTTAAGAAAATTGACATTGTTTTTACTACAGCAATATTCTACTCAAAATTTATATAATATTTTGTCAACTTTATAGTAAAGCTTAAAATATACAACCCCGCATAAAGACTGCTATGGGATTCCCCTAAACCTTGGATGGCAAATAGGGATCATCTCTTGTATCAGCTATAATCCACTGATAGATAATGACATTTTGGTGTGCTAATTCCTGAGACTTTCAAGTCCAGTCTAAATTCAGGAAGAGAGAAGGTCCTGATCCATTGCTCCTGTCTGCTGAGAACAGAAGATAATGGCAGCCTTCCAGTTCTAATAATGAAATCCCAGCAAAGCTCATCATTAAGTTCATCTACTGGGGAATGAATAAATTTCAAAGATACCTTATTGGGTAGATAAAAGTTAGATTTAAAATGCATTCAAATCTTTGATTTAAAAAAGTCATTCTAATATACCTCTAATTTTTTGAAGGTCTACATTTGTTCCCCATGTTCACCCTTTTATTTGCCCTCAAAAATGCATAGAATGTGTTGTTTTCATGTAACCTCTCAAGGAAACTGCTCTCAGAATGTGGACAGAACATAAAACCCCCTTCCCTATTTGGAAAACTTAAGGTAGTATCTGAAATGTGAAGCAAGACCTCTTACCCAAAAGACAGATGAAAGGAAATATTATAATTATTGAAGCAAGATAGCATAGTCATTAACAAGAGCATCTAATGGGCCCAGACTTCCAGGATTCAGTTTCTTCATCAGTGAAATGAAGATGATATTATCACACCTCAAAGGACTGGTATGTGGATTCAGTTACATAATCTTTATATAGCAATTTGCACATGCCTGGGACAAAGTGAATTCTCCTTCAATATCATGTATTATCATTGAAGTGTAGATAAGCTGATTGTACTTGCAACACTGGCCTTCCTCAGGACTCATCACATAGCCTGACTCATTTAAGCTGCCAGCATTCTCCTGCCACCTGCCTCTCTTCACTCTTCTCTACACTACCTTCCTAGCTAATTTAATGTGTTTTCAAACACTTGCCTGCCTTGTGGAAATCAAAAGAAACTACAGTCTAAGTAGTCAGGACTTCTTTAGTCTACATTCTACCCAAGACACAAGGATGCAAAGATCTTCTCAACATGGTGGAGGGAAAGTTTATTATTTTTGCTGGCTTCACAACATTGTTTGTTAAATGGCTATACCCCAGTACAAAATAGTTGTGTTTTTTTTTTAAATGAAATAAAATTTAGGGATACTGGGGCTCATGATTAGTACCTTTTGGACAGGGAGGAGTCATTTTTCTGGAGATACCACCTATACAATTATTTTTGTTTTCATCTTAAAGCTGAATTTTGTTTAATAAGTATCTGTATTTTCACTACTCACTAATCCCAAATAAGATTAGAATAGATATAGTTTGTTCCTTAGGCTACTTCATAAAATATTTATGATAAAAGATCTGGCCTTTTTCCCCAATCTATTTTATACCAATCTTTCATTAAAACAAAAAGATTAATAGCTGGAACAGTGAAATAGAAGCAGGCATACAAAGTAAAAGCCTCAAATTTTTAAAAGTATAAGGACAGAAAAATAAAAGAATTATAAAATCTATACATGTTGTAACTCTTTATACAAAAACAGTGGAAATTATAGTCTTGTTAGCTTATGGAGTTGGGTTATATAGATATGCTACTTATACGGTAGGACATAATATATATCCAAACTATTTTAATAACAGTCATAAAATATGGAGCAGTCTTGATGGGAGACAAGAACAGAAGATATTTTAAAGCAGTTTGGGCAAGCTCAGTATATTCATCATTAATAATTAACCAAAATGAAGGGACTGACACTGTGCTACAAAATTCATTTGCAATCCTTCATCAGTAGCTAGTTACATCTTGTAAAGTTACAGTTAAATCTCAATTGTCTTTTGTTGGGAAAAAAATCAGCTCTGGATTTTATGGACTTACTGAAATGGAGAGGGACCCTTCAAGACCTTCCCAGGGCAGATATCACCCCCACTATGTCCTCTGCCTAACTTTCATCTGTAGAAAAACTTTAGTCACAGGTAAGTTTAATCAGAGAAGGGAAGAAATGTAGAGGCAAAGGAAAGCAGTCAAACAAAACAAAATAGTAATACTTCAGTCAAATCCAAAGACCTTTAGTTCCTTCTCAAGGCCTATAGATTTATTCTGAGCCACATCCTTTGAGCTGTTTTGTAAACACTGAAACTCCCACCAGGTGGAAGAAGTTAACTACCTGATGACAAGACTGCAGCCATGACATAAGCTGTACTTAAAATAATCAAGATGATGCTGGTCAGACCACTGCAGGACCAATCTCAAGATGACTGTCAGAGCCAACTGGGCTGTTTCTGAATGCAGTCCCTTCCCTCTGACTATATACCCCTGAAACTCCCCTTTAAAAGCTCTGGCTCACTTGTCAGCAGGGGGAGTCAGTCTCTAGACATGAGTCTGCCTTCTCTCCAGGTTGTCACCCTCCAGCATAAAACAAACTTTCCTTTCTACCAACACTTGCCTCTTTAGTATAGGCTCCTGAGCAGCAAACAGCCAGCCTGAGTTCAGTACTGTTATCTTTACAGTTGACAAACTAGCTTTACAACACTACGTCCCACAACAGACAGCATGCAGCTCTCTCCACCACCCATCAGTTGGCCTTGTGAGGTCTACAAGATACAAACTGCCCTATACCCTATGCAATGAAAGGAGTAAAGTGAAGTGAAGTCGCTCAGTCGTGTCCGACTCTTTGCAACCCCGTGGACCGTAGCCTACCAGGCTCCTCCGTCCATGGGATTTTCCAGGCAAGAGTACTGGAGTAGGTTGACATTTCCTTCTCCAGGGGATCTTCTCAACCCAGGGATCGAACCCAGGTCTCCCGCATTGTAGGCAGACACTTGACCGTCTGAGCCACCAGGGAAGTCTTAAAGGAGTAAACCAAAGCTTACTCTGTGTCTGGACTAACCTCATTACATGACAGTAACAAGCTTTACATAGCACAATACCATCTGCAGGCCAGTGTCTTATTCTGGGCTATTATAACAAAACACTGCAGACAGGGTGGCTTATGTGACATTTATTCCCAAACCTCATGAATCTCCTTTAATCATAAACACCTACAAAGACCCCACCTCAAATACTATTGCATTGGGAATCAGGGCTCTGGGATGTGAATTTGGAGGGATACAAACATTCAATCCATAGCACACAGTCTATATAATACTAAGGAAAGCTCTTTTTCCCTTTTCTTCTATAAATTAAGACCAAATCTTATGGCCTGGTCTTCATTTGCTAAGTGTAGGAAAGGAATCAGGACTTCAAGTTGCTTCAAATATTAGCATTATCAAACAGGGCAAATTTAACTCTAAAGTGCCAGTAATCTCTCCCTCAAAGAAATTACTAAAGAAATAGAGGAAACATTTGCCACGAAATTATGTGGAATTTCAGAATTATATCATAAAGGGTGTATTAAATCATATGTTATGTTATACCATATTTTTAACCATAACAATAACTCATTCTAAATCATAAACAATGAATAAAATAATCCAAGAAATTTGGTAAAACTATTCACGTAAGAAGTAATTGTTTTAATATTAAAAATATAAAAGCAGCTTTTACTTTTCCAGATTAAAGGAAAATATAAAGAAATTATCAACAGGGATGTTTAGAGATGCAATTATCAGTAAAAATACAAAGCAGGGGGGTATGAGATCCTTGGAGACTTTATCAGACAAAAATGGAAGGCAATTATACCTGAAAGAAATTTGCTTTTAAGGCCCCAAATAAGAAAGTAAAACATAAGCATTAGGAATTATAACATGTTATTTTTTTAAAAGGCCAAGCTTTTATTAGGGTATCACTTCTAAAAAGTTCAACTTCAGTTCAGTTCAGTCACTCAATTATGTCTGACTCTTTGCAACCCCATGGACTGCAGCACACCAGGCTTCCCTGTCCATCACCACCTCCCAGAGCTTGCTCAAACTCACGTCCATCGAGTCAGTAATACCATCCAACCATCTCATCTCTGTCATCCCCTTCTTCTCCAGCCTTCAGTCTTTCCCAGCTTCACGGTCTTTTCCAATGAGTCAGTTCTTTGCATCAGATGATCAAAGTATTAGAGCTTCAGCTTCAGCATTAGTCCTTCCAATGAATATTCAAGACTGATTTCCTTTAGGATGGACTGGTTGGATCTCCTTGCAGTCCAAGGGACTCAAGAGTCTTCTCCAACACCACGGTTCAAAAGCATCAATTCCTCAGTGCTCAGCTTTCTTTATGGTCCAACTCTCACATCCATACATGACTACTGGAAAAATCATAGCTTTCACTAGATGGACCTTTGTCGGCAAAGTAATGTCTTTGCTTTTTACTATTCTGTCTAGGTTGATCATAGCTTTTCTTCTAAGGATCAAGTGTCTTTTAATTTCATGGCTGCAATCACCATCTGCAGTGGTTTTGGAGCCCAGGAAAATAAAATCTGTCACTGTTTCCATTGTTTCCCCATCTATTTGCCATGATGATGAGACTGGATGTCATGATCTTTGTTTTTTGAATGTTGAGTTCAATCTAAGACAGTTAAAGGGCTCCCCTGGTGACTCAGTGGTAAAGAATCTGCCTGCCCATGCAGTTCCTGATCTGGAAAGATCCCCCATGCTGCAGAGCAACTAAGCCCATGCACCACAACTATTTAGCCTGTGCTCTAGAGCCTGGGAGCCACAACTCCCGAAGCTGAGCCCATGCTCTGCAACAAGAGAAGCCACTGCAATGAGAAGCCCGCACATCACAACTGGAGAAAAGACCACACAACAGTGAAGATCCAGCTTAGCCAAAAAATAAATAAAACTATTTTTTGAAAAATACTTT
Organism: Ovis canadensis; assembly: GCF_042477335.2. Taxonomy (NCBI): domain Eukaryota; kingdom Metazoa; phylum Chordata; class Mammalia; order Artiodactyla; family Bovidae; genus Ovis; species Ovis canadensis. The sequence goes on along the minus strand of NC_091270.1, from coordinate 36,163,796 downwards.
AAAACTTATCTTATGTTCTGCCTCCACAAATGACATTCTATAATAGTCAACACAATTCCCTTTTCAACAACCATCTATGCCAAATTAAATCTCATTTCTCTTTACCATGAATGGTTTAGAGGTCAAAATAACTCAGACCTGGATAACAAGGACTAAGGAAAGTTTGCTACCAAAGAGCTTTGCAGAAACATTTCTTGCCTCTATAGAAAAGACGAAGATAACTGATTCCTATTGTTTTCAGGACAAGAGATGTTTGAAACTGCTGAAGCTGAATTTATTTCCAACAACCTGGCCTTGAAGCTAAGCGGTGGAAGTAGGTGAAACTAAAAGAACCTTAACAACCAACAGAGCCTTGACATATGAACCTAGACTCTGTCCTATTTGTAGACTTATTGTATACTAGGAGAGAATTCAAATGCCTGTCGGAATCAAGCATTCCAATTGCTTGACGCTGAAGGCATCCAACTTGATACCTCTGCTTCTGGCTGATGAGGCCCCATGAGCCCTTGAAGTTTATACACCTACTCATCACATAAAGTCCTGCTATGTACAGGTCCTCATCCTTCTCTGTAAGTATGTGGCTGAGTATAGATCTACTACTGGATCAATTAAAGTCTGTTTGAAGCTCTAGAGTCTGTGGAATTGTTGTAAGTGTTTTCTGCTTACAAGGCTGCCAACAAAAGATCAGTTCATCAGTTTCTGTAGGAGATTGGACTATGAGAAAAAAATGGTAAGCCAATGATAGCTCTGATTTGTACTCACAAATCGATTTGTCTTATTTGGTCAGAATCAAGAGTATAGTTTCAGGTTAGACTAGGGTAAAAACGGGGCAGAAAAAGGCAGACCTCGCTTTTAGATAATAAGCATTCTTTGCAGTTTTGCCCTGTCCTGATCTTTGTTAAAGTTATATTTAATTCATAAAAAGCAAAGCCAAGAGTAGACACACAGATTGTGGAACTCCCTGTGAACTTGCTCTGAATAAACCAGAGAAGTTACTAAATTTCTCAGCTAAATCCCACTGAGACTAAATCTGAACATTAGCAGCAACAATGAAGCAGATCAAGATTACCTGGAATTCTCTGAAACACAAATGACTTTGTTCCTGGGGCAGATAGTTGTTTTGTTAATCCAATTTTAACTGGATTCACTTAGCATTAATATGACACTGCAGATATCAAGGTCACACCTTTTAGTTAATACTCCTGCACATCAGTCATGATTTAGCAAGATTTTAATCTCCAGACAGACATTAGTCAGGGTTTTATAGGTGAAAATAAATTTTAATCAAAGTTTGTTCAAACTTTATAGTCTATTTTCTCCCTTGATTTATCTAACAGTGAGGGTTAACTTTTGAAACTGTACAAATGGAATTCTCTGTGAGACTGTAAGTCTGGTGAGCAGAGATAGCATCTACTTTTCTGTTCCAAACAGAGCATGATTCTTAGTGCTCAATAAATGTTAAATTATGAATAATAATAAATGCACATAAAGCCTGAGAGAAAAATGTTGCTGAATGCACATTTATTTATTGATTCAATTTCCACAGTACTTTCTTGTTGAATGCTTTATAAATTTGACCTCAGATTATACCAGTAAGATAAGTAAAATGATAGAAAACTTAAAGGATCATACAAAGGAAAGGAAATCTCGTTCATAGAAGTCCAAACCAGAAAACTTCTTTTGGTAACATTGTATATGTTTCCTAAAACTACACAGTGTATTTGTCAGAGTTTTGAAAAGGCTCCCTAGTGAGTTTAAACTCATTTATTATAGGAAACTGATGGATGATGGCTGGCTCAGTTCAAAAGAAGACGTTTAGACAAAACAAAGGAAATGATTAAGATTAAGACCCTGAAGAAAGGAGAAGGTTCCCAGGAGCCTTTTTTATTTTCCCTAGAGATGACTGTCAACTCAGAACCAGGGTTTCTTCCAATATGGACTGAGCTCCCGTGTTTTGTGAGGGCATCAAAGAGTAGAGTAGAGGTTAGAATGTTTAACTTCTTGCTGACGTTCTCATTAAAATACAGGAAAGAGGAGAAGCTGTATCTTTGTGTCTTTGTTTGTGGTAAGAATCCTGAGACAGAGGATTAGGAAGGTGAAGGATTAGGAAGGTTTGACCTTTTAATTTCTTCCTTTCAGAGCCTCCTTTCAGTACTGACCACAGGGGAGCCAAGGCAGTAAGTCTGCAATTTCAGAATGTGTTTTTATTTATTAAAATATATGTGTATAAAATTATAGAATTATACACTTAAATAGGGGAAATTATAGTATATAAATTATACTTTAAGAAAGTTAATTATTTGTAATTACTAAAAAGGGGAAAAAAAGGTGGGGGGCTTCCCAGGTGGTGCCAGCAGAAAAGAATACACCTACCAGAGTAGGAGACACAAGAGACACAGGTTAGATCCCCGGGTCTGGAAGGGAAGCACCTCTAGAGTAGAAAATGGCAACTCACTACAGTATTCTGCCTGGAAAATTCCATGGACAGAGGAACTGGGTCATGTGGTGGCAATGGGTCAGAAATGACTGATGCACTAAAAAAATGTGTAAATCCTATGCTCTAACAATTCCAATGTTGAGAATTCATCCTGTATAACAAATCTCAATCCAAAAATTATAAAGCACTTGTTAAGGGCTAGTCACCATTTTACATGCTTTATAAATAACTTATTTAGCCTTTATTTCTTTAGATATATAAGGTTCAATCATTTACTCCTTCAACAAATACTTAACTGCAAGTCTAACAGTCAATATTCAAGTACATAACATTTTGAGTACTGGAAGGAAAAGCTGATTTGGATACGGACCAACAAAAGGAAGCCTGATTAAGATAAGAAGCTAATCAGGAATGACTTCTTTGAGAAAATTCCATTTCAGAAGCAGAAAACAGGATAAATATGGTTTAGCCAGGTCAAGTGTTAATAGTGGTGGTGGTGGGGGGGTGTTCAATTCTTTTAAATATCATTGCCACTTTTACATTCAGTCACTCAGTCTTGTCCAATGGACTGAAGTATGCCAGGCTTCCTTGTCCATCACCAACTCCCAGAGCTTACTCAAACTCATGTTCATTGAGTCAGTGATGCCATCCAACCATCTCACCCTCTTTCGTCCCCTTCTCCTCCCACCTTCAATCTTCCAGCATCAAGATCTTTTGCAATGAGTCAGTTCTTTGCAGCAGGTGGCCAAAGTATTGGGAGTTTCAGCTTCAGCATCAGTCCTTCCAATGGATATTCAGGACTGATTTCCTTTAGGATGGACTGGTTGGATCTCCTTGCAGTCCAAGGGACTCTCAAGAGTCTTCTCCAACACCACAGCTCAAAAGCATCCATTCTTCGGTGCTCAGCTTTCTTTACAGTCCAACTCTCATATCCATGCATGACTACTGGAAAAACTATAGCTTTGACTGGACACACCTTTGTCAGCAAAGTAATGTCTCTGCTTTTTAGTATGCTGTTCTAGGTTGGTCATAGCTTTTCTTCCAAGGAGCAAGCGTCTTTTATGTTCATGGCTGCAGTCACACCATCTGCAGCGATTTTGGAGCCCCCCAAAATAAAGACTGTCACTGCTTCCAGTGTTTCCCCATCTATTCACCATGAACTGATGAGTCCATCCTAAAGGAGATCAGTCCTGGGTGCTCTTTGGAAGAAGGACTCATGTTGAAGCTGAAACTCCAATACTTTGGCCACCTGATGAGAAGAGCTGACTGATTGGAAAAGACTCTGATGCTCGGAAAGATTGAGGTGGAGAAGAAGGGGACAAAAGAAGATGAGATGGTTGGATGGCATCACTGACTCAATGGACATGGGTTTGGGTGAACTCCGGGAGTTGGTGACGGACAGGGAGGTCTTGTGTGCTGCAGTTCATGGGGTCGCAAAGAGTCGGACACGACTGAGTGGCTGAACTGAACTGAACTAATGGGACCGCATGCCATGATCTTAGTTTTCGGACACGACTGAGTGACTGAACTGAACTGAACTGATGGGACCACATGCCACGATCTTAGTTTTCTGAATGTTGAGTTTTAAGCCACATTTTTCACTCTTTCCTTTTACTTTCATCAAGAGGCTCTTTAGTTTTTGTTCGCTTTCTGCCATAAGGGTGGTGTTAACTGCATATCTGAGGTTATTGATATTTCTTCCAGCAATCTTGATTCCAGCTTGTGCTTCATCCAGCCTGGCATTTTGCATGATGTACTCTGCATATAAATTAAATAAGCAGGGTGAAATATACAGCCTTGACGTACTCCTTTTTCTATTTGGAACCAGTCTGTTGTTCTATGTCCCCTTCTAACCTTTGCTTTTTGACCTGCATACAGGTTTCTCAGGAGGCAAGTAAGGTGGTCTGGTATTCCCATCTCTTTCAGAATTTTCCACAGTTTTCTGTGATCCACACAGTCAAAGGCTTTTTTTATATATATACATGCTGATATCAAATTGGAGTTTACTGCATGCAATGAGAGAAAAGAGTCCAAAATAATGGTATTCATTATAAAGTAGTAAACACAGATGACATGTAAGGTATCACTGAGATCACTGTTCATGACATGAAAAGCATCATTCTCAAAACAACTGTTTATTTGAAAACTGTGTGTGTTATGGCAAGTTAGAATAATCTCTCCTGAAAAGACAATATAATACAGACTTTAGAAAAAGAGTTCACAATCCAGGAAAAAAAAAAAAAAGAGTACATTTTTGTTCTGAATCTCAGCAGCATAATCTTTTCTATATTTGTTAATATTCAGTCTGGACATCTCATTATAAACAAAGACGATGGATCCACTTCCCACTTGTCATCCCTTTGCTATTTCCCAAGGGTTCAGGCTTTTGTAGTTTGTAATAATATATCCTACAAAAATGAAATCATCACAATAGCTTTGGTACTTTAATAATTTTAGAAACAGAATTTCTTAAAAGACTCAGAGTAAACTACCAAAAGAGTACATTAGTGCCATTTTCTACTTCATGGATATCAAATCTACAAGCAAAGTCTTGATCAAGTAATCTGTACTGCATGTAAATAGGCTGTTCATATATTCATTTTTGTATTATATCCTTTTCTCCAAAAAAAATAATAAAGAAGTTTAGTGAACAGTCTCTATTTGTTAATACTGAAGTGCATTTGAAGCACACAGTGTATTATCATAAATGTTTTCTTGGGTTTCTCTGCAGTTTGAACTGAATTATACATATAAATTTAAAGTGTAAACACCACAAAGACTTGTTTAAATTTAATGTGATAAATGTCAGTGTCATTTTACATTTGAAGTTTCATTTGCTTTAACTTCCCTGATATGCAATCATCTAATTTATTGAGATTTAACAGCCATCTGCATAACTCGATGTAGGATTATAACACATAAAGCTGCAGAATTTATTCATGATGATCCTGTCTGAATTATCATTTTTTTAGAGCTGTTTGGTAACCATAAAACAGCCATTAAAAAGTCATAAGTGAGGTGAGTGAAGTGTTGTTCAAGGTTTTCAAAAGTCCCTGCTTTACTCTAAACAGTTTTTCCTCCTTTCAATATCAGATATGCAAATAGAGCATTAGGGCATATTGCTGTGTCAGAAATTTATACATCACTGTCTCCTAATAATCCCTGCAGTCCGCTCTCTACATAAACTGAGAAGATTGATTTTTTTTTAAGAAATCTTATGTGTCTTTCATGTACAGCAGACACAGTGCCGGCTACTGAACCACTTGACTGCAACTTCCTACTCAGCCTTGATCTTTCTAGGCAAATTTTCACACGTAACAATAAGGATGTGAGATGTTCTTGCCCAAGACAGTGCCGCCAAGCACTAGACCAGAAACTTTATGGGAAAACTCATCTGTGATCCCAGTGTGACCCAGCTCTACTTCTAAAACTTTCCAACAGTTCAATTTCCTGTAAGACTAAATTCTGCATTCCTCCTCTAATTGGCTCTGTGACCTTGCCTCTGTTCCTCCTCCACTGTAATTTCCATCAACCTCTTAAGACTTTTAATCGCCTGACATTTCCTCTTTATGAGATTTTAATATGAAATGGCCTCATTTTTATTTACATTAGGCTTCATGTACTATCTCTTACCTTACCTTTTGCCAGTATACTCTGCAGGTGATCTTATTATCACTCCATTCTGTCTCTGATCATCTTTATCAAGAAAAATTATTCCCTTAGTTCTAAAGAGAAATGTTTATGCTTTCAATACTAGGTAATAATAGAGCTCTTTCTTTGCACATGGTTGCACATGAGATATGTATCAAATCTTATGATATGTGCTCATAAAAATACTCAGATGAGAATTTACAGAATTAATAGAGACAAAGAGATTAATTACAAAGAAACTAAGCCTTTATTCATTAAAGGTTGAATCCTCACAAGAGGATATGATGGGAGTCCGTACTCCAGCACATAAGAATGTAATCTTACCTGGAAATAGAGTCATTGCAGCTGTAATTAGTTAAGATGAGATTATACTAGAGTAAAAAAAGCCTCTAATCTAAAGTGAGTAAGTGAGTGACAGTCGCTCAGTCGTGTCCGACTGTGACCCCATGGACTGTAGCCCACCAGGCTCCTCTGTCCAAGGCATTCTCCAGGCAAGAATACTGGAGAGGGTTGCCATTTCCTTCTCCAAATCCAATATGACTGGCATCATATAAGATGACGACCTTGTGAAGAAACACGGACATACATGGAAAACACCATGTATGTGATAACACATGTGATAACAAAGGCAAAGATTGGAGTTTTGTGCTTCCAAACCAAGGAAAGCCAAACCAATAAACCACCACAAGTTGGAGACAGACAAGGAAGGATTCCCCTACAAGTTTCAGAGGGGGCAAGACTCTGCTAATAACTTGATTTCAGACCTTCTAATCTCTGGAACTATGAGACAATATATTTCTGTTGTCTTAAGCCACTCAGTTAATTGTATTTTGTTATGCCAATACTACAAAGTTAATACACTCCTGTTTCAGCTAGAAAAATTAGAAAAAAAGTCCAAAGAAAGTAGAAAAATAATTTTAAAAATGAAGGTAGTTCACTTTAAAATAAAAATGCTAACCAACAAAGAACCTTATTTTCAAAATAATATAACTTAGTTGTCAAAAGGCCAACATAGCTTTCCTAGGTGGGAGTGTACTAAAAAGGAAAAGAAGGAAAAAAATTAAAAACCAATAGAAAAAGGAAACAATAAATATCCACCAGAAAAGACAGAATTTTATTTTTAAAATACTGTATATAGCTTGACAGTTAATAAAAAGATCAAGATGTAACATGTAATGTCCATTCTAAATTTTTAAAATTTCATTTTTGTAAGGATCCCCAAACTTGATTTAAGTATCTTAGGGCTTCCTAGGTGACACAGTGGTAAAGAATCCACCTGCCAATGCAGGAGAAACAAGAGACATGGATTTGATCCCTAGGTTGGGAAGATCCCCTGGAGCAGGAAATGACAGCTCACTCCAGTATTCTTGCCTGGGAAACTCCATAGACAGAGGAGCCTGATGGACTATATTCTGTGGGGTCACAACGAGTTGGACACAACTGAATACACCAATATGTTTGAGAAACAAGAAGTTTTACTTCCTTGTGAACAGTCAGTATTTCCAACAAGTCAATTTAACTGATACAAAAAGAAATGAGGAAGAAATATTGTAAAGAAAAGACATGGCTGTTTTTATTTGCAGAGATTACAATACTCTATAAAAATCAAGACAAGTAACTGCAAACTAGCACAAGTAGAAAATTCAGCAAGATAACTCAATGTATCACTACCAACAACAAAATTAATGCATTTCTAGAAACTATTATTTCTAACACTATTATTCATAGTGTTAGTCATTTAGTCATGTCTCACTCTTTGCAACCCCATGGACTGTAGCCCACGAGGCTCCTCTGTCCATGGAATTCCCCAGGCAAGAATACTGGAGTGGGCTGCCATTTAAAAATGTAATAGAATGCATATGATTCACAAAGCAATACGATATTTACAAAATACAAATTACTAATCAGGCCTATACTTATGTAAGATATTTTTTGGCTACTAATCTATTAAATATAAATAAAATATATAAAATTTAACCACAATGGAGCCACATATTTATATGATGAATGGAGAAATGTGATTTTTAAAAAACGTTAGAAAATGCTATATAACACAAGGAACCTAGCCTGGCACCATGATGACCTAGAAGGGTAGGGTGGTGGGAGGGGAGGGAGGCTCAACAGGGAGAGGATATATATTTACATAGAATTATCACTGAGTAATATTATTGTACAGCAGAAGGCAACACAACACTGTAAAGCAATTTTCCTCCAATTAATAAAAATAAAAAAATGTTATTTTCTCCTCATAAATGTTAAAATTTAGTGCAATCCAAACAAAACTTTTTATGCAATTTGACAAACAATTTTCTGTTACTGGAAAGAGAAAGAAGTGGCGAGCAGAAATTGTCCAGTAAGTGACAAAGTAGGATATGAAACTAAAGTCACTAAAATATTTTTAGTGCAGCAGAATTAAAGAAATTAATACTATACAACTGAATGTTCAGAAGCACTATAAAGGTAATATGTATCAACGATTATCACAAAGTACTTCAAGTTACTGATAAAAATATGAAGTAGTCAATATTTAACCCTAACTCTGATGCAGCAACTGTATATCTAATGCAATTATATAGCTATTACAAAAATATCCAATACTGACACCAAAAAATAAATTCCTGATAGATCTAAGAAGTAAATAAAGAAGAAAAAAATGAAATGTTTTCATTGTATTTTATCTAGGAAGACTTCCATAAACAACATACACAAAAAATGAAAAACTTATAAAGGTACAGTTTTACATATTTAAATATATACAAATACAAAATGTTTCTATGTTAAAAGGATGATTAAGCAAATTTAAAAGACTAACATATGACTGCTGCTGCTGCTGCTGCTAAGTCGCTTCAGTCGTGTCCTACTCTGTGTGACTCCAGAGATGGCAGCCCACCAGGCTCCCCTGTCCCTGGGATTCTCCAGGCAAGAACACTGGAGTGGGTTGCCATTTCCTTCTCCAATGCATGAAAGTGAAAAGTAAAAGTGAAGTCACTCAGTTGTGTCCGACTCTTAACGACCCCATGGACTGCAGCCTACCAGGGTCCTCTGCCCATGGGATTTGCCAGGCAAGAGCACTGGAGTGGGGTGCCATTGCCTTCTCTGAACATATGACTAGGAAAATGTAAATAATATAGAAAATATAAGTCTGCAGAATCTACAAAGATATAGTGCATATTTATAAGAAAAAAACATGCCTATGAAAATGGTCTAAGAATATGGATAGGTGATTCAAGAAAAAATAATTAAATCTATTAATAAACATTAATAGAAAATTAAGATAAATTTAGAAATGAACTTAGAAAATTTGGAGATATATACTTTGAACTCAGAATTAATATAAAAATAACTAAGAATCTGCCTGTAAGGCAGGAGACCTGTGTTCGATCCTGGGGTTGGGAAGATCTCCTGGAGAAGGGAAAGGCTGGTATTCTGGCCTGGAGAACTCCATGGACTATATATAGTCCATAGGATTGCAAAGAGTCAGACATGACTGAGCAATTTGCACTTTCACTTCACTTTCAAAGTGACCACCATGGTGGCTCAGATGGTAAAGCACCTGTCTACAACGTGGGAGACCTGGGTTCGACCCCTGGGTCGGGAAGATCCCCTGGAGAAGGAAATGGCAATCCACTCCAAGACTATTGCCTGGAAAATCCCATGGAGAGAGGAGCCTGGCAGGCTATAGTCCATGGGGTCACAAAGAGTCAGACACAACTGAGTGACTTCACTTCTTCCTTCACTTTCAAAAAGAAATTGCCTTATCAGTGTGTGAACTTCTCTCATTCTTGATGACGGAAATTATTCCCTCCATAAATGTATAAAAGACTGAGTTTGAGAATCTTCAATCAACTTCTTTACTTAATGCCAGTTCTCAGCCCTGAACATGCATAAGTAAAGGTATAAAGTAATGAAAAATAACCCCTGCATTAAAGGCTTTAAAAATGGGAGACTTAGGATATTCCTTTATCACAGCATTGCGAGTCCAACAGAACTGGTGGCTTTTCAGTTTCTGAAATACAACAAGCTTACCTGGATTTCAGGTCAGTTATATATGCCTAGAATCGTTTCTTTTCACCATTGCAGAAATTCACTGCTCTAATGAGCAACAGCGATGCACATGAAATTAAAGAAGTCATTACTTCGAGTTAGATAAACAGTAGAACTAATGAAAATAGTGAAAAAAGATTCTTTTTAATCTGCTGGTGAATTACTTGATATGCCACACTCAATTTTAGAGCTTAGGGAAAGTGAATTTGAAGAGCTGATCAAAATCAATCTGTGATTGTTGAGCATATAAATAACTCAAAGGAGAATGTTCTACATAGGAATATTTCTTAAATTTCTTGGCAATTGCCAAGAAATAGTCTGCAAGGAGAAACTCAGAGCTTTTCCAGTTATAGGCACAGGGGATCCTACAGGGTGGGAAGAAGTACTCCTAGTCTTTCCAAATTGCCTTTGTTCTATCAAATGGGTGAAATCAGAATTCTAATCACCCACACTTTCCTGTCTCTTATCTCCCAGCCCAACTAGTTCTATTTTCTTTAAGTCCACCACACCTGATTGTATGCTCTTCCTTCCTTTTAATGTCATTGTATGGATTGATATGCGTCCTCCTGCAAAGATATGATAAAACCCCCTAGTGCCTCAGAATGTGACTTCACATAGCAATGTTGTCTCTACATTGATATTCAAGTTAAAATGAGGTCACTAAAGCGGGCCTCCACCCAGTGTGACTGGTGCCCTCTTGAAAAGGGGAAACCGGGACACAGAGACACACACAGAGGAGAGACGCTGTGAAGACACAGGGAGGAGGCAACAGTGGGTTCTAAGTGATGTATCTAGAAGTGAAGGAATGCTTAGGATTGTCAGCATACACCAAAAGCTACAAGAGCTATTTTATATTTATTTTTTTTAATTTCTGCTTTCACATTTGTTGTGTGTCATGTATGGATGTGAGAGTTGGACCATAAAGAAAGTTGAGCACCAAAGAATTGATGTTTTTGAACTACGGTGTTGGAGAAGACTCTTGAGAGTCCCTTGCACTGCAAGGAGATCAAACCAGTCAATCCTAAATGAAATCAGTCCTGAATATGCATTGAAAGGACTGAAGCAGAAGCTCCAATAGTTTGGCCACTTGATGTGAAGACAGACTCACTGAAAAGACCCTGATGCTGGGAAAGATTGAAAGTGGGAGGAGAGGGGGACAACAGAGGATGCGATGGTTGGATGGCATCACTGACTAGACAGACACGAGTTTGAACACGCTCCAGGAGTTGGTGATGAACAGGGAAGCCTGGCCTGCTGCAGTCCATGGGACTGCAAAGAGTTGGACACTACTGAGCGACTGAACTGAACTGATGTACCTTCAATCTCAAATACACAGTGAGAAATATTTCCCAGTGGGAACACATTTGCTGTAGTCACTTAGTTGTATCTGACTCTGGACTGTAGCCCAGCAGGTGCCTTTCTCCTTAGGATTTCCCTGGCAAGAATACTGGAGTAGGTTGCCATTTCCCTCTCCAGGGGATCTTCCCAACCTAGGGATCAAAACCCTGTCTCCTGCACTGCAAGCGTTTGTTCATCACCTGAGCCACCAGGGAAGACTGGGAATACCTTTAGACAGTGTTATATCAGTTAACACAGTATGTGATTTATTCCTGGGTATGATAACACTATATTTCATTTTAGAAAGTAATGTGTTATATACTCAAGATGAGTTAAATGTTCTTGTTAAAGAACAGGAAGCAAATTTATTTACAATTTGATAAATTAAAGAATGCCTATGCATTGAAAAAGCCTTCAAGAGCTTAATCAGTCCAAGGTTAGACTTTAACTGAAATTATTGTTAGCTAAATTATTAAATTAATATATGCTTTCCATGACTGTTAACAGATTTTACTATCAACTGTTTGATCTGCCGAACTTACACTAAGTTCTCTGCACCCTATGAGATGCAAAAGCACCATACATTAACTGTTCCCTGTTCCCTAGAGCCTGCTGGGTACTGTCTGCACTGCCGTTTATAGTGATACAAGGATAAAAGGTCTTGCGTAGAGATAGTCTTGGAGTCCCTTAAATACTTAGATGAATAGAGTAAAAGTTACATCACACACACTTCCAAAGTATACAGCAATTTTTCAAGAAAAAGAAATGATGATACAATGATACTTGCTTTAAAGTTTCTCCATATCATTCTATAAATAATGACAAAAATGATGGAACAAACAATAATATCAATAACAGTAATTGATATAGTACTATGTGCCTGTCTTAGTGATAACAGACGTACATAAATGAAGTCATGTAACTGTCAAAATAACTTTAACAGGAAAGTTCTATTATTTTTCTCATAACTAAAAAGTAAGGAACCTAAGAATTTTTTCTAAGATACAGAATTGCACACATTTAAACAATAAAATATTTATTTTAGCTAGCAATTGCACCCCCAGAAAGTTTCATATTTGCAGCCTAGAAAGGAAGATTGGTACTTTATTTCTTTAGTTAATTTTATTTAAACTCAGTTTTGGGTATGAGAATGATTTGATTTTGGGTTTAGATTCACAAGAGGACTGAAACTGATACGAGCTTTTTGAGAGCTAGGCATTTAGAGATGGGACAAAGATCATTTTATTTTCTTACTATAAAATCCTCTCTAGTTCCTTGTGCAATCAAAATAATATAATTATCAAAAGAGTAATCTTATAGACACAATGATTATGTAAAAATTATTTGGATATTGTATGGTTTCAAGAAAGTTCATCTTAAATTATAAAATTCAAGTTAATATATAAGGTTAAAGTTAACTTTTCATATATTTAAATACTGAATATCTAAAAATGTAAAGTCATTCATTATTATTATTCTGCACCTCATCAGTGGATTTAAAATTAAATAATTACTGTCTTTTTCAAGTTGTTTATAATTTTCTTCAACTAAATCATATGTATTTTGATAAGAATATATCAGCCAAATACTGAAATATTTCTGTGACATTCACACTATATGCAAAATTCAAAGGGAAAAATAAAGACATTCTATATTTTAGAGAACTCTTCAGTTCAGTTCACTTCAGTTCAGTCGCTCAGTCGTGTCCAACTCCTTGTGAACCCATGAATTGCAGCATGCCAGGCCTCCCTATCCATCAACAACTCCCAGAGTTCACTCAGAATAGCGTCCATAGAGTCGGTGATGCCATCCAGCCATCTCATCCTCTGTCATCCCCATCTTCTCCTGCCCCCAATCCCTCCCAGCATCAAAGTCTTTTCCAAGGAGTCAACTCTTCGCATGAGGTGGCCAAAGTACTGGAGTTTCAGCTTTAGCATCATTCCTTCCAAAGAAATCCCAGGGCTGATCTCCTTCAGAATGGACTGGGTGGATCTCCTTGCAGTCCAAGGGACTCTCAAGAGTCTTCTCCAACACCACAGTTCAAAAGCATCACTTCTTCGGTGCTCATCTTTCTTCACAGTCCAACTCTCACATCCATACATGACCACTGGAAAAACCATAGCCTTGACTAGATGGACCTTAGTCAGCAAAGTAATGTCTCTGCTTTTGAATATGCTATCTGAGGTTATTGATATTTCTCCCGGCAATCTGGATTCCAGCTTGTGTTTCTTCCAGTCCAGCATTTCTCATGATGTACTCTGCATAGAAATTAAATAAGCAGGGTGACAATATACAGCCTTGACATACTCCTTTTCCTATTTGGAACCAGTCTGTTGTTCCATGTCCAGTTAAAGTCTTGGGTTAGAGATAGTTAAAAGTTTCAGATAGAGTTTTTCCAGTTGTGGACATTATAATCTTACAAATTCAAATGATAAAGGAAAATAAGATTGCTGTGGTCCGGGCATGGGTTGGAAAAGAATTTCCAGGCATGAGACATAATGAGAGGGAAATAAAGTTTATTAGACTGGGAAACACTGTTAGAACAGCAGGCCAGCTCAAGGGAGAACCAACACTGAATGGGGGTCCTTAGTCCACTTTTATACCCAGAGTACACAAGTGGGATAGGGGTCTTGCGGGTCATTGGATGAGGCATGTATACTGGGTGGGAGAAGAGTAAGGCAAATACCCCCTCCCTATGGGGTAGGAGGGGAGACAGGTTATACTGTTCCATTAATAGTTACAACGTGAGGGAGGGAAGGAAGATAAGGGTCTGGTTTTCCATTCCTGCATTCCAAGACCCTCCTTGGTTATCTGCTCTTTCGTCCTAGGGTCACAACAAAGATGAAACAAAAAAACACTTTAAAATATTATTGAATAAAACAGAGAAATGCCATTAAAATATTTGGAATAAAATGCACTAATTATCCATTGTTTATGCCTTGGATAGATTGATAAAGTTACATAGTAATGAAAATAATAACTAAGACTTGTATGACCATTAGTACATGGCAAGAACTTTTTCAAGCACAGCATCACTCAGTTCAGTCACTCAATCGTGTCTGACTCTTCGCAACCCCATGGACTATAGCACTCCAGGCATCCCTGTCCACCAGCAACTCTCGGAGTTTGCTCAAACTCATGTCCATCGAGTCAGTGATTCCATCCAACCATCTCATCCTCTGTCATCCCCTTCTCCTCATACCTCCAATCTATCCCAGCATCAGGGTCTTTTCCAATGAGACAGTTCTTCACATCAGGTGGCCAAGGTATTGGAGTTTCAGCTTCAGCATCAGGCCTTCCAATGAATATTCAGGACTGATTTCCTTAGGATGGACTGGTTGGATCTCCTTGCATTCCAAGGGACTCTCAAGTGTCTTCTCTAACACCACAATTCAAAAAGCATCAATTCTTTGGTGCTCAGCATTCTTTATAGTCCAACTCCCAAATCCATACATGACTACTGAAAAAAACAGAGCTTTTACGAGCCAGACCTTTGTTGGCAAAGTAACGTCTCTACTTTTTAATATGCTGTCGAGGTTGTTCGTAGTTTTTCTTCCAAGGAGCAAGTGTCTTTTAATAATAGGGAGGCAGTCACCATCTGCAGTGATTTTGGAGCCCCCCAAAATAATATTCTGTCACTGTTTTCACTGTTTCCCCATCGATTTGCCAAGAAGTGGTCAGACCAGATGCCATGATCTTAGTTTTCTGAATGCTGAGTTTTAAGCCAACTTTATCTCTCCTCTTTCACTTTCATCAAGAGGCTCTTTCATTCTTCACTTTCTGCCATAAGGGTGGTATCATCTGCATATCTGAGGTTATTGGTATTTCTCCCGGCAATCTTGATTCCAGCTTGTGAGTCATGGTCCAGCATTTTTCATGATGTATTTTGCATATAAATTTAATAAGCAGGGTGACAATATACAGCCGTGACGTACTCCTTTCCCAACCAGTTCCCAACTAGTTCCTTTGGAACCAGTCTGTTATGCCGTGTCCAGTTCTAACTGTTGCTTCTTGACCTGCATACAGATTTCTCAAGAGGCAGGTCAGATGGTCTGGTATTTCCATCTCTTTAAGAGTTTACCACAGTTTGTTGTGATCCACACAGTCAAAGGCTTTGGCATAGTCAATAAAGCAGAAGTAGATGTTTTTCTGGAACTCTCTTGTTTTTTTGATGATCCCAACAGATGCTGGCAATTTGGTCTCTGGTTCCTTTGCCTTTCCTAAACCCAGCTTGAATATCTGGAAGTTCATAGTTCACATAGTGTTGAATCCTGGCTTCAAGAAATTTGAGCTTTACCTCGCTAGCGTATGAGATGAGTGTAATTGTGTGGTAGTTTGAACATTCTTTGGCATTGTCTTTCGTCAGGAATGGAATGAAAGCTGACTTTTTCCAGTCTTGTGGCCACTGCTGAGTATTCCAAATTTGCTGGCAGATTGAGTACAGCGCTTTCACAACATCATCTTTTAGGATTTGAGAGAATTCAACTCGAATTCCATCACCTCCACTAGCTTTGTTTATACTGATGCTTCCCTAAGGAACACTTGACTTCACATTACAGGAAGTCTGGGTCTAGGTGAGTGAGCACACCATTGTGGTTATCTGGATCAGGAAAATCTTCTTTGTACAGTTCTTCTATGTATTCTTGCCATCTCTTCTTAATATCTTCTGCTTCTGTTAGGTCCATACAATTTCTGTCCTTTATTGTGCCCATCTTTGCATAAAATGTTCCTTTGATATCTAATTTTCTTGAAGAGATCTCTAGTCTTTCCCATTCTATTCCTTTCCTCTATTTCTTTGCATTGATCACCAAGGAAGGACTGCATGTATACCGCCATATCTAACAGCTAATAATTGAAGATATGAATTATGTAAAACCATCATTGAAGATGAGTTATTTCAAACTATCAGAAGGTTTTGAATCTATTTTTCTAGTAATATCCAAGTCAAATACCAACAAAAAAGTTAAAAATATGAATGAATCCATAAATATTTATTAAATTCCATTTTAGGGGGTTTATGAGTGGGTGAAGTGCAAATCATTGTGGCATGACTAAAGCCTGTATAACAGTTCAGTTCAGTTGCTCAGTCGTGTCCGACTCTTTGCGACCCCATGAATCGCAGCACTTTAGGCCTCCCTGTCCATCACCAAGACCCAGAGTTCACTCAGATTCACGTCCATCATGTCAGTGATGCCATCCAGCCATCTCATCCTTGGTCGTCCCCTTCTCCTCCAGCCCCCAATCCCTCCCAGCATCAGAGTCTTTTCCAATGAGTCAACTCTTCACATGAGCAGGCCAAAGTACTGGAGTTTCAGCTTTAGCATCATTCCTTCCAAAGAAATCCCAGGGCTGATCTCCTTGCAGTCCAAGGGACTCTCAAGAGTTTTCTCCAACACCACAGTTCAAACGCATCAATTCTTTGGCACTCAGCCTTCTTCACAGTCCAACTCTCACATTCATACATGACTACTGGAAAAACCATAGCCTTGATTAGACGGACCTTAGTTGGCAAAGTAATATCTCTGCTTTTCAATATGCTATTTAGGTTGGTCACAACTTTTCTACCAAGGAGTAAGTGTTATGGCTGCAATCACCATCTGTAGTGATTTTGGAGCCCAAAATAATAAAGTCTGACACTGTTTCCACTGTTTCCCCATCTATTTGCCATGAAGTGATGGGATGAGATGTCATGATCTTCGTTTTCTGAATGACGAGCTTTAAGCCAAATTTCTCACTCTCCTCTTTCATTTTCATCAAGAGGCTTTTTAGTTCCTCTTCACTTTCTGCCATAAGGGTGGTGTCATCTGCATATCTGAGGTTATTGATATTTCTCCCACAATCTTGATTCCAGCTTGTGTTTCTTCCAGTCCAGCGTTTCTCATGATGTACTCTGCATAGAAGTTACATAAGCAGGGTGACAATATACAGACTTGACATACTCCTTTTCCTATTTGGAACCAGTCTGTTGTTCCATGTCCAGTTCTAACTGTTGCTTCCTGGCCTGCATACAGATTTCTCAAGAGGCAGGTCAGGTGGTCTTGTATTCCCATCTCTTTCAGAATTTTCCACAGTTTATTGTGATCCACACAGTCAAAGGCTTTGGCATAGTCAATAAAGCAGAAATAGATGTTTTTCTGGTACTCTCTTGCTTTTTCCATGATCCAGAGGATGTTGGCAATTTGATCTCTGGTTCCTCTGCCTTTTCTAAAACCAGCTTGAACATCTGGAAGTTCATGGTTCACGTATTGCTGAAGCCTGGCTTGGAGAATTTTGAGCATGACTTTACTAGCATGTGAGATGAATGCAATTGTGCAGTAGTTTGAGCATTCTTTGGCATTGCCTTTCTTTGGGATTCGAATGAAAACTGACCTTTTCCAGGCTGGTGGCCACTGCTGAGTTTTCCAATTTTGCTGGCATATTGAGTGCAGCACTTTCACAGCATCATCTTTCAAGATTTGAAATAGCTCTACTGGAATTCCATCACCTCCACTACCTTTGTTCGTAGTGATGCTTTCTAAGTCCCACTTGACTTCACATTCCAGGACGTCTGGCTCTAGATGAGTGATCACACCATTGTGATTATCCAGGTCATGAAGATCTTTTTTGTACAGTTCTTCTGTGTATTTTTCCCACCTCTTCTTAATATCTTCTGCTTCCATTAGGTCCATACCATTTCTGTCCTTTATCAAGCCTATTTTTGCATGAAATGTTCCCTGGTATCTCTAATTTTCTTGAAGAGATCTCTAGTCTTTCCCATTCTGTTCTTTTCCTCTACTTCTTTGCATTGATCACTGAAGAAGGCTTTCTTATCTCTTCTTGCTATTCTTTGGAACTCTGCATTCAGATGCTTATATCATTCCTTTTCTCCTTTGCTTTTCACTTCTCTTCTTTTCACAGCCATTTGTAAGGCCTCCCCAGACAGCCATTTTGCTTTTTTGCATTTCTTTTCCATGGGGATGTCTTGATCCCTGTCTCCTGTACAATGTCACGAACCTCATTCCATAGTTCATCAGGCACTCTATCTATCAGATCTAGTCTCTTAAATCTATTTCTCACTTCCACTGTATAAGCGTAAGGGATTTGATTTAGGTCATACCTCAATGGTCTAGTGGTTTTCCCTACTTTCTTCAATTTAAGTCTGAATTTGGCAATAAGGAGTTCATGATCTGAGCCACAGTCAGCTCCTGGTCTTGTTTTTGTTGACCGTATAGAGCTTCTCCATCTTTGGCTGCAAAGAATATAATCAATCTGATTTCGGTGTTGACCATCTGGTGATGTCCATGTGTAGAGTCTTCTCTTGTGTTGTTGGAAGAGGGTGTTTGCTATGACCAGTGCATTTTCTTGGCAAAACTCAATTAGTCTTTGCCCTGCTACATTCTGCATTCCAAGGCCAAATTTGCCTGTTACTCCAGGTGTTTCTTGACTTCCTACTTTTTCATTCCAGTCCCCTATAATGAAAAGGACATCTTTTTTGTATGTTAGTTCTAAAAGGTCTTGTAGGTCTTTACAGAACTGTTCAACTTCAGCTTCTTCAGCATTACTGGTTGGGGCATAGACTTGGATTACCGTGATATTGAATGGTTTGCCTTGGAGACAAACAGAGATCATTCTGTCATTTTTGAGATTGCATCCAAGTACTGCATTTCAGACTCTCTTGTTGACCATGATGGCTACTCCATTTCTTCTGAGGGATTTCTGCCCACAGTAGTAGATATAATGGTCATCTGAGTTAAATTCACCCATTCCAGTCCATTTTAGTTCGCTGATTCCTAGAATGTCGACGTTCACTCTTGCCATCTCTTGTTTGACCACTTCCAATTTGCCTTGATTCATGGACCTGGCATTCCAGGTTCCTATGCAATATTGCTCTTTACAGCATTGGACCTTGCTTCTATCACCAGTCACATCCACAACTGGGTATTGTTTTTGCTTTGGCTCCATCCCTTCATTCTTTCTGGAGTTATTTCTCCACTGATCTCCAGTAGCATATTGGGGACCTACTGACCTGGGGAGTTCCTCTTTCAGTATCCTAACATTTTGCCTTTTCATACTGTTCATGGGGTTCTCAAGGCAAGAATACTGAAGTGCTTTGCCATTCCCTTCTCCAGTGGACCACATTCTGTCAGACCTCTCCACCATGACCTGCCCGTCTTGGGTTGCCTTGGGCATGGCTTAGTTTCATTGAGTTAGACAAGGCTGTGGTCCTAGTGTGATTAGATTGACTAGTTTTCTGTGAGTATGGTTATAGTGTGTCTGCCCTCTGATGCCCTCTTGCAACACCTACCATCTTACTTGGGTTTCTCTTACCCTGGGCGTGGGGTATCTCTTCATGGCTGCTCTAGCAAAGCGCAGCCGCTGCTCCTTACCTTGGATGAGGGCTATTTTCTCACTGCCACCTTTCCTGACCCTCAACGTGGCATAGCTCCTTTAGGCCCTCCTGCGCCCGCGCAGCCACAGCTCCTTGGACATGGGGTGGCTCCTCCCGGCAGCGGCCCCTGGCCTCGGGAGTTGGGTGGCTACTCCTGGCCGCCGCCCCTGGCCTCGGACGCGCGGTGGCTCCTCTCGGCGGTTCTTGTGCCGTCACAGCCTGGCACTCTTGGCCGCTGCCAGTGACCTCAGACTTGGGGTAACCTCTCTTGGCCACCGCCCTTCGGGCATTGGGTCCTCCCGGCTTCTGCCCTGACCTCAGACGTGGGGTAGCTCCTCTCGGCCCGCACTTAGTGCATGGGTCGCAGCCGCCTGTGCTTAGTGCGTACATGGAGAGAAATAAAGCAATTCTGCTTTAGACTCCTAATGAATTCCTGCTCAATAAATTGGGTACACATGTGCCAGGCCTCACTGGATATATACCTCCAAATATTTGGATATATACCTCCAAATATATACAATGATAACTAATTCTGGGAAGAGGGAGAGTAAGGGCTGCCTTAGACCTGAAGATTGTGCTCTGCATGGCCCAGGGGCCACCATCTCACCCAGCCTTTCACGTGACTACTGCATGCTAGAGCTGTACTGTCCACAAACAAAAATTGTACAGGAGGCCGTGTGAGCAATATGATGCTTTCCTCAAAAAATATTTATATGGTGAAATAAATGGAGAGATATTTTAACTTGAGTATACAAATGCTCAGCTAAAATTGTCTATTTTATTCCAAATGCTTGATATACAAAATGCTAAATATAAAGAAACAACACAGATGCATAGTTTCTGTGACAGAAAGAAGGATCTGCTACCAGTGTTGGAGATGTGCCTTTCATTTCTAAAAGGTGAGACACTCTAAATCAATAACTTTTTAAAAGTGTAAACACCATTCCAATACTTCCATTAATAAAGCAAATAAAAGAATGATGGTTAATTCTTAAGTTTTATTTAAGCCATCAATTTTATTATCCAACTTGTCAACCATCAGTTGCAAATTGCCCTTATTCAAATTCAAGAGTTTTGACTAGTTCATCTCTTATATTCCATTTAAATAAAGCCTTCTACAGTTCTATGATTTGCAATTCAAAAGTTGCTACTTTACTTTGGCTATACAAATAGACTTAAGTAAAAGGGTCTTGAATTATATTAACATTACATTTTACTAAGCAATTTAAGCAGGTGTATACATTTCTTTTGTAAATATCTTACCAATAAAAAACCCACTATTACTTATTTGTGAATACAATAAGACAGTTTTAGAGGATATTTGAATCAATGTTCATGTCATATTCTGAAAATTCACTATGACATCTTTGATTACAAGTCTTGTGGTTCTGACTGATATATTTTCTACTAGGTCATTTTGTTTAACCTCAAACATCATAAGATCCTTTGTAGAGACGGAACAAAAGCAATTTTCTTTTAGGGTGAACCAAAACCTGACTGAAAAAAAAAAATTGTTCTTTGTCCAACTATAATCTATTGCTTCAGTTAGAGAGAAATCACACACAGAAAAGAGTATAAAGGGACCCCATGAAATTATCATGACAAGAAGAAATGCCAAAACAAGATTAAAAGTGTTCTTCTTCTTCAAGAGTGATGTGAACACACTCCAACTTGACAGTTTCATGTCTGAACTATGAAGCATTTTAAGTGCAATATACTTCAGTATCATATATATTCACAGCAATCTTTCTACTTAAATAACCTAATGAACACTGGAGTTGCATCCATATTAATGTGCCTTTTTGCTACTTTCAATTGTTTATTCTTTTCACTTTTCTACAACACAGTTACTATAAGTCATAAATAGAAAAAATTATTTATTTTCATAACCATGGTATAGTACAAAAAAAAATGTTATTATAGAGGTATATTAGATGTCTTTGGGCTTCCCAGGTGGCAAAAGATCCTTGTTCTTATGCTGCTAACCTCACTGGTGGTACCTTAGCAGCACCCTCAGGGGTTAGGAGGGCTGATAAGATTGCTGTGGACATGCCTGCTTAAGGAAGACCCAAGGATGGGCCCAACACAGCTTCTACATGTGATAGGAACAGACAGGCATACGTGACAAAGTTATGAATTAAATTATTATTTTTAAGAGATTAACTGGGGCTTTTCTAGAAGACTATGAACTTCCCCTCTTGTAGCTGAATTCCAGTGAAGGAAACAGTTGTTATAAATTAAGCCCCTCCCCTACTTGCTGAAAATACCTAACACTGCTGAATTATAAATGGATACTTTCTAGGAACATCCAAAATGTGCCAAGATAGTAAAGACATATCAAAAGAAAAAGGAAAGGTGGTCCCAAGGAAGCCAGTGGAGCAGAGGAGTGCCAAAGTTGATTTGGGGCAGGAAGACTGACCCACTCAGGGGAAGCTGGCTTCAGTTGTGGAGTCTGCTCAGAGGAAGAAGATGTCTGAGGCCAAGACCTGATCAACTTATGCAGCCTAAGAAGTTACTTCCCACAGTAAGTGGAGATACTCATAGTGC
Organism: Ovis canadensis; assembly: GCF_042477335.2. Classification (NCBI taxonomy): domain Eukaryota; kingdom Metazoa; phylum Chordata; class Mammalia; order Artiodactyla; family Bovidae; genus Ovis; species Ovis canadensis. The sequence goes on along the minus strand of NC_091270.1, from coordinate 36,141,411 downwards.
CAGGCTGAAACGGAAGGAAACCAGCAACACCGCACACTCTGAATGTGTCATAGCTACAGCTGTGCACCCCTGCAGTTTATTAAGAACGCATAAGGATACGAGACAAAACTAACAATAAATAAGAGGAAGGCAGTAAAGGTGAAATGTTTTGGCATCCTTATTGTTGAGGGTATGGGGAGTGTTAACTTTAGACTTTGGTTCGTTTTGTACAGAGGTTTTCGTTCTTCTGTATGAACTGTTTTTACTCATAATACTTCTGACAGCTAATGTGTGGGGTTTTTTTCCCACACCAACACCTAAATCTCCAACTCTCTGAATACCGACGTGGGTGCCCTACAATTCAATCCAATTCCAACACTAACTACTGGAGTTAAGGCAGACCACACAGCTCAGGGGCTCAGACTCACAAGACTGTACCCCACTTCAGCTGTTGACTCCAAGTCCTAGGCCCTTGGTACTTCTGACAGGTCAGCTATAATAGAGGGTTCCCACAGTACCCTCCTCAGGTTCAATAATCTTCTGTAACAGCTGACAGAACTCAGAAAGTCTCTTTACTTACTATCACTGGCTTATTATAAATGATACAACTTCAGTTCAGTTCAGTTACTCAGTCATGTCCGACTCCTTGCGACCCCATGAATCGGAGCACGCCAGGCCTCCCTGTCCATCACCATCTCCCGGAGTTCACTCAGACTCATGTCCATCAAGTTCGTGATGCCATCCAGCCATCTCATCCTCTGTCGTCCCCTTCTCCTCCTGCCCCCAGTCCCTCCCAGCATCAGAGTCTTTTCCAATGAGTCAACTCTTCGCATGAGGTAGCCAAAGTACTGGAGTTTCTCAGCTTTAGCATCACTCCTTCCAAAGAAATCCCAGGGCTGATCTCCTTCAGAATGGACTGGGTGGATCTCCTTGCAGTCCAAGGGACTCTCAATAGTCTTCTCCAACAACACAGTTCAAAAGCATCAATTCTTTGGCTCTCAGCTTTCTTCACAGTCCAACTCTCACATCCATACATGACCACTGGAAAAACCATAGCTTTGACTAGACGGACCTTAGTCAGCAAAGTAATGTCTCTGCTTTTCAATATGCTATCTAGGTTGGTCATAACTTTCCTCCAAGGAGTAAGCGTCTTTTAATTTCATGGCTGCAGTCACCATCTGCAGTGATTTTAGAGCCCAAAACAATAAAGTCTGACACTGTTTCCATTGTTTCCCCATTTATTTGCCATGAAGTGATAGGACCAGATGCCATGATCTTCGTTTTCTGAATGTTGAGCTGTAAGCCAACATTTTCACTCTCCTCTTTCACTTTCATCAAGAAGCTTTTTAGCTCCTCTTCAGTTTCTGCCATAAGGGTGGTGTCATCTCCATATCTGAGGTTATTGATATTTCTCCTGGCAATCTTCATTCCAGCTTGTGCTTCTTCCAGCCCAAGCATTTCTCATGACGTACTCCGCATAGACGTTAAATAAGTTGATAAAACTTGGAAACAGCCAAGTGGAACAAAGATGAATAATGCGAAGTGTAGGCATGGTATCCTCTTGGCTTCTCCAGGTGTGCGCCTCCGTGTGTTCACCAACCTATTAACTCTCCAAATCCCATTTTCAGGACTTTTATGGAGATTTCAATAATGTAGGGATGGCTAATTAAATCACTTACTGTTGATGATTAACTAACTCCAGCCCCTCCAGTACTCAGGGATCAGGCCTGGTTGGTTCCTCTGACAAATAGTCACCATCCTGATGCTCAAAAGAGGCTGCGGGGCGTCATCCCATTAGCATAAACTCAGATATGGTTGAAAGACACATACTGTGAACAACAAAAAACACTCCTATCACTCAGAAAATTCCAAGAGTTTTAGGAGGTCCTGTGTCACGAACCAGATACTAAAGACTAAAATTCAAATATAGATTTCTTATTATATTACAGTATCATACTACACAACAACTAAATGAATCGAAACAGTGAGAAATTAAAAAAAATAAGCAAAAAACAAAGCAATCTCAAAGGCAACATAACAGGGAAAAAATTAAAATAGAGCTGGTGGAACAAATTAAAAAATTAAACTGGGGAATATACAATTAATATAATATTAAATAAATGGAATAACTACACTAATTAGAACAAAAATAGAGCAAGACTGGGTTAAAAGTCAAACTATAAGTTGTTTACAAGATACAAACATAAAATGTGAGAATACACTGAAAGCAGATGTGTGAATAAAGAGCATGTGAATATTTAGCAAAAGAAAGCTGATGTAGCTATATTGTTACTGAAGAAAATAGACTTTAAGGTAAAACAACTTTAGCAGAAAGTGACAAGATCATTTCACACTGATGCTGTTGCTTCTTTTCTTGTTTTATATTTCTGTCAATACTGAATGAGATAAAGAATTTGTGCTATGTTTTCTGAGATTTCTGTCTTGAAGTTTTGAAAATATTTATTTTCTATATTTCTAGGCTATATTTTTAAGTACAGACAGTTTTAAATGATTAGTTCATGGTAATTTAAAAATTTCATATGCTCAACACTGCTATTTATTAGAGAAATGCAAATCAAAAAACTACCTCAAATGATCAGAACGGCCATTATTTTTAAAATCTACAAATTATGAATGCTAAAAAGGGTGTTGAGAAAAAGAAACTCTCCTACACTGTTAGTGGGAATATAAATTTGTGCAGCCACTATGGATAAGAGAATGGAGGTTTCTTAAAAAACTAACAACAGAGCTACCATATGAGCATGTAATCCCATTCCAGGAAAAGCCAAAAGCTCCAATTCAAAAAGATATATGCACTCCAGTATTAATAGTGGCACTGCTTACAACAGCCAAGACATGAAAGCAGCTTAAAAGTCCATGGACAGATGAATGGATAAAGAAGATGTGGTGTGTGTGTATATATATATGTATATATGTGTCATGTCCAACTCTTTGCAATCGTATGGACTAAAGCCTGCCAGGCTCCTTTGTCTATGGGATTCTCCAGGCAAGAGTAGATTGCCATGCCCTCCTCCAGGGGTATGTAGATACATATATATATATATAGATATAGATATAGATATAGATATATATATAGATATATAGATATAATGGAATATTACTCAGCCATGAAAAAGAATGAAATAATGCCATTGCAGCATGAATGGAACTAGAGATTATTGTATTAAATGAAGTTAGACAAAGAAGGACAAATATCATATACAATTTATATGTGGAATCTGAAGTAAATGAACTTATTTACAAAACATAAAAAGATATCCAAACATAGAAAACAAACTTATAGTTATCAAAGCAGATAACAGGGGTTGGGGATAAATTAGCAGTTTAGGAATAACATACACATACTATTCTATATTAAAGAGATAAACAACAAGGACCTACTATATAGCATTGGGAACTATGTCTTGTAATAATCTATAATAGAAAATAATCTGAAAAAATATATATACATATATATATATATAAACTGAATCACTTCACTGTATACCTAAAATTAACACAATACTTTAACTCTACTTCAATAAAAATGGTTAATAAAATATATATAATATTACAGAGCAAAGATTTTCTAAATTACTTTTAAAAACGTTATGCGGTATCTACAATTCTCTTACTGTTGATATTTGTGGGGTTTGGGGGTTAATTTTGGAGTTTTTAAAATTAGCAATGGTAAAAAGTGAAGATAGAAAGAGAAATTTAGGACTATCTTATCTGTAATTGATAAGTAGGAAATCGGGAATGAGATAAGGAAAAAACATGAATAGAGTTTTAGGAAAGATGAGGGAACAGATAAAACAAAGGTTCATTATTTTCTGAGAGCACCACAATAAAGGCAAATTGGTTGGTGGAATCAGATCTTAAGTGTCCTGCTCTGCATTTCTGTGTTCAGATGTGAGGTTTGTTTAATGGGGCTAAAGTTACATCATCCTGTGCGTTGATGTCTGTCTTGAAGGAATCACCTCAACCAAGCAACAGATGCAATTACCTTTCTTAGCCAAAAGAAGAGCTTATAAAACTTATCTAAGCATTTTCCTGTCTAAAGTATTTAAATTTCTCCTTATCTCTCAAGCACAATGGAGAATGAATGTTAACTCACGGGGTACTCAAAATCCATCAAATCTCCCCCATTCCCTTATCTTCCAGCACCCACCCCCCACCACCCCACTTAGATTTCTAAATCTTGGTGCTTTTCAGGATCCACTCTATAAATTTCATAAGATTTAAGAGGTATTCTCAATAGAGGTTCTCCTTCTGTCTTCAGTAAAGAGATATTCCAATCTAAATCACTTTTAGTATTTGAGGGATTTACACATTTATAATAATCTCAAAGGAATTATATTATTTTGGTATTCATTTATATTAAGTTTGTTTCATGATTTTATAATATTATAATATTAATGGATGATTAAACTCCTGTAGCAATGCTTTCTACCTCTCTTAGCTGAGAAGTAGCAGAATAATATCATAAATGTTTAAATTCCTCTAAGACACCAATCTTGCTTCCACATGCAGGCCTTTATACTTAATTGTCTATCCTGCCTGGAATGCTCATTCCCTATATCTTTATATGGCTGGCTTCTTCTCAACCTTCAGATCTACAGAAACCTCTGATTATCCCATCAAACAGAACACCCAACAGTCAGCCTCTATCTCAGGACTTTATGTCCTTCAATGCACTTCGCACTTTCTTAAATCATGTTATTTATTTATTTGGCCACCTGTTGTTTATTTGTCTCTTCCAACCAGAACAGTGAACTAACAGCAGGAACTTTGTCTGTCATTTTCACTTAGCACTTGAATCCCCAGAAGCAATGCTTGAAAAATCTCATGTACTTGGTCAATAACTTTAAATGTCTTTGGATGAACTGAGGCAGTTACGGATAAAGTCAGTATATACTTATCATTGCATTATTTGGTAAACATTAGAGGTTAAGATTCTCAGAGTGCTAAAGTCATACTACCTGACTCAGAATTTGGATCCTAACCTAGTATCTATCATCTGTGTGGCCTTCAGTTTGCTGATATTTTAATAGGATAAAAAGAAACATTGTTGTATAGGATTATAGTGAATTCAAGTAAACTATTTATTGTGTTTGGCACAAAGGAATTCAATAATGTCATTTATCTTTGCTATTAATAGTTTTTAAATTTTATGATTTTATGGATATATTAGTTTATGAAGAACTTCTGAAATTATCAGAAAAATTAGAAGCAAAAGAACTGAGATTACTGCATGATTCTATCATTAATTAAAGACATTAGAAATGATACATTCTAAATTAACTAAAAAAGGCAGAGCATATATAAAAAAAATGAATCAATCTATAATGCCCTTGAATTTCAGACAATAATAGAGAAAAAAAAAGAATAACTGGGAATTCAGCCAACCATCTAAAAACAGCATTTTTCATCTACTTGTGAAATTACACTGTAAAAGCTCAATAAAGAAAGCAAGATTATGCATATTCATATAATGCTTCAGTGAAGATGATAAATGAAACATAGTCACAAAATCATTCATTGAACATGACATGATTACATTTCTTTCTATCGTTACCTGACAACAAAGATTACTATGTAAAATTCTTGTATATTTTTTAGTAGAAAAAAGTCTAAATTTCTGAATGAGGGTAAAAACAGAATACACATTTTTTAAAACTGTCAAATATATGAGTTCAATGTGTTCTTCTGTTTTTTAATTAAGAAAAACAGAATGAAACACAAAGACGTATAAGAAGGTAAGTGGTCATCTTGACTTCCCAAGATTTTAAGAACCTGCCTTTGGCAATATTCAGGAGTAAAAAACAAATCACCATTTTTATATTCTAATGTGTTTTCCAAGTGAAAATTAGATAGTTTTTTAAGAGTAGTTCATTTACCTTTTTGAGTGGTTCTTAAGCATAGAATAGCATTACTTTAATTCATGCTCATACTTCTGTTGTTCAGAAAACATATTGTTAGCATACTCTAGCAAAGTGATGGGGCTTGGATGGTACACTCTAGTAATAACTCATCAAAAATACAGTACTTTCATTATGCCAAATATTAACGTCGCCCAAATTCTTATCCTTTTGGTAACTATGAAAAACAACTCCTACCAGAAACTCTTTCTTTGGTTAAATTAGTTCTCTTTAATACTACAAATTCATTTTGCCTTTTCTAATGATGATTTTATTAGACAAGATTTTATTGTATAATTATGTACTCTTTTCTTTTTTAATGCCTGAAGCATAACTTTCTCTTTTTAAAACTGAAGTAAAATTAACATATAACGTTATACTAGTTGCGGGTGTACAACATGATTCAATGTTTGTATATACTGTGAAAGGATCATGCAGTAAGACTAGTCATCATCCGCCACCATGCAAAGGTACGATTCTTTTCTTATGGTAAGAAATTGTTGAGTATGATGTTACCTGTGGGATTCTCATAAATGGCCTTTATTATGTTGAGGTATGGTCCCTCATAGCCTACTTTGTTGAGAGTTTTAATCATAAATGGATGCTGAATTTTGTTAAAGGCTTTTTCTACATTTATTGAGATGATCCTATGATCTCTATCCTGTATTTTGTTAATGTGGTATAGCCCTCTGAAAGTAACATCTGACTCTTTGTGACCCCATGGGTATACAGTCCATGGAATTCCCCAGGCTAAAATACTGGAGTGGGTAACCTTTCCCTTCTCCAGGGGATCTTCCCAACCCAGGGATCAAACCCAGGTCTCCTGCATTGCAGGTGGATTCTTTACTAGCTGAGCCACAAGGGAAGCCCAATGAGATGAGATGGATGGCATCATGGACTCAATGGACATGAGTTTGAGCAAGTTCTGGGAGTTGGTGATGGGCAGGGAAGCCCCTGCAGTCCATGGGGTCACAAAGAGTCAAACATGACTGAGCGACTGAACTGAACTGAACTGAACTGATAGCACTCTCATTTGCGGATGTTGTATATTATTTTCTGATACCATATGACTATCTCTGTCTTTAATAGGAAATTTTAACTAACATTAACTGTCATGATGAATATGTTTGAGCTTCATTCTCTTATATAATTTTATAACATTATAAGAATTTCATCTTCAAATAAATTGATTACTTTTGCTATATGAATTCTGTTGTGTCCTCAGTCATGTCCAACTCTTTGCAGCCCAATGGACTGTAGCCACCAGACTCCTCTGTCTGTGCAATTTCCCAGGCAAGAATACTAGAGTGGGTTGCTAGTTCCTTCTCCAGTGAATTGTTATTTTTGCTTTTTTAAAGGTATATAGACATTTGATTCTATTTTTAATTATAGATGTTAAATTCTACATAAATCAACATACTTGGACCTCCATTTTTCTAATTATTTGAATGAATATCTAAATAACCCTTATTGACTTTTAACCCTATACAAAAAGCAGTAATTGGTTGATTGTTTATCATAAGCCAGCCATTCTGCTAAGTATTTTATAAGTAGCTCTCTTTATAAGCTGCTTAAGAAGCTTATGAAATATGTACTATTTTTATTTGTATTCATCTTCAGAGTGATTGTCAAGGTCGCACATGTGTGAAGTGGTAAAATAAGGACTCAGATTAAATTTGCCAAACTCCTTACTACAAGTTCTTAACCACATAGTGATACTATTGCTATAAATTATATTTGTCCTTCACCAACCCCACTTCATTTGCCCACTCAGAGAAAACCATACCATATATCCTGACTAAGGTCAAACATCACTCTCTCTGACTCCCTGCCACCACACTCATACACATGCAATGGGACTTCCTCTCTGATTTCATAGAAATAGTTTAGTTAATAGCTCCTCTTCTGTGCTTCCACATCACTTGCTGTACAAATCTATGAACATCTGTCATGATACTTTGTAACTAGTGGTTGTCCTGCCTGTGTCCCTAACTACATTCCTGAGTTGTAATTACTCTGCATTCTCAATGTCTGCCATCACCATTTACCCATAATATGTCATTGAGGGCTAAGGTACTTCAGTCATGTCTGACTTTTTGCGACCCCGTGGACTGTAGCCCACGAGGCTCCTCTGTCCATGTGATTCTCCAGGCAAGAATACTGGAGAGGGTTGCCATTTCCCTCTCCAGGGCATCTTTCTATGATAGAATGATCAAACCTGCATCTCATGTCTCCTGCATTGGAAGGCTGGTTCTTTACCACTAGTGCCACCTTGGAAGTCCATGATAGTCATGAGTGAATCTTACTGAACAACTAAATTAAATGAACACAACAACTAAAATGAATACTTGCATATATTGTTTTCTGCAACATCCAAAAGAGGTCTTGAATATGCCTGTGTTATACAGTAGAAGTATTTTATCCATGTTTAATGTATTTAATTAAAAGGATTCCAGATTGAACCAAATTTATATCACTAATTAGCACATGCAGTATAGAAACATCATAACTTTTCTGTGCTTGGGAAGACTGTTTTGGGTGATGGAATTATGGGAATTATATTAGAATTTATTGAAGGAAAATGAAACATATTACCAAAACTTTCTGATCAGCACGCTATCAGGACCTCAGTGAACAGGATTCTGGGGAATGCAATAAACACAGACATCAGTAAAGAAAAACCAATGAGGTATCTAACTCCAAAACTTCAGTGGAATTTTGATTTTCATTTCAGTTCCACTCACCATTAACTGAAGAAAGGCTGACTCTTTCTAAAGCTATAAAGAGTAAAGTCCCTCAAGACAGGTGGGTCTGTAGGCTCTGGAGACTCTCAGCAGTCCTTCTGTCAAAGCCCCACTGCCAAAACGCATTTCCACTTAACACTACAGGCTTTGCTGTATCAGACTCTAATGCTTTAAATTATATTTCCAGTGCTTATAACTATAATGTTTACAGCTGAGAGAACAAATGACTCAAAATGATTTTCACTGAAATTACTATCTATTAAAGCAGAACACCTTATTAAAGAAATTAACCTTTGAAAAGAAATATGAACGAAGAGTAATTCAGAAACTGCTCATTATTCCACTGAACTTCAGATATCACCCCTTTCAAAGCAAGCCAACTTTCACGCACACTATCCTCATTGGTAATGAACTGAATCAAGTGTGTTTTAATTCATCAGATAGAATTCTCCTGTCTATATATTTTATTTTGCTGAAATTTGTGTCCCATAGTCATAAGCAGAGTGGATCCTCTAACAGTTCATAATGATTAAAAAAATACATTTAGCATATAGTCAATAAACCAAATCAAAGTTTCATATTTTTATCTTCCTGAAATAAATACTTTATATCATGTTTTATATATATATAAATAAAACACTTAACCTAATTGGCAAATGAGAAGTGGCCTTATTTTAAACACTTTCAAAGTAATTAAGAATTAATAATGAAGAAAAGTCAATAGTAATAACCTATGGATAAAAGTCTTTCATTTCTCATATATGTTGCACTTTCAGGTTTTGGTCAATCATTATGGCCTTTTCCTAACAAAACAGTACGGCTTTGAAAAGCTTGAGTATTAAAACTTAGAAGCTCAAATGCTGTCTCTTTAAAGAGCAATGTGATACAAAGTAGTGTTTTGCAAACCTTTTAAAGTTTATTAAATTATAATCTGGCACACATATTTTTGCAGTCTATTTTTCATTAAATTTTAAACAAATAATTATATATCAGAAAATTATAATGAATGAAAAGCAGTATCACCTGTACTTAGCACAAAAAATACTATTTTATTGTATTCTTCTATTTAAGATATACTTACTTTAAGAATGTTTTCATAAGAATGTCAAGCACATTAGTTTGAAATAACCACATATTTTTAAAGTTTGCAGAGTTTACACTTTGATTTATCTATGATTCTAGCTTAAGTCATTTATAACCTTGCTTCTTAAACTTCAAAAAGGTCATATTTAATTTTCCTATTTATTAAAGCAATTGCACTCATCTCACATGCTAGTAAAGTAATGCTCAGAATTCTCCAAGCCAGGCTTCAGCAGTACGTGAACCGTGAACTTCCTGATGTTCAAGCTGGTTTTAGAAAAGGCAGAGGAACCAGAGATCAAATTGCCAACATCCACTGGATCATGGAAAAAGCAAGAGAGTTCCAGAAAAACATCTATTTCTGCTTTATTGACTATGCCAAAGCCTTTGACTGTGTGGATAACAATAAACTGTGGACAATTCTGAAAGAGATGGGAATACCAGACCACCTGACCTGCCTCTTGAGAAACCTATATGCAGATCAGGAAGCAACAGTTAGAACTGAACATGGAACAACAGACTGGTTCCAAATAGGAAAAGGAGTACGTTAAGGCTGTATATTGTCACCCTGCTTATTTAACTTATATGCAGAGTATATCATGAGAAATGCTGGGCTGGAAGAAGCACAAGCTGGAATCAAGATTGTGGGAGAAATATCAATAACCTCAGATATGCAGATGACACCACCCTTATGGCAGAAAGTGAAGAGGAACTACAAAGCCTCTTGATGAAAATGAAAGAGGAGGGTGAAAAAGTTGGCTTAAAGCTCAACATTCAGAAAACTAAGATCATGGCATCTGGTCCTATCACTTCATGGCAAATAGATGGGGAAACAGTGGAAACAGTGTCAGACTTTATTTTTGGGGGCTCCAAAATCACTGCAGATGGTGATTGCAGCCATGAAATTAAAAGACGCTTACTCCTTGGAAGGAAAGTTATGACCAACCTAGATAGCATAGTAAAAAGCAGAAACATTACTTTGCCAACAAAGGTCCATCTAGTCAAGGTTATGGTTTTCCCAGTGGTCACGTATGGATGTGAAAGTTGGACCTGAAGAAAGCTCAGCACCGAAGAATTGATGCTTTTGAACTGTGGTGTTGGAGAAGACTCTTGAGATTCCCTTGGACTGCAAGGAGATCCACCCAGTCCATTCTGAAGGAGATCAGTCCTGGGTGTTCTTTGGAAGGACTGATGCTAAAGTTGAAACTTCAATACTTTGGCCACCTCCTGCAAAGAATTGACTCATTGGGAAAGACTCCGATGCTGGGAATGATTGGGGACTGGAGGAGAAGGGGACAACAGAGGATGAGATGGCTGGATGGCATCACCAACTTGATGGACATGAGTTTGGGTGAACTCCAGGAGTTGGTGATAGACAGGGAGGCCTGGTGTGCTTCAATTCATGGGGTTGCAAAGAGTCTGACACAACTGAGTGACTGAACTGAACTGAAAGCAATAAATGCTTATTTTGGAAAATACAAAAAAACCCTAAGAAGCAAATTAAAGCTTCCAGTTGTTATCTGATATTCAAGACTTTGAAAATAATTTTATAAGTTTTTAAATAGAAACATCTCCCTTTCAATGTTCCAAAAAACAAAGAAAATGATGCAGTCAAATTACTGAACAGAAACTGAAGCATTAAAATTAACAGGAGCAAATCAACAGTTATCACGCATGTAAAGATAAA